>NC_143148.1:47427500-48027500 GCF_059928025.1 Delphinapterus leucas
TCAGCCATAAAACAAAGTCAAGGACCTTTAGTTCCTCCTTAAGGGAGGAACTCAGATAATGTTCGGAGCTATATCCTTCGCGCTCTTTTGCAGATGCTGAAACCCACACCAGGTGGAAGAAGTTAACTGCATGCTGACCCAGACCAGTTGGAACCAGAAGATTTAATGATATCGACTCCCAATTACCTCACCAACAACCAATTAGAAGAATGTCCATGAGCTGATCATACACCCCGCAACCCTCTCTCTCATCCTGTCTTTAAAAACCTTTCCCTGAAAGCCATCAGCGAATTTGGGCCTTTTGAGCATTACCTACCTTGACTGCTTGTTTGGTGCGTGCAATAAATGCTGCACTTTCCTTCACCACAACCCAGTGTCAGTAGATTGGCTTTACTGTGCACGGTGGAGCAAATACAAGTTTGCTTTGGCAACGCTAATACAACTGCTTCAGCCTTCTCAATCCCCACTTCCTTGAGAACTACAAATCTTAAAGCAACTCAAATTAAACAACGGCCATTTTTTACAAGTAAGACACTTAGCTGCTTTGGCTGTTTAACTACTTCTACTTTTTAGAAAAATAGAAATAAACCTCTAGAACTGGACTGAAGTCCTTCGGATATCCATACTTCAAAGTGGACTTTAAAACTCCCTGAAATTGGTATAAAATTTCTATGCGTCATATTCGAGTCAACAACTGGGACAAGAGCTTACATTTTTGTAGCGCTTTATACCGCGCTTCAAGTTGCTCAGGAGTCTTTTCCACACTGTCAAGGGCAGGTAGAAAGTTTCTGACAGTGTTGGTGATGGAGAGCCGGATATAATTACGAAAGAGGTCGGGAGAGTCGAGTACGCTTAGGGAAGGTGTAAGCACAGCAGGGTCGGAGGGTTGCTACTGGGGAGGGAAGGAACTGAGAGACACCGCGAAAGAAGAGGAAAAGGGAGCGTCAGGAGGAGCCTCCCTCCAGGGGCGACAAAAAAGGGGCGGGCGCGTTGTCTCTGAGACGCGAGGAAAACGACGTGACAGAAGAACCTAGAGGTTGCGAGGAAGCGAACAGAGGGGCTGCCTCAGGGAGGGAAGCAGCCCGGCTGAAGCCCCCCATCTCGAGGCGGCTTGTTTGACTCAGCGTCCCTGCACCTCGGCCGCCCTTATCGTCCTTCTCCCCTCAAGGTCACTCACCACCGAGTTTGTCGGCTCCAGCAAGACGCCCAGCTCCACTCCTCACCTCACGAACTCCCGGCGCCACAAATTCAAATATGAGTTCCAGAGTCCCGCAGCCCGGAAACTCTCCCAGAGTGAAGGACGGATGGACCAATCGAAGCCCGGCTGGCTATAAATGTAAAAGAAGGTGGGCGGGGCGAAGGGATGGGGTGGGACCAAACAACGTTACCACGACGACGGCTTCGGGTGGGCGGGCTGTGGTGACAATGGCCAGAGGGCGAGAGTCGGCGGGAAAAGCGGTCCTGTTAGGTGGTCCAGGTGGTTTGGGGCTGAGGCCGTCTCCTCAAGAGTAACCGTGGGCCTGTACCACCGGCCTCCGTTTCCTTTAGCCTTCTCTCTCACCAAACGACTTTCCTGTCCAGTTATAAAGTGAAAGCTGTTTCCCCAAGGTAAGCGTGTAGTACCACCACCCCTTGTTGGGTAAGGGGTAATGGAAACTTGAGTCCACTTTGTTACCCGGGGAGCGGGTACTAAAAACAGAAAAAGGTGAAAATTTGGATTTCTAAACATTTAGTAATTTCTTACCGTGTGAATTTTTACTGTATCGTGCACATTTAGTAGTCTTTAAATATTGGGTGCAACTTGAGTTACAATTAAATTTACCATTCTAGTTCTTTCTGACCCCAAAATTCCATCTGACCGGTTAACGAACGAAGACCTGAATTTTTTAATTTTCTGTAACAGTCTCAAAGATTCTCTACCTTAAGTTCTTAATCTCACCTAAATCTGAAGGCGGATCGTAAAATGGGCAGGTGCTTTGAGTCCAAACCGTTAGAAGAATCAAACTAATTCAGCTGAGGCTCCTCCTTTCTTAGATCATCACTTGAATCTAAAATAATTGAAACCAGATGCCGAACATGGTTCAATGTGTATCTCATTCAATGCTGATGGTCTCACAGAGGTCTCATTTAGGAAAGAAAGTAAACAGTGTTGAAATGATGGGGGAGAAATAAGGCTTTCTACAGACAAGTCGTTCTTAGAAAAAAAAACCTTACAGCTTTGAAACACATCTTGTAACAAACCACAAAGTTGTTGTTAAATTCTTGTCTCCAAAATCTAAAAGAAAACTTCAGCAGAACTTACTGGCTTATCAAGTAGAATTTCTTCCTCTAGACTTAAGGCAGAGAAGCATTTATGAAAGCTTAGATCTATATGTGTTTAGATACCTGCCAATCCTTTTCTTAAAATTCCATCTTCAAAACCCCCTGCTAATGAACCAGCCAGCTGCATCTTCATCTGGAGAGTCAACTGGGGAAAGAGTCTCTTCCAAACTCTCTCAGTCTGTTGACAAAATTCATTTTCTTGCAGCCATTTGAAGTCCCATTTTC
The DNA here is from genome assembly GCF_059928025.1 of Delphinapterus leucas. Classification (NCBI taxonomy): domain Eukaryota; kingdom Metazoa; phylum Chordata; class Mammalia; order Artiodactyla; family Monodontidae; genus Delphinapterus; species Delphinapterus leucas. The sequence continues at coordinate 47,430,048 of NC_143148.1, forward strand.
TTGGCAACTGACAACAGGGGACCATTTTTTAGCAGCTAGAGACCATTCTCAGGTCCTTACCAAATGACCTGTCATAAACAGTTACTGTTGTTACTGTTGACTTCTCAAGGTCAGCAGGAGAATCTCCCTCCCACTTAAAATCTCTTCTAATGGCTTTTAACTCCACACATGATTAGGTCAGACCCAGTCAGAATAATCTCCCTTTTTAGTAACTCACAGTCAGATGATTAGGGACCTCAACTACATCTGCAAAATCTCTTCTATATAACGTAATACTTGTTAGAATGACAGTCCATCATATTTACAAGACTCAATCACAATTGAAGGGAGGGGTTTGCACAGGGCATATACCTAAAAGGGAGGGACTCTTAGGGGCCATCTCAGAATTCTACCCACCTATAGCCCCTCACTTGTGTCCCATAGATTCTGATCTGTGGATTGAGAATAACACTCCATTTTCAAAACTGTTACAAGCTTTAAGTGAGTGCTTTTCACTCAGAAAAAAGTACCACCAGTGTTATGTTCACGTTGTTAAAAAAAAAAAAAAAAGAACAAGCCCAAACTGAGTCACTCACTTGTGCTAAACCCACATCAGCAAATCAAGACTTAATATCTAACTTAATTGTAGTTTCAGCTTCTCCCAGGAATGTGACTTTTAACTAGTTTATCTGAAATTACCTGATCAGCTCTGGTGAGGTAATCTGCATGATAAACACCCCCCTTCTCCAAAGGATGGTGACATACCTGAACCCATCCACTTCCTTTCCAGCCCCCTCCCCCTTCTGCCTATAAAAGTCTTTGAAGCTCTTTGAAGCTCCTGTCTGCTAGATGGGATGCTGCCAGAGTCATAAATTGTTGAATAAATCCAATTATATCCTCAAATTTACTCAGCTGAATTTTGTTTTTTAACAATATTAATCCTCATTGGGTTCCACTGTGATATAGCCTTGTCCTAAGTTCCTGTCCGCTGTGGAAGCTTATGACAAGGAACTCTGATGCATCTCCCTGTTACTGTATCTTTAGCCACACTGAATCAATAAAGTGCTTTTAAAATTTTTAGCACATAGCTTCAATTTCTGTTCCAGGATTTAGTGTGACACTTCAAAGCACTTGGAGGGGCTGCTTTCTAGTGGATCCATCTGGAGGCCTGCAAGCAACACATTTGGGGCTTCTGCTGTCTGTAACCCAGCCCTCCAAGGTAGCAGAGCATGATAACACATCCTGAGTCCCAAATGGTGGGGTGACAACCACTGTTGGTACCTGAGATTTTAGGTGGTAGTATAAGCAGGTAGAGTAGGGGGTTCCCTGGAGAAAGAGTACCAGGCAAGGCTTTCTTGACATAAGGGAAGTGGCCTAAGCTGTTTTGTGACCTAAATCTGGCCACAATGCCTGCCCTGGAACAGGTCTCAGTAATCATTGATATTAAGGGAAGTAAGGGAATGCAAGAACAAAGGAAAAGCAGTCAAGTAAAACAGTTCAACTATGAAACAGAGTCCTAGTTCCTCCTCAAGGGATGTACATAACAATCTGATACGGTCTTTGAGTCCTGCAAGAACTAAGGCCCCCACCTAGGAGGAGGATGGAATGATGACGTTGACCCTCGTGACTTCAATCAACTAAAGCTTGGACTCTGTCGACTGTGGCCCGAATTCTATGCTGAATTCTCCACTGCTCAAGCCCCTTCATGAATACCCATGTACCTTTAGCTTAAAACTTCCCCAAATTTGCTGTTGGGAGAGACACTGCTTTGGCAGAGATCACTGGTGTTCTCCTTACTTGCTGCAAGAAATAATAAATGCTTCCTTCTCCCTAACTTTGGCTTGGTTGTGACTTTTGGCTCAATACCCACCAAGAGGTGAACCCACTTTTGGGGTCACAATAGACAGGTTATTCTGTTTTTAATTGCAATTTATTGATATGTTTTAGAAATATATATATCACTATTCAAACCCATGATTATAGGGCATAAACAAGGCTAAAGTAGGAATTAAAAATTTTTTAAAGTTCGTTGATTAGAGAAAATATTTTTTAAATAATAGTACAAATGGCTAGGATATGGCGAAAATCAAGATGGTGTTACTCTAATTTGGGAATCATTGGCATATGAGAAACTGGCTGGTGACTAAGCAGTGGATGAAGTAGTGGATTCAGTAGATATAGAATAAATTATGCTAACCGAGTCAGGCTCCAAGAGCCCCTTCGTTCTCAGGAACGTGTACAAAAAGAAGCCCACCATGTTCCAAGCCTACCACGTGCAGGCAGTGGAGTCCATGGTATTCACGCCCTACTAAGCAGGCCTCAAACCGTGGGGGTCTACAAGCAGGAGTGTGATGGGAGAAGATGGAGCCTTGTGGGGGCGTGGCTAATCCACCTGCGGATGCGTGCGGGGGCGTGGCTGGCAAAGGGCGGGTCCTAGCGGCGGAAGGCGGAAGTCGGTGCAGAGTCACCTGATCTGAGTAACATGGCCGCTGCTCCATGAGCCCGGCAGGTGCTGGCCGGGAGTGGGTCTCGTGAGCTGTTTGGCGGCCAGGGGCAGGGGTACGGAGACGGGATCCAGGCCCGGGTTCCGAGGCGGCGCGCGGCGGCGGAGCGAGACAGGCGGCCCGGGGCGGCGTGGTCCATGAGCCGGTGCCGGAGGCAGCGCGGAGCCGCAGACTCCCCTAGCCCCGGTGCGGCCCGGGCTGCCGCGGGCTGAGGAGTCGCGGGGCTCCGGGGAACGCCCCGAGCTGCCACCATGAACCCCGAGAAGGATTTCGCGCCGCTCACGCCCAACATCGTGCGCGCCCTCAATGACAAGCTCTACGAAAAGCGGAAGGTGGCAGCACTGGAGATCGAGAAGTAAGAGCCGCGGGCACCCGGGTTGGTCGTGGAGAGCGGAGCCGGGACTCCGTCCTGATTCTGCGGGGGTCCCGCTCTTCCGGGCAGCTCCTCACGCCTTTGCAGCCAGTGTTGCTACTCCAGGTTTCCGGCCCTTAGGGCCGTGCTTAAGAGCAGGAGATTGGCAGTCCCAGCTTTGCTTCTGACTGTGTGACGTGGGCCAAATTATTTAACCTCCTGGTACCCCGAAGGGGCTGCCGTGAGAACGAAGCAACGAAATATATGCGTGGTGATTTGCACAGTGCCTGGCACATGGTGCGTCCTCAGTGTGGTCTCCATGCAAACAAGCAAATCAGAGAGTGACCTCTGATGGGAGGGAGGTAGGAAGCATGAGAATTTGCTAAGGATGTTGACCTGCCTCATTTCTTACCCAGCTTCTGAGAAGTGAAAGGGACAGTAAGTTGACCAAGTGGAGAAATAAGCCAAAACCTCAAGGCTCAGAAGGGCTGTTTATCTCTGTCATATCACGCTTCCCTGAAAGTGAAAGAAGGAATTATTCTTGTTTCTGCACTCTTACTACACGTACAGCAGTACCCTCTTATCTGTGGGGGATATGTCCCCAGACACCCAGTGGATGCCTGAAACCTTGGATGATACCAAGCTCTATATATACTATGTTTTTTTCCATACATACGTATGTATGGTAAAGTTTAAGCACAGTAAGAGAATATCCTAATGACCGGCATCACCAGCATTGCACTTTAGAGCCATTATTAAGTAAAATAAGGGCTATTTGAACATAAGCATTGCGATACCGACAGTCGATCTGATAACCCAGAAGCTACTAAGTATGTGGGTATCATATACAGCATAGATATGATGGAGGAAGGGTGACTAATGTTCTGGTGGGATAGCACAATATTTCATCTCACCACTCTGAACCGCATACAGTTTAAAACTTAGAAACTGTTTATTTCTGGAATTTTCCTTTTAATATTTTCTGACCTGCTGTTGACCATTGGTAACTGAAACTGGATAACGGGGTTCCATTGTATTTGTAACCATGATCTGACATTTTCCTTTTTTTTTTTTTTTAATTATAAAACAAGGTATTTAACTGCGAACATTAAGGTTTTTCTGCTGTTATTTTACATTTGTATTTTTTTTTCCAGCCAAATCGTTGTGATAAAGTCTGGTGGGTGGGTAATTTCAAACGAGTAGAAAGAGGCAGGCTGTGAAACCGAAAGAATGCCAGTCTGGGCGTCAGGAAATATGGATTGTAGTTTTGCCCTCTCTAATTGCCCTCTCTAATAGCCACTGGCCATGGGCGCTATTTACATTTAAATTATTGAAGATAAAATAAAAATTTTATCCAGTTTCTCAGTCACACTGCCCATATCTGACATGTTCAATAGCCACATGTGGCTGTCGACTGCCATAATGGACAGTGCAGATTGTAGAACATTTCCATCACTGCAGAATGCTTTGTACAGCTGTAATCTAGTCTGTTGTGTGATACTCATTCTTTGACCTCCAGCAAATTCCTTAACTCAGGGTTTCTTAACCTCAGCACTACTGATATTTTTGGACAGATAATTCTTGGTTGTGGTGCGCTGTCCTGTGCATTATAGGGTTTTTAGCAGCATCCCTGATCTTTACCCACTAGACACCAGTAGTTTTCTGTCACTTGTACAACCAAAAATGTCTCCAGACACTGCCTAATGTCCCCTGGGGAACGGACAGTCACCCCGGTTGAGAACCACTGCCTTAACTGCTTTGGGTTTTAGTTTCCTCCTCAGCTAAAGGGTTTGGATTTTACTAAAAGGACCCTCCCCTTCAGCTCTGACATCCAATATGTCCAGAACCACCTAGCTGCTTCTCTCATCAAGCACCACTTTCTTTTTCTTTTTCTTTTTTTTTTTTTTTGACTGCACCTTGTGGCTTGCTGGATCTTAGTCCCCTGACCAGTGTCCTATTTGATATGTTCCTCAGAGTATGTGTTTCACAACTTGCTCAGGGACAGAGGGACTTATTTGTGCTTCACCTGGGAGCTTTCTAGTGTCTCTGTTTATAAAGACACTGATCCTATTGGATCAGGGCCACACCTATATGACCTCACTTAACCTTAATTACTTCCCTTATAGGCCCTATCTCCAAATACTGCCACTAGGGTTGTATGAACTGGGGGGTGGGGGGGGGACGATTCAGTCCATAACGTTGATCATTTTAAAAAGTGATCACGTGTAAAACACTGTCTGCCTTATTTGGGGGGAGGAGGATTTGGCCCTTGTACATCCCTCATCTCATTTATTTTGCGCAGCTGCCCTATGAGCTAGGTAGTGTTACCCCATTTCACAGATGAGGAAACAGAGGCTCCTTGAGGGTAAGGAATCATCCCAAGGTTTTGCAGCTAGAACCTGGATCTAAAAACTCAGGTTCTTCTGTCTCAAAAGGCTTCCCCATTACAATGAATGGTTTTCCCTTCCAAAAGGGAGAAAAATACTTAATAAAATGTCATACTTGAACACCCCCATGGTAGTTTTAACTGCCACTTCCTGTTTTCTGGAAACCATCTGTCTGCTCGAGTGGCAGAACCAGTACTGCATGGGGTGCTGGAGTGAGGGGTTAAAATTCCTAATAAGAGGAGGGTGTTTTATCTTGATGACAGGCCTCTCAGACACTAAAAATGCAGAGATGGATGCTTGGCTCGACTGAAGGACCCCAGACTCTAGACTCTCAAGACCGGGCTGTGTTAGGTGACCAGGATCTGATGGCTAAATGTGTGAGCCTGTTGTGCACAGTCCTAGAGAGGCTTTACCCCACAGCCTGGCTCCAACACGCCCACACAGCTTTCTCAAGGATAAGGCCCTGAGGCTAAGATTTTAGAATGGCTGTGGCAGGTTTTGCGGGCCCTGGAGTCAGGGGTTATAGTCCCTGATGAGTCCCGAGGACAGGAATGGTGAGACCCCAGGCCCTGCTCTCCGGGAGAGTCTAGCGTGGGGGAGAAACGCCAGGAGGCGTTCTGATAAGTGTGGTGGGTGCTCCCTCGCTGCGGTGACAGGGCCCTCACTGCAGGCTGGGAGAGATGATGCCCTTCGTGGTGACCAGGGATGGGCTCACTGGCAAGTCTCTGGTGTTCCTGAACTTTGAGTTCCTAAAGCCAGCAAATGGAGGTGTCCAGGCCCCGTGCCCTGAGAACACCGAAGCCCAAGGAGGGGCTCCAGGATCAGAGCTCCTGAGGGATGAGTCCCTGCCTGCTGGGGAAGGCAGGGTGGGGCGGGTGGCGTGGGGAGCCAGGATCCCTGGGGCTCTGTGATCAGATCAGGGTTGAACTGCTGAGTTTGACCTGGCCTTTTGGAGCCTGCCACCTCTGTAGGGAGACACTGTTTATTACCAAGTGAGTTCAGGCAGATTTTGGAGTGTGGGTCAGTATTCCACCCAGCAGATTGCTTCACCCAGGGGTCACAGACTGGCAGCCAGGGGCCGTGTCCTGCTGGCAGACCTGTTTGTTTGGTTTGGCCTGGATTGCAGGATATTTTAAATCAAGAAATTTCACAGTGAAGTTCAGGTTTCTGGCTTCTATTACAGAATGGGAAGATATGGCTCTGTGCGGCCCACATTCCCATGTAGCAGTAGGGGACCCAGGGGCCCACCCTCTTCCCCCAGCCAGGACATGGGCTCCCCAATTTGCTTCCTGTGTTGGGTAGGTCACTACAGCCTGTCTTACCTCCCTTGGCCTTCTTACTTGTGTCTCCTTCTTGGCTCCTGTAAGCATTTGAGTTTGTGACCTTGGGTTTAACCTCTCTGTGCCTCAGTTAACTCGTCTTAAGAAAAAATTGCACTTTGAAAACATTATGCTAAGTGAAAGAAGCCAGTCACAAAAGGCCATGTATTGTATCATTTCATTTGTGTGGATTCATAGGCAACTCCACAGAGACAGTGTAGATCAGTGGTTGCCTAGGGCTTGGGGGAGGGGGATTGGGAGGAAATGGGGAGTGACTACTAATGAGTACAGGTTTTCTTCTGGAGATGATTAAAAAAAGTCTAAAATTGATTGTGGTGACACTTGCACAGCTTTGTGAATATACTAAAACTCACTGAATTAATTGTACATGTTTAAAGAGTGAATTTATGGCATGTGAATAATATCTCAATTTTAAAAAATAAGAGTGCCTGTAGGTTGTGTTACAGTTGACGGAAACACTTATTCAGTGGTCTATTGTCACCTGAGATCCAAACATGCCTCCTGCTGTCTCCTTTACAGTTTTTCCACTGATTATACCCAGTGGATGCTCAGTATATTTTGCTACTTAACTAACTCTTGGGCCTTTCCTCAGAGGCAGATGTTCCGCTTTTCCTGTTTAGTTACTGGAGAGTAGTGAGCAAGTGGAAACCAGGTTACTTAAATACTCAGCAAAGCAGATGGAGGAGATGTTTGCCTGCCAGCTTCTGTTTGGGAAATCACTGCCTGGATATGTTGCCCGATTACAGCATGTCACATAGAGAACTGGGATGGTTCATTGGACTTGTCAAGAAAAAAATGGCAGCCCGAAGTCCAGGCTGGAATTTTTACAGCATAGGAATAAACACAACTCTGGATTATCTTTCTGTCCTTCTTGGAGCCAGGAGCAAAGCAGGTTCTCAGTCAACAGTTAATGAATGAATATGATCTTGTTAGGTGTGTATAACATCACGGTTTGATTCTGATTTTGCACTAATACTGTTACATGAGCATATGCAGTACAAAACAAATTATGTGCATTATTTTATTTAATTCTCTAAAAATAGTACAAAGCCACAGCCAAGACTGTCTCCTCTGAAGACATAGGAATGTGCGTGCAATGGCAGAAACCTCTGCCACCTCCTGGCCGGGCCATTTGGACATCAACACATGAAATGAGATAGGGCTAAACGAAATAATGTGTGTAAAGTGCCTGGCACCCAGTAGGCATCCAACAGGTGGGAGCTTTGATGTTTGAAGAGAGGATAATGTAACATGGTAGATTTCAGACCTGGTGTCAGAAAAATCTCAGTTTGATTTCTGCACCTCCCATCCATAAGTTGTGTGACCTTGTATGTTTCGTAACATCTCTGAGCCTCATTTCCCCCCACCTGTAAAATGGGTATTATAGTACCTAGCTCTGTGGCTTATTTTAAGGTTTAAATGAGATAACACGTGTAAAGCATCCACCACATTACCTAGCATGTAGTAAGGCAAAAATGCATGGAGAAAGCTGCACTTCAGTTGGGGCCTGAGTTCTGCACAAGGGAAGTACCCTCTGTAATTGGGTGTGTGCACTTTGCAGCTGACGTGCTTTAAGAAGATGGGCGGGAGGAACTGGTGTACAGTTGAGGGGGCCTGGGCTTTGTAGGTGCCAAGGTTCAGATCCTCTGTGACCTCAAGAAAGGGACTTGGTTTCCCTGAGGCTCTATTTCAAATCTAAATGATGAGATGATAATAACTACAGAAGGAGGTTGCTGTGAGGAATAACCAACCCCTGGAATACTTAGAGTGTGTTCCTGGGAAGTGGTCAGCTCCCCAGTCCTCATGCAGCCTGTGGTTGTCCCCGAGCTGCGTTACAGAGGCCGAGGGGCCCAGTGCGGGGCTGTGGTTTTGTTGCTGAGACGAGGCCCCAGGTTCTCCTTGGGTGAAAGACACATCCTGGCCTGTCTGTGGCTCCTTCGCAATCAGGGACAAGGTAGTCGGTGTGGCACTTGGTGAAGTTGAGAGCAGGGTAGAGAGCTTGGAGTTGGCCAGCATTGGGCGTTGTGCCTCCTGGGGAATGGGTGTCGCTGCCATCCTGCGACACCTCTGACTAGTTGAGAATGGAGGCTCTGAGCAATCTCTAGAGGATACTTCGTCAGCCAGAGTTTTTAGAGAAATGAAGCAGAAGCCGATCTCTTCTCTGGGACATAGAACAGCGATGCGTGTGACCCTAACGTCAGCAAAGGTCACCGGGACTTGTGATCTGGGCCAAATATTAACTTCAGAACTAGTTGAGATCCCCCAGCTGTGGCTCACAACGTGGAGATGAAAGAGGAGACGGGGTGTTCTTTTGAAGAGACACTAGCCTGGAACTGGGGACGCCCGGATTTCAAACTTCACTTCCTCTGCTTCCCTTTGTAGTTGCTTTTTCTCTCTGCCTGTGCCCTGTGGAGAGACCAGGTCCTGCTGACGGGGGCTCTTTGGGGCACCCCCAAGGGGTTGGTTCAGCCCTAGGCAAACGCATGTCAAGTCACATCCTGGCATCGGCATCTGTCCCCAGCCACGGCCCTGGGGACCTGGTCCTTCTCAGTGTGCGTTTTGAGATCCTGGTAGTGGTGCCCTTTGTCCCTCCTAACTTGAATAGTAAACTAGGGGTTAGGCCCGTCCAAGTACAGTTCTGATTTACCCAACAGGTTAGGTGTAGATGAGCAGGCCACCCCTTGTCACCAGTACAGCAGCGTGGGGCTTTGCCCGTGTTTCCCTACAGCTTGCCCTGCGGCCCCGCCTGCCCGCACAGATGGGTCCCTGGGCAGATGCTTACTGATTCCTCACTTACTGTGTGGGGAGCTCTAGACGCGGGCAGAGGGCTGGCGCTCAAGAGGCAGAGAATCGTGGCACCAGTCTGTCCTCAGGGACTCTGGCCTGGAGCTGTGGAGCTAGAAACATGAAACACGTGAGAAAAAACCCGTGACATTCCATGGTGCAGTGTTGGGCACAGACTGCGGGGTGGCCGAGTCCTTCAGCGTTCAGAGGAGTGGTGGTCCTTCCTGGGACGGTCGGGAAAAGCAGGGGGCTGGATGTGAACTGGACTTAAGGCTGGCTAGGATGTGGAGGGGAGCGGGAGCTTCCCCATGGAGTGGAATGGACAGGAAGTGTCCAAGGAGTAGCATAGCAGGGCCCAGTAAGAAGCCCTTACTGGAGAGGAAAGTTGTGCTGGGCAGCTGAGCAGTGAGACTACAGAGGTCAGCCGGCCCTGTCTTGATCACCCTGACTGTCAGGTAGAGAGCGTGGGCTCGGGTCGTGGGACAGGTCTTCCTGCTGTGGCCCCAGGGGTGACCCACAGGGCCAGGCCCAGTGCTCTGAGAACTGGTGGTTTTGGTGAGAACATGTTCTCAGGGTTTCCCTCCACAGGGAACCACTGTTTGTCATTGTCTCGCTCTCCTGGACACTGATAATATTCTTCCTCCAAGAGCAGATAGAGACTTGGGGTTCCAGGCCCTCGGGAACTGAATGGACCATTGTATTTGTAGTGGCCTGGGGTGCCCTGAGTTGCGTCCTGGTAAGATTCGGGGTGGGGGGACCTTGCAGCTGGTGTAGAGCGAACGGGAATGTCAGGGGGTGCTGAACACAGATATTCCCCTTGCCCATCTCCTCCCCCTTCAGGAGACCCTGTTACACTTGACCGCTGTCACCCGTCGTTAGTGCCCCATTCCTCACACTCTCCCACCATTTGGTCTCTGTCAGCCTTTGCAGTCTTCAGAGTTCCCTAAACGCTGTTCGAATCCCTACCACCCACCGCTGCAGATCACTCGTACCTTCCGTGGCTGCTCACGGCCACCAGAAGCAAAGGCCACTTCCTTTGCCAAGCACGTGAGTGGGCGCAGCCTCTCTGGCCCTGTCACCCACGTCTCCTCCACCTGTGTCCTTTGTGCTGCCAATCCAAGTGCCTCTCTCCTTCCTCTGAGCCTTTGTTCATGCTGTTCCCTCTGTCCCGGCTTCCTCACCCTGAATGAACACCTACTGATCTTTCAGAACCCCTTTCAAAAGCTGACCCTCATGAAGCCACACCTCACTCCCTCCCCACGAAAGCTGCCGCTTGTGCTCTTTCTCGCCTGCCCCCTCCTCACCTTGCACTGTCCTCACCAGATTTTTTTTCTCTGTTTTGCATGAAAGTCCTTGAGGCCTCTCTTGTTTCCCCTCCACGGGATTCTGGCAGAGAGCCCCTCAGGGGCAGGGAATGCATCCCCTTTGCTGTCTCTCAAGTGGGGAGGAGGGCCCTTTCCGGTGGCTCAGGGACCTTTTGTGACCTGAAACAAGGAGACAGGTGAGGAGGTGGTTCCAGGACGGGCTGCCCTGCTGGCAGGGCTGGGTCTTTGCTGCCCTGCTGGAGCCTCATGAATGTCGTTACTCCCACTCTCAGGGCTACTCTAACACCGACAGAGCAGAAACACACACGGCCTGGCTTCCCCAGGGGCATCGCAGTCAGAGTCCCCGGGCAGCCTGTCTGGGCAGGAGGGGAGGCACAGCTGCTTGCAGCAGCTTTGGTGATCCCCACATCCTGGACTCCTCAAGAACAAGGGGACACAAGATCTAGGTCTCTGTGGTTAGGAAACAGGCGTGGAAAACTCAGGCTAGAAAAAAGTCATTCTAGGTTTTTCAGACTGTATCACCAATGCTGTAGGGAGTGTGAAATGTCAAACCCAGTCTCTTAGGATGATAAAAGAAAAAAGTTTGCTGCTGCATTGGCTGGGAATCGAACCCAGGCCTCCCGCGTGGCAGGCGAGAATTCTACCACTGAACCACCAGTGCTCCAGCTGTGAACAGCTGTGTGAGCACCTCCCTTTAACCCCAGTCGTCTTGTCTGTACACTGATTCACAGAATGGAAGGCCACATCAGCACAGCTGCAACGGCAGAGGCTTAGGCTTCAGAGCAGGAGAGAAGGCTGGAGGAGGCTGTGTGTGTGCGCGCACAAGCGCGCATGTGTGTATGTGTGTGCGTTACGTGTGTGCGTTACGTGTGTGCGTGAGAAGTTGATTTGCCTTCAGACGTCAGGACAGGAAGTAGAGTTCAAGTCGTTCCTTCTCAGTAGCAAAAAGCCCACTGAGACTCTGGGGACTTCCTCCTCTCTCAAGTGTGGGTCCTCCCATTCCACATTCACGTGGTGTGTTGAGCTGTTTTACAGCTCACAGGCTTCAGCACAGCTTCCTGCTGGAGACTGGCCAAGGCTGAGGGGGTGCAGCAGGAGTCCCCTTACCGGGGGAAGGGTCCCGCAGCCAGTGGTGCCTCTGTGGAGAAGCCAGCTGCTGTTCGTGCTCACGAAGCAGGGAAGTGCGCTCGGAGATTCGCAGCACCCTTGGCTGCTGCAGGCTGGGCGTGACTGAGGAGCTGGATCCTGCAGCAGGATCTCTGGGGGAGCTTGCCAGGAAGAGGCCAAAAAGCAGCACTGCATTGGCCGGGAATCGAACCCGGGCCTCCCGCGTGGCAGGCGAGAATTCTACCACTGAACCACCAATGCTCTGGCTGTTCTCTGGCACACCTGCAGGGCTTTTCTCAAGAGGCCGTGTCTGTCATGATAGTCAGAGAGCTCTGACACATCACTGGGCGTCGTCTGGCTGGTTTGTTCTGTCTGAGAATACCGCGGGTTTCTGTAGAGCCATCCGTGCTGTGCCTTATTACACTGCTTAGGGAGGGGGCGCTCATGGAACTGGCTTCCTCCCGAGGCCCTTGGTTCATCCACAGCCCTCAGCCCCCTGGGGTGGGCTTGGTGGAATCACACCCTATAAAGATCAAAGCAAGAGGGCCCTCACAGACCACCTGCATAGCCCCTTCCTGGAATCCCTGTTTCTGCTCCCACATCCGCCAGCTCAGGAGTCAGGCCTGTTTGATTCACCTGTGGCCACAGTCCCAGGCACAGAATAGATGCCCCCTACGACTTGCGGGATTGAATCTTTATCAAGCCCTGTAATCCCCATTGAACAGCCTTTTTACAGGAGTGGTCACAGCCTCACAGGACAGCACATTTAGTTAAACAACGCTAATTACTAGCAGGTTCCTGACACTGATCTGGAACCGCACAAACTAATTAATACCTTTTGGACTTGACTGTCCTTAAAATTCTTTGAGCCAGCTTGAGACCCCCATTTATGCCATAGGCGAGCAGTGTACCTGCTGTGATGGGCACAGAGCAATTAGGCAATGAGTCCAGGCAGCTACTTTGAAAAGTCTGTGATCTCTAGGCGTCCCTCGTCACACCTTCAGCTGCTGCATGGGTCGTAGTCCCTCCCACCTGATGATGGGACAGCCTCCCCCTTCCCACCCATCTCATGGCTTCTTAAAACACCCTTTGACCATCTCTTCAAAACCCGTAAACAGCTTCCCTGTTACCCACGATGTGAGATCCCTTCTCCTGAATCTGAGCTGCTTGGGCCAGCTCATCCCAGCTGATTTCCTGCTGTTCTCTGGACCCCAGGCAAATTTGGCTATTTTTCTCTCCTTGCCTTTGCCCACACATTTCCTCCTGCCCGGAACACCTGTTTCCTTCTCTCAGGGTCTCTGCCTCCTCCGAGGTCCAGCTCAGTTCCCACTCCTGGGAAGATGTCCCTGACCCCCAGGCCGCAGCTCCCAGTGGTTATCTGGGCCCCTCATGCCACCATTGGCCCTCATGAGGCTTCTTACTGCAGAGATGCTGTGAGCCTCCGAAGGGCAGAGTGTCTTCACGTCCACTGGGCTCTGAAAGGAGACCCTGGTGCCTGATGGAGCTGGGCCTCCCTGTGCTCACCTCCATTCGGGCAGGGCCTGCCTTGGGAGCATCCCCCCAGGGTGACCACAGGCGCTGCCTCCCTCAGACCCCCTCTCCCTGCTAGCATCACCCCCCAGGTGGGCACCGTGCAGGCGTCTCTACCCTTCCTGCCCTGTCCCCTCTCCCTGCTGCTTCCCACTGCTTCGGCCGTATTTCAGGCCCCCCTTCCTGACCCTGATAGCTGCGGTATTCTCCCTTGGAGATATTTCAGTCTCCCTCTGTCAAACCATGCCACCCCCACCCGAGGCAGCCTCTCTGGTCAAAACATAGACATAAATGTGTCACCCCATTGCTGGAAACCTTTCACCGGCTCGTCTTTTCCTTTTGTGTGTGTGTGTGTGTGTGTGTGTGTTACGCGAGCCTCTCACTGTTGTGGCCTCTCCCGTTGCGGAGCACAGGCTCCAGATGCGCAGGCCCAGCGGCCATGGCTCACGGGCCCAGCCACTCTGTGGCATGTGGGATCTTCCCGGACCGGGGCACGAACCCGTGTCGCCTGCATCGGCAGGCGGACTCTCAACCACTGCGCCACCAGGGAAGCCCTTGTCTTTTCCTTTAACTGTCCCCAGCCACCCCTTCCACACACCGGACTCCTCACCCTTCCCTAAATACACCATGTCTTTTCGGGGCCCCCGCCTTTAGCCAGGCTCTTCCCTGTGCCTGAGGTTCCCTGCCTTCCTTTCTTTACCTGGAAAAGGCTTACTGTAATGGCTCTAAGATCTGACTCAGATGGCACCTCCCCGTCAGCCCAGGGAGACTTAACCTGCGGCGTTCTTGCTTCTGTGGTGTTGCTTGTGTCATGTTGCTACACATCCTTGTTTGTTTGTGGATCCCCAGAAACAATGACACAGACGCAGAGAACCACTTGGGTGCATGAGCTGCTTGCAACACTGAGCAAGTATTGAATGAAGACGGTGGATCACTACAGTTTTGGGGCCCCAGCAGGACATTCACTTGCATTCTCTCAGATTCCCAGAAGTGACACTGTTCCCCACTGTTCTTCATTCCGTCATAGACAAAGGGAAGTGGAGACCCAGAAAAGGGAAAGGACCATGACCCAGCCAACGCCTCCCAGTCAGCAGCAGAACTGGGAAAGCCCTGCCCCGAGATGCCTGACTCCCAATTCCTCTTTCTAAACAGGTCATCTCCCTCCCTCACCCCAGCGCCGGCCCCAGAGCCGGCAGTAGCAGGAGCAGCCTGATCCCGCTGGTCCTGCAGCCCCTCTCTGCTCCCTCTCCAGGCTGGTCCGGGAGTTCGTGGCCCAGAACAACACCGTGCAGATCAAGCATGTGATCCAGACGCTGTCTCAGGAGTTTGCCCTGTCCCAGCACCCGCACAGCCGGAAAGGGGGCCTCATTGGCCTGGCCGCCTGCTCGATCGCGCTGGGCAAGGTGAGCCCTTCTCCTGGAGGGACGTACACACTAGCCAAGGCCTTGACCCTGACCCCCGAGCCCCAGCAGGGTGTTGCAGACTTGTGATTTCTTTATTGCCATTCTCTCCACATCTCAGACCTCAAGGCTGGCTCTGCGGCCTTGCACCCAGGGTCCTGGGCGTGATCCTTATCCCAGGAAGCTGACTTGCAAAGGGTCTTTCAGCCCAGCCCTCACTCGAGGGCCTGAGCGTCTCCAAGGGAGCTGAGGGCTGGGTCCCCGAGGTCTGACCCATTCTGAGCTGCTTCTGCTCCTACTCCATCGCAGGACTCGGGGCTCTACCTGAAGGAGTTGATTGAGCCGGTGCTGACCTGCTTCAATGATGCTGACAGCAGGCTGCGCTACTACGCGTGTGAGGCCCTCTACAACATCGTCAAGGTGGCCCGAGGCGCTGTGCTGCCCCACTTCAACGTGCTCTTTGACGGGCTGAGCAAGGTGACCGCTCCTCACTCGACTGGGCTGAGCTCACCCAACACACCTGACTTGACCTTTCGGGACCTTGAGTGCTGGCCTCCCTTTTCCCAGATGCAAGGGGAGCAGATAAGCATATACTGCCAGGGGTGCTTGTTGTCTGTTCAATCTAATGATATATTTTTAGATGGGCTTGTAAATATTTATGTTTGTTTTTCCCCCACACCTCTATTAATTTATCTTTAGTGCATTTTACAAAAGCATCAGTCCACCACAAATTGGAGGGGAAAAAAACAGTCATTTGAGAGCACTGACCTCCCTTATAGAAGGTGAAGGTGGTGATTTCATAGTACAGACTGTATTTCCCCTGCAAGGAGAGCGTAGCCCATAAGCTCTAGAAAAAGCTCTGCTTAGAAAGGCTTTGGGTTCCCTGATAGCTTATCGGCATCTCTCTCATCGTCATGGAGTTCTCCTCCCTGAAGTCGTTTCTAGAGGATTAGCCTCACAGCTGATCCGTCCCCTCCTCCAGGAGTGGAGAGAGGACCCAGCATTGTAAGATTGGAAAGCCCTGAGGAAGGCCAACGGGAAGCAACCACCTGACTGGTGGCAGCAGGTCCCAGCGGTCCCTGAGCAGAACGGGGGTCTGCCACATCTCGGCAGCATTGCCAAGTTCTGCTTTACCCCCTTGCCTCCCCTGCCTGTCTTGCATCTGTGCACTGAGAGAGGTGCCTATGTGATGTTCAGCCTGCCCCAAGGCCTTTGCTGTTGGACTTCAGTGGATTCCTTGTCTTATATATTGACAGTGACCCTCTCTCCACCTCTGTCTCTCTCATAGTTGGCTGCTGACCCAGACCCCAATGTGAAGAGCGGCTCTGAGCTCCTAGACCGCCTCTTAAAGGTACTTGTACTTGGTCCCCACTCTTATTTTTAGCAGCTGTTTCCTCCATCTGTCTGTACAGCTTATAAATTCTATCATTGGGATGCTCTTCGTAATTAAAAAAATTTTTTTTCATTTACATGCAGTTAATGGAATAGTGTACAGCTCTATGATGAGAGTATAGAGTTATGTCAACAGCAGGATCAAAATACAGAACCATTCTGTCCCCCTAATGTCCCCTCATGCTGACCCCACCCTGCCCCCAGTGACAGGGGCAGTTTATGCTCAGCTCACCAGGGCATTCGAGCCAGACCACAGAGATGCAGGGTTTTGCCTTTTGATTAGTTCTCTCGACCTTGATTCCTGCTTTCAGTGCATCCTTTCTGCTGGTCCTTCGGCCTGTGTGAGGAGGGATGCTCCGGGGGCCTCTCCTGCCTGACTCAGGCTCCGTCATCTTCCTCTGTGTCCGCCTGACCCCTGGAGCCAGCCCGGGCCGGGGATTCAGCCAGGTCAGGCAGCCCCCGCCCCCAGCAGGCAGCTCTCATGCCTTTGACCCACAGGACATTGTGACGGAGAGCAACAAGTTCGACCTGGTGGGCTTCATCCCCTTGTTGCGGGAGAGGATTTATTCCAACAACCAGTATGCCCGGCAGTTCATCATCTCCTGGGTAAGGTCCGGCCCCGCGACACTCCTTCTCCAGCTGTAAGGAGCCTCTAGTTGAGTGAGGTCTGCTCTCTGGCTCACCTGGGCACTTTCTGTGGCTGCCGGGATGCCTCACTGTTATCCCTCTAGGAGCCAATGACACCAGATAATCCGAAAACACATGTATTCAGCTTTGCCCCCAAAGCCCATCACGTTTGCCTCTGAAGAGGATGTGGTTCCTTCCTTGTCTCCGGAAACACCCAGATTTACCTTTGAAGCCAGCTGTGCTCCTCCAGCTGTCACACCTCTTCTAGCCTTGCCCACCTTTCCCATGGGTTCCCTCCCGCACCCCCCGCCCCGCCCCCGGGCATCTGAACTGCCCTGGGGTTAAATTGCCGTTTCCCTGCCCATTGAACAGAAACAACAGCTACTAGCACCCGCTCCCCCGTGGGACACCCGCAGTGCCGTGAAAAGGTGCCTCAGCAGGGCCCCTTCTTGCTGGGCAGTCCGGAGGGTGGGCGAGGAGATGCAGGTTCTCTGGCTGGTGACTTTCCCTGATGGTTTCCTCCCCTGGGGCAGATCCTGGTTCTGGAGTCCGTGCCAGACATTAACCTGCTGGATTATTTGCCGGAGATCCTGGATGGACTCTTCCAGATCCTGGGCGACAACGGCAAAGAGATTCGGAAAATGTGAGTGGAGGAGGAGAGGGGCAGGCGGCTGCAGGGGCCCCTCGGCATGTACGCGTATCCCACACCCAACAGACAGGCGGCGGCAGGAGAGCACGAAACTCACCGTCCTCTTCCTGGCTCGTGTGCTTCCTGCTTTGAGGAGCTAGGAGATCATCCACCCCCAGCCTCGGAAAAATGTCCATCTGACAAGTGTGTCCCACAGAGCACAGCAGAAATGGCACCACTGGTGGAGGCTCCTCTGGCTCTGGCTGCATGAGCTGTCTCCTTTCTCCTTTGCTCATTGGTAGGTGTGAGGTGGTCCTTGGAGAATTCTTGAAGGAAATTAAAAAGAACCCCTCCAGTGTTAAGTTTGCTGAGATGGCCAACATCCTGGTGATCCACTGCCAGACCACGGGTGAGTGTGCAAAGGCCCCAAGGCCACCACCACCTCCTCTGAAGCACCTTTCTGTCTCCCCATCTCAGAGAGAGTCCTCCTGGGAGTGTGAATCAGTGTGACAGTGGGTCCTGGAGCGGTGGGTCCTTGTGGGAGAGATTCTGATTCTGTCAACATGGAGGCCCTTTCACTTGGTCTGACCCTAGAGGGGAGTCAGATCTGGAGGCCTTCTTGCTGGCAAGCTTGCCATTAGCACTGTGATTGAAGCTTGGAGATTGGGGTCGTGTATCTCTTTGCTTCTACTGAGTATCAAGCCACCACAAAATGCAGTTACTTCACATAGCAGTCCCTTGGTATTGTCCTGAGTCTTCGGGTCAGCTGGGTGGCCCTGCTCCCCTGGGCCAGGCTCGACTGGGCTCAGTCACGTGCCTACAGTCAACTGGAGGGTCGGCTGAGGTGTTACTCATGGTCAGTGGTGTCACTCATGTCTGGCTGTTGCCAGCTGTCACGCGTGGCAACAGGAACAGTCGTTCCAGGTGTCTCATCATCCAGTGGGTTAGCCCAGGTGCATTCACGTGGCATCAATGGATTCCGAGAGGCATGATAGACGTGAGCAAGGCCTCTAAGGCCTAGGCTTGAACCAGGCACACCATCATTTCTACCACCTTCTCTTGGACAAAATAGCAGGGCTGGCCCAGATACCGGGACGGGGGAAGTAAACTCCAGCTCTTGATGAGAGAAGCCACAGAGCCCCATTACAGGGGAGTGGACACAGGGGGGATAGAGAATTGTGGCTACTCTTACAATCAGCCACAGGGTTGTAATTCCATGTCACCCTGGTACCTGTATATTCCTTTGGAAGGAAAAAGCAAGGGCGAGAGTATTCGTGAGGCTCGAAGCTGTGGCAGCCCTCAGGTGCCCTCCAGTTCTCCAGTCCCATTTGTGGACATGGTCAATGGGAGGGGCGCTCTGGCTGCTCATGCGGACCCCCTGGAACCCACCAATTCTCCTTCCAGACGACCTGATCCAGCTGACAGCCATGTGCTGGATGCGGGAGTTCATCCAGCTGGCCGGCCGGGTGATGCTGCCCTACTCCTCTGGGATCCTGACCGCTGTCTTGCCCTGCCTGGCCTACGATGACCGCAAGAAGAGTATCCTTCACTCTGGAGAGAGGAAACGAGCAGCCCCAAAGGGGGCCATAAAGTTGCAGGACCCTGGAGTGGGGGATGGGGGCTCCCTTAGGATCCATCATACCTCCACATTTCCCCAGGCATCAAAGCAGCAAGAGGTGGAGCTGAACATGGACAGGGAGAGCCAGGGCAGCACTAGGGATGTGGCGCTAATGCTGCCATCCCCAAACCTCACCTGGTTACTTACAGATCTGGAGAGGCTCTCGCAGGTCCCAAGGTGCCAAGTCTTTGAGCTCACACTGCCCCGCATTGGGTGGAAGAAATCCTGTTGATGAGAGGTCCACCAGGAAGGGCCCCTGTGAGGAGACATAGGAGCATCTTGCGGGGACCCCAGCGTGGCAGGGAGAACAGGGACTCAGTTCAGCCTACCTGTCTGCCCACTAACATACCCCTGGATCAGGCTGCTCCTTACATCAGTGGACTCAGGCATCAAGGAGGTGGCCAACGTGTGCAACCAGAGCCTGATGAAGCTGGTCACCCCCGAGGACGACGAGCCTGACGAGCCCAAGCCAGTGGTTCAGAAGCAGGCAGGACCCAACCCTGATGACTCGTTGGCAAAGCAGGAGGGAACAGCCAGTGGTAAGTGCTCTCTGCCTCCTGCCCCTCACCTGCCAGGGAGGGCCACGGGGACCCAGAGGTTGTACAACCTGACCTGGGGCCTCACTCAGCCAACCAGGGCTGCTTTCCATATCTTAACTCCTGATTCCAATAACAGCCCAGTGAGGTGGGAACTGCTGTTACCTTCATTCTACAGATGGGTGCAGGGAAGATAAGTACCACCGCCAGGATCTGGCGGTCTGGCAGCTTTGAACCCTGGCAGTCTGCCTCCAGAACCCATAGCTCTTCACCCTTTCTGCCTCAAAGAGCATTAATGCTTTCTTTACTCTTTTTCTGGCTTCAGCTATAGTCGATGTAGAAAGGTTTGGAGCATGGCAGGAGTACAGTCTGCAGGGTTCACTTGAGTCTTGGCGGTAGACATCCAGTGACTCGGAAGCTGGCTGCCTTTCCTGTGCCAGTCATTCTCAGGGTGGGAGGGTTAAGGAAGCTCCAGCTGTGGTTTATTTGGTCCTTGGGAATTCTGCTCTCCTTCAAACTCCTTTAACATTAACGTCTTGTTTATCCTTAACATGAAGAAAACCACTTTTATGCCGATTGGAGTCTGGAGTTTGACTCTAAATGTTTTCTAGAACTCTAGACTTTTCTAATCTCTTGGGCCTCTGTTGTCACTGAGATGTCACCAATCAGCTCTGGAGTGATGTTCTCCTTTCCAGAGTCAGCCAAAGAGTAAACTGATGCAGAAACTACTCCGATCTTTAAGGCTAACAGACTGCGGCCTGGAACCTGCCCCCCAGAAGCCAAAAGAATTTCTAAAGCCTTTTCCCCTGTTGCCTTTCATCGGAGCAGAATGTCAGGCATGTGTGCCCCATGGGCCTCCTCCCATGGATTTGGCCGGCAGAATGGAGCAGCATTCCATGCTGGACCATCTGAGGTGTCAGGTTACAGCCGTGCCAGTGCCACTGTGCGCCAGAGCAGCAAAACAGCTGCGGGCAGAGCAGCATTCAGCTGGAGCATTGGTGGTTCAGTGGTAGAATTCTCGCCTGCCACGCGGGAGGCCCGGGTTCGATTCCCGGCCAATGCAGCTCATTTAACCTTTTATTTAGACAGTTTTCCTAAACATTCCTAAAAACAGCTCCCGGCTCAGGAGAATCTTATCCTAAATCAGGATACATTCAGGCGGCTTGCTTTCAGGTTTTACTGCCTCATAAACAGCACTTCAGCAGATGCAGAGCTCACTTTATAGTAGTTGCCAGAGATGGCCGCAGCTAACTCTGGGGCTCCACATCCACTCCAGACGCGCTCAGCTTGTAACTAACGACCACTTTACGAAGGTACCAGCAATCCAAGAGAGTCAGGATTTAGTTACTCAATCCACGCGTTCATCCATCCCTCCTGCTTACTCTCACTGACTCTGTGCCACTCTTCCAGCCTGGCAAAGGCAGGAACCTCCTGTCTGGTTTCCCTCCTCTAGTGCCCCTGTCCCCGACTCAGCCTGCGTTGTGTGTCCCACAGCACACCGCGTTCTCCACTGCACACCTCCGGGCAAGCCCCACAGTGAGGCCCGTCAGCCAGGCCCTCTGCACGTGAGCACACGCACACACACGCTTGCACATGCACTTGCTTCTCCCTCTCCCCTCACCACGAGGCTTCAGGCAGGGCAGGCCCTTGTTCGTGTCACACTGCTCCCAGCCCCCTCCACTTGCTCTGGCTCCCCCTTTGCCCTGCTGCTTGGGGGGTCCACAGTGCAGTATCCTTTCTCCGATTCTGAGTTCCTAGGCGTTTGATGCATCCTCCCAGTTCCCCTCCATGACGTTCCCTGATTATCTCAGGTGTCACAAACTGGAGTCCACAGTCAGAACTGCCCGCCTGTGCATCCTGGCCCCGCTGACTTCATATCTGTTGCCCTTGGACAAGCCACTTGGCCTTTCTATGCCTCAGATTCCTTATTCATTGAATAGGGCAACAGTGATAACACCGAACCTATGTGTGGTTGTGAGTTTCGGAGATTTTTGCATGTAAAGCTCTTAGCACACGGCATAGGCCACACACTCCCAATAACAGGTGCTTTAGTGTCAAGTTGTTTTAATGTCTGTTCATAATGAGACCCACTACTTAGCAAGGTTGTCAGGGGCAGGGCTTTTGCTCCCGTGTCTTTTATCATCAGCTTTGCCCAGGTGGTAATGGGCCCCTGATGGGTCCCAAGTGAGGGATCGGAGAGGGTCAGGGGTGGAACTTCATGTGGTGAGGAGCAGATCTATAAACACGGTTTCCAGTGGAAGACTGGTGACCTCCGTGGGTGAGCATGAAATGGAATCCACCCATTTGCAAAGCTTTGATGGGACTGCGTGTATCAGCACCCTCTTTGGACACTGCACATGTAAGTGAATCAGACCCAGGACCTGCCTGCAAGGAGTTCAGGGACAGATCCTCAGATGAGTGATCGTGTGACAGCGGATGCGGTCACAGAGGACTGGGGGCAGCAGGCCGGGCTTCGTGGAGGTTATTTGAACTGGATCTTTTCTTTCTCCTTCGCTTCCACTCTCCCCTAACCCCACCCTCATTTTTAACTCTGGTTATAAGAGAAATACACATTCCCTGGAGAGATTTTGGAAAAAACAGACGTTCCTACTGAAAGGTGGAGAGTAAATACATTAAATACGTTGTCTGGTAGATACATTTGGCAGTGTGTATCATAACATTTAAGAATTTATCCTTAGGAAATAAATATAAATGTGGGTCAGGTTTTTCATCTTAACAAGTGTTAGGCTCCTTTACTGTCCTAACAAGCCTCTGGTGCAGGCAGTGGCGTTGGCACATTATACAGGTGAGGAAATGGGGGCAAAGGCAAGTGACCTGCCAAAGGTCACACAGTGAATGAGTTGGAAAGTCAGGCTCAGACCCAGGCCCAGGGGCTCCTGAGTCTGGGAATTGATACAAAAGGGCAACCAAAGATGCTCAGCTTGCCTGGGTGTCCCAGGATTGCAGAGCAAAACAGTGTCTCATTTTTACGCATCAACTTGGCAAACACTTGAAAGATTACTAATATCCCAGTGTGAGGCTTCGGGCGGGTGGGGGGGATGACTGCTCAGGAGAACATTCCTAAAGGGCAGCTTGGCGACAGCTATTAAAGCAGCAGGTGCCTGACCCTCCCCCGCAGCAGCCCCCTCTAATGGATCCTGGAGAAGTGCCCACACCCATGTGGAAGGAAGCACAGGTGAGATCTAAGAGTGAAAATTAGGAAATAATCGAAGTCAATTTGAAGCCGGTTCCTGACATCCTATCATTTCATCTATAAATGCGTGTGTTTCCAAAAGGCAGGAGAGAGGGAGGCCACCAGTGGCAGGGAGCCCCAGCTGCTGCTCCCAGCTGGCCCACCCAGGCTACCCCACATATCCTCCTCACCTTTCCCCAGACCTGTTCAGGTGGACGGCAGGCAGCTCAGCAGGCCCAGCTGGCGCCCACAGCTACTCCTGCCCGCTCTGGGCTGTGCCCTGTCCCACAGAGGGCCTCTGGGACCAGAGGGGACAGGCGGCAGCTCAGAGCTTTTCTGTTCAGCGTGGAACTCAAGGCCCCCTTTACTGGGGGACTTCGGACATCCATAGTCTACAACTGGAGTGGCGCAGCTTGAAGACACAGTAGGAAGTGAAAAAAGCAAGTTGCAGAAGATAGACTCTGATCCCATTTATGTTTACAAAACAAAAAGTAAGACTGGGAAAAGACGAGAGGGACCTTTGCCTAACCAGTAAATTAGTGAGTTACCTGCCCATAAAGTAAGATTGAAGGTTAAAGAGAGAAGGCGGGGACCTCCCTGGTGGCACAGTGGTTAAGAATCCACCTGCCAACGCAGGGGACACGGGTTCGAGCCCTTGTCCGGGAAGATCCCACATGCCACGGAGCAACTAAGCCCGTGCGCCACAACTACTGAGCCTGCGCTCTAGAGCCCATGAGCCACAACTACTGAGCCCACGTGCCACAACTACTGAAGCCTGCACGCCTAGAGCCTGTGCTCTGCAACAAGAGAAGCCACTGCAATGAGAAGCCCGCGCACCGCAACTAAGAGTAGACCCCGATCGCCACAACTAGAGAAAGCCCGCGTGCAGCAACAAAGACCCAACACAGCCAAATAAATAAATAAATAAATGAGAGAGAAGGGGGCTTTGCCTTGTTGTGTTAGGAATTTTTAGTGTAAAACTATGTGTTACTTGTATAATTTAAAACTTTTAGGAGGCCAGGGCTGGTACCATTTGAAAAACAATATAAATAATGATAGTTTTAATGTGTAACCCACAGAATAAAATAAATATGTATGGGTCAGTGATGATATAAATGAATGAATGGATGGATGGATGAATAGATAGGTAAATGACGGAGAAGGAACAGTTCTTCTATATAGAAGAATTCCAGTTAATAAATGTAGAAGGAAAGAGGAATATAGAAAATCACCATTAGTCAAACTCCATAGTACTAATTGTAGGCAACATCCACTGATGGATGATAAAAACAGTGGGGGAATGTTTGAGGGGGAAAAACTGGATATTTGTCTAATCTTAAGTATCTTCTGCAAGATATTTATTCATTACAAAAAGAAAAATGGTAACTTTACAGGGGAGAAACCTGGTAGGCACTACCGTAAATTGGGTAATAGGGTTAACGTCACCAGCAAAGAGAAAGATAGACATCATGTACCCCTGATTTGATGTACTGAGAAGGCAGATCACTTCAGAAGCATTTTTCCAAAAATGCATAGCCTTAGCCTAGTCATGAGAAAACATGAGACAGGCCCAAATGGAGAGACGCTCTACAGAGTAACTGACCAAGGGTTTCAAAAGCATGTTCATGAAAGACATGGAAAGACTGAGGAACTATCACAGATTGGAGGGGACCAAGGAGACAGGAGAACTAAATGCAATGCAGGGTTCCGGATTTGATCCTGGAACAAAGGACATGAGTGGTGAAATTGGATTAGGTCTGTGGTTTAGTTAGTAAAACTGTATCAATGCTACTTTCCTGTTTGATAATTGAGCTATGGGTTTGTACAATACTAATATTAGGGGCAGCTAGATGAAGAATATTGAGAATTCTGTACTATTTTTGCAACTTTTCTGTAAATCTAAAATTATCTTAAAAGGTTTTTTTTTTTAAATTTATGAAAATGGCCATCACACCCTTGTCTCCTCTAGTCCTCAGCAACCTCTAATCTACTTTCTGTCTATATAGATCTGCCTATTCTAGACATTTCTTATAAATGGGATCAAAATATGTGATCCTTTGTGACTGCTTTCTTTCATTTAGCATAACGTTTTCAAGATTCATCCATGTAGCATGATCAGTACTTCCTTTTTATTGCCAAATAATAGTCCATTGTATGGGCTCCAACACATTTTGTTTATCCATTCATTTGATAGACATTTGGATTGTTTCCACTTTATGGCTGTTGTGAATAGTGCTGCTATGAGCATGGTGTACAAGTTTTTGATGTGGACGTAAGTTTTCATGTCTCTAGGAGTGGACTGGCTGGGCCATATGGTAACTAACTGCTTGGAGCCTTTTGAGGAGCTGCCAGACTGTTTTCCAAAGCAGCTGCACCATCTCACATTCCCACCAGCAATGCACGAGGGTCCCAGCTTCTCCACATTCTCACTCTCACTTGCTGATATCTGTCTTTTTTGTTTTAGCCACCTGGTGGGTGTGAAATGGTATCTCACTGGGCTTTTGATTTACATTTCCCTGATGGCTTATGGTGTTGAGTGTTCCAGAAGTCACTTTTAACATCCATGGTCCTTGAACCAGCGACAGCTTCTGAGATTTCCCAGATATGTTCAGCCCTGGAGAGCCCCTCCTTGAGAGGTCACTGTGCCTAAAAACCTACAAGCACGGGTACTGTCCAAAAGCTTTGGGGAACGAATAGGCATTGGGTCTTCAGGGCTCCAGAGTTACATCCCTTTCCAAGAGCCAGAAACAAGGTGTGGGGGACTAGAGGGTCTGTGTGTCCTTGTGACAGGGGTCTTGTTCATTTGGAAGACTCCAACAGCCTTTCTCATGATGCCTTGTTCCCCTTTCTTTCCCCAGGAGGGCCCGATGGTTCTTGTGACTCCAGCTTCAGTAGCGGCATCAGTGTCTTCACTCCAGCCAGGTAAGTGGTTTGTTCTGGCCAGAGCTGTTTGTCGAAAGTGAGCAGCCTCCATCTTCTCTGGGTGCAGGAGACTGCAGCAAAGCCCTGAGGCAGACTTTGCTTGGGGCCGCTACTTGTGGGACACAGGAAGTGCCTGATGAGGGAGTCCGAAGGATATTAAGAAAGCCCACCCAACCCGGTTCTGATGGACACATGGCCTCTTGGGAGGGATTAGAAGCTGTTTGAGGTGAGTAAATACAAGTTGTAAGAGTGTAGCTAATGCATGATGACCACAGGGAGACGCTTGCAGATGCCTTTGCCCAGCACCTTTCGCTTGTCCAGGATAACACGAGGCTGATGAGACTGAGCAGGGAAACGCCGTTCAAGGAGAGTCCAGAGCACAGGCAGGGAGGGTGCATAGGCTGGGATGCAAGAGCTGTCCTTTCCCCGGTGCCAGGTCGGCTGTAATGGTGCAGCCTTCCACATGGGGGCAGTGCAGGCTGTAATGGTGCAGCGACGTAATCCTCTTCCTTGCCAGCCCCCGCCATGCTCTGCAGGATGATGACATTCCCCTGGGAGGGAATCATCACCATTCTGTCCCTGTCTGCGTCCCCTGGACTTGCCCCACGTCACTTTTTCCTTGGGAAGGATTGGCTGTGGGGTTGGAATAGATGGAGGTTCTCCTATAAGGGGTTTCTTCCCTCTGAATTCAACATTGAATGTGGACCCTGGGGGAACGGGTCACTCATGAAGAGAAAATAGACACTCAACCCCAAGAGACTCTCTTCTCCTCAGACCCTTAGGATCTTTTCTCCTTTTATATCATTTCTTTATTCTTATCTCTAAGGACCTTGTGGGTGTTTTCAAAGTGAGTACTGACTATAAATGTGGACTGTTCCTAAGACCTCTCCCACATTGTTCAAGCAAGCCAATAAACACTGTTCATTTATGTGTTTTTAGCCAGTCATCACACACGCCCAGAGCCTGTGTTCAGCCCTGCAGGTTCCAAGATAAAGATACGGCCCCTGAATGTGGTCCCTGATCTTGAGGTTCTCCACTGGGGAGGCAGAGAAGTAAGGGTAGTGGTGGTTTTGCTGAGGGCTCAGACGGTGTTGGGGGCAAGCGTTGGCGCTCCAGCTGAGGCTCGCTGGAACACTGGCTGACAACCATGAACGCTCCGGGAGGGCTTCCGGGGCCCGGCTGTGCCCAACGCTTTGTGTTGCGTCGTTAGGTTTTGCTGACGTTTAAATCCCGTGGGGTCAGTAGTAGCATTATCTCCACTTTAGGGCTGAGGAGGGACAGGAGGTCGGGGCTGTTGTGTGGAGAATGGATTTAGGAGGGACTCGGGTGGGTGCAGACCGGTCAGGGGGCCACCGCCACATCCCGGTCAGATGGGATAGAGGCTCAGACTAAAGAGGTGGCAGAATGTGGAGGAAGTTGATAGATTTGAGATCTGTTTTGAAGGTAGAATTGACAGGAATTGCCGAGGGATGGGATGGCATGAGAGGAGGAAAATGAGGGAAAGAAGAACTTCTAGATTTGGGGCTTGAGCCAGATCAGGGCATCGTGGTATCATTTCCCAAGCAGGGGCGGAAGGAGGAACGGGTGTGTGAGCGGGCCCATCGAGAGCTGGGTTCCAGGCGGCTCTGAGCATCCCCCAGGAGCGTTTAAGGAAGCAGGTTTGGATATTGGATTCCAGAACTCGGGGGAGAGGTCTGGATGGAGGTGCAGGGGGACTGGCCTGTCCTGTAGAGGAATCGCTTTAGTTCTGAGGGCCCTGGGAGTGAGGGGGGCAGACCTGTGGTTTAGAAGCCCCTCTGGCGGCGCCGGGGAGGATCGGTGAGGGAGGGGGCCAAAACTGGCAACAGAAGGGCCTCTTGCAGACTTGTCCCTAATCTAGGCCACAGGGAGGGGGTGATCATGCTCCTTGGGGGCTGGGGAGGTCCAGGAGGAGCAGAGACCTCCCTCACGTGGGAGGCGGTGGCCCGTTCCCCTGAAGGAGGCCTTGGTCCCTGCGCTGCAGCCGGGAACCCCGTGGCTGGGACCAGTGCCTTGATTTATACCCGTTGTTCAGCAGCGAACACCAGTCCTGTCTTTGAAGTTAAAAGACCAAATGAGAACAAATTATCTAGTGCTTTGTTTCCCTCCAACGGAGGTTTCCTCGCGGCAGCTGCCGATCTGAGTCACTAGCTATGCCAGAGAGGAGGGCGGCCTTCAGAGTCGTGGAACCTGAGCCCGGCCCCCCACCCACTGGAGACGGCAGCTGAGGACAGGAGGGTGGGGTGCCTACTTCCACCAGTTGGTGCTGCCAGAGGGGGACTGAGCTTGGGCAAGATGGCATCTTCTAGGGACACCGAGAAACATAACCCACCCTGTGGTTTTCCAGATGCTCCGCTCGCCCAGGGCACTGCCCGCGGGTGCCACTTTTACTAAGTTCAGGCCAGCCTAGGGCAGCAGCCCAATTGGGGTCCCCTCCCATGGCAGAGAAGCATCCCCCCCTGGCAGAACACGGTCAGCGAGGTGACACTCAATCTGATGAAAGCTCTGGGCCTTCTCCCTTATTCACAAAACTCTAAATACACTTTCAGGGGTTCAGGGATCTCCTCGAAGCCAATTCTTGCACCCCAGACTTTTTTTTTTAATCTCTAAATCCTCACTTGGCCCTAAACACAGGGAGAGTAACTGACAACCCAAGAGCATAAGCCTCTTCTTCCTCCTCACGTCCCCTCTGTCCCAAGATGCTGGGAAAGCCCCAGGCGGCCCCGGGTGAACAATAGCCACAGGGGAGAGCCATCTGAATGAGCAGGGGCTACGAGGTCATCGTAGTGAGGAAGGGCTCCAGGTACCGGAGGCTGGGTTCCTCAACCCTCCAGGAGTATGAGAAATGCATACAGAGCTGGAAACCGGACTCCCTAGGAGGACGGGAAGAGGGATGGAGGCAGCGTGCTTGCAGCTGAGGGAAGGGTTAAGGAAGAATAGTATACACCTCTTTCTCTCTGTCCCTCCCCTTCCTTCTCTCCCTGTCTAATGCTGCTATGTGCACCAGGCACGTTCTTCATCACCGTGAATCCTCTGAGCCGTGGAATCCCACTGCCTGAGCGCACATCCTGACTTCACCATGCCTGGCGGTGTGGCCCTGGGCAAGCAGCTTAACCTCTCCCTGCCTCCGTTTCCTCATCTGTAAACTGGGTGTGATGATCTGCTCATCCTGTAGTGGTATATGGAGCTTAAAGGAGTTAAAGCATGTAAAGAGCACAGAATGGTGCCTCGCCCACAGAAAGCACTTTACACACTTCAGCTACAATTATTATTACAAGAACCTTGTCATTATCCCCATTTTACAAGTGAGGATACGGGCCTAGAGAGGTTAACTTCTTGCCCAAAGTTGTTCAGCTAGCTAGTGACGAGCTTGGAATTCAGGCTACTAAGTCTGTCTGACCCCCAGGCCCACGCATTTCAGCTTCATTAGTCACAGTTGGAGAGTTGCTGGAGCTTTGCATGTTGGCCTGTGACCTGTTACAGGAGCCCCAGACAGGCATTGCCATGGGCACAAGCTTCTACTCTGAAGCCCTGGGCCTCGCTGAGGACCAGTGTCATCGGGGACATTTAGTACGGGTCTTCTGGTATAGCTGGCTGCATAAGGCAAGCAGAAAGATCTAGAAATCAATGCTTCCCAACTTATAGCACCTGCTGATTGAAAGAATTAGTAAAGATCTTTTATAAAAAACAACTTTGAATTCAGCAACAGTTCCCTTTTAGATTTACCTTTGTTCTAATTTGATTAGAGCCGTAACATATGAGTGCCATCAAGGGTTAGACATTACAGAAATAAAGTGCTGCTTCCCAGAGAGAAGCGCTGGATTTTATCACGATGTATTAGAAGTATCAGAAGCCGTATTCAATAAATCAATATTTTAATAGCCACAGTAGCACCATTCATTTAGAAGTCGTAGTACATATACTTGTAAGACCTTCATTATGAGATGCTTTATGAGAAAATGCTCCATGAAAATGGAGTTTTGGAGACACTTTGAAATAACTCAAAAGCCCTCAAGAGTGACTAGTCTAGACATTTTGGAACCGGTGCAGAAATGTGTTTTAAACTGTGAGTGAGCTCCGTTCTGTTCTTTCTGGGTAAAGTAAACCAGGGTGGAGGGAGCGCACCTCCGGCTCCAGCCCAGCAGCTCAGGAGCTGAGCACAGGGTGCAGCGTGCCCGCTCTAGGAGGGGCCCAGGTTCCAGAGTCCTGGCTTCCCACTGAGCACGCGCGGAGCCCAGCACACACAGCCCAGCACACACAGCCCACCCAGCGTAGCAGCTGAGAGCTGTCCCCTCAGAGGCGGGCAGGATCATCTATCCTCCCTTTCCCTGGTGCCCTGGGCCATGCCTGCTTCCCATGGCCTTCACCTCCAGCCAGCCAAGGGAAGTGGGAGCCAGGGAGAGCGTCTCCAGCTGAGGAAGTGAGTTCTCCATGCCTCATGGCCTCGGACAGGCCCCATACTGCCTCATCTGTGCATCAAAGGACTTTGACCATCTGTGCATCTGTGCATGGTCTACATGAACCATGGGGCCTCTTTCAGCCATGAAGTTCTTGGTTGTTTGAAGCTGACCCCTGCCTCACCATCAGTCCAAAGGTATCCGTGTCTGGGGAGGGCTGCTGTGGGGAAAGTCGGAGACTGTTAGCACACACAGTGTTGCCAGTTTATACGCCAGCTCCATGAAATCCTTCCTTTGTTATTTGGCCCCAACAGAGCGCCACCTGAGGGAGATGCCATAACGGGCATCGATTTCTGCCCTCAGTAGAGATGCTCAGCTGGCCAGGAGCATCTCGGGACCACTGTGAGTTAAGGAGCCCAGCTGGCCGAGCGACTGTCTATCCTTGGCATCTTGGGATCCTATTTGGGCCACTTGGATTTGGAGCGCCCCCCACTCCAAACACAGATCAGCACCAGGCTTCCCCAGTGTCCTCTCTCGCGCGGAAATGGTGCTGCCGTGGACTCTCTTGAGTGCGGCCCATTAGGAGCCAGTGCCATGCAGTGGGTGAGGCCACTCTGGACTCGGATGCTCGCGTTCAAGTTGCCAGCTCCGCCACTCCCCAGCTGTGTAACGTGGAGAGGTTACTTAACGTCTCTGTGCTCTGATTCCCTCGTCTCCAGAATGGGAACAGCATTGCTGCTGGCATAGGGCCCTTGAGGGAAGTGAATCGGCTGTGCAGGTACAGAGCTCAGCATGATGCCTCGCACAGAGTATTTATGCAGAACATGAGTAATCATCGTTTTGAGTACCATCGCCGTCATCACTGTTATCAGAGCCGTGTGTCATCTTGTCTCCCCTACCCCAGCAAGGTTCATACACCCCACTGGGCCTGAACTGCAGGGTGGATGGGGGAGCTGGGTTTGGCACTGCCTTCCTCCCCACCAGCAGGACACAGCTGTGCTAGATCAGTGCAGCCCTGAGTCCCCCAGGCCTCCCTCCTGAGGGCTGTTTCAGCTAAGAATGTGGCAGCGACCTGCCAGACATGGGGCACTCATGGCACCCTGGGCCCCATGTGGCAGCTCCTGCTGTGGAAAGGGACTCACTGCAGACCTTGGGTTCACGGGGTCAGGAGAGTGCAGGCAGGGAAGGGGCTTCCGTTCATTCCCCACTGCTTTCCGAGCTCGCTTTGTTAAGGCCTTGGGCTGCAGGTAGGCATCTGAAGTGTCTCCAGCCATGGAGACACTAATCTCCAAGTTCCTGCCCACCCAAGGAGAAGAGCTTACAGAGCACCCCAGAAGGTGCTCAGTAGGAGGCCAGTGCTATGGGGAAAAGAGGAACTTGGAGATTAGACAGTAAATCCTGGCCATCGGAGGAGGGAGAGGAGTGTCTAGGAAATTGTCAGAGAAGAAAAGAAAATGCTTGGGAAGCCCTGGGATGGCCTGCCAGCCTGCCCCTGCAGAGCCTGCCACATGTGCTGCCCAGTGTGTGCGCCGTGGTCCATCTGAGCTGAGGGTGCTGAGGGCATGAAAGACACACGGAGTTTAAAAGACTCCGGACATAAAAAGAATATAATGTGCTTTATTACTAATCTATATATTGATATTTATATTGATTCTGTGTTGAAGTGACATTTGGGGTATATTGGGTTAATTACAATATATCATTAAAATTAATTTCACCTGTTTTCTTTCTACTTTTTAATATAAAACCGAAAAGCATAAAATTCTATCTGTGACTCGCATTATGTTTCTGTTGGACAGTGAGTGTGAGAGAGATTAAGAGATTGTCCGGGAGGCTGCATTTGCCACCCTGGACTTGTCTGTCTGTGGGGGAGTTTCCCCATGTGTCTTAGGCTACCAAAGACCCCAGAACTTCCAGACATATGGCTCTTGGGGAGATCTCAGTGGCAGCCCCACCCAGAGGCTCAGGTCTGCTGGGTCGCGTCACTCACACGCCCAGCCCCTCTAACCACCAGAGGATAGAAGTGCCCACTTGCACCCCCGAAACGAGCACCATGGGGAATCATCAAACAGTATTAAACAGCAGTTCCGTTTAGCACTTAACAGAGCTAAGATCATGCCCGGTAGGAATTCACTTCAGATGAGCTTCAGGAAGTCTGCAGGCGAATTGGGAAAGCACAGGCATCGAGTTCCTGATGCAAATGAATAATTGAGCAGCCTGGAAATACCATGAAAGGCCGTTTTTTACAGGCGAGCGATAGTGTCCTGCGTCGGAGGGGAAAGGAGCCCCTGCCTGACATCCTAAGGCCCTCTGTCCTTGCCGTCCCCATCCCCGACAACCCTGGCCAATGCCTGGACACCGTGCTTTGGGCAGAGGGCTAAGTGTCAGTGTCCCAGCAGCACCCAACCTTCCTGGGGCTGCTTGGCGGGACTTTTCTCTGCCTGGAGACCAGCAGGGCTTTGGGCCAGGGAAGCAGGGAGCCTGTGCCCCACTGGAGCAAAGACATTCTGAACAAGCTCCATTCTGTAGGCTGAGGCTGTGTCACCTCTTCCCCGACTCAAACAAGAATGTTACAGCTTCACAGGCAGCTCTCAAGGCCTCTCAACCAGGTCAAACGTGGTGCTGAGTGCCCTGGAGTGTGACGAGGTGAAGAGCCACGATCCCTGTCCTCACGGGAGAAGTGTTCTTTGGGTGCCTGGTGAAGGACCTGTTGGATTTAAGGGGTGTTACCGGGGTCATCCCCTGGACTCTCTGGACATGGTGGTTTTGTTTTATCAACAAAGGGTCTGGACGTAATGCCCTAAGGGCGCTAAACAGTCTTTCAACCATGAGGTCTGCTAGGGCAGAGCTCTTTGATATCAGAGAGGTTTTCTCTGGTACAAGCCTGCTAGTGCTGGAAAGAGAAAAAGGGGAAGCGGGTGGCTGCCCGGCAGAACGGCTTTCCTCCCCAGACGTGGTTGTTGGAGCTCCTACCTTGGAGACGGAGGAGGGGAGCGGAGGGAGAGGGGCCCTCTGAGCGCTTTGCGCGGTGTGTGCCCTCTGCCACTGCCCCAGGACAGCGGGCTGAGCGTGCGTTTCTCAGTGTGCGGGGCCAGGGTGCGTCTGCAGCTCTAGGGGCGGGGGCCTGATGGGCTTCAACCTGGCTCCTTCCTGGTCTCACCCGCAGCACTGAGAGGGCCCCCGTCACCCTCCACCTCGACGGGATTGTGCAGGTTCTGAGCTGCCACCTCAGCAACATGGCCATCGGGATGATGACCAGAATCGCTGTCCTCAAGTGGCTCTACCACCTCTACATCAAGACCCCCCGGAAGGTGAGCCCCCGGGCCCCTCAGCCCTGCAAGCCAGGCGGCTGCTTCTGGGTGGAGTTTGAGGGCCTGCCCGTGCTTGGTAGGATTTTGGTCGTTGCAGTTCTGGAGAAACCGTGACCAGGAGAGCGGTGGCAGATGCCTGAGGAGCCCTCGGTGTCTTGAGGGGGGTTTGGGAGGTGTTCCCTGCAGTGGGGGAGCTCACGTGGGTCCCTGCTTCTCTGCTCTCTCCAGATGTTCCGGCACACAGACAGCCTCTTCCCTACCCTACTCCAGACGTTATCAGATGAATCCGACGAGGTAGGTCACCAGTGCCCCCTCCTCTGTGCCCCGGCTGCCAGCCTCTCCTTTTGATGGGATTGTGTAGCTGAGGGGTGCTCATTTTGTTGTTGTTGTTCTCGTAAATCAACACCCCTGAAATCACCCTATTCCTCCTACCTGGTGAGGTGCATCCATTAAGAGAAAAGCTGTTTACTGCCCTCAGCTTTGGGAATAAGGACGCTGTCTTTGTGGGCCCTTCTGAAGAGAGCGCTGGGTCAGGGCACTGGCGAGGAAACCAGTCCGGCGGGGAGCTCCTTGTCCCTGGAAGGCCGTGGAGAGTGGTGATGGGGAGCCCAAGGACAAGGTCCATCCCGCCTAGCTGCCCAAACTTGGGCAAGTCACTGCCCGGCTCCGCACCTCAGTTTCCTTCTCTGTCCGACGGGGTAGTAACAGCACACGGGGTTGTGAGAACGAAATGACCCACGAAAAATGCCGGGTGCTGTGCTGGGCACCCGCTAAGCACTCAAGGAGCGTCCGTTGTGATTCATTTCAGCTGGACTCCATTTTGACCTCTAGTTTGAAATCGGACCCTGAAGCTTTGCGTTTATTGGGGTCACCGAAAGTTAAAGGGAGAGGCTGGCCCCGTCCCAGGCAGCAGGAGTAACCCCAGGTGGGGGGGGTGTCTCAGAGTGGGGCAGGGGGAGCAGGACCCTGCATCTGGCCATGTGGGGGAGGGGCTCCTCCAGCCGCACCTCTCCCCACGCCATTCCCAGCAGCGTTCTGTTCCGTGGACTTCCTCACCAGGACTCCCCTGCTTCCCAGCCAAGGGGCAGGATTTGTAGTTGGGTGTTGCCATTTGCCGGGGTAGCATCCCTTCCCTCCGCCAGTACCAGCTCCAGGCTCTGTGTTGGCCGCTGGCGGCCCGCGCCTTGACCCGCCCCTCCCTCCCCTCTTCTTCCCTCCTCGGGGCTCCGGGCAGCTGTGGGCTCGGTGAGGCAGCAGGCTCGCGCGCACCTGCAGACCTCCCAGCTGCCCAGCGGGAACGAAGAGCAGACGGGCTGGCGCGGTGGGAGAAAGAGGGAGAGGGACGTGGCTCATGACTTCCCGTGGCAGGAGGCACCTTGGTCCTTCCCGGGCTGGTACCAGGCTTGTGTGGAGCCCAGGGCAGCTGTCCTGCAGCCTGACTTTGCTTCCCTGAACCTGAGCTGAAGAGAGATGCAGATAGGCAGGTGTCCACCTCTAGGTCCTCTCAGGGACTCTGCACTTCCAGAAAACTCAAAGCAGGTGGTCTGGGAGTCTGCCCGTGTCCCCTCCTGCCTGTCCACCACACACACGCCTGTGCACACACACGCCACCACCCCCTTTTTCCCCCACCACCTCTGCAGTGTGAGGCCCAGGTGGACGTGGCCCAGTTCTGCCTGAGTTAGGACTGACTCACTGCGCAGTCACGGCCCTCATTTCAATACAAAAAGGGAGAGAATAGCTTTGCTGATTGGTTCCTTCCCGAGTACTGCAGTGGAAGCAGCTGAGTTTTCAGTCCTTTAAATGGAGTCGTTTAAGCCCATCCAGCCTTCTTTGCTCGCGATCGGTCTTTGCGTGCGTGTGCATTTGAAGGGAGCCGGAGGAGACGCAGTCCATGAAACAGCTCTGTTCAGGTTGCGGCTGTGGGAGCTCGATTTGCTGAAGTGCCAGGTGTTGTGGGGCTTTGGGGCCCATCTTGTGGGCCTCCGGTGGGGAGGGGATTGCAGCTGCTCCTGGGGACAGTGACCGGAGTGGGGTGAGGCGGGAGGGTGCTCCTCTAACAGCCGTGAACGTCCCTGCTTTCCCATCTCTCCAGGGGAGGGATTTAGGGACCTCAGTATCAGTGGCGAGTTGTGGTTTTGCCACATCCTGGTTCTTCACCAGAATCACGTCCGCAAATGTCCCCCGCCGAATCTGGTGACCTTGAGAGGGTACAGTGTACTTGGCAGTGGAAATACAGCCATGAACAAGACAAAGTCCCTCTTCTGAAGTGAGCTTCCTTTCCAGGGTATCTAGGAAGTGCTGTCTGTGAGAATATCCCAATACTTCCAGGTACAGCCCTGATCTCAGATTGGAGCTCCCTGGGGTGCAAGACCCTGAAAGGCCATCTAGTCAAGTTGGACCACAGTCAGATTGGTGGGGAGGGGCCCCTTCCTAGGGAGGGCTTCACAGAGCCCCCTCGCTGATGGAATGTAACTGTGGCCCACCCTACGCAGGGCCGTACATCCAGCCTGGGGCCTCAAGGCACAGTTTAGCCTATTTGTAACAGCTGACTTGTGTGAGGTCGTTACAGTGCCAGGAACTGTGCTTAGACCCCTTAGCTGTTGTATCTAGAGAAGGTTCAACAGTTCTGTGGGGGAAATACTGTTATCATTTCATTTTACAGTTCAGAAAACACGGCCGAGCGAGGTGAGGTTAAGCTGCACACAGCCAGGGAGTGGTGGAGCCAAACTCAGAACCGGATCTGTTTGACTCCAAAGCCCGTCCTCTTAGTCGCTTAACCACCATGCCCGTGTTTCACCACCTGCGGCCCTGACCGCCCACATCAGAACCCCAGCTCGTGTTTAGTCATATCGTCATCCCCATATGCCTTTTTCTCTTGTTCCACAAGTTCTTGAGAAGAGTTCTCTCAGTCTGGTGTGGAGAGGGGTGTGTGTATTCTGAAAAAGTTCTCCCTCAGCCCCCTGACCCTTTGTCCGCTTTTCTTATTGATTTACAGGAGCTCTTTGTATATCGGGGACATTCCATTTATCATGTATGTTGCAAATATTTTTCTCTCCCCGGATGATTGTGATATACCCACGTGCCCATCACCCTTGGTGAGAGCCACTGGCCCCCGGGGGACAGAGTGTACCCAGGTGTTAATGATGCAAGAGCTGGGCACAGGGAGGGGCAGAGCCTTAGAGACCTAGCTCTGCCTCCCACCACCATGTTCCACAGTCCCCTTGGCACGTGGCCTCACTGGGGTGTCTTGTGTGCCGTTGTTTCTCTGTCCGCCTCCCCTTCCCCCTGCCCCAGTGGCAGCTTGGTAGTCCACACCCTTCCCCCGCCCCAGTGGCAGCTTGGTAGTCCATCCACACCCATCTGGCATCCTCAGGTTGTCTCTGCTTTACCTTATTCAGGAGAAGCGGCTGTTTCCTCAGTACCGCCTGCTCCTTGCAGACTTTATCTGAAAATCCCTTTTGTCAGAAAGAATTTGCAGGTGTCAAATTAATATTCTTCGCACTGGAGTAGAAAACCTCCCATTAGCTGGAGATCCAATGACTTGTTTTTAAGTGAAAATGCAACCCCGATTCAACAGCGCAGAATGCATGGCACGTGCACAGAGCTTCCTGCTGGACCCTGGTGGGAGGTGGGGCTGCTTCTTCCCCTGCCCGGAAGATGCCAGTTGTCGGCTGCCTCCCGAGCCTGCAGCTGCCGGGGCGGGCTCTGCCCGTGAGCCCCCAGAGGACAGGTCTTCTCCATGTTCCTGGGGGTGCGGCTGGCTCAGTTGCAAGGGGGTGGGGGGAGGGGTGGCTCGGTGATTCCTCATCCTCATCTTACTCTCAAGCACAACTTGCCTCCTGACCTGGATTTAAAATCCTCAGCGGGTGGGGGAGGACTTCCCTGGCGGTCCAGTGCCTAAGACTCCTCGCTTCCACTGCAGGGGCTGTGGGTTCAATCCCTGGTCAGGGAACTAAGATGCCATGCGGCACAGCCAAAAAAAAAAAAAAATCCTCAGGGGGTAATGGTGGGTACGTGTCATTATACATGTGTCCAAACCCACAGAATGTACAACACCATGAGTGGACCCTCATGTCAGCTATGGACTTCGGGGGATATTGATGTGTCAGCGTAGGTTCATCGATCGTAACAGATGCTCTGCCATGGTGAGGAAGACTGATAAGGGGGAGGCTGTGCGCATGCAGGGGCAGGAGGTATGTGGGAAATCTCTGTACCTTCTGCTCAGTATTGCTGTGAACCTAAAACTTCTCAAAAAAATAAAATCTATTTTAAAGAAAGAAATATGTAGAATTAAAAATAAAAAGTCTCAGTCTCAGAAGAGACCTGGAAGGATGTCTGGTGCCCCTCCAAGGGAATGTAGCATCCCAGACAGCCAGCCACCAGACCTGAGCTCGAATCACAGGAGCTCTAACCCCTCCTCACCATGGACCATGGGCAAGAGCCTAACCGCTCCAGCCTGCTCAAAGGGCCATGATGTCTGGACATGCCTCATAGACCACTGTTTAAAGGGACAGAGTAAAACTCCTGGTCCGATCCTGGCCCTTCCTAACAACCTGTGCATCACCCCAAGTTCTTCAGGGGAAATTGGCATTTCGCTCTGTTGAACTCTTCTGCCCAGGAGCAGGGCTTGTCCCCATTTGAGTCATCTTGTAAAGCTTCGAGGTCTTTTTTGTAGGTCTTATTCATTATGAAGTTTACTTTCAGTATTTAAAATTTTGTTGTGACTTTGAGGGGCATTCCTTTCCGGTAATATTTTTTCCCGAGTGACAGTGCAGCCCGGTGGCCAGGCTGTCCAGGAGTCTGGTCCTGACTCTGCCACGTAATAGTTGGTTGGGGGATTCCCTGGCAGTCCAGTTGGTTAGGACTCTGCGCTTCCACTGTAGGGGGCACAGGTTCTATCCCTAGTCGGGAACTAAGATCCCCCATGCCGCATGGCGGGGCCAAAAAAAAAAAAAAGTTGGTTGCCCTTGAGCAAATTACATAGCCTCTCTGAGCCCACTTTTCTTATCTGAAAACCGAAAGTAATGGTGGAACCACCCCCCCCAGGTTGTTGTGATGATTAAATGAGATCGAGAATGTCAAATGCTCAGCACAGGACGCAGCACATGTAAACACGTGGTAAACGTTAGCTCCTCCGACGCTGGTTATAATTTCTGTGAAAATGGCAGAGACACACTGAAATCAGGAAGGTGGGCTCCACGTTTGCCCCACGTCCTTCCTGCCTCAGTTTCAGCAGCAGAAGCTGGAATGGAAGCAGGTCTCTGTCCCGTTTCCCTGCCTGTCTCTAGGACCACACAGGCCCTTTGCAGATGGCCAGAGTAGGTGGGGCTGTTGGGGGTTCATCGTACATTTCCAGGTCACAGAAAAACCAAGAGGAAGGCAGCAGGACCGG
Source organism: Delphinapterus leucas (assembly GCF_059928025.1). Lineage (NCBI taxonomy): Eukaryota > Metazoa > Chordata > Mammalia > Artiodactyla > Monodontidae > Delphinapterus > Delphinapterus leucas. The sequence continues at coordinate 47,468,790 of NC_143148.1, forward strand.
TACCCCATCCTGTGCTTTCTCCCCCTCTGTCAGCCCCCCAGCAGCCCTGAGATAGCGCTGCCCAGAGCGGGGAGCCCATCGTCAGTGGGCTGTGTTGCAGTGTCACCGGTGGAGGGGCTCCCAGCTGGCTGCCCCGGGTCCAAGGGAAGGAGGAGAAATGCCATCCGCAGCAGAGGACCTGCACTGGGGCCTCTCACTGCCACAGCTTCTTGCTGATGCCATTGAGATCCAGAGGGGCACACCTCCTGGGGCCACCAGAGGCAGCCTCCCAGAGGCTTCTCAACATCTCGGAGCTGGGGTGTCCCTAACACCTTAGAGCAGACATTCTCAATCCAGGAGAAGTCCCCCCCTCTTTCCCCTCCCCTAGTTGCAAAGTAACTATGAAGAGAAATTGTGGATGGGAGTTTATGGCTCATGTGTTCAAATTCTAGAAATTTTGGAAGGTAGGTTAGTGAGGGCATTACTCACGGCAGTGGTAGAGTTTCTAACTCCGGAATCCATTAACTGCATGGAGAGTGTGGTCTGGCTGTCACACCCAGTGGGACATAACAGCCATGACTAGGAGGCCAGAATAATGGGGGGATAGTTAGACGGGTCTAAGAAGTGATCTGGGGGCATCTAACAAAGGTACTTAAAGTCCCCCATGGGAACAGTGATGTACCCTAGTCCAGAGTAGCCCAGTGCCTTTCCTGTCCTCTACCCCATGGTATGTCCCAGAAGTGTCCAGACCTGTGGGCGGGAGTGCAAGAGCTGCCCCGCCCTCTGCTGAGTCCCGAGGGAAGGGGGGGCCGTCAGCTCTTCTCTCTAGTGCGAGACTTGGCCCATCAACCCACTCTGTCTCGGGGCGCTCGGACCCTCACCAGCAGGGGTGTTATCAGGGAACAGACACGACTATATTTGAGGGTGGTGGGCTTTGGGGGACAGGGAGAGGATTTCATTTGTTTTCATGGTCCAGATCCCAGGAGAAATGGAGCGGGAGAGGTTCTCAAATCTCTCAAAAGAGAGAGCTCTGCGGGGCTACGCTGAGTCGCCCCAAAGAGAAACGGGCCGAGGCCGGTATAAGGGATGGGCAGAGTGGCTCTGGGATTGTGCTGTGACTGTTGCCGCTGCTGCTGCTGACTGGAGGTCTGAGCCCAGTCCCCCGGCGCGGACTTGGGGCGAGGCTGCCTTTGGCTTCTTCTGCCTCGGGAAGCGGCAGCCGTGCTGTCCCATCATGTCCCTTTCCCTCTCCATCCCTCATCCCACCTGGTCCACAAAAGCACTCCCTCAACTTTTCCTCTCCCCAGGAACCCTTGTCACTATGGTCTGGCGGGGTCGGCCAGTTGGGCCCAGGGATTCATCTCTCTGCTGTAAAGGGATTTAGTTGGTGGCAACAGAGCCTTCCGCATTGGGGGAGGCCCCAAACCCAAGAGCTGTGCCCTGTGGGTGGTGGGGAGGCGCCAGTCCCCATGGGTTCCTCTTCTGACTCACATTCCAGCATGACGGGCTGTGCTTTCCTGCCCTCGGGAAGGAGGGCCTTCTGTTGGAAGTTGGCCATCCCTCAGTGTCTGCCCCAGAAATGAGGGCTGCCACTTATTTAGAGGCCCCTGTAATTGACAGCAGCTTAGAGAGCCAGTGATGGCCTGTCCGACGCCCCCAGCACTGGCGTCCTTTGGAAACCGTGCTGGTCACTGTGTGCCGGACGCCATGTGTCTGGGAGAAGGAGAGGCAGAAACCAGTTTATGGGGTAGTTGTGCTGGTCAGAGTGCATCGCATCTGTTGCCTTAAGGAACCTGCCTGGTGATCTTGGAGTGGTTTTCATTATCCCCAGTTTGACATAAGACGAAGTTCAGGCGTGAGGACGATAACTTGCCCAAGGTCACACTGCCAGGAGCCAGAATTGGAAGTCAGCTCTGTCTGATTGCAGAACATCTAAAACCCCGCAGGAGGTCTGACCTCGCTGCACAGCGGGAGTGCCGCCGGGATGGGGTGCACTTTACTCTTCAGCCTGGACACACTTGACTTTGACCTGCCCCATCGGGCTGCCCCGGGGCTGCTCACCCACCCACGGCCCCATCCAGAAGGAATGGGCCAGTGGCAGGGACGACTGAGGGGCGGTGTGGAAGCAGCCTGGGTGGAGAGCAGGAGGACAGGCCTCTGCTCCACGCTGCCCACTCTCCCCGTGGGACCGGGCAAGTCCACGGCATCTCCTCACCTCCATTTCCCTCCCTAAATTGCGGTTGGACTGGATCGTGATAGTCCCTTCCAGCTCTGACTTTGTGTGGTCCTGACTCCACTGCCTGGAATACTAATGCAGCCTGCTCAAAAGTGGACAGTCTTCTGTAAGAATGGGGCTTGTTTTTCCTTCTCATATCCTTGCCTCAGTTTTTATTTCACTCCAATTTTCATTCCATCCACTCTCCAAAACAAACAAAAACAACCCCTCCACCACCCACCACCCCCCGCTTCAATTTCGAAGATTTCTTTATAGTCAGATCACACGATCAGGTCAGATGCCAGCCTGGAGAACCGAGGGGTGAGATGTCAGGGGCCAAGAACTTGCTTCCTCTCGCCGAGAGCCCACCTCACATGGAGAGATGAGCTGGGCCACAGCACAGACAGCCGAAACAAGGAAGGTGTGGACCCTCTCCTGCTGCAGCCTTCCGGGGGCTGGTCCACTCAGCTCTCCCTGGGGCTGACCCTGCGGCTTCCGTTGGAGGCTTTGGAGAGGAAATGAGAGGAGGGGAAGTAATGAGCAGGGAGAAAAGCTGTGGCCAGCAAGGCAGAGACACAGGCCTCTAGTCACAAGCCACAGGGACAGGTGGCCCCAGGCCCCCACGGCCCAGCAGAGGCACTGGCCGTCAGCGCTAGAGGTCCTGGAAGGTCTTCTGCAGTGAGCCCTTGACGCAGACGATTGCCGTGGAGGGGGCAGGGGAGAGGGGCGCGTGGTCTCAGTCCCAGAATTGAGCCTATGGGGAGGCCTGCTGCTCTCATCCTTCCATATCTCTGCACTGTGTGCTTTCACTGCCCCGCATCAGCCTCCCTCAGGTAAGGGGGGACCCACAGTACTCGCTGTCGGCCGCCATCACCTGCTCTAGGAAGGCAGGTTTGTGTGCCGGGAGGGTTTTCAGTCTTCATCTCTGTCTGGATTCCCTCCACTGATGGGCAAGTGAGGACCCAGAGCTGCACCGTAACTGGAGCACCTGAGTTGGGCAGGGGCCTCCTGGTGAAGGCGAGGGTGGACTGAGAAGGGCAGATGAAGGGGAGGTTTGCTTTCCCGAAGTAGGGCTGGGCGGCACAGGAGGGAGTCCACAAAGGGGAGCTGGTTGCAAACCGTCTTACCCTGGACAGGGCTGGGGGCTCCCAGAGAGCCGAGCTACAGGCCGACTGGCCTCCAGGGATGAGCAGACCACCTGCCGCAGCCCATCTCTCCTTGAACTCAGGAAGTGATCAGTCACCTCACCTAGAAAGGTCAAAGTCCAACAACCCAACAGAAGTGCCACAGGGAGCCACGCACACCAGGGCCACTGTCAGAATCCTCTGGAGCTTTTTTTTTTAATAGGTAGGTTGTTTGTTTTGGCTGCACCGCGTCTTAGTTTCAGCATGAGGGATCTTCGTTGCAGCATGCAGGATCTTTAGTTGTGGCACACGGGCTTCTTAGTTGCAGTGTGCACGTGGGATCTAGTTCCCCGACCAGGGATCGAACCCAGGCCCCCTCAATTGGGAGCTCAGAGTCTTACCCACTGGACCACCAGGGACCCCTCTCTGGAGCTTTTTAAAATCCGGCTGTTTGGGCCTCAGCCCAGACCTCCTGAATTGTTCTCTGAGGTGCAGCCTCGTGGCCTGGGTGCTGGTATTCTCCACAACCCGCAACGATTTTGATGCTTGTCTCTGGTTGAGAACAGATCAGCCTAAGATCCTATTGGGAGGCTAGGGGCCAGGCCCCTAGCTCTCAGCCCTGATGCCCTCTCTCCATAGCCCTTGTGGTGGTGGCCAGGCCAGGGGCCCTGTTTTTACCCGCACCCCCACCCCACTTGCAGCATCTTGAGAAGTCAAAATTTCTCCCAAGATGTGTGTCGATTTCTTCTCCTCCAGAGACGGCCAAAGCTGAGTCAACTAAATTTCCCTGACATCTTCCTGTTGGCAGTTTGCAAGGCCCACGGACGGGGTGGGGAGTTCTGGTTGCTAGAGATGCTGAGGACAGGAAGTGTACCTAACGCTCGCTCCACGCCAGACCTGTGCTGGGCATCACCCAGCAGGCGTGGTCTTAGTCCGTCTCCACAGCAGCCCCTCGAGGGTGCGTTCTGCTGTGTCCCCACTTTACTAAAGTGGAAACAGACTCAGGGAAGTGAAGTAACTAGGTCAGGATCTCGGCTTGATGCTCCGTGAGTCCACGAAGCCTTATTTGTCACGTACGCCACCCACTCCTGCTCATCAAGGCCGGCCAGGTCCCCATCTGTGTCATCATAGCACCCTGTGCCCTCAGACCCTCTCACAGCCCTTGTCACACTCTATGAGGACAGAGGCTGTGTCCAGCACATAGGAGGTGCCCAGACGCGTTTATGAGCAAGTGAAGAGACGGGGTGGGGCAGGTGGTGAGCTGACCCCACTGCGGCCTGCCCCACCCTCCTCCCTCCCTTGCTGGGGCCTGGTTCTGCCTCCTCGGACCAGAGCTGAGTGGCTTGCAAGCACGCTGAGATTAAGTGGAGACCTGGTAGTGGGCAGGAGACCGGGCAGCCCCACGCCGCTCTCCTGGTTGCCATGGACTGGTGCCCCGGAGACAGCGGCCCCTCGGCTCATCGCCTGGTAACTGAGCTATAACAGGGTGCGCACTGCTCCCGAGCTGCCCGCAGCGTGGCCGGCCCCTTGCCTGTTCCCTGTCTGGCTCGTGGGGAGAATTTGCCTCCTGGAGGTGCACCTACTGGTCAGGGCCTCTGGGATGCAAGTGAGTGATGGCTGGCTTCAGCAGGAAGCCCTGGGAGTGGGAGAGAAGGGGTGGCGGGGGCGGGGGGGACTGGTCTCCAAGTTGTCTCACCCCGGGCTGGCCTTTCCCTCCTCTCCCCTCAGAGGGATGGAGGCTGGAAGGCTTTAGGCTGCCAGAACCCATGCTGTGCTGTCACTGTGGAACTTAATAAGCAGTAGGTGCTGGCCTTTGGCATGTATGGCACATTTCAAACTTCACTAAAAGCAGAAGAGAAGAAAGAAAGAAAAGAAAGCAATCTTGATTCCTAAGGGCATGCTTCAAAGTCAGGCAACAAACCAAGATATAATCCTTTTTTTTTTTTTAAGTTGATTTTGCTTTACCAAGCCATACAAGGTTTTAATCTGCGTAGTTTTCTCAGTGGGAAAATAGGTCTAAGCCTAAGCCGTCCTTCTCCCCCACCCCCAAATCTAAGTGTTTTTGGCAGTGCTTTCCTTGCTTGTTGCAGAAGGCAGGGCTGCAAGGCTGCGGGACCCGCCTCCCAAGAGTGCTGGGCATGGCCTGCTCTGACCCCGTTGCAGCGGAAAGCTTTTCTGGGAAAACCGCTCCCTCCTGGGCTGGGTTGCGCTGGGCCAGGCTGGAGCCTGGTCGCTGCTTTCTCCAACCTAGGTTTGCTCTGTGTCCAGGGCAGGGGCTTTCAGTCCCAGTGCCGGCTAGTGCCAGGTGCCATCACCTAGAGCTCCATAGTTTGACTGCTGCGGGGCCTGTGGAGATCCTTTGACCTTCCCTCGGCTCCCCCAGGGGACCCTTCCTGGGAACGGCAGCCTGTGTTCCTAGAGTCAGTTCTCTGGCTGATTCCACCAGCCGCAGAAGCCATTCTATAGGTGTCAGGAACTCAAGAGGCCTTGGCCTGCTGGGCTGTACCCGTTGTGAAGAAAGGGGATAGGCTTCTGTGTGGAAGGAAGCAGAAGGCCCCAAGGCTTCCTGTGGTTGCCTGGCCTCGGTGCCTCTTCATTTACTCTTAGCTCCACTTCCCAAGAGTAAGGAGTGGCCTGACCTGATCCAGCTCTCAGGCATGGCCCTGCAGCCCCACTGCTCTGGACAGAGGCATCAGATGGCAGTGGCCCGCAGACCTCAGCCTCCAGGACCTTCAGCCTGAATTCACCTCTCCCACCAGCCCGAGTACATCACTTGGAAACACTCTTGTGGCCTCCTCCTGGCTGGGACTGGAAAGGGCCCACCCTGGGGATTTCCTTCCCTCCTCATGGGACTGGAAGGCTGAGCCAGTTGACATCTGGGGCCTCCAGTGGCCTAGCCAAACTTTGGAGAAAGCTTCTTAGAGATAAGTGGGTAGAGAAATGGGAGGCTTTTCCAGCCATCCCCTTGGCAGAAGCTGTCCAGAAGCATCCATCTTCCATTTCCTGCCTGGCACTGCAGGTCAGCGAGAATTTATTCAGTATCTGCTGAGTGCTTCATCTGGGGCTTCATGTTCAGGAGTCTTGGTAGGAGGAGAGGACGGGCCTGCAAGCCTAGGGAAAGCTTTGACCTTGTAAAGCTCTGGGTCTCCAGCTATTCCCAAGGTGGCGAAGGACCAACAGGAACGTGTCGCGGAGCGGGGAGGGAGCCTTCCGCCCCGAGCGATTTTCCAGGGCTGGTCTGTGGACAAGGTGTTGGGACAGAGAGCGCCTGGATGGACCAAAAAGGGAAGGAGGGAGCAGTCACCATCCGGGAGACTGTCCTTGGCCTACTGGAATGCAGGGGGTGACAGCCTGCCGTGGCCCATCCAGACGATGACTCCCCTCCCACACTGAACTGTGCCCTTAGCTGCTGTCAGGTCACCTCCTAGAAGGAAGGCCTTTCTCAGGAGTCCCATGGCTTCCTTACTTTGCTCCCCAAGCCACGGAGGGTGTGACACCCCTTCCCCCTCACCTCTGCCACCTTCCCCTCAGAGTTGCTTTGTCAAATGTTTTCCTTACCCAGTTGCCACCGACCCTTTCACTTCATCGATGGCCAGCTCACTCAGGGACCAGGGACCAGCTGATGTGCCTTCCCCACCCCCCCAACCCGTTGCCATGGTGACGGCAGGCACTCCTCCTCCTGCAGAATATTGCTTTCTTGTAACCTTTTTCCCTCCCTCTCTTTCCCCCCTTCTTTCTCTCACACAGAAAGAAAGCACAAGTGTTTTATATTCATTCCGCGAAAAGCTGTGTAGTGCATACTAATTGGTGTGGCTTCCTCCTGCTTCTTTGAGCCTTTCCCGTCCTCAGAGCCAGGACCACAGGCCAGCGCAGGCATGGGCCCAGCCGGCCCGCTCTCTGGAAGGGGGACTGGCTCTGCGTTTCTAGAGGCCGAGCAGTGCGTTTATAGCTCTCGGCCTTTTGTCCAGGCCGTGAGCGTGATCAAGGCTGCTGAGATCACCGTGTCCTTCTCCCCGAGCTTCCTGTCCTCAAGCCAAGGGCTGCGAGGTCTCCAGGGAAGTAGAGCACTAACACCCTGGCTGGCACAGAGACTCAAAGCCAGGTCCAGCTGGAGAGTGGCTCCTCTGTGGTCTCTGTTGCTCTGTCCCAGGCCCCCTGTTGGCGTTGCCCCCTGGAGCCTCTCCTCACTCCCCAGGCAGAGGCAGAGTCCCGGCCTAGGCCTGCGTCAGGATTGTGGTTCCGTAGCCTCAAGTCCAGCACCTGGACTGAGTGGTTTTGCTGCTTGGCTGGGGGAGAGCCAGTGGCTGGACTTGATGGGCCTCGGAACCAGGAGCGGCTCCCCGCCAGCTCCCCACTCTGCTCTTCAGGCAATTCCTTGCCCTCCATTTTGATAGCCCCTCTCAAGCCCCTTGCTCTGGAGGCTGAAGGAGATGATGGTATGTTCTCTGACTCCCACTTAAAGGGGGCTCCCACTGTACGGGACAGGAAGGACGCTGTGTGCGCGCGTGCGTGTGTGTGTACAGCAGACAGTGGGGCTGTCTGTTGGCTCTAGCCCCCCGGGGACCAGAGACAGATCTTGAGGCGTGGCCGGGATCACTGAAGGAACCTGTAGACGACATTTCCAGCTTTAATTGTGCAATTGAAGTGTAATTTGCATTCATTTGCCATTTGGTGTTAAACTTTCTAAAATAAGAGAATTCAAAATGCGAAGTGAGAAATGAGAATTCAAAATGCAGCTTTGCTTGCTGTGCTCTCCAGTGGGGCAGGAGGAGGTGTACAGAGATGGGCGCTGCAGACTCTCTTTGGTGCAGAGATGAAATCTGAAGGCCTCGATGTGTGCGCTGCTGTTCCTGCCCAGTCCCTGATCCAGGGCCACTGACCAAGCTCGGCTGTGGCACCAAAAATCTCAGCACAGAAGCAGTACGTGAAGTATCTCCTGTAATCTTAACAACCTTGCAAGGGCGAGTCCCCATTGGCACATATGAGGAAACTGAGCCCCCCATATCACCTGCAAAACCAAGTTCAGACCTGCCTCTTTGCCTGGGTCTTAGTTCTTTTTTTTTTGGTACGCGGGCCTCTCATTGTTGTGGCCTCTGCTGTTGCGGAGCACAGGCTCCGGACGCACAGGCTCAGCGGCCATGGCTCACGGGCCCAGCCGCTCCGCAGCATGTGGGATCTTCCCGGACCAGGGCACGAACCCGTGTCCCCTGCATCGGCAGGTGGACTCTCAACCACTACGCCACCAGGGAAGCCCCAGGGTCCTAGTTCTTGATGACCTGCTTCTGCCTGTGGCTTCTGCCTGATCTCTGCACCAGCCCCACACCCCACTCCGGAGCTGGGCCGAAGCCTAGTTTCCTGGAATGTGCCACAGGGTCTGGCCCTGTATCCATGAAAGGCTTCTGCTAGTTAAGAGAACGCTTTGCGTGCCTTCCTCTAACCCCTGGTTCCCAGGCAAACTGGGGCTCAGGTACTTCCGAAGCCCCCCAGCCCCCCTCAGGCCGAGCTGCTGGCTCCCGTTGCACAGGCACTGCCTTATCAGTGCGTCAGGACGGCCCGTCTCCCCCAAGGTCACTCTGGTCCGAGGCAGGGCCTAGTTCAGCCTTGCAGCCTTGCATCTCCTCCAACCAGCACAGGCCCCGGCAGTAGATGCTGGGGGATGGGGGGAGGGTTGTTCACTGGTCCACTGGTGATGTTCACTGGTCCAGGGTCAGGTGGCTGAAGAGCAGGGTCAAGATTGGAAGTCAGGGGGACTCCCATGGTGGCACAGTGGTTAAGAATCCGCCTGCCAATGCAGGGGACATGGGTTCGAGCCCTGGTCCAGGAAGATCCCACATGCCGCGGAGCAGCTAAGCCCATGAGCCACAACTACTGTGCCTGCGCTCTAGAGCCCATGAGCCACAGCTACCGAGCCCGTGAGCCACAACTACTGAAGCTCATGTGTCTAGAGCCCGTGCTCTGCAACAAGAGAAGCCACCACAATGAGAAGCCCACGCACCGCAACGAAGAGTGACCCCCACTTGCCACAACTAGAGAAATCCCGCGCGTAGCGACGGAGACTCAACGCAGCTGAAAATAAATAAATAAATTTATTTTTAAAAAAAAAAGATTGGAACTCAGGATTGTGACCACAAAGCCCTGTGTAGCTTATTGGTCTCCAGTTTGTGGACTAGAGCTGGGTTTGAAGTGGACCCCCTGGTGCCTTGAGCGGGTGCCTGTATGTGAGACTGAAGACAAGTGAGGGCATTACCTCCAGTTGGGAGCGAGGACAGCTGCCTCTTATGGCCCAGCCCTGGGGCCACTCACAGGGTAGGGACATCTCATAGGCCAGACCTCTCAGGCAGGGTGGTTCTTCCCAAGCATCTTTTCTGTTAGGGAAATAAGTACCTGCTGGACCTGGTGTGGGTCGTTGCAGCCTTCATGGGGGTCAACGTCTGGCCGAGCGCTGGCCTGGCCCCAGCTGCCTTGCAGTTTTTCTCGCTGACAGCATTCGACCACCAGGATTTGCTGCCCACCTGTGCAGCCAGACCTGAGAGGAGTAGCCTGTGGTTCAGAGGTACAGTCGGCACGAGGGGTGCAGTGGGGCTGGCAGATGCCACGAGATGTAAAGAAACACAGGTTGCCCCCCAGCTCCCTCGGCTCCCCTGTGAGTCCGAGCCAAGTGTGAGATCACGGGGAGTGAGTGAGGCCCCGCCAGCCCAAGCTGTGGGCAGAGCAAGAACTGACTGCTCTGCCAGTGCCCCTGGGCTGGGAATTACGCTGCTGATTTGGGGCTTTGACTTCTTTTTTTTTTTTAAGATGAATTTCACATACCATAAATCTCAAACTTTTAAAGTATACTACACCCCAAAAAGAAACCCCTGTGCCCCTTAGCAGTCACTCCCCCGGCCCCTGGCAACCACAGCCTACTTTCTGTCTCTACAAATTTGTCTCTTCCGAATGTTTCATATAAATGTATTATATGTGATCTCTTGCAACTGGCTTCTTTCACGTAGCACATGTTTTCAAGGTTCATTCTTGTTGTAGAAGCTATCAGAACTTTGTTCCTTTTCATTGCCAAGTAGTAGTCCATGGCGTGGATATGCCACGTTCTGTTTTATCCATTTATCAGTTGATGTACGTTTGGGTTTGTGGTATTGTATATATATATAGTAAGAAATATATATTTGATCTTCCTCGTTTCTGGCACAGAGGTTCTAAAACTGTTGTAATTTCCTAACTGAAGACAGCAGTAAAGATGTCTTTCATCATCCAGTTCCAGGAAGAGGAGAGGGGCTGAGATTGAATCAATCACCAAATGCCAACGATTTAATCAGTTGTGCCTATGTAATGAAGCCCCCATAAAAACCCACAAGGACGGGGTTTGGAGAGCCTCCAGGTCGGATATTCAGGGAGAGTGTCACCCCTGGAGAGGGCATGAAAGCTCTGTGCTCCTTTCCCCATACTTTGCCCTGTGCATCTCTTCCATCTGGCTGTTCCTGAGTTGTATCATTTACAATAAACCACTGGCCTAATGAGAAAAATGTTTTCTGAGTTCCGTGAGCTGCTCTAACAAATTAAACCCAAGGAGGGGGTTCTGGGAACCTTTGATCCATAGCCGGCCAGTCAGAAGCACAGGTGACAGACAGCCTGGACTTAGGATTGACATCTGAAGAGAGCCTTCTGGGGGGCAGTCTTGTAGGACTCTGCCCCCAACGCGTGGGTTCTGACGCTGTCTCCAGATTAGACAGTGGCAGAATCAGGTTGCATTGTGGGATACCCAGCTGGTGTCGGAAAATTGCCTGGTGGTGTGAGATAAAGACATACATCAGAATTGGTGTCAGAATCTTAGGGCTGTCTCCACTTTCTAGCTATGATGAGCAGTGATACCGTGAGCTTTCCTGTGGAAGTTTTGTGTGAACATGTCATCAGCCCCCTTGGGTAAAACACTAGGAACCCATAGCTCTGTTTAGCTGTTTGAGGCACAGTTGGCTTGCTGCTCCCTGGATGGATGTGCCAGATGGAGGGGCTACTCCATGGTGCGGCGCTGCACCATTGCTGCTTTGCTGCCTGTTCCCCTATCCACCTCCTCCCTCTGTGTCCTCTTTCTGCCATTGCTGCAGTAGGCAGCCTTCTGGGGGCCTCCCTTGATGAAGCAGAGGCCTGGGCCTCTCTGCTTCCAGGCCTAGACCCACCCAGGCCCTGGGCTCTTGGCCTGGGCATAGGGGCCACCCTTGCTCCTGCCATCTGTCTGGGTTCTTAGCAGCCACGACTTTCAGCCAGCACGAATCCATTCCCTGCAGGCCCAGCAGTCAGAATGTTCTGAAATCACGTACACTGATGCACAGAAGGGCAGGCTAGTGTGGGTCTGCCCGCCAGGCCATGGCAAGGGCAGGTGTGACTCATCTGCAGCCCCAGCACCCAGCACAGCGCAGGGCTCAGGCAGTGCTGAGAGTCAGCAGAGAGACGAAGGAAAGGACGAGGCTGGACAGATGGGAGGTGGCGTTTGTGTGCATGAGTTCCACGTCCAACGTGGATGGGACCGGGGTGCGGCAGGGTAGGAAGCAAAGCAACAGGTTCTCGGGGAAACTGCGTGCCAACCACACCATGCTGCTGGGAGAGGTGGATGGGCCAGAGCTGACAGAGAGGACACCAGGAGGAGAAGTGACAAGTGGGGCAGGGTAGGAAGAGGTACTGGCATGTTACTCGCATTGAGACAAGAATCACCTTCAAGCTGTGGAGAGAGGATAGTAGCATTATCTTTTATTTTTTTAGATAAAATTTGCCCATTTAAAATATACAATTTGGGCTTCCCTCGTGGCACAGTGGTTAAGAATCCGCCTGCCAATGCAGGGGACATGGGTTCGAGCCCTGGTCCGGGAAGATCCCACATGCCGCAGAGCAACTAAGCCCGTGCGCCACAACTACTGAGCCTGCTCTCTAGAGCCCGCGAGCCACAACTACTGAGCCCGCGTGCCACAACTACTGAAGCCCACGCACCACAACTACTGAAGCCCGTGCGCCTAGAGCCTGTGCTCTGCAGCAAGGGAAGCCACATGATGAGAAGCCTGCGCACCGCAACGAAGAGTAGCCCCCGCTTACCACAGCTAGAGAAAGCCTGGGCGCAGCAACAAAGACACAACACAGCCAAAAATAAATGAAATATCCAATTCAGTGGGTTTGGTATATATACAAGGTTCTGCAACCATCACCACTGTCTAACTCCAAAACATTTTCATCATCGTACAAACAGCCTGGGAGCAGCCTTATTTTGACTATAGTCACCACGTTCCATGGCTGGCCTGTCGAGCCACACACAGCCCACCCACCGGGGCCCCATCCACCGGTGCTCTGCGTCACTTCCACTGGTTCAGGACTGAAGCCCTTGGTTGCCGTGGTAGTTCTTGGCCTGGGCTCAGGCACAGTCATCCATCTATTGGATGGTGCCTGTTGGGCATCCACTGGGTGCTAGAGATAGTCTTGCGGGTACACCTGTGCTAGGACAGGCACAGTCCCTCTTCAGAGCACAGAGATGAGTGGGGAGCAGAAAAGGGTGGGCAGCCCTGCCTGCAGTGTGGCAAGGGCTCTGCTGGAGGAGCTGGGACAGGTGAGTTACCGAGTTGTGCACACACGCGCACACACACACACACACACAAACAGGGTGCCCTACCCCCACCCTGGTGAGGCACCACCCTGCTTGCCGTTGTTGCCAGGTGAGGAGCTGGAGGAGATGGGTGCTGTGCAAGGGGAGACAGCCTCTAAAGGTACAAGGGCTTTTTGGATTGTGGGGTCTCCCCTGGGGACCTCTCACATCTTTGTATGAATGTCACAGAGGTAGCCGAGAACTGAACCTTGTGTCTAGAAGTTGGAAACTTCTCCGTCCTGGAGACCAGAATTACACCCCAAATGTGGCAGGTGGCCTGGGGTCACCTCTGTAGAAGGATCTGCCCTGTGGCCTGGTGGTGGGCTGGGCCGTGGCTGGCACCCCCAGGAGTGTGGCCTGGAGGGCACTGTTGGACCCTTGCACAGGTCGACATCGAGGCCTGGCCAGCCCCGGAGCCCTGGGGCACACACTGCACAGACTGCACCCTGGGGACCATTTAAAATATACAAGAGGAGTGGTCATGGGAGAGCTGACTCCTGGGCCTTGACTCCGGCTTCCTTCCTGCACTTGCCCCCATCCACTGCCTGTCTGTGCTCTCCTCGGCCCATGTCCTTTGCAGAACCCTCTGAGTACTGTTAGAGCCACAGTCTTGGCAGCTCTCGCCAGCCCGTCGCCCTCTGCAGACCCCTTCCCACCCCCGGAGGGAGCTCTCCGTCTCCAGCCACAGCTCAGCACGGAGGTCCTTGTCTCTCATCCTCTGCTTTTCTCCCCCAGGTTATTCTGAAGGATCTGGAGGTATTGGCAGAAATCGCTTCCTCCCCCGCAGGCCAGATGGATGACCCAGGCCCCCTCGATGGCCCTGACCTCCGGGTCAGCCACTCAGAGCTCCAGGTGCCCACCCCTGGCAGAGCTGGCCTACTGAAGACTCCTGGTGAGTCCTTCCCGGAGGGTTGCAGCCTCGGGGACCCTGGGAATGGCAGTGCTCAGTCTTGTCCTGGACCGGCTGGCCTTTTGGCTGTCCCTCTTTCCGCACCCTCCTGCCTCACACTACAGCAGCCCTCCACCCCTGTAAGAGACCTTCACAGCCCTTTTTCCTCATCTCCCTGCAAGTCTCGGGCTTTGGGGCCTTTGGCTAAATATAAAAGCATCTGGGTCAGCTGACTGTCTCTTTCCCTGGGGTGGCGTCTCCCAGTCAGGAATCAAGGGGCTTCGGGGTCTTGGGTGTCACAGGTGGAAGACTAGGCAGCCGCTCCCTTCCTCATCGAGAAGCTAAAAATAACATGGCAGGCAGCCCAGGCCGGAGAGCAGATAATTCAGACAGGATGTTCCCGGGCAGTCCTTCAACGTGAAGGTGGCCGTGGCACTCCTGGAGCTCACCCCTCAGCGTCCTTCCAGACAGCAGGTGGCTCTTCTCCCTGGGCCTGTGTGACTCCCAGGTCCTCCCTCCCAGGCAGACGCCTCTTCCCTCCAGTGACACGATCCTGGAAAATGCCCAGGGATGCGACTTGGAAGGAAAGTACCCAGCGAATCTTGGGCATTTGCCTGGGGTGTCTCTTTGTCCCCTGAGCAGCTCTTGACATCCAGATACAAGGTCCTAGACCTCCTTTGATGCAGAAGCCAAGAGTCAAATAGATCTGGGGCCTTTCAGTGGCAGCTTCCCTCCTGCAGCCCCACCATACTGGTCCCAGAAGGCGTCCCGGTACTCGGCCCTGAGGACACCTGCTTGGTGGAATTGGAGGTGACCCCAGGGCTGCCGTTCAATCACAGAACGCCCATGCATTAAAGACATCTGCCTGATGACACTTGAATTGAAGCCCCTGCAGTGGGGTGTCACATAGGACCCCAGGCTTCAGGCTACCGCCACTGTGCACACTCTTGGGCCTGCAGCTGGTCCCAAGTTTCCAGCTGTTTCTGACCAAAGCAAGGAAGGAGTAAGGGGCTCTAGCAGCAGCCCAGCTTCCTTCTCTCATTTCACAGGACACGGTGCTTTCCCTGCCTGTGAGCCGTTTCCTCCAGGCAGTCAGAGGCCACGGCCGGGAGGCTCCCACGTCCTGACCAGGAGACCCCTAGGGAGGAGATTCCTACCCTTTGTCCCACAGCTCAGGAGTCCATTCTCCATCCTGTGTCCCCATGTCAGCACTTGGGCGTCAGCCTGAAGTATCTGGATGGGAGGCAGGAGTGCCAGAGGTTGAGTGTGAGGCCAAGCCTCGCCACAGGGGTGGGACAAAAGGGGGAAGAGCAGCAGCTGAGGGAGGGGTTCCCACTGGTGCGGCCAGGCCCCCAGATCTCCCTGCCCAGGAAGCAGTTAGCACGCATCCTCAGGGGGAGAAGCTGAGGTAGCATAGCCTCGGGCAGGGGACACCTTGTCCTCCCAGGACTGTCTGTGATCTGTCCCTCCATCTGTAAGGTATCTTTTCTCTTCCTCCCGGGCACAGAGAAGTCGATGACTGTGAAACGCTTACTGGCTAGTGGAGATGGGCCAGAAAACAGCCATGAACAGCTCAGGTCTGTGTTGGAGAGGGCCTGGTCCAGGGAGTTCCGGCAGCAAGCCCTCCACTGCTTGGGAGCAGGGGCTGAAAGGGACTTGGAGGGCAAAGAGGTTGAACCCCAGCTCCTGGCCCTGTCAAGACAGGTGGGCCGCTAGGGAGGCCAAGGTGGTGAAGACTCGCCCCAGCTCACAAGGCTGTCAGACCGGCTCACATCAGCCAGGGCCTCACCCCGAATTCATAGAAAACAGCCGAGTATGCCAGATGGGAAGAAATTCCATCCTGGAAAGAGCACCAAGGAAGTGCCTGAAGCTAGTAATGCTTCCCTACTTCAAGGATACACAGTGCCATGGGCCCCAGGCTCTTAGCCCGAGACCTGTGTGTGCCCTGCAGGGAGTGTGGGAACCACACATGCGTGCTGTCCATAGTTGACCCCAGATCTGTCCGACGGGTCCATGGTTTTAAAAGGTCAAGCTCAAGGCGGTAATAGAAGAGCATGGGAAGCCAGAGCTGTACCCTGTCCCCTCTCCCGTCTCAGCCACCTTGGGGAGGGCACACGCCAGGCCCCAAAGGCCCCAGAGCTGTTAGGATGGTAGGGGTGCTTGTGTGAGTCAGAAAGCACGCAGGAAGTGCGCACTCATTCCCCGCGGCCGCTCTTTATCCCATCACTTCTCAGGCGTGCAAGGGGGTTGTTCTGTCCGCTTCCGTCTGGCTGTGCACAGAGGCTGCGAGGCCAGCCCCTCTTCCTGTTTGGTCGCTGCCTTCCTCTGCTCTCCAGGGCACAGCTCTGAGAACTTGCGGAGTGCAGAGCTGTGTCCCTTTAAGGTCGTTTGCCACCTTACCGCCACCCCAACCCTCCCGTCCCTGTAAAGGCACTTTGGAAAGCCAAGGAGGCTGGGAGCCAAGCAAAGAGGAAACTGGTGGTGTTTGTAGGGAGCTAAGTGGCCCTGCCTTCCTGTCGGGTCTGTAAACTCGGAGGGTGCAGATTGAACGCAGCAGGAGCGGTAGGGAAGCCAGCGCATTACACGCCTGGGTAGTTGCTGCGCTGGCCTAAAAGCGCCACAGGAATGGTCCCCAGGGCCACAGGCAGAGTTGTCCACAGGGAATTTTGCTCTCGCCTGGCCTAGCATGAACATCTCTGGCTCCAGCACAGAGCGGCAGGGGCAGAGGCGGTGGTCTCCCTCCCCCCACCCCACCCCACCCCGGCCTGCCCCCCTTCACTCCTGACCTTGGCAGAGCCCCGGGGCTGGGTAGAGGGCCACTTCTGGGGCAGTCAAGAGGGGAGCTGCCTGGGTGGGTGGCCCCGAGGGAAGCCTGTGGAAGGCTCCCTGTCTCCCTAACTTGTGTTTTGGTGATATGACACGAAAACAACCGGTTGGGTCCCCTGTGACTTGGCAACTTTTGTGCCTTCTCTGTGTGGCTCCACATGGCTGGGGCCCTGCCAGGCTCAGGGGAGAGGGGATGGTGAGCCCCCTGGAGCAGGCCTGCAGTGGGCAGGCCCAGCAGAAGCAGGCAGGCTCTGGGCTGAGTCCGTCATTGGAGACGGGCCTGGATATCCTGCTGCACGAGAGGCAGGCCCCTGGGCCCCGCACCACAGCAGTGTGGCGATCTGGGACCAAAAGTCACCCCAGGACTGATGTTTGCCCCCAAAACCCAGTCTTCATGACCTTCCCTTCTGGCCACGGGGCCCACTCTTGGGATAAAGCAGCTCTTGTCAATGTGCCCTGCAGGGCTCTCTGGTCCCAGCTCTAAACACACGGGCAAAAATGAACGTTCTGATTCCGTTTCGTTGCTTATATCCCGGCCTGGCGTGACCAAGTGCAGAAATAAATTCTAGGAGAAACCTGGGAAGCCATCCCTGGTGGTTTTGCCAATAGTACCGGTGACTGTAATATGCTGAGCTCTTGGTTAGGACTAGGCACCGTTCTAAGCACTTCTCATGTCAGCTCACTGAACCCTCCCCGGGGATCAGCCCTTGACCCTTACGCCATCTCGGAGGAGGGCACTGCTGTCATTCCCACCTGGGCTGGGGGATCATGGCAGCGGTGGTGCTGGCCCGGGAGCCTGGCCTGAGAGCCTGCTCTCTTCACCTTCACACTCAGAAGACAGCAACACACGTGAACCCCACCCTGTCCAGCAGTGGTGGTGGAATCGGTGGTCCAGCTTCCTCCTCTGCGTGCTGGGCTGTGGCCTCAGCCTGGCAGTTTTGGGGGGTATCCCTCCTCTTCACAGCAACTTCAGGGACCCCATTCCAGCCTTAAGCCACTCAGCACCTCATTTCCTGTCCTTCTGCTGCCTCCCCCCTGGCCTGCCCTCTACTTCCTCCGGCCACACCAGACCATTTCCCAGCCCACACACCCTTTTCGGGCGGCGTAAAAGCACACGGGTGCTGGAGTCGAAAAGCTCTAGGTTCACAACCCAGCTCTGCCCTGCCTGTCTTGTGACCTTGGGCAAGTGTCCTGCCTCGGTGCCACCTCTCCTTCCTGTGTAAATCGGGTGATGGGCCCCTGGGGGGCTTTGTGAGTGCTTGCATGGAAGGGGGTAAGATAAATGCCCTGTATGTGTAATGTACTGCCCTTGCTTCCATCCTTCTATGTTACAAGAGCTTACGCGTGCTCCAGGCCAGCTCAGGTGGCTTCTCTTCCATACAGCTTTCTAGGATATGCCAGGCCAGACTCCTTTCTCGCACTTTGTTCCTTCCACCAGTCACACTGTGGGGTTCGCATCTGTTTCCCCCCTGGCTGTGACCTCTTAGACCCCCTGAAAGTGCAGGTTATGGCAGCCTCAGCATCGCCTAGAGCTCATCAGAAATGCAGACACGGAGGCCCACCCCGGAGTCAGAATCGCATTCTATCAGGATTGCTGGGTGACTTGCGTGCTCCTCAGTTTGAGAAGCACCAGCTCATACCGCAGGGGCCTGCTGTACTCACCTCTGAACCCCCAGCGTCAGGTGCCCAGTAAGCGTCAGCACCCCTCTTTCAGAGTTTCTTAAATTGACAGAAGGAGCGGCTACCAGGACCGATCACGCAGTCCCCATTGTCGGGTCTGAGGCTCCCCTAGCACATCTGCCCAGGCCTTCACTTGTCCCCAGATGGAGAACCTGGCCCACTTCAACCCAGGCCCCTTCCTGGTCTCTCCAGTGCCCCCTTGGCCCCAGCCCCTGCTCTCCCAGCAGGGGCAGCGCGGCCCCTCTCCACCACCACATCAGCTGGAAGGTCCTCCCAGGCCCTGCCCTGGCCCATCAGCTTATCTCTTGCTCTGAACCAGGCAACTGGAAAGCCTCCTGGATTTGGGTGACTGCCCAGGGCAGAGGACTCCCCGGCTTTTCCACAGCAAAGAAAGTTTCTGCCCTTTGGATTGGGTCCCAAGGGTGCCGTTGCTGCAACATCTCAAACACCCTTTTGTCCACACAGCCATAGGGTTTGGGCCCTCTACTTGGTGGACTCCACACCCCCTGAGACCCTGCTTCCCGAGTGGCCGGGGCCTCCCAGTCTCCCGGCCCCTGTTCTGTGTGTAGGCTCTCCCTTCCCTCCTCATCCCCCTCGGCTCCATACCAGCCTCCCAGTCACGCAGCCCGCTCCTCGGAGCACTTCCTGTGCCAGGCATGGCGTCACGCTCCTAACCCCCGCGAGGTTCACAGATAGCTACCGGCCCAGAGAAGGTGTCACATCCTCAGGAATGCCCTGCCAGTCAGCCGCAGGACCTGCATCTGCGCCGGGTCCCCGGCCCTTCCCCCTCCTCTCAGGGCAGCGGAGCCAGATGCCCACTGGAGGTGCTGGCCAGGCACATGGCCCCAGCCCTCGGGGGAGGTAGCTGGGAGGGCTGGGAGCGGAGCGGGGACCCTGCTGGGCCCGGGCTGGGCGCCTGGTGTTTTTGCATCTGGTTTTGTTGAACTGTAACTCGCGTTGTGTATTGAGGCCAGAGCTATTTTTATCCTGACATGTGAGGCTCCTTCACGTCATAGCCGCAAAGCTCAATCCAAAACATCCCAGGGAAGGCTGTTTGTAAGACGTTCTGCAGATTCTCATGTCACCACATCAGGTTTCACTTAGTAACATCTGCAGGGCTGGCTCCCTGGCCGCCCACGCCCCGGCCTGGTTTTGTATACAGGGTGCTCCCAGCAGTATCTGTTGGCCCCTCGGCCAGCCGGTGGTCACGTGAACGTCCTGCCAGAGCCCACTCCTCTAAACCAGAAATGCCAGGCAGGCGGCACTGGGACTGGTCCTCGGCAGGAGTAGAGAATGGAAATCCCGCTCTTCTCAGCCCCTCAAAGGGCGCCTCCCTCCTGAGACCCGTGTCCAGGTTGCTCCCAGCCCTCTCCTCACTTCCCCACCTCCTGGGCCCCCGGCCAGAACAGCTCCCCGACCGTCCGCGGCGGGCCTGGAAGACCGTGCTATCAGCAGTGTCTCCTGAGTCAAAGCCTCCCAGCCCTGTCGTCCCAGCAGATCCTCATGTTGGAGGGCGGGCCCTGACTCCAGGCGCCGGGCCCCTCTCTGGCTCTGCCCTGTCCTAATGGGCCGGCAGCATGTAGCCCCGGGCCCCTCCCGAGGGAGAGCTGAGCCGAGTAGGCTTTTATGGGCTGCTGAGAAAGGAGGCAGATTCCCAGCCGAGCTTGTTAAGCACGCAGCCGAGCGAGAGGCAGAGGCGGCCGGTGGAGGCGCTGTGAGCTCCCCACGGGGAGGAGCAGGCTGCGGTTGGGCAGAAATTAGTTCAGTTGAGAGAGGCCTGTCATTCCCTGTAGTAACACCCCTGGAGCGGGTTTGTTCTCTCTGCACCCCATCTCCCCCTCCCGTGCCTGCAACCTTGCCTGGAAACATCTCACAGGTTCCACCTCAAGCCAGCTGGGCCAGAAGGGCTGGTGAATCAGAAAAGTGGCCGGTGGGGCCAGTGGGAAACAGGCTGGGAAGGACCGAATAGGCCCTCACCCTGTCCGTGGTGAGCACTGAGATGTGGCCCATCCTTGCCCGGCCCACCTGGCAAGTGTTGCCCTTCCCCCCGAGCTTCCCAAGGCTCCCCGCCCTCTCCTGCAGAGGCTTCTCTCAAGGGCAGTGGCCCTGACCAGAGCCCGTTCTGGTGGGTGGGAGCCTGAAGGGCCACCGGCCTCGGGCAGCTCCCCCGAAGCTCCCACCCTCCTAGTCTCAGCCTCAGGAAGGCGCCCGGCGCCCACTTCGGTTGCACCCGGCCTGCTGCTCCTCGTAGTGCTTAAGCCGAGCAGCGGAAGCTTTCTCAGTAACCACCGCACTGTAAGAATGGGAGACACTCGACGTGGCTTCTCCCAGATGTGGCTCTGCCCCCTCCTGCCTCCTAAGGGCCTCAGCTCCAGGGGCAACCATGCGGGCCTGGACGTAGAGAGTGGATTGTGGGGCCCAAAGCGGGCTGTGGCTAAGGAGAGCAGCGACATGTGCGGAGAAGCCCCAGGCCTTCTCTTCTGCCGGTCTGTCAGCTGAGAGGTGGCCAGATCTCCCTCCCTGAATGTGGGGGGTGGGGGAGGGGTCCCAGGCGATCCCCTCTCTTCACAGCCTCCCTGGCCCCCAGCAGAGGACTGTGAACTCGTCCCAGATCTGACATTCCAGACTATCCCCAGCCCTCAGTCGTCCAGTCCGAGACTCGGAGAACGGGAACCATTTGCCTCATGCAGTGCTCTGGGTTATGGCACGTTTGCCAGGGATAGCAGCCCCGGTTTACCGAGATCAGACTATTTAGGAAGCCCCAGGCCAGGTACGTTACATGTTTGTCTCGTTTAATGAGGGCTCTCATTGCCCCCACTTTACAGATGAGAAAACTGAGGCTTAGAGAGGGTAAGAGACTTGCAATTCTGGAGTTGCACAGCTAGTAAGCAGTTGAGTGGAGGTCTGATCTGAACCCAGGTCTGATGGACTCCCAAGCCAAGCTCTAAACACCATGTTTGATGCTTCCCACTGCCTCTGTAGGGACAGAACCACCCAGCACCTCTCCCCAGTGCCTGCCCAAGACACCCAGTCCCTGGAGACTGGAGACTGTGGCCCCAGATGGGGAGGATTTCTTTTTGGTCAGTCCCCATTTTGGTCCCTTTGTTCTTTGGAACCTAAGCCTGGAAAAGGGGTGGGACAGAGGTGTACATAAAGAAGCTAGAAGGGGACAGGGACATAAGGAGTCATCATGAACAAGCACCCAAGAGAATGCTGCAGGCAGCTGGGCTCCAGTCCACACACACCTCCACTGGGGGGCGTGGGGGGAGCCTCTGCCCTCCGGCCAGGCCACCATGGGGGCGGCAGAATACATATCCTCAAGTGTGGGGAGGGGGACAAGGGGCTGAGAGGCAGCCAGGCTGCCTCCGCAGCTGTATCTGCAGCCACGTCTTTGGAGATCAGCCCCAGCTGGGCCTGGGGTAACTCGATCTGTGAGAATGTGACACTTGATTCTGCAAACAGCCCCTCTGGGCAGGGAGCAGAGACTGTTTGCCATTCCAGAGTCACTCAGGACTGCCTGGGCCAGGCTCTTCTGGACAGGGACCCAGAACAACACACTGCAAACAACAAGAAATTCAATGAGGCCTGTCCTTGAACTGGCTTCTCGCCCCATGCACGGTTCACAGGAGCTGTAAAAGAGGTTCAGGAGAGAGGACAGTATTTTGAAGGTGTGGCTCCTGGTAAGGAATCCTCATAGAGTAATTCACAGCCAGGAAAAACAAAACAGGAAACACCTTTTCCAGTTCCCAGCCACTTCCCCGTAAGGACCACGCGAGGACGTAAGGAAGACTGAGTTCAGCAAAACGACAGAACTCCTGGGAGAAGGTTTTACTGCTGCTTCCTGGCATCTGATGAAGTCAGCCTGTAGGGGCTCCTCTGTAAGGCTCACTTGTAGTGCTCTGGACGACGCTTCCACACGTTCCTGTTTTGTGCTCTAGGCTGATGCTTCTGGGGGCTGATACTCCTTGCACAGCCAAGCTTGATTCCCAGAGACCCCCCACGCTGCCTGTTTCACTAAATCGTACCCTTTAAAAGGGTGAACTTTATGGTGTATGAATTATATCTAAGTTAAGCTGTTATTTTTTTTAAAAAATCAGATGTCTTGTTAATGCCTCAGGCAGATGGAATGAGGAGTCCTAGCATCACTGACACCTCTATCCAGCAGTGCTGTTGAGGTCATCATGTGTTAGAAAGGAAGGACGGGGGGAGATCCCAAGGGGTGTGTGAACAGACACTACGTTGGGATCACCCAGGCATTGTGTCAGCCTCGCCCTCGTCCCCTCCGCGCTGGAGGCCTTACATAGGGGACCATGTGCAGGGCTGGGGCTGGGACGGGGTTGCAGGGACAGTGTGGTGACGGCTGTATCTGGCTTTCAGTGTATTTTCAGCTGGTACACATAAGAGGGAGACCTCGAGTGTGCTTCTGGTTGTAAAGCCAGCTCAGGGTCTTCAAAGTACTACTCTAAAAGAGCGTCTTTGCCTGAAGATGAGGAAGAATCTCTGATTTCAAAACATTGGGTGCAGATGGAAATGCTCGGTCACATTCTGTTGGTGTGTGCTGTCTTCACCCTGGTGGCTGTGTGCATAATTGACTTATTCTTAAGCAGCGGCGGGAAGGGAGTATGGCTTCTGCCTCTCAGGATCTATCAGCTTCATGGACCATTGAGGTTGTGTGTCTGCCTTCTCTCTTTCTTCTCTTTGACTTGCCATTTGCTCTTAACCAGTCAAACAAAGCCCAAGTGTATTTTATTTATTAGTATAATGAGTAAAAAAAAAATTTTTTTTCCAAAAATTTCTGGCACCTAGCAGCAGGTCTCACACGTAGGAGGTGTTCACTAAGTGATGGAGGGTCAGCTGGAGGGGTGGACAGGGAAGTGGGTGCCTTTTGCAGTAAGCGGAGTTGTATCAGCTTGCGCACACTCGTTTGGTCCTGGCTTTTTTGCTGCCAACGTGGCCCTTGATTGAAGGTGTTCCCTCATCCTGTTACACAGAGACTCTTCCCCCACCTTTTTGGCATTGATAATTGTTTATATTCTGTGGACACGTAGAATAAACCCCGGCTCTGTCCCTTTCTCTATAGGTACCAAAGGCTTGGAGTGTTCTCCTTCGACTCCGACCATGAACTCCTACTTTTACAAGTTCATGATCAACCTTCTCAAGAGGTTCAGCAGTGAACGGAAGCTTCTGGAGGTCAGAGGCGGCTTCATCATCAGGTTAGCCTCCGCGTACCTTCTGTGGTCCCACAGCCTCGGCTTTTCATTCTCCTACCATACAAGGGGTCAGGGCAACCATTTTCGCTTCCACTCCTCTCTCCTCCTTTTCCTGACCTTTGAGCTCTTAAAAGAAACAAAGAAGGTTCCCCCTTCACACCAGGTTGCTGGTGCTACTGACATGGGTTAGGTCGATGTCACCATTTTTCGAACAAATGAATTCGTTTTTCACTTGTTGAGACAGCTTTCCTTGAGGCTAAATATCCTCTCATTGAACACTCTTGTGGGAGTCTTCAGGGAGAAAAGGAGGTGAGCCAGACAGAACATGAACCTGGCTGCGCTGGGTGCCCAGCTGTCAGCACACCGTTTGGCCACAGCTGGTGGCAACAGTGGCTCTGGCGGAGCCAGGTTCTTGTGCTGTGTGAGCCCAGCTCCGGACAGTCCCAGGGCACCAGCCCCAGTCCCTGGAGGCCTCCAGAACTGTCACCGCCAGCAGTATGGCCAGGTCTGGCCCTTTGCCTCTTGCTTGGCTCCAAGGAGCAGGGTCACCAGGAGAGTAACCTTAGGCCATCAGAAATCTAGAGGGGACACAGATTTCTCCAGGCTTCCCAGAAAGCCAGGCAGAGGAATTTACCAGAATACTCTGAGTGACCCTAGATACTCTACAGCAGTGGTTCTTGGCCCTGACTGCACGTTAGGTCACCAAGGAGGCTTGAAAAAGAAGGTGATGGCTGGGCTCCACCCTGACCAGTGAAATCAGGACCTCTGGGGCGACGGAGGTTAGTAAAGCCATCCAGGGTGCTCGGGGAGCAGACTAATGTCCCAGGAGTTGGGGGGCTCCTGATCAGGGCCATCTGGGGGTCGGGGAGTTGAAGGAGAATTCCAGGGGGAGGGTCCACCCTGCACAGAGGCTTCAAGGCAGGAAGGAGGTTGGAGAGTTCATTTTGCTGTAAACCAGAAGGCGAGGGGAGAGGGGCTCAGCCGTGTGAGCTGGACTAAGGACTGGGGCCCTTACCCAGAGGTCAGCGGGAAGCCGCTGAATGGGCTTGAGCAGGGGAATGGTGTGACCGGATTGCTGCTTTTTTTTATATATATATAAATTTATTTATTAATTTCTATTTTTGGCTGCGTTGGGTCTTCGTTGCGGTGCGCGGGCTTCTCATTGCAGTGGCCTCTCTTGCTGCAGAGCACGGCCTCTAGGCGCGCGGGCTTCAGTAGTTGTGGCTCGCAGGCTCTAGAGCGCAGCCTCAGTAGTTGTGGTGCACGGGCTTAGTTGCTCCGCGGCATGTGAGATCTTCCTGGACCAGGGCTTGAACCCGTGTCCCCTGCATCGGCAGGCAGATTCTCAACCACTGCGCCACCAGGGAAGCCCCAGATTGCTGTTTTTACAGATTACTGTGCTGCTGGGAGAGAATGGGTGGATGTGTGGGAGACCGGCTGGGAGGCTGTTGTCCAAGGTGGCAGCTTGGTAGGGGGATGGGAAGAAGCAGTGCAGTGCGATGCAAGAATTAGTAAGAAGTGTGTTGATTGGTGATGAATTGCATGAGGGAGGGAGGGAGGAGAGAGGGAGTTGGTGGGGACGGCCAAGACTGGTGTGAGCAGCAGGGTAGATAGTGGTAGCTGTCCCTGAGGTGGGAGCCCCGGAAGAGTAGCTGGGAGGGAGGGGTTTCAAGTAGCTTTGGGAACGTCAAAGGAGAGACATTGAAGACATCGCTATGTCTGCCTCTCAAAGGAGGGATCTAGGCCCACGATACAAATCTGGAGGTTGATGGCAGTCATTCATTCATTCACTCTCTTATCCATTCATTCAACAGATATTTACTGAACACTGTGCGGGGTTCCATTCTAGATAATTCTACCTTGTGGATTTCATTCCTAGGGACTAAGAATGGTTGGTGGTCAGAGTGAAGGAAGGCTGCCCGGAGCCGGGCCCTTCAGAGTTCCAGTGTGTAATAGTTGGGTCTGGAGAAGCCAGGAGAGGAGGCTGAGAAGAAGGGCCCAAGAGGTAGAAAGCAGCAGAGGAAAGAGGCAGATGGCGGGAGGCAGCGAGGGGAGAGGAGGCTGGAAGAGGGCCGGCTGGAAGGCGTTGGGGAGTCTGCTGAGTGCGGGGCGAGCTGAAGGAATGGGGGACAAGGAAATGGGGGAGCAGGCCCAGGGCTTGCCTGTGTGGCACCGGTGGGTGGAGGAGCCACAGGGCCCCAGCTCCAGGCAGAGCGTGGCATTGAGGCCTCCCTGGGGAACAGGCCAAAGGGTAGAGTCTCAGGAGGGGACAGGCCTGCCTGGTCAGAAGGACAAACGGCAGGACCACAAGTCCCTGCCCATCAGGAGGAAGGGACTTCTGATGGTCTAGACGACCCAAAGGTGTCCCGGTGGCGGTGGGAGGGTGTCACCACCCTCTGCTCTCCTGAGCCCTCACAGAGCAGGGTTTCTCAGCGTCGGCATTGTTGGCATCTGGGGCCGGGTAATTCTTTGTGGCAGCGGCTGTCCCGTGCACTGTAGGGTGTTGAGCAGCATCTCCAGCCTCGACCCGCTGGATGCCAGTGGCACTGTCACCCACCCAACTGGGACAATCAAAAATGTCTCCAGACAGTGCCAAAGGTCCCCTGGGGGGCAGAATCGTCCCGGGTGACAACCACGGTTACAGAGCGACAGAAATGGATTCTTATCGTCACTTGCCAAAAGAGGAAGGTTTCCATGGTTTTTTTTTTTCACATCAAGTTGGACGGTTGGGGCTTGAAGAGACCCCCTACCAGGAAAATGACGGACTCTTCCCACACGAGTGGCAGTTAGCTTCGTGCGGCTTTCGAAATTGTAGAGGTGTCAGCTCTTTTGATGAGCCCTCCTTGCCTGGAAGACTTTCAGGAAACCAGTGGAGAGAAAGGCCTTTGAAAATGGAATTTGTAGCTAGTTTCCTCTCTGGAGAACTGCGCTGTAATGGGTTTTTCCATCCTCTGTCAGCCTCACGTGCCCTGTCAGGGGCCTGGGGAGAGGATGCTCGGGGAGTCGGGACTATCCCCAGACAGCACCAGGCAGAAGTGCGGGCAGCGTGGGCGCGCATGGGTGTGTGTGAGTGTGTGCGCGGGTGCTCTCCCCACCCACTAGGGCCGAGGCTCCGTGGAGCTGGTGCCATGTTCCCATTCACAGCCTCTAGGACAGTGTGGCTTCACTTGCTTTGCAGTGTCTCCCAGGCATCCTAGGCTGATGAGAATCCTCATTTTGCAGGAGGGAAATGAGAGGAAGCCGCGTGCCTGCCTGGCTCGGTTGGAGCTGGGCTGCAGACCGCTGCACTTTGCTAATTTCGCAGCTGCCCCTCTGTCCCTTCTGTGAGAGAGTGTCGAGCCAGGTGCCTTGAGGAGCCGTGCACGGCCTGCAGACCAGGACCACCTGGCGCCCAGCTCCTCAGAGGGTCCTCCCTCCTCATCCTTCTGGGGCTCAGTATCCAGCATGGCAGTCACTCGCTGTTCCAGGGCTCACACTCCCCATGCACCACACTGGGGCCTCAGTGGGCATGGCACCTGGCCTCCAGAGCACGCGTCACTCCCACCCCGCACGGCCACAGAGGTCTCCTAGTCCTGGGCAAAGAATCCGGTGGGCTGGACAGAAGGAACCTGTGACTGGGCCCCTCACATTTGTTGTCCCTCCTAGCCCTTCGCTTCATTTGTCCAGCCTGCCGTTCCCCCTGAAGCAGCACCAGCCCCTGTCATTTCGAGCTACAGCTTCCTCTGGGCCACACCAGCTCTGTGGGGCGGCTACCTGCTAAGCCAGCGTGCCACGCCACCCAGTCTGGGTTCTCAGGGTGAGCACAGCCCAGTATCCGACGTGGAGGAGACCTTGAAGACGTGTGCCTTTCTCCTTCCCATGGCCAGACGGGCCGAGGCCCTTCAGCAGAGGTTCACTGGGGCCCAGCCCTCGGAGTGTCAGCCTGCCCACCTGCCTTTCGTTTCATTTCCTTATTTTCTGCTGGTGGCTTTAAAGAGGAGCCTAATAGTGATACATGCAGGCTGAGAAGAAGCCACAGGCCAGATAAGAAACACAGTAAATGAAAAACTTTAAAAAAAAAAAAAAAGAGAGCAAGAAGCAGGGACTTCCCTGGCGGTCCAGTGGTTAAGACTCCATGCTTCCACTGCAGGGGTCATGGGTTTAATCCCTGGTCGGGGAACTAAGCTCCCTCATGCCGTGCGGCGCAGCCAAAAGAATTTAGAAAAGAAAAAAAAAACACAGTAAATGATCCTTAACCCCCTTCTTCTGGTGTTAAGCCAGCTATGATTTGCTCCTCTCAACCCCCAAGATTGAGCAGAGAAAGGAAAGAGACTCTCCTGGCAAACAAGTGAAGAGCCATTGTTTCTGTAGTAGTGTGTTTAGCTCAGGGTCCAGGAACAGCTACTGTCTATAGAAGGACAAAGGCATCCAGCCTTCTTGAGGACAAACATCTGGTGGGGGGTCTTGGCCTTGAGGAAGATGCATGACTCCTCAGGCCCCGGGGTGTTTCCCCCAACTCAGCTTTCCCAGGCTGCACCTCCGTGGGGCGTGGGAGTAGGGCCCCAAACTCCAGCCAGGCCCCCTGGGTGGGTTGGACATCCTCTCTGTGTCCATGTGGCCTCGCTATCTGGTGGATGTAACAGTTCAGAGGCATGTTGAGTTTGGGGAAGTCAGTGACTCCAAAACCTCATCTCAGCCAGACTTGCTGTGACCCACTCCGGGCCCAGGCCCTTCTCCCGGCTGCAGGGACTGAGGGAGGGAAGAGAGGGACATGAGCAGATGCCACCCCAGCCCTGCCCACACCCACGCCCCCTCCCCAAGGCTCCACAGGAGTCGGGCAGATGCCACAGGCACTCAGGAGCTGGATTAAGAAGGGAGCTTCTCGAGTCAAACAGCCTTGGGTTCGAATCCCAGTTCCTCTAGTTTTTAACTCTGTGACCTGTTTCCAAGCCCGTTTTGCTTTGACTATAAGACGAAGGTAATTGTGCCTGCCCTGTCGTTTTGCGGAGAGGGTTACATAAGACCCTGCGTGTTACAGCACTCCGCACGGCTTGGTCCAGGGGAGCTTGCTGTTCTGCCTCATGATGCAGCCTCGGCCTTCCACAGTGGTCTATGGGGAGGGGAAACCAGACCCGGGAGAGGATGAAAGAATTGAACCTTCTGTGCCGAGAGCTGGCTCCTGAGCGCCAGGCCTGCTGCGCCGACACCCAGGGCGCCCACCAGCGGCCTGGCCCTGGCACCGCTAAAACAACTCGGCCCTAAGTGGGTGTTCGTGTACATTTCCCTCCTCTGGCCTCTCCCCGCTCCCCCCACCCCCCGCCCGCCACCGCCAGTGCAGACAGAACAAGCACAGAGCTTGTTTTCCCACGAACCGTTCCACTATACTCAGTAGAAAAGGAGAGGAGGGAGAAAATGCAGCCTCTTTGATAGGCTCTGATATGAGCTCCAGCGTAACCCAACAGCTGTGATCTTTACAAGGCCTGCTTCTGTGCTGGGAGGGCAGCGAGGCTGAGGACGCTCGCGCTGCCAGCCAACGCGGCCCTCTGACCAGCCGTCCTTCGGCTTAATCAGCTCAGCTGCGCCTTCCCCCCCCCTTCCTCCCTGCTGCCTTGCAAAGAGGACTTGCCAGAGAATGCTTTCTTCTCAACGAGTGACTGTGCTGTGAACTCGAGGGCTCCATCCCCATCCAGCCCTGTCCATGGTGGCCGAGCACCCTCCCCGGAGGAAGGAAGCCCCCAAGATGAGGTGCAGGTGGGGGTCCAAGTGAGAGACGGGGGAGCCGTCACGAGGCTTCTTCCACGAGACCCCGACCCCGAGAGCCCCACGATAAGGTTTCTGGTTCCTTCTGGTCCCCTCTTGCCTCTGACACAGGCCTGGCAGCCTCTCCAGTTCAGCCAAGGCCCAGAGTCCCTAATATGTACCCCAGCTAAGCCTGCCCTCCCCTCCCCCAGTGCCCCGGCTTTGCGTGAGAGCCCTGTGTTGGGGGGCGGGCGAGTGAGGACTTGATTGGCCGCTGAGGTGGGTGGTGGGGCTAGGAAGCCCCTGGACTTGTTTTGAATTGCAGGGTGGGAGGGGGGCACAGTGGCTCAAGAGAAGAAGCTCTCTTTCATGCCCTAGTTGGGAAATTCCACTTTGCTGTCCTTGTCCGTTCCTTGGCAGGGGGTCAAAGGGCCTCTGCGACTAGGGCAGCGCACATCACAGCTCCTTGCCGACCCCAGCTCCGCCCCCCTCGGTCTCTGTGTCCACCGGGCCTCTGGAGTTCATTTGCATCGGGGGCACCCCCTTTCCCCTGTCCCTGCGTGCCACCTTACCTGCCAGGGGGCATCGGTTGGGTCCCCAAAAGCCCATTGTGCTGATGCTAATGAAAGATGAATTGAGTGAAGTGGCAAGACCCAGATCCCTGTTCAAATGGCATTTTAGAAAAGCAGCTTCGCTTCTGGCCCCCAGCCTGTGGAGAGAGCTGCTGAGAGGCCCGCTCGGCTGTCTTCCTCTCGCCCCTTTAATGGATTGCGTTCATTTGCTCAGAATAAAAACAAATCGCTGTGACAAACACGCACCAACCTAAGTCTGTCTGTGGAAACAGGCCCTGATCCCCCTCCCCAGAATGCAGGCGGATTTGGGTCTTTCATCACTTGTAGCCGTGTTGATTGGGGTCCCCAGCTGAGGGGAAGGAGACAGAACATTGAACAGGGCTGGAGGGTTGCTTCGAGGAATTTCTTACTTCCCTCTCAGAAGAAGCTTCTCTTCCTGTCAGCTTTAAGTCAGTCTGCCCAGTTCCTTGTGTGAATCTTCTGGAGCCTTCCCCAGTCATTCTTCTCCAGGGGCCAAGGTGCTTTTGTTGAGACGCAGGACAGCAAAGGGAGTGAGTGGCAGAAGCTGCTTTGCACACCCAGCTCTTGGCTCTGATCTCCGAATTGGGACAACGCTGAGGACCTGTGAATGGCAGGGCGACCCCATCTGACATGCCAGAGAAGATTGCCTGCAAGAAAGCCCTGCCCTCAAACGTGAAAAGGTGTCCCTGGGAGGTACAAAGTGCAGGCAGCCCAGAGAACCCAGCCCGGCCCATGCCCATTGTCCCCTAATGCATGGCAAAGTGCCAGCATCCCAGCACCTCATAGAACCATCCGTGACCCAGGGGTGGCAGGGAGGGCTGGGGACAGCCAGTGGCTTTGCTCTGTCTCCTGCAGGCAGTCCCCCTGCTGTCCCTGTAGAGCCCACTGTCATACACACTGGTGCTCCCTGCAAGAACGGATGTATTTTCTTCTGGAATATGGAAACCACATGCGATAAGCCTTGCTAGGCCAGGCTGGGATTAACTAGGTGCAGCCAGTGGGGAGGGGGGGAGGAGAGGAAGTGCTGGCCAGAGGGAGCCCCGTGCAGCGTGCTCTGGAAGTCTGGGGAGCTTTAGAGGGAAGTGGCCCCATGTTTCAAGGGTCCTCCTGGATCCCTTGTGGGCGGAGGGCTGCTGATGGAAGCAGGGGCTGGAAGGAGGCCAGGGATCCACTCGCTTCGAGCAGGGCTCGTGGGAGGTTAGGGGTCACAGGTGAACTGGGCACGGGGAGGCCAGGTGACCCACAGAGCCAGCCGTTTGCCCCCACGTCCAGGAGCATCTGTGGTGGGGGGAGGACTCGGGAGCCATCCTGCACCTGCTGCATGGGAGGCCTTAAAAGGCCTCCAAAGACTCATCACATGGGTGGTGGCACCTGCGGGGCCCTTTCCAGCCTCCAGTTAAAAGCACTTTCTTTGTAGTCTATACACCTGAGAAGCCTCAGCTCCCCAGCCCTGTTGCCAGGGGCTGAGAGCTTGACAGTGAATTTCTTTCTGAAGCTCTAGAGGTTATGGAATCTGCAGTTGTCTCTGGACCTGTTTATACTTTACCTAAGGATGCCAGGAAACTAGCAAAGCTTTGACCTTGATAAGTCAGACAGCTTGGTTAATTAGCAAGTAGCTGCTGGAATCGTAATGTAGCAACTTAAAATATCGGCAGGTTTGGAATTGGCCCCTAGAGGTCACTTCCATCCTCCTGCCTCCTTGGAGTTGGGCTGCATCCGAGCCAGGAGAGATAAATGGGCATCCTTAGCTTAAAAGTGCTTTTAAACTCCTGGAACAGCAGTTGCAGAAATGTGTCCTGTTTGTCCATCGTAGAACGTGGTTCTCAGGAAGCTCTTTATTTCATCCTTTTAACCCAACCTTTTCACCGTGGGTGCCCTGGGAGGCCCCTGTGTGGTCCTCCCCCCTCTCTCCCCACAAGGGTATTCTTTTAGCAGGTGGCCACAAAGGTCACAGACACACGCGTACCCACTTCCCACCGCCACCCCCATCATCAGAAAAATAACACAGAAGGGTTTCCATCACATGCGGTTTGTGAAAGGCCATCAGACCAGCTGCCCCTTCCACATAGAAGGAGAGTTCCCATCTCTGAGCACATGTGATGGTGACACCTTGCAGGGGCCCTGGCCTGGGGGGACCTTGGCGCTGAATTCAGCCTCAGACGGTGAGCACAAGCCCACGTGAAGTAGCGTACAGCCCGTGGGGAAGGGTGCTTTGTAACCCGGGCTGTAAGGGCCCACCGAAGAGGCTCTTGGGACCTAAAGTGGATAATGGAACTCTCTTTACAAGTATGCAGCCTCAGCTCCCAGGAGAGCATGGGCTTTGGGTCTGTTGCTGTCATCCTAAAATCTTTCAGTGTCTCTGTAGCACCAGCGCATTTGCCCCTAGCTCCCTCACCCCACGTCTTAGGACATCTCCATGGGGGTGCTGTGTACCATCTAGAGATCCCAGAGCTGAGGTTCTTGGTTGTCTTCCAGACTGGGTGCTGGAGGCCATTTGGGAAAACTGCCCAGTTTCCAGTCTGGACTTGCTTTTCCTCAGCCTCATTGGAAAGAAGCTATGTTCTCTTGTGGTGCCTCCCTTTTGCCCGGAGTCATTGACCCACAGAAAATCCCCACCAAGACCCGTCCTGATGTGGCCTCCTCCTCGTCGTCCTCTCCCGGGGCCCTCCTCCTACTGCCTGTCACCTCTCAGAAGTGAAACGCCGAGTAAATCTGCGGATCCTTCCCTGTCTTCCTTCTAGGCCCCGGGCCCTCCAGACTCCTGCCCGGCCATTATCCTGGCCCATTTCTGGTCTATATTTAGATTACATAATCTCATTGGAACTGCCTGGCACTTGGACAGTGACTGTCTTTCTTGGTCTAAATCTCTGTTTTGACCCTTGCTCGAGAGGACAAGTCTCCCCCCCCATACCCAGATCATTTGTTTTTCCTTCTGGTTTATCACAGTTGCTCACATCACCCACATTGGCCTCTCTCTCTCTCTGGAGCTGAGCTGAGATGGATTTCAAGTGCAACCCTGAGTCATCTCTCATTTTTCTCTAGTCCTCTGTCGAGCATCCCGTGCTGTCTGTTTCGAGCCTTGCCTCTCCCTCTTTCCTTTCAGAAGCTGCTTTCCTAAGCGTGAAGTTTTGCATCTCTTTCTCCGTTCCCACCGGCCGCACCCCCTGCCCGGGCTGCGGTCACAGTCACGCGCCCCAGTGCCAGCTCTCACATGTGACCAGTTTCCCGAACAGGGGGCCATCTGAGCCTCCTTGTTTTGCTCCCCCAGAGAGCTGCTGCTTTAGCCTAATAATGGCGCTCGTGTCTCCACTTCACCCTCAGCCTTGTCATCGGTAAACTCGTGGCCTCCTGTGTCCCCAGAAGTTCTGACTTGTTTTCTGTGCCGTTTTGCCATCTCTTTGGCAAAACCCTCTCTCTTTCTTAACCACATAAGCTTAACACTTTTTGCTTCAGTGCCCCAGATCTATCTTTTCCTTCTCCTGATCAGGCCACCATGGCAGCCTTTCCTCCCTCCATGCCTCAATTTCCACAATGCCTTTTTTGAATCTAAATTTTATATTAACAACATACTATATAAAAGTACACAAATCGTAAGTGTACTACAGTTTGGTTAGCTTTCACTAATTGTCTACATCCGTGTAACGAGCACTCAGATCAAGAAGTAGAGGGCTTCCCTGGGGCGCAGTGGTTGGGAGTCCGCCTGCCGATGCAGGGGACACGGGTTCGTGCCCCGGTCCGGGAAGATCCCACATGCTGCGGAGCGGCTGGGCCCGTGAGCCATGGCCACTGGGCCTGCGCATCCGGAGCCTGTGCTCCGCAATGGGAGAGGTCACAACAGTGAGAGGCCCGCGTACCATAAAAAAAAAAAAAAAAAAAAGTAGAGCATTTCTAGCGCCCAAAGTTCCCTTTCATGTTTCTTCCCAGTTACTACCCCTACCCTCCTCCCCAAGGTAGCCACTGGCCTGAATTCTAACGCTGTACGTTCGTTTACCTGGGTTTTTGTTTTGATTTTGGGCTTTGGGGGTTTTTTTTTGTTAACCTGGTTTTTTGAGCTTCATATAAATGGAATCACGTAGTTTGTGCTCTTTTACAAACTGTAAACTTTCTTTTGACCCACGTCGTGTTTGTGAGGTTCACTTGTGTCCCATGTAGCAGTAGTTCACATTTCTGTCAAGTCCCCCACTGTGTGAAGATGCCGTGGCTCATTTACACATTCTGCTAGTGATGGGCATTTGGGTTATTTTCAGTTTGGCACTATTGTGAATAATGCTGCCATGAGCATCCCTTCACATGTCTTCTGGTGAACATACATGTACGTTTCTCTCAGATAATACCTAGGGGTTGCTGGATCAGGGACCATATATGTGTTTAGCTTTGATAGATATTGTCTGAGCTGCACCAATTTCCACTCCCATCCATGGTGTGAGAGTTCCCGTTGCTCACACCCTCACCAACACTTGATATCATCCGTCTTTGATTTTAGCCTTTCCTGTAGGTGTATGGTGGTATCACCTGTTGTTTTCATTTGCATTTCCCTGAAGACTAACAAAGTCAAAGAACTTCTCATCACTTTTTGCCTTTTGGGTATCCTCTTTTGCAATGAGCCTGTTCCAGTCATTTCCGCATTGGGTTTTTGGTGCCTTTCTTATTGATTTGTGGAAGTTCTTTATATATTCTGGATACAAGTCTTTCTCCAATGTGTGTACTGTAATTATCTCCTCCTACCCGGTGGCATGCCTTATCACCCTTTTAAAAGTGTCTCTTGTTGAACAGAAGTTCTTTATTTTTAATGTAGTCCAGGTGACCAGTTTTTCTTCTCAGCATGTTTTATGGTTTGTGCTGCTTTTTCAGGGGATTAGGAGCTCATGAAACTACCCATAAAGCTGCCTGTTTCTGGTAAGCACTCCTAGTGAGCTGAACACTGAGTACAATCCGCCTAAAAAGGTATTATATCTTCACTCTGGACGGGGTCTTGGAGGCCACCTAGTCCAGCCTGCTTATGCAAAGATTCCCACTCCCTCTCCATCCCCCCACCCAGCTAAATCCCAGGGGCTTCTGGTGCAGCCAGGCCAGTGGAGGTCTGCAGCCTGGAGTTGGGAACCGCTTATCTAACTATGGTGGTCAGCAGGAGGTGGGAACCCAGGTCAAAGGCACCAGTACGAGCAAGGGGGCTTGACCGGCCCGTGTAGCCAGACCAAGGCGGAGGGCTGCAAGGCCCAGGAACCCAGCATCTTCCTGTGGTGCCGTCCATCTTCTTGGCCTCTGTTTGAGGTCAGCCTCACTGCTTTGGTCTCTTCCAGTGGCGGAGACGAGGTCGCCACATCACATGGCCATCATGCCCCAGCTGTCTGTGCTCCGGAGGAGCTCTGGTTGGTTCCCACGGGGTCATGTGTCCCCTGTGGTAGGGGAGGCGGTGGCAGGGTGCTGCAAGCAGCAGCCCTGACAGAACCCCAAGTGGAGTGGGGAGCGGCAGCTCTTCAGAGGAAAGGGGCTCCCACGGGGCAGCTTTCCTGAGCAGTTTTCTCGTGTGAAAAATGGGGACGCTCACCATCGTGATCTACTGATCCTCGGGAGGTTAAATGATGTTCCAAAAAAGTACTCAGAAGAGTGTCTTGCACCTGGTAACTGTGCAGGAGGTGTCCCGGTAGCGACTGTGACAGTCGTTGTGAAGAGAAGCATCCACCCTCTCTCTGCGCATGTCAGAGTCAGGGAGCCCGCGGGCGGGTGGGCTGGCGGTCCCAGAGCTGGCCTGGCCCCCGTTCACCCCCTTCCCAGGCCCTTGCCGCTCGCTGCCTCAGGCTCAGCTCCTGGAAAGCAGATGTTCTGGGGTTGACTGTCACTTTCTCTTGTTTTCTAGGGAAGAGTAAGAGAGAAAGCCATTGAGCAAACTAACACTTGCCCCCAGGTGTCCCCCCTTCCTCTGCCCTTCACCCCCCCCACCGCCCCCCACCGAGACCCCACCCTGTTGAAAGCTGCCCAGTCAGGACTCTTGAGCGCGTGTGACAGAAAACCAATTCTCACGGTTCTGTTGAAAAAAATGAAAGTGCTGTGTAGCCAGGGACCAGGATTGGCAACTCTGCAGCTAGCACCCTCCTGGCGTCCTCAGGCCTCCGTCTCACCTGCTCGCCTCCACAGCAGGCCCTCCTCCCTCCTCTGTCAGCCCCGTGCCCCGCAGGCCGTCTGTCCCGTGACAGGACAGCCACCGCAGCTCTCAGCTCACCGTTAGCAGCCAGCCTTCAGCCGCGGGCTGGCCTTGAGTCTCACTGGACCCATCACTGTGCCCTGCCTGCTCAGGGCGGGATTGTGTGCCCACCCTCCCGCGCAGGAGGAGGAGACGTTGTTCATGGGAAACTGGATCTGGAACCAGAATCCCAGGCTGTGGACACCAGGGAGGCAGACGCAACCAGCGCCCGCCCTGTGGTCAGGTTCAGTGCTGCCCGAAAAGGGGTGCGAAGCAGGCCCCACTGAGGGCCCACCATGGCGGCAGTGGAAGGAGAGACACTCCCTCTCCACTCTCCCAGCAGCCAGATTCTCCAGGAAGGAGGGCAGGGGGAGGGTGGAGCTGTGTGTGTGCCCCAGTGACCTTCCCAGAGACCACCGCGCAGGCAGGTGGGGAGCAGGGTGGCCTCTGAGGAATTAGGCCTCCAGCTGACCCCTTCTCTAGGGCTTCCTTCCATTTGCAACACTGCACCTTGCCAGAGACTAGAAGTTGTCTGCTGTGTCATTGTGTGTGGAGCTGGGGGTTAGACTCAGACCCGGCCCCTCCCAGGACGGCCACTCGTGCCTACGCGTGTGCTCCCAGAATGGTAGCCCCAGGCCATGATTGAAGAGAGACCAGGAGAGTCTCGGTCTGGAGTTTAGGCTCAGTTCAGAGTGACCAGAAGGGACCTTAAGGGTCAGCTGAGGTCTTTCACACAGGAGGGAACCGAGGCTCTGATTTTCCCAGTAAATATTTTCCTCGCGCTGCCCCGTGCCCCACCTGGGCTAGGCCGACGCAGGACCAGCCACCACAGTCCACACGCGGGGCACTCAGGTGTAGCAGGAGCCCGGGGTGGGGGGGGGTGGGGGCAAGGAAGAGCTCAGGCTAACCCAGATGGGGGACAGGGGTCAAAGGTTCACTCCCCCGGTTCATTCCGTGGCTGTTCCTGGAGCACCCGCGGTGTGCCAGGCCCCGCGCCAGCCCTGGGCACACACATAACCGAGAGCCGGTTCCTGCCTTCACCGAGGTGGCAGTCCGGTGGCATAGGCAGACAGATGACAAGTGACTAAGAAATGTGTGCCCCGGTGTTGTGATTCCTGCTCTGGAGGAACTGCAGGGGCGGGGGTGTCCTCAGGTTCGGGCCTGTGGGCCGGGGGGTGCCCGTAGCTTCAGCAGAACTAAGAAGCTGTGACCTGGATCTGATGTTTTCTCAGAGCATAAAGGTGCCCTAGTTTTCCCTCTCCTCAGGCTCAGCTGAAGCTACGCCAAGAATTGGCTGTTAAAGGCTGCCTGAGATGTGGTTTGGAGCCAAAAATCTATAGAGCCAGTGCATTTGTGACCTTGTTGAAAATGCTTACTGAGGAAAATCGGGGTGGGGGGGGTAGGATTTGGGAGTTATGTTGTTGTGGTTTTTTTCCTTTTTAAAAAAAAAAAAAAAAGAATCAGTTTGGCCGTCCTCACCTGCATCCCTTTCCCTCTCTGCACAGCCCCTCCTGGGTTGCCTGACTCCTCCAGCCCCATGGCACTCATCCCTCCCGTTTGTCCACACCTCCCCCATCCCCAATCCCTCTCCATCCCCTGTGCTTCAGGAATGAAAAATACCAAGTGGGTAAAATTAAGGAGCCTGGGTATAGCCCTGGAAATTAGGCCACAGCTGTCAGGCCAGGCAGGAGTCCTCGTCTCTGAATCGGAACTGCCGGGAGCAAGCGCTCGGCCCCTTCCCTGTGAGGATGGATAAAAAACCCCAGCTCCCCCCTCCCCCGGGAAGGGGCTGCTGCCTGCTGGCCTCAGGAGGGCCAGGGAATGCTGTTTGTCACTGAGCAGACCTGTCCCAGTGCCCACCCGCTGGGGCACCGCAGTGGGCAGAGCTCATCCCTGCCCTCCGAGGGATGGTCCCAAACTCGAGTAGCGATGATGCTCTGTGGGAGGGGTGGGGTCGAGGAGCTCCTGGCCCTGATGGAGGGGTCTGAGGAAGCTTCTGGAAGGAGATGCTGTCTACCTGAGCCATGAAACATAAGGAACTGCTGGGGGTGAGGGTGGGAGGAGAAGGTGCTTCTGATGTAGGAAGAGTCTGCTCAGAAGCCCAGGTGCCAGGGCCCGGGCAGCCCCAGGGAGCTGGGAGTGTGGCTGGGACCAGGCCCAGGCAGCCCTGACGTATTCCCAGCGAGCCACTGAAGGGCCTGCGCAGGCTCAGAAAACTCTCTCCACCTGCCCTGGGCCTGCACAAGTCCTGAGAGACACCCCCGACACGTGGCCACCCTGGAGTCCTTGGGATGGCACTGAGCCAGGGGGACTGCAGGGCCTCATGAGGCTACACCTGAGGCAGCTGGTCCCAGAGCCCCGTGCCCTGAACTCCAGCGAATGGCAAGGAAGTGGGGCCCAGGGCTCACGGTGGCAGGGACACTTGATCGCTGTCCACAGCTGTGCCGTTAGCCTCCTCCAGCACCGAAGGCTGGTTAAGGAGAGGCTCAGGAAGCTTGCCTGACAGGGCTCTGGCTGCTGCATCACTTTAGAAGGTTCCGTGATGCTGGGACCGGCAGTGTGAGCAGATAATCTGGACTAAGTTTAAAACCTTCTGGAGGCTCCAGACATCCCTGCCCTGCTTTCAGCCAGTTAATTCCAGGTGCCTGTGAATTCAGCCAGCTGGCCTCAGCTGCTCCCAGAGAGCAGTCAGCTTTTCCCTTCCTCCCACGTGAGCTGGTCCCCTTCCTGACAGACGAGGCCTGCCTCCTCTGAGCCCTCTCCTGAACGGGACCCCTGCCCACCTCTGCCGGTAGCCCCTGGCCCTAACAGTTGGCAGGTTCCTGGAAGTTACCTCACTTCCTTCCTGCCCTTGAAGCCTGAGCAGCTGCCCCAGTCCAATTCCTTCTGCCTCTCCCGGCCCCCCCAGTAGCGTGGTAATTGGTTTCTCAGATCTTCAGCTGTGCACCCCATCTGTGAGTATTTCCCGGTCCCGACCCTCTGCAGGAAGACCTGTGATCTTACTGCTGTGGAGACCCCACGGGGAGGGGGCCATGGAGAAGGGACTGTGCCTCCCTTTCTGCACCCCTCCCGTTCCTCTGCCCCACTCCTGCCAGTGAGGCCTGAAATAGCACCAGCACCACCACCTTCTGCCCCCAGCCCCACCGCACAGCCCAAGGTCACACTCCCCCCAGGATGGGGTGCTGGGCCTGGTGTGACGGAGCAGCAGCTGCCCGGTGATATCTGTCCCCAGCTCAGCTCCCGAGATGAGTATCTGTAATTACAGCTCTTGGAAGGTCACAGCTTTCGATTCATTTTTGTGGTGTTTGGAAAAAAGTTCAAACGTCCCTATACATGTTTAGTCTTCCCGAGCCAGCTAGGGGTTTTCTGGGAGAGAAAAGACAGCCATCAAGGATGTACCCACAGGCCAAGCATAATGGCTGTGGAGAGTGGGGGACCTGGGCTGGGGGAGGAGAGGCGGGTAGACCTGGACAGGCGTGAGCGCCCTCGGGGCTGGGGAGGGTGGAGGGTGGCACGGAGCCGCAGTGCTGGCTCACCCACAGCTGAGCCGCCGCTCGAAGGCCACGAGCGGCCTCGGTGGCGGCCACCTCCCTGAGATGTCATCATCTGAGTCCTTCAGCGACGGTCCCCGCCTGCCGTCTGCCCAGTGCGTCCCTGTTCCTCAGCCTCGACTTGGCTCTGACCTTCCCCTCAGAAAGGGCATCTATAAAGGCAGCCCCCAGACCCTCTGTACTTAAAAGTGGAAGAAGGTGGTTGCATAAGACAAAAGCGATTAAAGTAGCAGCCCAGAAGGGAGGCCTCCCCGTGCGAAGCTGTGATCTCTTAGATCTCACCCTGCCTGGCTGCAGCGCACTCGTCATCCCCAGGCCCTCTGTGCGAGGCGGCTTTCTGGCTCTGATGGAAGATGGGGGCTTCATCTCCATTGATGAGACTTCGCTGTTCTGCTGCAATTCTATTTCAGGAGAAGCCTCCCCTGTAGCAGGCATTCATGTCTCAGAGCGGAGCCAGGCCTTTTCTCCCGAAAGGAGTATTATGCTAATCACTCCTTGCAAACAGGCAGACTTTGTAGGAGGTTTGCCTGGTTTTAGATGAAGCCTACGCCTTTGAAGCAAAGAGCCACCGTAGCTAAAAATATCATTTCCCGGCTGTTGATCCTCTCATTTGTAAGATGCTTGTTTCCATTGTCAGATCTCCCCTGCTCTGTCTCTGAGATCTCCATGAGGGAGTCCAAGATGATCCCCAGATGTGTAGGTTTCTAAATGGTTTCTGTATTGTTTAAAAAGAAATTTTAATCCGCGTAAGATAAAAATTGAAATAACGCAGAAGAATGTACTGCAAAATGTAGAAGACCTTCCCCACCCCTTCCTCCCCCAGACGTAGCCTCTACTTTCAGTTTCATGTATCTTTTTCCCAAACTTGTCTTTGCGTTTATAAATGTATAAGTCTGTTTGGTTGTGGTTAAGGCTGAGGTTTTCCGGCAGAGGATTCCAGACTCAGAATTGCTCTGCAGCTTGCTCTGTTTTCACTCACTCACACGTCACCCGTCGTTCGGCAGGCGAATCTCCATCAGGATCCCAAGCTCATTGGGACGCTGCCCTCTAACCTCTAGGCCGAAGCAGAACGGCTCAGGGTCACTCTCCCTTATCAAGGCCTCCACATCAGCGTTAAACTCCATCGCCCGTTTTCTGTGTGCGGCGTCCAGACTCTGCTCCAGGGGCAGTGGGTGGTGTGGTGATGGGGTGCTGGTGTTTCCCCGGCAGGCCCCTTGCCTGGCACAGCTCTGCTGGGGGTCAGAGGGCGGCCTGTTCTGTAACCAAGACCTGGGACTCCTCAGGCACCTGCAGGACACTGTCACATCTGGAGCCCTTTTTCATTCTCGTGCGTTTAATCCGATAAAGATTTCCCGGGCTGGAAAGGGACATTCGGATGAAAAGCCTATTTCATGCGTCTTAAATTTCCCTGAAAATGACTGATTACAAAAGGAGTTTTTTCAGTCTCCTGACAGGATGGAGGAGGGTACCAGTAAGAGAAACCCCCCTTCCGTTTGGCCACGAAGAACTAAAGGAGTCCCCTCCACACTCTCTTTGTCCATCCCTTCTGCTGTTGACCCTTCCGTCCTCCCAGCCCTTTCACTCTGATCTCTTCACATTGTCCAAGAGACTCAGCAGTGAGGCTGCTGTGATATTTGCTCTTTGTTACCAGCAGTAGGTATTAGTGTTTCACTTCCCGTTCTGTTTTCTGACGTTTATCTCAGTGCCCTTTAAGTGGGCACTTGTAAAGAGCTACAGAAAACAATGTCAGTTCATAAAATTCCATAAAACTCCCAGACTAAAGATTTGAAGGCCAGAAAGGCACTAATCAGCCTAGCTCCTTAATCGGAGACTGTTATCTCCTGTGGAAGCCAAATGTAGCCAGGAAGGCGGGAGAGGCACATGCCAGAGGGGGCTAGAGCTGAGCTTCCTCCCCCAGGGCCTCTGACGCTGGGAGAGGAGACGCCGCCCGAGGAGAGGGTGGTGGTGCAGCCCTGGGCAGGCGGAAGTCTGGCCGGAGAATTCATCTGTTCCGCCCTTTGGACAGCTCGAGTCCGGGCTGTGCACAAAGGGCTTAGGACCCTAAGGTGGAGACAAGGCAGAAATGCAGGGAAAAACAGGACCCCGGCTCTGGGGAGGTGAGCGTGTGGTTGGGAGACGGAAAGCAACAGGCCCTTCACCAGAGCTCTGAGGCAGAGCCCAGGCTCTGCAGCCCTTTGCGGCTGCTGGTGAAACCTCCCCATTTCCACACGGAGAGTGGCATCGCCGGGCTTGCAGCAGTGGCAGTTTGGGGACAGTGGTTCTCGGTCCTGACTGTGAAGCCTGTTAGGAATACAAATCGCCCCCTTCCCGGAGTATCCCAAACGGTCTTCGGGTAACTCCAGTGTAAGCCAGGTTCAGGGGTCTCTCAGTAAGGGGCTCTTTCTGGCGTGGAGGGCTCTCCTGGTTCTGGAGGGTCATTGTGAGACCTTCTGGGTGGGCAGGTACACTGGTGGAGCAAGAGATGGGCACTGAGACGGCCACCAGAGCAAAATGGCAACCCCTAGTGGGCACTCTTCAAGGCACAGTAAATCCCTTGGAGGAGTCACCACCAGAATGTGAGATAGAAATGGATCTCTGTGATCACCCGGCAGGACGCACACCACGAGGACAGCCCATTTGCGCGAAGAATTTGAGGAGGGGGACATTCTGGCTTTGGTGCAGTGACCACGTGACCACTGGGCTTCTGGGCCCAAGTCGCGTGCATGGCTTTAAGGGTAGAGGGGCAGAGTTATGGGAGCGCAGGCCTCGGCGTGTGGGCTCAACTCTGACTAAGGCGGAAGGGAGGAGGTGCTCACCATCCATAGCGTTCGTGGTCGCGTAAGCAGCAGCAGGGAGTGATCCCTTGGCTGGAACGAAGGACTAGTTTGGGAATAATGGGATGAAGTGAAGGAGATTGTGAACAAAGCAGCTTGGTAACAGGAAGACTGTTGGGGCAATCCCCAGAGCCCTTCCCAGGGATGATGGGGCAGCCCCAGCCGGGCTCCCTGGGCTCCTGGCACTTCGGTTACTCGCCTGCCTCATTTCTCAGAAGGTCACCCCCTTAGTTTGAAGGGGGAAATGTCAGAGATTCAGGGGTGCCTTTCCCTTACCTGTCCCAAGACAGACCCTCTACCTCAAGGGACCCTGATTATGGTCACATGTCATAGGGTGAAGAGGTGTCTGTGCCCTGGGCATTCGTCGCAGGGAGTTGGAGCCCTCAGGTGGAAAGAGGGGCTGGCCCGGGAGGGAGAGGTCTGTCCTTCTGCAGGTGACACACCGCGTGGGACTGTCTGGCCGTATGAAACTTGAACTCTGGGTCAGGGACTTGACTCCACTGGCTATGTGGCTTGGATTTCTTCCTCTGTCCCATGAGCGCTTGATCTCTGAGGGCCTCCGTGAGCCTGGCTGGAAGCTGGCAGGGGCGTAGGTGGCAGGCAGGTCTGGGGCCTGGAAACAGTTTACCAGGCTGGCTGTGCATTGGCGTCGAGGCAGCTCGAAGCCTCTTCCCAGGCCGGGCCACCTCGGTGGGAGCCTGAGTGTATCCTGGGGAGGAAATCCCTCCTGGAAGGCCAGGAGCTCAGAAGACTTCAAAGAGGAGACAAGTTCCATCCGGTTCTCTAAGGGTCCACCCAGGGCACTCCCAGGCGTGCGGGGCTCAGGGTGCTGTTTCCCTGGCCGTCTCAGCCTGGATTCAGAGCGCCGGGAGTCATTGTACTAAAACCCCCGCCTCGCCCTGGAGCTCAGGCAGCAGCAGGCCTGGGAACCGGCTGATGGAGTCATCCCCATGGGTGACTCGCCCCCCGCAGGATCCCAGACTCTGCCTCCTGTCTCACCCCTTGGAGACAGGCCACCACTGCAGCAGAGCAGCCCAAGTATAGGTGCAGATCACCACTGTCCCGACCAGGTGTGGCCAAGTGTGGTCAGTGCCTTCCACCCCCAGAGGTAGCCCCAGGGTGAGGGTGGGGTAGAAGGAGCTGGATTTCAGATAAACTGCCCCAGAGCCACAGGAAGGTCCTGGAGAAACTTGGGCCCTGGTCCATCAGAAGGCCTAGTGATATCTGTAGCCAAGGTGCCCTCCTTCTCCCCAAAAAACCATCCGTCTTCCAGAAAAAGCACTTCCAAGCCCCTGTGCAAGCTGGGCCCTGGATACCGCGAGCTGGGTGTATGGCGAGGCAGCAGCTAAGAGCTCGGGTGCCCAGGTGGGCAGACCAGATGGGGACCTTGGCAAGGCTCTGGGCTTTGCCCTCATCCTCTGTAAAAGAGGACGGCTAAAATGACGCCTGTCCCGTGTTGAAGGGATTTAAGGTACAGGACGTGCCTAATATGGAGAAAACGCTCACAGATGTCAGTTATGTGGGCCAACGCTGAGGAAATGGTGATTCAGCTTGAAGGGAACCCCTGTGACCAGAGAGGCAAGAGCCCAGCCTCTCTCAAGGGCTTGTTGGAGTTGATGTCATGGAGACAACAGGATTTCCTTTGGTGGCCCACCCCTTTGTTTTCATTTGCCCTGAGGGCTCGAAAGATGAAATACTCTGAAGCCATGGGCTTCGCTACCCAGGGTTTGAGGCTTGGAGGCCTGGAGAGGTGACCCCCCAGGGGTCTTCCCAGAGCCTCCAGCATGGGTCCCACCCC
Source organism: Delphinapterus leucas (assembly GCF_059928025.1). NCBI lineage: Eukaryota > Metazoa > Chordata > Mammalia > Artiodactyla > Monodontidae > Delphinapterus > Delphinapterus leucas. Next base: position 47,513,007 of record NC_143148.1, read on the forward strand.
TGCCATCTGACCTGCCTCCAGCCATGCTCAGGGCAAGCTCCATATGGGACAGGCCCGGAGGGGGCCGGAGAGGCACCTGTGAGTGGACAGTGGGGCCAGGCTTGACCAGGTTGCTTAAGAACACATGGGAAATGAGGCCCAGTGGGTCAGCCGGGCGTGCGCAGAAGCTGGCTCCTGTCCTGGGCAGTGGGCAGGAAGGGCCACCGGACCACCCTGGGCAGTGGAGGAAGCCTTGATCCCTAGAGCAAACCCCAAGCCTGGAGAGAGGGACTGTCTCGCACAGGGGTGCTAAGGCCCCGGCTGCCTCTACAAGACCCTTTGGTTTTCCAGGCCGCTCCTGCCCAAAGGAGGCCTCTCCTGAAGGTCTCCGGATGAGCCCAGGTCAGGTGTCTGTGGTCCCCCAGAGTCTGGCCGTGCCGCTCTTGAACAATCAGACGGAGAGCTAAGTGGACAAGAGACCCTTTGCTTCGTCTTCTGCCTCTTCCCCATCATGCTGCGGCCCTCGCTCCATCCGCTTTGCACCAGTTCCCAGCAAGACCCAGAAAAACAAGTCCTCATGCCCCCTCCTCCCACCCCTACCCCCCGAAAAAAAAACACAAAAACTTATAAGTGTATCAGACACATCGACTGCATTAAACACGATGAATTTTTTAGGCATGAGTTAGCAGGGTTACCATGGCTGCCTCTGCCCTGAGGGGCACACTGCCGAGGATTGATTGAAATAAATAAAACAGATTTACAATTTTCATACTTGGGAAGCAGAGAGCTGGAAAGGAAGAGAAGCAAGGGAGCTGTGGGGGGAGGATACAGTGAAACTCTGGAGCTTTCTGAACTTCCGGAGGGGAGGCCACTTCCTCCTCCCCTATTCTCATGTTATAGGACACGAAAGCTGCTCTCTCTTTAAATTTCTAAAGGATCCCAGCTGTTGGGCAGGGACAAGGCAGGGAGGGCCCTTTCCGGTGGGAATGGCTCTGGGCCCCTGTGTTCTCTGTACTTGACATTAGGCTGCACTTCAGAGTTATGGCTGTGAGTCTCCCAGGAAAGCCTGTGTCCCATTGGCCTTGGTCTGCTGAGGGGACGTGGACACCAGCTAGCGGCCAAAGGAGAGAGGAAGTGAGGGCCTGGCCCTCCATGCACAGTGTTGGCCTGGTCAGGACACGCGTGGCAGGGGATAGAGACGAAGGAAGGAGACTCAGGCTAGAGGGAGAAGGTGGGCCCTCTGGGGAATGATCCGGCCCTGCTGTCCAGGATGCCTAGACGAGAGGCGCCTGAAGTGTGGTGTGCACCTTTTCTCACCTGCCGTGCATGCAGCCCAGGCAGGGGGAGGGCAGGGCTCAGAGCCACTGGGCAGGTCTTGGCTTCCACACTGAGACTTGGCCTTGCCCAACCTGGTACAGGTCCCTAGAAAAGAAGCGGCGTGTGGTCCCTTTCCCACGCCAGGACAGAGCAGAGGACAGCACCAGGCCCCCTGGTGGCCCGGTGGGGCTGGCCTCTGCCGGTGCCTTCACCCGTGAGGCAGCTTCCTCCCGCCCAGCCTGGACCACATGGCCTCGGGGCACAACCGGCCCTCTCCAAGCCTCCTGCAAGGCAGCTGATGTCTTCCTCCCATCCGCTTTGGCCCACATGTCACCTGAAGCAGGGGCCGTGGGTGGGTACCAGGCTGGGGACAGGAGAGCACCTCCCACCATGGCCACCACCGAGGCCAGTGGGTCTGGCGGATGCTTGGCCAATGTTTGTGGTTAAAGGGACAGTGACACGAAGCTCACACCAGCCCAGCAAGTGTGGTGTGGCCACTTTCAGGCAGGCACTGCCCCAGAGTGCCTTCCTCGGCCCCAGCAAGTGTCTTGGCCTTTTGAGGCTGCCCCAAAGAAGGCCTCTCTGTGCATTAGGGAAAGTGGCAGTGCCCCTCTTGCGTCCCGGGGGCTTCAGAGCTGACCGAAGGCAGATTGCTCCTCTGAGAGCTCCTGGTATGTGACAGAGGGACCAAAGAGAGCTGTTCCCTCCCCAGCATGAACCTAGACCCAGAGCACAGGAACAGCTGTCCAGGCAGCACCGGGTGGCTGGAGGAGAGTGAGGCAGAGCCCCATCCGTGGGGCCTCACGGCCACACACCACGGGCCACCTTGAGGCCACGCATGTGGACCCCGGCCCTAAGGTGAGCCTCTAGGTTGTGCCCCCCCAGACCCCATCCAAGTTCACTCCCACCCCACCTCTGCCTTGTCCCCAAGTATTTTCCAAGCCATTGTCTCGTGATGAATAGCACTTTAATATGGGTATTAAAAAATATGGGCAAATGTTTAATGCTTGCAAGCTGTGTTTCATTATTGATGCTCTGCTTGAGAGCCCAGCAGGCAGCTCAAGCCAGGCGGGGGCTCAACAGAGAAGTGATGACGCAGCAGCCCTGCAAGGCAGCCATCTGCCAGGCCCCCCCGGGCGGGGACAGCCCCTGTGCCCGCTCACGACAGGCACCTAGGAGGCAAAGTGGGGAAAGGAACTTGGCCTCTGGGTCTGCATCCACCCTTCCTCGTCCCCTGGGCAGCTGTGTGACTAGGCCTCTCTGCCTGAGGATACAGGCTTGTATGAGGACTCGGGATGCCGCAGGAGGAGCCCGGGGCCGGGCGCAGGGAGACTGAGGCCGCCTGTGTGGGTCGTGTCACAAACTCAAGGCTGAGTGAAAAGTGGGCCCCTTTCCTTCCTCCCCCACCTTCCTGATGCAGGAGGAAGAATCCGGCTCAGGTGTCCAGAGCTCGCAAGGTACAGCCCAGCCCACCGACCCAGACTCGCCTTCCCCTAAAATGCCCAGATGGTGCCCTGAGCCCGGTGAGCACGTGCAGACGTGAGCCTCTGACCTTTGCATCACCCCCGAACTGCCCCAAGTGGACTCATGTAACACCCTCTGCACGGTGCCCGGCGTGTGCTTAGGGCTCCCCGGGAGCTAATACTTTATTATTCCTGCCTCCTGGAAGCCTCATGACCCAGCAGTCTGGAGGCATCTTCCTTTTCTGCAGTCTACAGTGACCTTGGGATGAGACAGCAAAGACCGGGTGAGGTGACAGGTGACCCCCACCGCCACTCGCCTCCACTTCCTGCCCCTACCGGTCTGCAGGGCTGGAGCCCCCTTCGACGGAGCCCTATGAGCCGCTGCCGAAGGCCTCCAGGCTCTGTCCAGCAGCCTCCTGGGGCGGGAGAGACAACCCCCCTGAAGCAGGGGTAGCTGTGGACATCCAGAGCACAGCACGCAGGGCATGAAGGCTAGATGCCGCTTGTGCCGCCGCTGCCGCTCCTCCATGGTCCCTCTTCCCGGCTCCTCCCCGGCCCTCCCCTCCCGTGGTGGTTTAATTAGCGGTGCTCAGGGGGAGACCCCTTGGTGTGATGTGTTGTGGCTGACCCTTCAGGCTGTCCTGGCGGCTTGGGCGTCTCCTGAGGTCTCCCGGGACCGGGCAGCCAGGTCCTGGGTGATAGGCTGAAAATGTACCGTCAGGGCAGCTGCTCTCTGCATACCAGGCTGGCACAGCATGCCGGGGCATGCCCAGGAGCAGCTAAGGGATGTGCTGGAATGGGGCAGAGGAACGTCTCCGGGGCTGTTCATGAAACCTTGGGTGGAGATCAGCGCAGCTCCTCCATGCGGTAATGTGCAAAAGTGATTCTTGGTATGAGGGACGTGAGGGTCACAGGCAAGGCCCTGCCCTTTGCAGCTCATGTTCTGGTGGGAGAGACAGCAGGGGACCCAGTAAACGAGTCCATCAACCAGATGACTCAGGTGATGAGAAACGCTTAGGAAGAAACAGGACTTCCCTTAGAAAGGGCTGGTGGCAGAGGGGTGCGCATGGGACAGAGGCTTCCCCTGAGGCTGGTGTTGGAGCTGAGATCTCCATGGCTGGAGGGAGCCAGATGTGCGCTGGTCCCTGGGAGGAGCTGCCCAGGCCAGGGCAGAGGTCAGGAACAGAAGAAACACAGGAGAGGCCTGCACGTCGTGGGTAAAGGAGGACTCATAAGAGCTGAGGTTGTGAGGAGCTGACCAGAAAGTGTGAGGGCCTGGAGGCTGTGGTCAGGAGCTGGGTTTATTTAGATCCAGCAGGAAGCCGCTGAGGAGGGCCATGCTCTGATTAGGACTTTTTAAGAAGCGCCCCAGTTGGTGCATGGAGGGTGAATGGTGGGGTGAGAGGAGACACAGGGAGACCAATTAGAAGCTGGCTTGGAATTGACCAGGCAAGAGAGGGCTGACCCTTGGCCCAGGGCAGGGTAGCTGAGATGGGCCAGGAGCCAGGTGTGCCCTGCAGGCAGAGCCCCTGGGCTTGTTGGTACACTGGACAGAGGGGCCCAGAGGATCAAGGAGGACTCCTTGGTTTGGGCTGGAGCAGCTGGGTGGGCAGCGATGCCACTTCCTGAGGCCGCAGGTTACCGATGCTCCCCTGAAAGCTGGGGGACCAGAGTTTAAGGGGAAACCAAGAGGTGTGCTTTGGCCCCACCGAGTCTGAAGTGCCTGTTGGGCAGCCATGCGGGGCATCCACCAGGCAGGCGGTGTCCATCCAGAGCTCAGTGGGGGCTCAAGAGGCACGTGTGGGAGCCGCTGATCTAGAGATGGCTTTGAAGATTTCCATGGGACCGGACATGACCACCAAGAGGTGCAGACCAGGGAGAGAGCAGAGGAGGAGAGCGCCGTGGTGGCAAGAGTATTTCCGGAATACTCTGCATCCCTGACCTTCTGTAGCTCCCCAGCGTTTCCGGGTTCTTAGGGACACCAGGAGGCCTTGGCGCCCGCCTCTGCTCATCGCCACCCCCTTGCCTATCCCTCCGCACCCTCCTCAGCCGTCCTCACGTGAGAGCACCACCCCCGCCCTTCAGCTGCTGCAGGTCCCCTCGGGCCCGTCGCCCCTGGAGAGCGCGGCCTGGCAGCAGCCTCAGCTGTTGGCCCGTCATGGAGACAGCAGCAGCTGCAGGCGACGGGCATTTGTGACCATTTGTCAGAACGCTCCCCTTCCTCCCCGGCCTGCCCTCCTGAAATGTGTCTATCCCACAGCCCTGGGGATGGGGTCGTCTCGGGGTGGGAGGACCACAAGGGGACAGGAAGTGCTGCCTAGGCTCTGCTGAAGGGCCAGGCGTCCTCCTGGGAGCTGGCCCTCGTCCCCCACCCATGGTACCAACAAGGTACCCAACCAGGGGTCCCATTTGCCACATACTGTGCACCCACACGAGCTGCCACTAGTCTTGATGACCGCCCTCTGAGTAGCCCCCATGGTGCAGGTAGATGTCACCCCCATTCGGAGGTGGAGAAATTGTCACACAGACACACTGGGCCACACAACTGGGCAGGGGCACCGGGCTCCAGGGCCCGGGCCCCTCCTCCACCCACACCAGGTGAGCAGGGGGGCTCCGCCTACCCTCCCGCAACTACGGCAGGGCTTTCCCCACACCACCCGCCGGCCCCATCCCCCCAGCAGCTTTGTTTCCATTTCTCTGGTGGTTTCTTGCCCAAGCCTGCCGGTTCCAGCTGGGCCTAGGCTGGAGACGGCCTGCCTGCTGTTTGCGCCTCGTGGTTTGGCCTCTCTGTTACCAAATGCTCTGGGATTTTTTGGAGCCGGGTGTGGGGAAGAAGCTTCTCCAGTCTGGCCCCAAGGCGTGGCTGGTGTTTGGAAGGAAACAGGAAGCCAGACCGTCCGTGATAACGCCGAGTTTAGTGTGAGTTCAGTGGCCTGGGGTGGACATATTTCAGGCTCGTTGGCTCCAAATGGGGCTTATTTTGTCCAGCACCTGAGACCTTGAGGCCTCAGACCTGTTGTCCCCACAAGCCTGAGGCCTGGTCTGTGGATGCTTCCCTGGAGCAGAGACCAGGAGGAGATGGGGAAGGGGTGCCATGCTGACACCGGTCCCCAACAGGCAGGGCTCGGGGGCCACATCCCACCCTCCTTACCAGCCACTTGCCAGCTCCTTGGTTTGCTCTTCTTAGTTTCAGGAGCCTTGGGATCCTTAAACTCCCAGCAGGAAGGCCTGCTTATCCCCTCAAGGCCAGGCCTCTGTGGGCAAGCGGCCAACTAGGGAGGTCAACAGGCTTCCCTGAGGCGTGTCCTTGATACCTGCCTGTCACTGTGGACGTCACCTTGGCCCAAGGACCCTGGGAAAACTGCTTTCCTCCTCCATTCTCTGGGTTCCCTGTTTTCCGTTTTATAAAATGGAATCTCCTTTTCACAAAGCCCAAGCCTTATCCCCCCCAAGACTCTTATTAGAGGAGAGATAGTGGGAAGAAGTGGCCCTAAGTAATCCCGTGATCTTGGCCAGGTCACCTGGCCTCCCCACCAGAGTTTCATTATCGGAACAGCGAAGGTAGAACTCGGTTGCCTTAGGGCTTGTTCATCCCACGAGCACCTACCGAGCCCCTGCTACGTGCAGGCACCACTCCAGGCGTGGGTGGCACCATGAACAGCCCAAACAAGCTCCTGACCCAGGGGCTCTCACGGGGGAGGGTGGGGGGACACCATCCACGGATGACCAGAATGCGGATTTGTCACGTGAAGATAATCTCTAGCCAGAAAAGTAAAGCCAGGAAGGGACACAGAGCGCCTTGGCGCATGGGGAGGCGTTGCTATGCTATGTGGGAGATCAGAAAGGTACCTCAGGGCTCCTGGGGCCACACTGGCAGCCAGAGGCCCCACTGCTTTTCTCGGGATCCCACTTCCTGGCCTGGGGTGGGCCGGGGGATAGATGGAGCCCGTGGGGCTCTGGAGTTGCTGAGAGGCGTGGAGCCAGGTCCGCTGTGAGCAGCCCCCTTGGCCCCCCGCAGGCCCCAGAGCCACACCAGGCCCAGGAAAGAGCAGGTTTCCTCAGGAGAGGGCTCGGAGCTGCGGCCCAGAGGCCTCCAGAGCCTCCACTCAGCCCGTTTTCCAGGCAGCTCTGCCTCCTGCTGAATGCGGAGAACATCTTCCACTCGATGGCAGACATCCTGCTCCGGGAGGAGGACCTCAAGTTCGCCTCGACCATGGTCCATACCCTCAACACCATCCTGCTGACCTCCACTGAGCTCTTCCAGCTGCGAAACCAGCTGAAGGACCTGAAGACCCCGGTACTGCTCGCCCATGGGCTCCAGCCTGGTGCCATCTATGTGCCCACGGGCGCGGCCATGCCAGCCCACCCCTCGTTACCCGGAGGTTGGCGGGGAGGAGACGAGAATGTGACCTGAGGTCTCCCTGGTCTGCTGTCAAATAGGGGTCCCCCTGGGTTGGCTGCGTGTAAGTGCCAGCCATGGGAGGGAGTCACAGCGGGTTTCCTTGGAGCTACCCGCTCTGGGGGTCTCTGCCCACAGAAGACTCCAGACCCCGCTCCAGGTCCACGTGCCCTCCCTGACACCCCGCACCCCACCAGCACTGCCCCCTCGCACACAGGGTAGGTTGGGTTCCGAGCCCGCCTTGCAGGACCTGCAGGGTCAGACCTGCCGGGCCGTGTCACCCAGTCAGGGTCAGGCCTCTGGATTGCAACCCCACTGGGGATCTGGTGTCGTTGCTCTCCTCACCCTCCTCCTTGGCCAGGACCCCGCTCTCCCACAGAGGGACACATCTGTCTTACAGGATGCCCTGTGTAAGCCAGGGTGTGTCACAGTGCTGCCTGTCCCAGGCTTTCGGTGAGGACCCACCAGGGCTGGTCAGAGAGAGCAGGGAGGTGCTCACCAGTCTACCGAACTGCTCTGGGGGACACAGGTCAAAGGCCTCGCTCGGCCCAGAGGAGGGGGGCTGAGCTGCAGAGGGCCCCCAGGGGTAGCCGCCATCCCGGACGTGCCGGCAGCTCCAGCACGTTTCACCTGGGCTGTGGTCACCACCTTCCCATCTCAGACCCTGCCTCGGCCCTCTCTCAGGGAGTCTCCAAGACATCCAAGCCTGTGCCTGAGGGCATCTGGGGCCGAGCCACTGGGAATGACCCAGGCCACACCCCTGCCTTCTTCCTGTGGTTCCTTCCAGACATTTGCAGAGGCCTAAAGAATGTTCCTCAGGGCAGGGGCTCTCGAGTGTGGGCTCAGCTCCTGGGCTGGTTCCCGAGTGCAAGGTGGGCTGCAGAGGAGGGAAGAGATGGCATTTGAGGACGGCAGGAGGGCACTGCCGGGGAGAGCCTGGGCCCTGAGGACGCTTCCTCCCTGCCCCCCTCCGGTCACACCCCCTCCCAGACCCAGAGGCTCGGGGACCACGGGCTGTGGAGAGGACGATTACTGTTGTTTGCCGAGGGCAGAAATACCAGCACAAAGGACAGGCTCACTCCCAAGCAGCAGGCCCTCACAGCCATCACCACGTGGCTATGTGGGACGGAGAGTAATGACAGGGTCTGAGGAGGAGCTGTCAGCGTTTCCTTTGTGACAGCCCGTTCCCAGCTGGGCTCCCTGGCGCTCTGAGAGGGGCCCTGAGTCTGGGTCGCGCACCCGCGGGGAAGGAGCGGGGGCTCGATTAACTGCTTACACCTCTCCCCCCTCAGGAGAGCCAGAACCTGTTCTGCTGCCTGTACCGCTCCTGGTGCCACAACCCAGTCACCACGGTGTCCCTCTGCTTCCTCACCCAGAACTACCGGCACGCCTACGACCTCATCCAGAAGTTGTATCCTTCACTCACTGTTCTTCCAGCCCAGCCGTGGGGGGCGGGGGGGGGGGGCGGAGCGGGTGCTCCCTTCCCACCCACGTGGTGGCCCGATTGCCATCCTTCTGCCCTGACCCTACGCTCCGCCTCCAGGCCTTGGGCCATCAGGACCCGTGAGGGCACAGTGAGGGGTGGATTCCAGTAAACAGGGTCATCTAGGGCCTCGTAGAGGGGAGCTAGCCCTGGAGAAGCTTTGTGAGCTGGGGATCAGGGATGGGTGCTTACCTAGGTAAGGGTGTCCCGAGAAAGAGGCAGGGTGCCCTCTGCGCGGTGCTGGGGCAGGGTGGGGAGAGAAGGCCCGGGAGCAGGGGGGCTGCCGGGCTACAGCAGGCCAGTAGGTGAGGAGCTTAGGACCTTTGGGGCCCACAGAGCCAGGGCCCAGCAGAGGACGGGACAGGGAGAAGCAGGCTGGAGGGGAGGCCTCAGGGAGACGGAGCGCCACTCAGGGCCTGCCTCAGAGAAAGGCATCCATGGTCGGCTTTTTGTTTGAAACACCGTGAAGCAAACCAGCTTCCTCGGTGAATGTCTGGTGTGTGACCCGGATCGGACGGACATTTAGGATGCAAAATTGGTCTCCTTCCCTGATGGGCCAGGAGTTGGGGGGTAAGGAGAGAGGGGCCCTGAGGTGCCTCCACTGAAAGCCAGCTGTGGCCTCGCCTGGCTCCCTCAGGGTGCCCACTCGCCTTCAGACTACGATTTGCTCCTCTCCGCCACTGGTGTGACCCGAGGACTGCAGGCCCCAGGCTTGCAGCAGCCCTGACCTTGGCCCTGCTGACAGGCATCCACTCAGGCAGGAACAGGGGCCTTTCCTGCCCAGCCCTCCCCCAGAGGCTGCAGGGCGGTGATGAGAGCCTTTCAGGGCCTGGAGGGCACAGAGGAGAGAGCGGCGGAGCAGAGCCGGAGTGCCGCGCAGGGGGACAGCTGTGAGGGACAGAGAGGCAGGGGGACAATAGGCTGCTCTCCTTTGTGCCCTGATCCTGCTCAGGTGGAAACATGCTCTGTGCCTGCAAGCCAGGGCCCAGTGGGAGGTGTGCTCTGTGCCGCTGGGTCGAGCCCCTAGGGCCCAGCTCCTCGGCTGCCCCCGCCCCCAGAGAGGCAGGCTGCCCCGGCCAGTGGTTCCACTTCCCTTGACCACCCACCCAGCGGGGACCTGGAGGTCACTGTGGATTTCCTCACGGAGGTAGACAAGCTGGTGCAGCTGATCGAGTGCCCCATCTTCACATGTGAGCGCCCTGCCTCTGGCCTCTGCAGGCCTGGAGGGAGGTGGGAGGGAGAGCAGCTCTTGGCTGCCACTGGGGAGGGAGCAAGAACAGTCACCCCAGGGATGCTTCTAGAATGTCAAGAACGTAAGGATGGGGATGACAGGGCTGAGGAGGTACACAGGGCTGGGACATGCGCATCAGAGCGTGGGTCCTGCCCGTGCGCCTTAAGGCAGGGCTCGACACAGGCCAGCACTGAGGGCAAAACCCACCTGAAGAATAGTGTCACCTCTGCAGGGGGAACTGGAGCAGTGCCGTCGGGGGGCAGGTGGAGCAGCCGTCCCAGAGCTGTCCCCGGCCACCCCTCCAAGCACACTGCCCTCTGCTGTGGCTCTTGGAAGCTGGGGGCACCCTGGGCCCACCCGCAGGTTGCTCCCTTGTGCCCAGGAGCCACGCCCTCGTCCCTCTGCAAAGCAGAGCTGGCGTTTGCCAGGAGCTGCCTGATTGTAACACCCGGGCTGAATGTGCAAAGTGGCAGCTGGCTGGGGTGAGTGCAGCTCCTGGCGCCTCAACACATACAGTGCCCGCTCCCCAAGGCAGGCAAGTCTCTGAATGACGCTCGTGTGCTTATGGCCTGGTAGCGAAGCCGGGAGGCATCCCTGCCGGTGGCCACCCTCCTGCCGGGCTGGTCACCCAGGCCTCCTGCTGTGGTGGCACCCCAATCTGCCCAGGCCAAGCCTGTCGGCCTTCACCCTGGAGCCCAAAGGCAAACCCAGGGGCCGAGGGGCCCCCTCCCATCCAAACAGAAGACAGCTTCTCCAGACAGCCAGCCATCACAGTAACAGATACCCGGGGGACCCAAGAGCAGGAGGGAGACCCTGTTCCCAGGGCAGTGCATCGAAGCCTGTCCCAAATGGCCCCCTGGCCTGACATTTCACTTCCCCAAAGGCCTCCCAGGGCAGCCTGGCACACGCTCGCCTGGGGGCAGGTCCAGCCTGACCCTAGAGAAGCCGTGAACACCTCTCCAGGCCCAGGGCTTTGGTGGGGTGACCATAGCAGACGTCCCCTGGCCCTGCCTAGCACCCATTCCAACCCTAGGTTGCCTAGACCCCCCTGGTAGCTGGCTTGGCCCCGTAGCCCAGCTTACCCAAGGCCCAGGACTAGATTCAAAACAGGTCCCCGCCTCTTCTGGAGTCGCTGGGCCTGGGCAGGACTGCCACCTGGGGTGAGGGGAGGGGCTGCTGTGAGAGGCCCCCGCTTCCTGGCTCACCCTGGCCCCAAGGCCCCCGTCCAGCTGCTGGGGTGACATGGTCTCTCCAGAGGTTTGTGGCTTGTCCTCCACCAAGGACGCCTGAGACTGGGCCTCAGAGAAGGTAGAAACGAGTGATGCTCCTGGAAGGGCTCAGAGGAGAGCCACGTGGGCCTGTTTATCTGGGACGGATGCTGGGCAAGGCCTGGGTGCGTCTCCCCGCCGTCTGGTGGGGGAGGCAGGGCTGATATCTGACATGGATTTCCAAAAGCATCCACCAGACACTCAGGGGCTTGATGTGTGTTTGGTCGCACACCAAAGCGTTTTTCCATCCTGCCCTCCCTTAAAGCTGCCCTAATCCAGTCTTTCTCTCCAGCTCACCCTATTTATAGCTCTCTCGTGCTGGCACGTGCAGAGCAGACCCGGGAATCTGTTACGCTACAGGCCCCAAGCCCTCTCATCGCCAGGGAGGCAGTGAGTGCTGGGGGAGGGGACCAGGCCTGGCAGCAGGTTGGGGGTCGCCAGGCTGAGGTGACTGTTGGGAAGATCAGACGGAAGGCAGGTGGGCAGGTCAGAAGAGGCAGGGGGATCATGGGGACGGCTAAGACGCTGCAGGAGGAGAGGCAGGCATGTCTGGCTGGGAGGAGCCCCGGCCACCAGGCTGGCCCTTTCCTGGCCGGGCTGAGGTGCCACCCAGAGCAGTGCCTGACCCCTGCCCTCTGCCCTCCCACAGATCTGCGCCTGCAGCTGCTGGATGTGAAGAACAACCCGTACCTGATCAAGGCCCTGTACGGCCTGCTCATGCTGCTGCCCCAGAGCAGCGCCTTCCAGCTGCTCTCCCACCGGCTCCAGTGCGTGCCCAACCCCGAGCTGCTGCAGACGGGGTAAGTGCCCAGCTTGTAGTGAGCAGGGCCAGGGCTGGCCGGGCTGGCAGGGCCTGGCGAGCGGGGAGTTTTAAAGGGGCTACCAGGGCCTGCCCTCAGCTCGGCATCACACCTCCTGTCACTGCAGACACTGTCCACCCCTCAGCCACTTGCCCGTGGGTTTCCATATCAGAGCACCGGGCTGGGAGATTCTGGGAGCGTCTGTGCGGTGGTAGGTAGTTGGAATACCTTCTCCCAGCAGTCAGGGTGGAGTTAAATCAAAAAACCCGAGAGCATGCTGGCGTGACCCAAACAGAGGCCCCTGGAGAGAAAGTCCAGAGGGGAGGAATTCGTGCCCCAGCTCAGCCACTGCGTCCCAGGTGGTACATGGGCAAGAGAGCTACATAGGGTCCCTCCCGGGCCTCAGACAGCCCTCCCTTCCCATCTGTAGCAGAGGCTCAACGCTTGGCCACTGAGTGACCCTGGCACTGCTAGGACCCTCCCAATCTCCTCCTGACTGGAGTGGGAGGCAAGGGTGCCCCCGTGGCTACCCCGCTTGCGACCGGTCCGCGGGAAGCACGGGTCCCAGGCGCTCTGCCGTGGAGAGGCCCAGCACGGCAGCCACTGGGGAGGAGGGCTGCAGCCCCTCAGGGGCATCCAGGCTCCCACCCTGAACCCACTGCTGGCCCAGTCCCCAGAGCCTGTTGGGTCATGTCTATATTTGGTAACCCTTGGAGGCTTTGCCTCATCCACAGGCATTTGGCATCAGAGATGGAAAATTTCACTTGTCGGGTCGCCATGGAAACAAGCAGAGCCACTGAGAAGATTTACGCTGAATGGAGCGCACCCAGCTTGCATCAGATGCCCTGTGTGTCTAGAATTCCCTCCCAAGCTGTTAGACCCCCTCGGCAGGCCTGGCGCCTCGCCCCCCGCCAAAGGTCTCGGGCCTTTGCCCTTGCGATGGATGCAGGCAGCCTTGAGATGGGCCTGCCCGGCACTCTGGGCCCCTGACCCGAGCCCCTGTGCCCTCCGTCTCCCAGGGTCTAGGCCACCACCACCCCTCCCACCTGACCTGGTCTCTCCAGGGGCTGGGCGTGGGGCCCCTAATGGGCTGTCGGCCTCAGGCCGCTGGAGGGGCTGGGAAACCCCAGCAGGTGTGGCCCCCAGGCCAAGGCCCAGCTCCTGCCCACCCTGCCCCTTTCCCCAGACAGCAGCACTCAGGGGTGGAGGGCTGGTCCCTGTCCCAGCTGCTCCTGGTGCCACCGGGTAATCCTCAGGGGAAGGCATTCAGCATACTGAGTGTCCCAGGGAAGCGGGAGCAGCCGCAGAGTTAGGTGTGCATTTTATTCCCTTGGCCGGAGCACCTCTATCTCCTGGGAGTCGGAAAGGCCCTGACGCCACACCTCGCTTTGCTGCCTTGGCCTCTGCTGGCCTTTGCAGTGCCCAACGGGTGTTAGGGTCACCCTGGCAGCCACTTAGGAGGGAAGGTACAGCTGAAAGTGAGAAGGAGGCAGGAACGGCTGCTTCCCTGTGACCTCTGGGCCAGGCCACAGCCCCTGTGCTGCTGAGGGCCAGTCCCTTCTCAGAGCTCTGCCTGCTACATCTCCTCATATAGGAACATCCTATGGAAAAGGAAGGCAGGCTCAGAGTAGTCGGACTCCTCCCTGCGCTCCCTTAGCCAGAACAGAGCAAGTCTACAGAGGAAAGCTGGAGGAAATGAGGCTTTCCCCTAGATCTCCCATGGTCAGAGTCAGGAAGTCTTGAGCCAAAGGGCTGAGGCCTCTGGGTCAGTGGATGGTTCGCAGGCCTGGACTAGGATCTGGTCCGAGCTCTGCTGTGGATTTGCTCTGTGACCTCAGGCAAGCCCCATGCCCTCTCTGGGCCCTTGGTTTCTTCATCAGTAAGTGAGCATTTGGACTGAATGGATCCTTGAGGTTCCGCTCAGTCTTCAAGGCTTTGGGTTCCCAGCCTTTCTTTGCAAGGACCCAGGAAGAGCTGTCATAGAAAAAGGCAGCAGAGCCCTGGGCAAGGAAGGGGCCTCAGGAACAGCTGGGGGCAGGGGCAGGTTGCAGGGTTGGGCACAGAGGGACAGCTCCCGCCCTGGAGAGGGGGCTGAGGACAGTCTCAGCCCCGGGAGAGGCAGGCAGCTGGAAGACAGCGTCAGGTTGCCCAACAGGCCCGTGTGCCGGGAACAGCTGGGGGAGTCTCTGCTCCTTGCCCATCCCCCCGCTTCTGTGCACTCAGGGTGCCGGCAGGGCTAGGGAACCCTGGCCCTCCGCTCGGGCTTCTGGGCCACTCCCCAGGGACCCTCTCCTCAGTGAGGCAAGAGGGAGCCTCTGAAGGAGAAGCTGGTGACAGGTGCGTGGGTGCGGTGGCAGGAGAGAGGGCTGGCTTTGGGTTCTGGAACCCCAGCTCTGTGCTGCTGGCTGGGTGTCCCCTAGCCACTCACTGCCTGAGGGTTGCTATAAACACACAGAGAACATGAAGGCCTGAGCAGCGGCCGTGCCCACTGTGACTAGCAGGGAGAGGCCCAGCCTCAATGCTCAGCGGAGTCCCCGTACCCATGGACATACCCCTCCCTGCTACCAAGACTTCAGGCCAGGAAGGGTCTGCCCAAAGGGACGCTGAGTCATGGGGGGAAGGACTTCTTGCCTCTGTGAGGGCCCAGAGAGCAAGGTGCGGCCCACTCCTCCCGACGCCTACCCTCACCTGGCCACATCTGTGCACGTCACCCTGGACTTGCCGTCCATTGCTGGCATCTCCCTGGAAGCCCCTAATCTCAGCTTCCCTCTGGATCTAATGCAGAGGGCGTTGCGGAGAGGAGCATACAGATCCGTGGGCGCCCAGCCTCAGACAACACACTTCAGGATCTTCTCTGGCCTGTACATCTCTCCCCCTGTTCCGGCCCACATGGGCTGGGGTAGCATCTGGCCACCCTCTGGAGTTAGGGCTCCAAGCTGCAGGGTGTCCCTCAGCGTCCTCAGGAGCGGGAGTTGCTCTCTTGGGGCAGTAGCACCCAGGCCACAGGTTACTAGGACAGGGATGGCCCTTCACCATTCCCAGGGGAGTTGAAAGCAGCCAGAGACCAGAATGCTGCCCGTAGTCTGGCCCCCTAGAGCGAGCCCCACCCAGCTCGTTTTGATCTTTGTTGAATTTGCCTGAGTCCCAGCTCCAGAGGCAGGGCCTGAGGCCCAAGAAAGAAGCAGCCACGGCCACAGTCCAAGGTGTTGTCAGGTGGTGTGTCTTTAACAGGAAGGGACCAGGCTGAGTAGGGGTACAGGGGCCCACTTCCAGGCTCCAGATGGCATCCCAACCATGGGAAGAGTTCCCAATGCCCCTGGTCCTGGTGGCTTGTCAGAGATGGCTTTCAGGCTCTGACCATTGGTGGGCTGCACCTTACCAGGAGCCAGGCTCGTTGGTGAGGGTTCCATTTGGGTGAAGCACCGTTGTGAGTCACCCAAATGGAATGAGCTGCTGGGCCCCGCCTGGCCTTGCCTCCATGGGACAGAGTTGTAGCCACAGTGGGCACCCATCGGGTACCTAGGCTGGGGCTGGGCATCAGGCCAAGTTCTTCATGTCAAGTATGGAGGAATCCTCACCCACCCCATGGGGGGCTCCTGTGGCAGTGCCCCCTTACAGAGGAGGATACTGAGTTACCTGCCCAAGGTCAAGTGGCTAGGGGGTGGTTGTGTTACAGTTGGGTCCAGGTCTGTCGAGCTCCTGTGCTCAGCTGCTACCTGGACCTCTCCTGCCATATTGGGGTCTTTTCATGAACTCAAAGGGCCCAAGGATTCTCTGCTTAGCTAATCAGCCCACAGCCTTCATGAGATCCCTTACCAGGGCCACCAGGCCTCAGGGCCTGGAAGCAGATCCTTCCCAGCCCACAAAGATCTGCTTCCAGTGAGGCCAGAATGAGGGAGAAGCAGAGTCTTTTCTTGGGACTCTCTGCTGGGGTGATGGTTAGGAATGGGACAGGGGCCCAAGTGGATCTAGTCCCCCGGGGCAAGCTCAACACTGGGCTTGAAGGGGGCAGCAGGGCGAATGCATTGCCCAACTATAGGGAGCATCAGGCCCGTGGCAGTTGTGCAGTGCACAAGCTGTGAGGCGGTACGGAGCAACTGCGAAGAGTGCTAGCAAGAGGAGTTCCCGGAGGCATCAGCTGCCCAGTGGGGAGACCAGCTCTCCTTCCGCAGGGACAGAGAGTGACTGCAGACCTCTGGGCCCCAACACTCAAAAACAGATGTCCTGCCAAGTTGAGGGCCAGTAGACTTCAGCCACCCCTGTGGTCCCCGGCCCTAGCCCTGCCCTAAAGAAAGGGCCAGGCTGCCTCCCCCTTCTCCCTGGACCCTGTTCCAGGCCCCAGCTGGCTTCCTGGCTGGCTCCTAGCCCTGGCTTTCACCCCAAAGGGAGCCACTCATAAACAGGAAATGCTTCCCGATGTGATGCCTGCTCTGGGCACCGTTGCCAGCCCACAGGCTGAAGGCCCTATCCAAGCAGCAGTGTTGACTGGTCCCACCAACTGTGGGGGAGGGGATGCCCATAGGGCTCCCTGCTCTTTGGGGCTGACTGCTGGGGAAGGGTTGTTCGGCCTGAGGTGGCCAGACTCCCCGAGGTCGAGCTCCCCCAGCCTGTGGCCCTGCCCCGACCCCACTGCCCTGCTGTGGCTGATGCTTACCCGCTCCAGCAGCCCCGTCACGTGCTGAGACACTGACGCTGAGCCCTTCTGCTCCCTTTCCCCAGAGACAGTGCGAAGGCAGCCCCCACGTCACAGAAAGCAGACTCCCCGAGCATCGACTACGCCGAGCTGCTGCAGCACTTTGAAAGGGTCCAGAAGAAGCACCTGGAAGTGAGGCACCAGCGGAGTGGGCGTGGGGATCACCTGGACCGGAGGGTTGTCCTCTGATGGGCCTGGCCTGGGGAAGGGCCCAAGGAGTGGTCCCATGGAGCACTTGGGGTCTTCAGGCCCCCTCCCCACAGAGCCCGAGGACCTGCCTCAGGGGCAGGGCTGGGCCTGGCCACCAGCGCAGGGCAGGGTAGGGGGCTGGAAGCTCTGTCCACCCAAGCTCCTCTCACAGGCCCTCCAGCGCAGTCAGCTGCACTCTGGCATTCAGACAGAGCTGGCTTCCTGCCAGGGTGAGGCCGCAGCCTCAGACGCCCCCATTTTCTGGAATCGGGTTCTTTCTAATGCCCTCTTGTAAAAGAGCTTGACCTCCCCAGCGCACCAGAGCTCTGGCCTCCTGTGGATGTGTGTGTACATATGTGTATACACATCTGTGCACATAGGGACCAGCACAGAGGTCCATATGAATGGCGCACCCTCTGTCCCAATAAAGAAACGCAACCCGTGCCTGGCCTGCTCCTTCCCACTGATGCCTGCCCCTGCCTGATGCTGCAGTTGCCCCAGGACCTTGCTGCCTGTCCTAGAGATTTGTTCTCATGGTGGTCCCAGGAGTGCTGGCTCTGCCAGGAGAGGCTGGTCGCTCTCTGCACACTCACCTGACTGGGGTGTGGGCCTTGGGCCCAGCCCTTACCTCTATAGAACCAGCCCCTTCTTCCTGGAGAGCACAAAGCACTGGCCTGGCCCCCTGATCCCTGCCTTCTCAGGCACCTAATCTGACTTTTCCATCCTGACAACCCCCCGCCCGGGGGGCATGGGACATGTCCCCATTAGACAGATGAACTGAGCCTCAGGAGTTTCTGAATGAAGGGGCACACTGCAGAACGTTCCAGGTCACTGGGGATGGAGGGGAAGGCCCAGACCAGTGCAGGGAGTTGGGCGGGGCAGGGGGTGGGCTTCCCACATCCCCACCCCTTGATTTGGCTAAATGAGCCTTAGCTCACCAAACCTATAAGCCAGAGTCCACCTGACCCCAGGCTTTGGGAAGCCTCGGATTGGCCTAATGATCTCCCAAGTGGCTCTTGTGGGCCCCTGGAATAGAAGAGAAGGATCTTGTGCGGGCTTTTCCCCAGAGCCCCAGCATAGGGCTGGGAGGGTGGGTTTCCCTGCCTGGAGTCTCCAGAACAGGATGACAGACTGAACTCACCATGGCCAACGTACACACACATGCATCCTCATACGTGGGTACCCTGGCGTCAGAGACGGGACAGTGGCCCACCTCTGTTCTGCTGGTCCCACATAGCCCCAACCCGAGGAAAGAGGTTGCTTGAGGACCAGTACATCACCACCCCCAAAGGCCCGGCCTGGGGCACCCCATGCAGGTGGCATCAGCACTGGCACTGCTTGGCAAAGGAGCCACAGAACTTCTGGAGGAGGGTCCAAACCCTTTTGTGCCGGGGATAAAACGTTCCAAGGCGGGTGGCCTTCAGGGCACCGTGCGCCCCTGCTGAGGGTGGTGTATCCATCCCACGGGATGCGCCCCGAGGACCCCAGCCTGCCCCCCTCTTCTTAAAGCGCGGGAACACCCACCCCCCGACACACACACACACCCCGACACACACACACACACGCACCCCGACATACACACACACACACCGGCCAGAGACCAAAGGCTGGAGGGGGTGGTGGTGTTGGGCACCTTCCCGGAGCGGGCACCCAACCACTGGTCCCACTCCCGCGGGCAAGCCGGGCAGCCCCGCCCCAGCGCCGCCCCCGAACCGCGGCGGCGCCTGCGCCTGCCGGGCCCTCTAGCCCGACCAGTTCGGCCGCGCCGGGGCTCGGATTTCAAAGCCCGGGCTCCATTCCTGGTGAATGGGCCGGAGCTCGCCCGGTCTTTCCCACAGACCCCTCCCGCCACGGCCCTGCCCCTCCCCACGGCCCTCCCTCCGCGCGTCCACGTGACGTCCAAGCCTCGGCGGCTCGGATTACGGACGCCGCTCCAGTCCCCGCGCCGCCCGCCAGCCCCGCCGCGACATGGCCCGCGCCGCCCCGCGGCGGCCCGCGATCCCCGAGCGCGGCGCGGCCGGCCGCTGAGCGCAGCCCGGAGGCTGCAGGCCCGACCCGGCCTCGGAGCGAAAGCCGCCGCGGCCTGGGTCCCCTCGCCCAGCCTGCGCCCCGCCGCCGACGCTGCCGCCCGGCCCGAGCATGGAGACGGCGGAGAAGGAGTGCGGCGCCCTGGGAGGGCTCTTCCAGGCCATCGTCAACGACATGAAGGTAACGGGGCGCGGCGGGGCTGGCCGCCCTGCAGGCGCGCGGGTGCTTGTGCGGGTGCGTGCCCCCTCTGGGGACGCGTGGCGGCGGGCAGCCGTGCCCCGCTGTGTTCGTGCGCCGCCGTGTCTGTTTGTCTGAGCGCGTCTGGCCTGCGACTGCCGTGCGCCCGGGTCTCTGGGTGCCCGTCTTGGGGGGTGTGGGTGCTTGTGTGTCGGGGTGTCCGTGCGGTGCCCGGGGTCCAAGCCCCGGGTCGCCCGGGTCGCAGCGCCCCCTTGGGGACCAGACCCGAGCCTGCGCACACGCGGGCTCCGCACGCCCCAGACCCCCAAACCATGAATGGGGTTTGGCTCCGGGAGCGACTCCACGGCCCTTTAACGGGCCCGGGGTCTCTCCGGCCTCCGCCCCCTACCACCACCATCCCCCCCACTCCCCCGCCCACGACGGCCCGGGAGCCCAGACAATGCTGTCACCGCCAAAGCAGGGAAAAATAATAAAGCAGGGAACCGTTAACTCCTCCCCTGCCGGCCTCGGCCTCCGCACCCGCTGCCCGGGTCCCCAAAAACAAGATCCAGGACTCCAAGGTCTCCACGATGAGCGTTCCTGCATCCCAAGGCTTCTGTCCCCACCTTGGCAGGAGGAGGGAGAAGGTTGGGTTGATGGAGCAGCCCCAGGGAAGGGCTACTATTGCTCCGAGCTGTCAGCTCCAGCCCCTCCCCATGATTACCCAAGGTCAGGCTGCAGCGGGCCACCAATTCCTGGCCCACCGCTGGCTCACCAGGTGGGGAAACTGAGGCCTGGGAATGGCTCAAGGTCATTAAGGAGACTGCTGGACACTCCCTGACCTCACCTCTCACTGGTGGTCTAGGGAGTGAGGGGGCTCCTCTCCCCCAAAGAGGCTAGGGTTTGGCAGGGCCGCCCCAGGCTGACTAGGCAGAGGGGAAGGGCATCTCCGACGACAGGACGGGGACCAGGAAGCAGCGTTTCTACCCTTCCCCTCTGGGGCAGGCCTGTGGGGCAGGGGAAGAGCAGGGGAGAGAACTGGGACCTCTTCAGACCCCCGCCCTCACAAGCTGTCTCACACTCCCAAGTACACAACATAGACTCCTACTGTGGCGCCGCAGGCCCCGGGAGGACACACCGCAGTGCCCAAGCAGGCCCTTCGGGGGCTCCCAGTGCTGCCGGGGGAACAGCCCCAGGGGCAGCTGCCAGATCCCTGCGCCCCCACCCCCACCCCCAAGAGAACTGGAGCCACCCTCACTAGGAACTACAGGGTTAGCAGCATGCATAGGTGCCACTCACTGCCCCCGTATAGGGTGCTCCCCTGAGAGCTCCATCCCCTGCAACTCCACTCCAAGCTGCTTCTGCCGGCCCCCAAAAGTCCTGGCCTCTCTCTGCCCTCAGCAGCCCCTCCTGCCCTGTGGACATCACAGCCCTGGCACTGGGTTTCCTTCCTGGGACCAAGCAGCCCAGACAACCCTCCCCCAACCATTCCCAGGGCTGGCAGAGGGGGGGACCTTCCCACACCCTCCTCCTTCTGGCATCCTCTCCACAAACACTGCAGAGAGCAGCAGCTTTTGCACAGAGCAGAGGGGCAGGACTGTCTCCCTCCCTCTCCAGGCAATTTGCAAGGCACTTTGGGATGAGATAGAAGGAAATGGGCCCAGATTGTAACAAGTGATTGAGGCAGGATTTTCTGACATGTGGAAGCAAACTGGGAGAGGTTTCACCTGCGGTGATGCCAAGTCCCGATATACCTACGACACACGCGTGTGTTTGGGCCAGGGACAGAGCAGGGGACCGGGCCACCTGGAGGTCGATCATCTGGATTTGAGGGACGGCTTCTGGCTGTTTCATTCTGTGGCCTGAGCCACAGAAGCAGCAGGGTTTCCGTAGAGGAACGTGGCCGGGTTGAGGAGACTGAGCTTACCTGTGAGGCCCCTCCACACAGGGCAAGCACGGCCACAGGCCCCACAACAGCACACCCCGGCCCTCCTGGAGGCCCAGACCCTGGCGTGGGAGAGGCAGAGTAGGGGGAGGAGGACCTACACCTGGAGGCTGGGGGGCCTGGAGGAGGACAGTAGCTCAGGGATCGGGAGGGGGCCCTCGGGAGCTTTCCCTGCCTGCTGTGCCTCATTTAGCTCAGATGCCCATCGAATCCCAGAGAAGGGCAGGGACTTGCCCAAGATGACAGGGCTGGGTGTGGCACCCAGGGCTCTGCCTCAGCCCCAGGCCTCACCTTCAGCAGCACTGGCCCATCCAGAAAACAGGGTCATAATCTTTGCCTGCCCTCGAGAGTGGGGAGTGTCACCCGGACACATAGGCCCTGGCCAGGTGGGAGAGGCTCCTGGCAGAGAAGCAGGGGTCAAGTGTCTGCTCTGTCTGCCAGCATTAACCTAGCATTTACTGTGTGCCGGGCACTGTGCTAGTGCTTTCCATGCAGTCTCCATACTGACCTGCTGACATCGGTGCACTTCCCATCCTGACCTTACAGGTGAGCACACAGGCTCAGAGAGGATGCCCTGGCCCAAGGCCACCCAGAAAGACCCCTCTCTGGGATTGCAGCCTGAGTCGCTCACCTGCACAGCCCAGCGCCCGGTCAGAGACAGTGTCCGGGGGCCAGGGGCCTGGGGCCCAGCAGCCTCCATGTCGGTCTCATCCCATCCACTTGAGCACCTCTAGTGAGCATGTAACCTCTCCCCTCCAGAGCAGCCCACTGCTCTGGGGGCAGAGCTGGGCATCTCTCCCATCCATGTAGTTCCTGCCCCCTACCCACCCTTGATGCCCAGATATTCGTCTCCGTGCATTCCAGAAGTGGTGGGGGGTGGATCCCTGACGTGTAGTGACCAGTCAGACAAGGGATCAGATCCTGACCCTGGCACTCGATGGCCTTGGGCAAGCCGGTTAATCTCTCTGAGCCTCAGTTTCCTCATCTGTAGAATGGGGGTGACAACAGTATTCATTTCACAGGGTCATTGTAAGGATTCCATGCGATCACACAGTGCCTGGCCCACCGCACGCTCTTGATCAACAGTAGCAGTCCCTGTCACTAGTGATGACAACCCAGGGTCCTAGAACCTGACAGCCAGGGTGCGGCCCACGTGAGGGCACAGGTCCAGGTGAAGACTGAGGACACCCCTGGGGCCCTGGCTGCTTCGGCCCCTCAACCTCACCTCTAGGGTCCTCATGAGTTACTAGTGGGAGGTGGAGTCTCAGGTCCTAAGAGACCCAGGTGCTCCTGTCCATCTGCTGAGGAGGGACTGGGCCTGGCCTCCCCCATGCCCCATCCTATCCTGTCCCCTCTCCACCGGGAAAGCCAAGGCTGTGAGGGTCTGGGTTGGAGCCATCCTGGCTGGGCAGAAGCGTCGGGGTGGGCCCCAGCCGGGGACTTTAATGGGGTAGGGACCTGTGTCTTCCCAGCTTCTCCCAGTCTGCTGCCCTCTGAGACTGCCCAGAGGCTGCTGGGGGTGCTTAGGTTTTCTGGGGGCCAGGACGGTGCCTCTGGACCCCTGTACCCACAGCATCATCCCTCCTCCCTGGAGGTCTTGGCAAGGCTTAGGGCTGAGGGTGTTGAGGTGACGGAGGGCGCCAGGCCCTGAGGACTGTCAGGGGTGGCCTCCCGGGCTCCTTTACCCTGAGCCGTGCCGCACAGAGACAGCCCACGCACAGCCTCCCCCTTCCCGCTCCGGCCTGTGTGAACTTCTCAAATATTTGCTTTCCCTGGCCACTGGTTGGGCTGGGCTGGGAGGGGATGGAGTTTCTGAGGCTCCCAGAAGCTGCCCTGTTCTCCCCACCCCTGCAGGCTGGCCCTGTCCCTGGGGTTCCAGCCTGGCAAAGCCTCCCTCTGAGGCCTTGGGGACTGGGGTCTCTGCCTTCCCCCTTTCCACTGGAAAATCCCCAGCTCCCAGCGTCCCATCCCACATGGAAGGGAAGGTCGGCAGCACTTTGGGGCTAGGGGCTTTGCCGGCCTGAGGCTCCCCTTCAAGGATCAAGTCTTCCACAGGGCCATTGGGCCAGGACCCAACAGCCATGTGAGGGCCCATTAGCCAGAAAAACCCCTTGATCTCACTGGACAACTTGATCACCAAGAGCCTGGCTTCCCTACTGGGAAACCCCCTCCCAACTCAGAACTTTGGGCCAGGCTGGGATAAAGGCCACACTGTGTCCCCAGGAGGGGAGGGGAGCCGGGGGTGGAGAAAGGTGGCTCTGTTGGCCGCACAAGGCCCCATTCAGCCTGGGGCCTGACTGTCCCAGGCAGGCTGGCCAGGCTCTGAAGCAGCCATAGCCTCCCCAGGCCTGGGAGCCACCTCTGCTGGCCCAGGATGGATGGATGGCCGGGCTGGCAGCTCCTTCCAGGGCACAGGGTGGGGGCCCCAGAGGCCCCAGTTTAGACCTAGCATGCCTTGAGCCCTGGCACTGTGCCTCTGCCCCCATGCCATGTGGACCATCCTGGGCTGTGTCGGGGGAACATAGTTCCCCTCGTGTGGCTCAGCCCAGATTCCCTGCCAGGCCTCTCCCATCCCCAAGGAGACAGGACCTGCCATTCACTGTTTCCATCTCCGTTGAGGATGTGGGCCACCATTGCAGACAGTGGGCCAGAGTTCCTGACTGTCAGGAAGGGAGGAATGGGCAAAGGTGCCTGTTCCCAGGGCCAGGCCTTCTTCATGCCCCAGGTCTCTGTCCTTGGTCGCCTTTCCCCCTAGAGAGCCCAGGAGCCTTCTTCTCCGCAGGGGCAGGGCTGCTGTCTTAGAAACTGCCCAGAGTCTGGACCCAGGCATGTGGGGAGCCCAGCCCAGGTAGAGCCCTGCAGTCCTCATGGAGTCTCCCTTCCTCTCCCATCTCCTCTGCAGAGCTCCTACCCCATCTGGGAGGACTTCAACTCCAAGGCCACAAAGCTGCATTCCCAGCTGAGGTGAGGCTGCTGAGGGTGCCCCAACTGGGGAGGGAATGGGTAGAAAAGACACCTCACCCACAGACCATCCCGCTGTCCATCTCCCCAGGACCACTGTGCTGGCTGCTGTGGCCTTCCTGGATGCCTTCCAGAAAGTGGCTGACATGGCCACCAACACCCGAGGTAGGGAGGGGGCATGGCTGGAGGTTGGGGATGCCCCAGGTTGGGCTTGGAAGCTGGAAAGGCTAAGTGGAATATGAACTGGGAAGAGGACACCAGGCCCAGAGTCGGGACCTTGAGTTCTCCCTAATGGAATGGGCTTTTTTTGGAGAGAGTGAGCCTCTCGTCATTAGAGGCATGCAAGCAGGAGTGGGTGAAAGATGACAGGATGTTACAAAGGGGGGTTCCCTTCTCGCTTCTGGGCGGCTGGTTTGACCCCTCAGCCACAGTTGTTCATGCTTCCCTATGGTGAGTTTGACTGTGGCTTCTTTTCCACTGCCTTGTGCCCTTCTGAGAGCACAGAGGGCAGGTGAACATTCCCTGTTGGCCTTGGCATCTCCTCTGCATTCTGGTCCAAGGAGCAGGGACCTGGGTCCCCTGCTCCTTCGGGTGGTGAGGACCAAGGCAGTGGGCGCATGCTGGCACTCTCACATCTGCATCTGGGCACACCTGGAGGGGGTTCCTGGTAGGGCAGGAGGGGATTTTGGTTGGATCTTTGGATGTCTTTGATGCCAGCCTCTCCCAGCTGGGGTGAAGGGCAGCTCCTGGCCCGACCAGCAGAGCAGCCGCAGCTGCAGGAGGCTGGCATAGCCAGGATGGGCAGGACCTTGGTCCAGTTCGGAGGAGGGCCTTGGTAAATACTGAGAAGAGATCAAGTCGCCTGCTGGGGCCGGCAGGATTGCGGAAAGCTGGGGGGCGGGGCGCGAGGTGCCGGCTCAGCCTTCGCGGGCCGGTGCGCCCCCTCGTGGCCTGAGGCTGGGACTGCAGAAGCCCCGGCGGGCCCATTCACATGCTGCGCGCTTGCCTCGCCAGGGGCCACGCGGGATATCGGCTCGGCGCTCACGCGCATGTGCATGCGCCACCGCAGCATCGAGACCAAGCTGCGGCAGTTCACCAAGTGAGTGGGCGCTGCGGTCGGGGAGGGGGGCGTGTCACGGGGACACCTCCAGGGTGGACCTGACCCTCTTGCCCCCGCCCACAGTGCGCTCCTGGAGAGCCTCATCAACCCACTGCAGGAGCGCATCGAGGACTGGAAGAAGTCGGCCAACCAGCTAGACAAGGACCACGCAAAAGGTGGGTCTGGGGCTCGGCCCGTGCTTCCCGCCCCCCACTGGACGGAAACCGTCGTCACAGGGCTCCTTTCTCATCCCTTGCACAGAGTACAAACGAGCCAGGCATGAGATCAAGAAGAAATCTTCAGACACGCTGAAGCTGCAGAAGAAAGCACGCAAAGGTAGAGCCCAGAGCTGGCCCACAGAGGCACAGCTCCACGGGGCCCCGCTCTGTATCCCCTGCCGCCCTGTGGGGCACCCCAGGGCATCATCCTGGCCTGAGGGGTCCTATCCCGCACACAGGACCCTCCAACCTGTTGGGTGGGGCAGAGGGAGCACCTTGCACCCCAGACCCGACCCAGGACCTCCCCTCCCAGGGAGGCAGCAGGAGGCCAACAGGCCCAGGCACCCCCAGACCCCACCCTCCCCACCCCCAGGAGTGGCTCTGTCCATCCGGCTGTCTTTCACACATTCTTTCTTTCTCTGTCTCTCCTCTCCTCGTCCCAATCCTTCCTGTAGAGCTACTTGGTAAGTCAGATGTCCATCCCTCCTGCTGCTCCTCCCGTCCTTGTCGTCCTTGTCGCATTTGTCTGTCTCCCCCAGCTCAGGGCCAGTGGAAGGAGCCTCTCCAGGCCAAGGAAGAGCGAGGAAGGCGGTCGGTCCAGCGAGGGAGGGGCCTGGGGCACAGTCCCCTTGGGGCCCCTGGGGCCCCTGGCCAGGGATGAGTCCGGGGCCACTGCTGGGTCAGTCTGCCAGGCCAAGAGGGGTTGGACCGGGCAGGGTGGGGACACAGGCCCTGGCTGCCCCGCCCCCACCAGGCCCTCCCAGAGTCCTTACCTCTTGCCTCCCCACTTCCTGTCTCGCTGTCTCCTTTACATCATCTTCTCGCCTCTCCGTGTCTCTCTCGCCGCTTCTTGGTGTCGCTGTTGCTGTCCTTGTGCATCATTCCCTGAGCTGAGGGGGGACCCACACGGAGGCACCCCGTTCCCTGTCCCCTGGGCCCAGCCCCTTGCCCTCTTGGCCCCTACACCCCCTCGTGGCCTGGCCTACAGCTGCGCCCCCCATGCTCTACTTTGTCCTGCTTCCCTTCCTCATCCCTGTGCCCTGGGATGGGAGGGGCCACCATCCCGTGGGCAGTGAGGGTATCCTGGGGGGTGGAAGTCTCAGCTCTTGTGGAGGCTGCCACTGGGCTCTCCTGAGCACAACTGCACCAAGGGCGGCCCTGGGGCTGCCCAGGGCTTTGCTCACCCCAGGACCTGGGTGGCTTCGCAGCTTTGGTATCTTTCCTGTGTGCTTTGTTTATCTGTCCTCTCTGCTCTGGGGACCAGCCCTTCCACAAGCCCCAGCGTCCCGACTGCCCTCCCCAGTCCCCTGGCCCCCATGGCAGTGCCCAGCCCCACGACCAGGGACACCACCACGGGGTCTGAGCTGTGGATGCAGTGGGCCGGGCCGGCATCCCCAGCGTGGCCTCTCCTCCCAACCCCTCCAGGGAAAGGAGACCTGCAGCCCCAGCTGGACAGTGCCCTGCAGGATGTGAACGACATGTACCTGCTGCTGGAGGAGACGGAGAAGCAGGCGGTGCGCCGGGCCCTGATTGAGGAGCGTGGCCGCTTCTGCACCTTTATCACCTTCCTGCAGCCTGTGGTGGTGGGTTCCTCGGGAACAGAGAGGCGTTCTGAGCGTCTCCACCATTGGGCTAGTTGAGGGGTTCCCAAGAACCATGATTTGGGAGCCTCCATCAGCCCAAGCAACGTTGGTTGGTGGGAAGGGGTGAGGGAGGGGAGACCCAGTGTGGCCTGGTCCTCCAGGGTGCATGGGCAGGGGCGGGGCTGAGAGGCTGACTCACTGCTCCATCAGAACGGCGAGCTGACCATGCTCGGAGAGATCACCCACCTGCAGGGCATCATCGATGACCTGGTGGTGCTGACCGCGGAGCCACACAAGCTGCCCCCCGCCAGCGAGCAGGTGCGGCCAGCCCTGGGGACAGGACAGGGGAGGGGATGGCTTGCCCTTGGTTGGGGATGATAGAGGAGAAAAGGGGACAGCATTTGGAGGAGGCAGCTGGACACAGAGGGCCATCTGTGGGGATCTAGGAGCATCTGCCCAGGTGAGGGGTGGTGTGCCCAGGACCCAATGGGGGCCTTATATCGAGAGCAGACGGGTGGAAGTCCCAGACCCGCAGGATCCCCCTGAGAAAGCAAGGCCTGATGATGCCTACCTGGCATCCACACCCAGACCCGTCAGCTCCCCTAGACCCAGACGCTCCTGCCCCCATGTGCCGCCCTGCCCACTTCGCCTCACCACCACGCTCCCATTGCACTAGGGTCAGCCCTACCTGACAGCGCCGTGGCGTTGCTCTCACCAGGCGCCTACTGTGTGCCCAGCCCACACGGAGCACTTCCCATGGGTCACCTCATTCATTCACCCCAGTGGCCCTCTAAAATAGGAATGATTGGCTGCATTTCACAGGAGAAACCCAGGAGAGACCCAGGAACTTGCCCGAGAGCAGAGCAGAGCCAGGATTTGAACCCCGTGGTGTCCTTCATGGTCACTCTGGCCTGGCTCCTCTGCCAGCGACAGTGAGTCCTCAGGAGCACCAGGTTCTCCCATGTCCTGGCCTGCGCAGCTTCCCTGAGAAGCAAAGGGGGCAGAATCTCCCCAGGCATCCCCCCCAGCCCTCTGGCAGCCCTGCTTCCTGCCCCTGAGTGAGGAGCTTGTGTTAGGAAAAGGCTGGGGGGCAGGGGGCTTCAGACTCCCAGGGATCTCCTTTGGGGCCCGGTTCTCAATGGGGAAGACAGCAGGGGGCCTCTGGCCCTACTAGCCCTCTGAGGGGAGGCCCAGGAAAAGGATGAGGCTTTCTGCAGGGCAGGGCTGCTTCCAGTGACCCCATTCATGTCCATCCAGGTAATCAAAGACTTGAAGGGTTCAGACTACAGCTGGTCCTACCAGACCCCACCCTCATCGCCCAGCAGCTCCAGCTCCCGGAAGTCCAGTATGTGCAGGTCAGTGGGGGGCTGAAGTGGGGTGCAGGGAGGGGCGGGGTACTGCAGCAAGGGATCGGGAAGGTCCCACCAAAACTGCATCAAGAATAGCTTCAGGGCCCCAGAATTCACACAACTCCTACGTCACCAAGGAATCTGCAAGCATAGGGGAAACTTCTCTCGTTGCAAGACTGCTGCTAGTGCAGGCGTGTGTTGGGGGCGGGCGGAGGGGCAGCAGCTTCATTTATGGAGCAATAAGTATGCACCAGGTGCCGTGCTAAATGCTTTATGCATTTTCTTCATTGAATCCTAACACCACCGTATCAGGTATGGTGTTGTCTCCATTTCACAGAAGGGAAAGCTGAGGTACAGAACCCCAGCATTTAACCACTAGACTCTGCCAGGCTCAACACGGTGCTGGGGCAATAGTAAGAGCCTAAGATGGGGAGGGCAGTGGAGGCATTGGGGAACATGCGCTGAGGCTACAGGCTTATTACCTTATGGACACTGCAGCCTGGCTGGTTCCTGAGAGCTGGTGCCTGGGCAGCTGCCACAGGCCCGAACCTCAGCCTAAGCTGGGCCCCGAGGTCTTACAGAGCCAGGGAGAGGCCAAAGGTCTTGCTCGGTCACCGGTCGGGCTCAGGCGCAGGAGCACTTCCTGGGTGGGATTGGGAGAGCTATTTAAGATTCAAGGCTCCTCGGCGGGAGGGCAGTGAGCATAGTGCGGGTTCCTGGTGGGGAGACCCCTCTGTGCCAGGCACCCTTTCCCCAGATCCACCTTGGCTGGGCAACTGGGGGCATGGGTGGTAAGGCAGGCACAGCAGTCAGCGGCTCCTGCAGGGAGAGGAGGGTCCACGTCAACTGGCGGCTCTTCAGCCCCTGGGTGGGTGACTGGCACAGGAGGGGAGAGTTGATTGCAGGGGACACCCATGACCAAGGGTGGAGGCTGGGGACCTTCCCGGTCATGCTCAGGAGGAAGGCGACCTTCATTGCCAGGAACGTTGCCCAGGGATGAAATGGTTGCATAGAGGATATGAACTACAGAGGGCTGGACACCCTTCAGGGGGCGGAAAGGATGAGGGCAATGGTGAGTCCAAGCCCCACACAGACCGTCACCACGCAGTAGACGTTCAATTAGGATTTGATAGCAAATATCAGACTTTGAGAAGACAGTCATGATCAGACTTATGTCTGGTTGTAGCCTAACTGGGAAACTCTTTGATGCTGGGTGACTCCGTTTCTTCCTTGTTAACCTAAGGTCTCCTGTTCTTGATGGCAGAGTAGGAGGTAGTACTGGGGTGCTCCGGGGGCAGGCGCTGGGCCAGCTCTTCAGTGTGGTCCCCTGCCCAGGCCCCACCCTGTCCCACAGTCCTGGAACCCAGCTCCTCTGTGGCACTTTGGTCTCAGGACCTTGTAGTCTGACATTGTCTTTTCCTTCCTTTGCCCCTCACCTCTCTCCCCCACCCTCGTCTGTCACCCTTCCACACACACCCCTGTGTCTCCCTGTCTGGCTGCTGTGCACCCCCCTTCACTCCCCCAGCGCCCCCAGCAGCAGTAGCAGTGCCAAGGGTGGCGGAGCCCCGTGGCCTGGGGGTGCCCAAACATACTCACCTGGTTCCACCTGTCGCTACCGCAGCCTGGCACAGCCGGCCACCGCCAGCGCCCGCCTCTCCAGCGTCTCCTCCCACGACTCTGGCTTCATCTCCCAGGATGCCACCTACTCCAAGCCCCCCTCGCCCATGCCTTCAGACGTCACCAGCCAGGTGAGGGGGCATCTGCTGAACCACCTGGGGTAGGGTGCAGTGGCCTCATGCCAGCCTCAGGCCATCCACGTTGGGGGCCACCTACAGCTGTTGAGACTAGCCCTGGAGGTCCCCAGGGCCACCACATTGAGGACCAATCTCAACTCACTGCCTCAAGGCTAAGGAGAGTTGGAAGGTCTTAGAGCAGCTTACCAGCTCTGGCGCCTTGTGACCCTCCCCCTGCATAGGCTGGCTGTGATGGAGTGGCTGGCCCTAGGAGGCACCCCCAGGAGCCCCAGGATCTGCAGACATCCTCCCCCTTCTCCACACTTTGGCCAGCTCATTCTGAACACAGAGACTGGCCCAAGAATCTCTTCAGATGCAGGCTCAGATCCTGCAGCCTCAGTGAGATGGAAACAGAGGAACTACAGCAGAAGACAGAGGGAGGTCAGGCCACATGCCCAGGGTGCTGTCCTTCCCCATCATGGCGAGTGCCTCCATCTGAGCTCAGCATTCTCTCTTTTCCTGCCCTCTTGCCCAAGGATGTCCCCACTGCATTGCCAGTCTCCCCTCCTCTGCTGGCTCATTCCTGTCAGCACACAAACACATGCTCTAGTGTCATCCATCTTAAAAGCCCTCCTCCCTTCCTCCATGTTCTCCTCCAGCCACCTAGTCTCTCCTTCACAGCAAAACTTCTCAAAAGACTTGTCCACACTGACCACCTCTACCTCATTCCCCATTCACTCCTGTCTGCTTTACCTATCAGTAATTGAAAAGCTGGAATTGTTCATTTCTCCCATATAGCTCTATCCGTTTGCTTTATATATTTTGAGACTATTTTATTAGGTGCATACAAGTTCAAAATGTTAACTCTTCTTAGTGAACTGAATCTCCTAACGTGATGTAGTTGATCTTCTGTTACTTTTATGTTTTCTAGCTTAAAATCTGTTTTGATATTACTACAGCTCCTTGAGCTTTATTTTGCTCAGTGTTTATGGTATCATTTTCTGTCTCTTAGCTTTTAAGCTCACTGTGTCCTTATGTTTTAGATGAGTCTCTTATAAACAGCATATGCCTAGATTTTCTTTTCTTATCCAATCTGACAATCTCTTAATTGACGTTTTTAGTCCATTCACATTTATTATGATTACTGGCATATTTAGACTTCTGTCTTACTTTTTTCTTTCTATTCATTCTGCTTTTTCTGTGCTGCTTTTGTCTCTTCTCTTGCTTTTTCCTTTCCCCATTATTTTCCTTCTACTGGATTTTAAGTTATACTTCTTATTTCATTTCTTTTACAGGTTACCTTGAAATTTTACCATGCATCCGTAGCAAAGTCACAGCCCCACCTCCTGAATAATTCAAGGACCTTAACGTATATTTTAACTTCAGTCACCCACTCCCTCCCCTTATAAGCTATATATACCTCCTTTTTAATCGTCCCCATGATTGACATTTTTCTTCTTAATTTTATCATTATTTTATACATACAGTATCTGTATGTTTAGGTTTACCCATATGTGTTTACACTTTTTTTGTTCATTTTTTCCTTGTATCCCATCTTCCTTCTAAGGTCACTTTCCTTCTTTCTGAAGTAAAATATGTCCTTTAGAAGTTTTTTTAGAATGGGTCTGTAGTAGTAAACTCAGTTTTTGTTTATCTGTAAACATGCTTTATATTTTTCCTCTTTCTTGAAAGTTAGTTTTGCCAGGGATGCAATTCTGGGGTGACAGTTACTCCGTTTCCACATTTTGAAGATATATTCCCCCTGTGTTCTGGATTCTGTGGCTGGTTGTAACGTCTGCTGTCAGTCACTGTTGTGCCTTTGTGAATGATCTGACTTCTCTCTCTGGCCACTTTAGTTTTTCTACAATGTGTCTAATTGTGGATTTGTTTTTCTTTAACCTCACTTGGTGTGTTTGTGTTTCTCTATCTCTGTATTCATGTTTTTCATTTGTTCTAGGAATTTTCAACCATTATCTCTCTTTTTTTTCATATATAAATTTATTTATTTATTTATTTTTGGCTGAGTTGGGTCTTTGTTGCTGCACGTGGGCTTTCTCTAGTTTCGGCGAGTGGGGGCTGCTCTTCATCGCGGTGCACGGGCTTCTCATTGCGGTGACTTCTTTTGTTGCGGAGTACGGGCTCTAGACGTGCAGGCCTCAGTAGTTGTGGCTTGCAGGCTCTAGAGCACAGGCTCAGTAGTTGTGGTACACGGGCTTAGTTGCTCCGCGGCATGTGGGATCTTCCTGGACCAGGGCTCGAACCCGTGTCCCCTGCATAGGCAGGCAGGTTCTTAACCACTGCGCCACCAGGGAAGCCCGTCAACCATTATCTCTTTATTCTTACTTTCATTTGTGTGTTTCTTCACTGTCATATTTCCCATCTCTTTGTTTCTCTGGATAATTTCTTCAGGTCCATCTTCCAATGTACTTTTTCTCTATTTTATAGCTATTTAACTTATCCATTAAGGGTTTGTTTTAATTCTGAAATAATTTTAGCCTTGTAGAAAATCTGTAAAAAGAGTGCAGAGTTCCCACCCACCCTCCCCACAGTCTCCCCGGATGTTAACGTCTCACGTAACTACCAAACAATTTTCAAAACCAGGAAATTAACACAGGCACAATACTGTTAACTAGTCAACAGACTCTTCACATTTTGCCAGCTTTCTCACTAACGTCCTTTTCCTGGTCCAGGAGTCCAGGATCCAACACAGGACCCTGCCTTGCATTTTATTATCGTCTCTCTTTAGGCTTCTCCAGTCTATAATGGCTCCTCAGTCCCTCTTAAATGACTTTTGAATACTGGTTATGTATTTCGTAGAATATCCCTCATCTTGAGTGTCTCTGATGTCTTCCCATAATTAAATGGGCAGGAAGAGCACAGCAGTGGTTTACTGCTATTCCACCTCCTCACCAGACCTTGGTATCCTTTTCATTTGAGCCGTTCTGATAGGTGTTATATCATAGTGCCCTGTGTCTTTAATTTGTATTTCCCTGATGACTAATGAGGTTGAACACCTTTTCATACTTTTAAAGGCCATTTGGATATCCTCTTTTTGTGAAGGACCTGTTCAGATCTTTTGCTTATTTTTCTCTCCTAGGTTGTCTGTCTTTTTCTTGTTGATTTGTAGAACTTCTTATATATTGTGGATACAAGCCTTTTCATCTGATAATCTTCTCTGATTCTGTGGGTTGCTGTTTTACTCCCTTGATGGGGTCTTTTAATGACCTAAAGTTCTTAATTTTAATGTGTGTCCAATTTATCCATTTTTTTCAATTGTTATTGCTTTTTCTGTCCTGTTTGAGGTATTTTTGTGTACTCTAAGGTCACAAAGATGTTTTCCTCCAAAAAAAGCCTTTTTGTTTTACCTTTTCTTCATTTAGATCTGCAGCTCATCTGGAATTGATTGTGTGTGGGGGGGGGTGGTGAGGTAGAGGTCTTTTTTTCCATATGAATATCTAATTGACAATTTTTTGAAAATACCATCTTTTCCTCCACTGCAGTGTAGTGTGTTAACCTTTGTCATAAAACGGGTGTCTGTGAATGCATAGCTGTTTCTGGAGTTTGTATTCTATTCCACTGGTTGATTTGTCTGTTCTTGTACCAATACCACACCATCTCAATTATTAATAGCTTTATAAAAAATCTTGATATCTGGTAATAAAAGTCCTCCAGCTTTGATAATCTTCAATATTACCTTGTCAGTTTTTGGCCCTTTGCATTTCCTTATAAATTTTAATATCAGCTTGTCAGTTTCCACTAAAAAAAAACAAAAAGCAACCCCTGGGATTCTGACTGGGATTACATATGTCTCTCCATCTATGATGGCTTTACCTTCTCTCAGTAATATTTTGCAGTTTTCATGTGAGGATCTTGCACATCTACTGCTGGACTTTTTTGCCCTGGGTATTTGATGTTATTGACGCTATTTTAAATTATTTCGGCTTTTTTTAGAGTCTTTTACTTGTTTTTTAGCTGCTGATATTTAGCAATTTGATTTTTTTTCCATGTGGATCTTGTATCCAATAACCTCACTGAAAACACATATTAGTTCTTTTGAATATTCTATAATACATACACAGCCCTGTCTTTTACAAACAACCATTTTCTTCTTTGCCAATCCTTTTGCTTTTTACTTCTTTTTCATGCTTTATTGCACTGCTAGAACTTCCAGTGCTAAATAGAGATGGTCATCCTTATCTTTTTCCAACCTCAGAAAGAAAAGTATTGATATTTTTGTAGATAACTCTTTATCAGATGAAGGAAGTTCCTTTCTATTGCTAGTCTAAGTGTTTTGTTTTCCGTGAATGGGTGTTGAATTTTTCCGCTGCTTTCCAAATACTTTTTTCCTTTTTTATTTTTGTCTTAACAATTATATTGGTAAAATTCTAAATGTGTTTATTATTTCCTCCGAATCCTTACCTATAGAGTTTAGCTCCTTTTATTTTAGTCATCTTGGCTCATCATAAACTATTAAAAAGATCTGGGGGTCTAAACCAGGATGATTTAGAGAATCTTACTTGGCTGGTACAGGATCTGGAGGGGTGCTACTGATTAGTTCCCTTCCAGGTTTAATTTGGGTCATCAACAGGGTGAGCTCTCCACCTTGCCACTTGCCCAGTCTCTCAACCACAGTGCTGAAGCCAGCCTCTGCCCTGGGGACCCTCATGGTCCTGTTTCTGCCCTTGCTTTTTTCTTCATTCTTTGTTGTTGTTGTTCTTTGTTATTTATGTATTTATTTATTTGGCTGTGCCGGGTCTTAGTTGTGGCATGCATGTGGGATCTAGTTCCCTGACCAGGGATCAAACCCAGGCCCCCTGCACTGGGAGTGCAGAGACTTAACCACTGGACCACCGGGGAAGTCCCTCTTTGTTGTTTTGAGTTGGGGGGCCTCCAGGGCACCTAGTTCCTGCCACTGTCCAGAGCAGGAGCCTCCTGGGCACCCTCGGTCCTGTCCTCTGTGGGCTTCTGCCCCACCATTCTGTGAAACAGTTCTGGAGGTCTGCACAGACACCCCTCCGCCTCATGTGCACGGACCCCCAGCAGCCGAGCACAACTGCCCCTCCCTCCTTTGCGCGTCAGGTTCTTCCCCTGATTCTGTGACATCACCTGCTCGTGGTCTTCCTCCACGCCACCAGCAGCTCCTGTCACTCCTGTTCGCTGGGCCATCCTCTTCTTCCAAAGCACTGAATGTCAGCCTGACGTCCTTGAACCTTTTCTCTAACCACCGTCATCCTGACTGCCTAGGTGACCTTATTCTGTCCGACGGCTGCTGGATTTGTGGTTCCAAACCGGACTTCTCCCTAAACTCCAGACTGTAAATACAATTGCCTGCATTGCATCTGGGCATAGATACCTAACAGGCAGCTCAGCTTAACATGTATAGGATGGCACTCTGGACTCCATTCCTCCCCCAGGCCTGCCCTTCTGAGAAAACAGTGACACATCAACCCAGCAGTTCAAGCCAGCACCCCACACTGCCCTCCTGAGTATCGCTCTTTCCCTGCCCACCACATCTAGGCCATCAGCAGCCAGCCTTCTTGTTAATCCTCAAAAGTGTGTGGTTATCAGGCTGGGCTGGGGGGCAGGTCATTGCCCATGGCGTGCGCTCTGGGTGCTGCCTTCCACTGCATATGCTCACGGCCGTGGCCGTGGCCCTGGAGGGCGTGGGGTGGGAATGCTGAGTCAGCAGGCCCTGCTGCATGCCAGCGCTGTGACCAGATCTGTTCCCTCCTCTCGTCCTGCCTCCCCGCCCATCCTCCTGCCTGCTCGCCTCTGCGTGGCAGAAGTCCTCCAGCTCAGCGTCCTCCGAGGCCTCGGAAACCTGCCAGTCCGTCAGCGAGTGCAGCTCCCCTACCACGGTCAGTGCTTCCCACCCGCAGCGGGACACAGGGAGGGCCCAGGTTCAACCAGAGGGGCGTGCACGAAGCACTTGCTTCCCGCGAGACAGGCCTCCTGGGCACCACCTGCAGCCACTCCCCACACGCTCACATCTTTCCCTCCCGGGGCTCCCCATCCTGCCCCTGGGCCTGGCAGGACTGGGGTGTCACAGCGCCCTCCGTGCTCTGTCCTTGGCCATGATTGTGAGCCTGAGGCCCCATGTGGGTCTGGAAACCCTGAACTTCAACAACAGTGAGGGCCCCCTTGGCCATGCCCTGCAGGACTGGGCCAAGGCCGGCCCCCACGAGCAGCCCTCAGGCAGCACCCTGCAACGGAGGAAGGACCGAGTGGAGCTCCTCCGAGACACAGAGCCAGGCCCGGCTGTCGGGGGCACCCTGGGCCCCAGTGGAGATGAGGCCCCGCGACCCCGCATGTCCCCTGCCACCATCGCAGCCAAGGTAAGCGGCAATTCCCTGGGCAGCCCAACCAGGGCCCCACCTTCACTCCTAGGTCAGCTTCAGGAGGCCAGGCAAGTGGTCGCAGGGCCAGCTCAGACTGCTCAGCCTGTTGGGGGCTGCCTGCAGTCCGGGCTGAGGGGGAAGCGGGGAGCAAGGCTTCAGCCTGCAGTCTTACCACCCCCAGCACGGTGAGGAGGTGTCCCCCGCGGCCAGTGACCTGGCCATGGTGCTGACCCGCGGCCTGAGCCTGGAGCACCAGAAGAGCAGCCGGGACTCCCTGCAGTACTCGAGCGGCTACAGCACACAGACCACCACGCCCTCCTGCTCCGAGGACACCATCCCCTCCCAAGGTAGGCCCCGGGGGCCGGGGGCAGGCGGCTGGGCCTTCACAGGCCCCCAGGGCCCCAGGCCCACTGCATCCCATGCCCCCCAGGCTCCGACTACGACTGCTACTCAGTGAACGGGGACGCAGACGGGGAGGGCCCACCCGAGTTCGACAAGTCATCCACCATCCCTCGCAACAGCAACATCGCCCAGAACTACCGCCGCCTGATCCAGACCAAGCGCCCGGCCTCCACTGCGGGGCTACCCACCGCCGGGCTGCCCACCACCTCGGGCGCACCCCCTGGCGTGGCCACCATCCGCCGCACACCCTCCACCAAGCCCGCCGTGCGCCGCACCCTCTCCAGCGCCGGCCCCATCCCCATCCGGCCGCCCATCGTCCCCGTGAAGACGCCCACGGTGCCCGACTCCCCTGGCTACGTGGGGCCCACGCGGGCGGGCAGCGAGGAGTGCGTCTTCTACACCGACGAGGCCGCCTCGCCCCTGGCCCCGGACCTGGCCAGGGCCTCCCCGAAGAGGCTCAGCCTGCCCAACACAGCCTGGGGCAGCCCGTCCCCCGAGGCCGCCAGCTACCCGGGGCCGGGGGCCGGGCTGGCGGCCGAGGGCGACGAGCAGCAGCAGCAGCAGCTGGCTGCCAACCGGCACAGCCTGGTGGAGAAGCTCGGGGAGCTGGTGGCAGGCGCCCACGCCCTGGGCGAGGGCCAGTTCCCCTTCCCCACTGCCCTGTCGGCCACCCCTGTGGAGGAGACTCCCACCCCGCCCCCCGCTGCCACCAGCGACCCCCCGGCTGAAGACATGCTGGTGGCCATCCGGCGCGGGGTGCGGCTCCGCAGGACCGTCACCAACGACAGGTCGGCGCCCCGCATCTTGTGATCCCACCCTCTGGCCCGGGCAAGGCAGGTGGCCTGGTCGGTGGGCAGCGGCCACTTCAGAGCAAAGGCACAGTCAGGAGAGAGCAGAGCCAGGCAAGCTTTTTTTTTTTTTTTTTTTGAAGTCATACGAGGCAAAGCTACTTTATTGGAAAGAGACACCCATCTTGGATTTCAAGGTTTAAACAGGAAATGACTTCTTGAACAAACCTCGCCAGGACGGAGCCTGCGGGCCTGGAACTTGGATTTGGAGCCTGTTTCAGCCTTTGCTTGCCCACTCTGTCCCTCCTCTTCCTCCTTCCGGGCCCTGCCTTTTCCTGGTGTGGGTGAGCCCCAGAGCCATGCTCCCTGCCCACAGCAGCAGGGCCGGGCCAGCCTCTCCTGGTCCCACCAGCCTGGGTGGGCCCGCAGTGCCACCGCTTAGCTAGCCTGGCCTGGCTTCTCGCCATCTCTCCAGGGACAGTGGCCTCGGGCTCTTCCGGAATGCTAGCCCACCCCGCCCTGACTGAGCCCCCGCCTCCTCCCTCCTCCATCGTCTCATCTCTCTGCCTCTCCAGGCTCCTCTCCGTTGGGGAGCAGGGCCGACGGGGAGCAGCTGTGCAGGGGCCAGGGGCCCAACCGGCTAAGGTATCTGGTTTGCTGAGAAAGCGCTACGGGATGGCTGGCTGTTGGGGGCGCGGGGCGGGGGGGGGGGGGGCTGGGGAGGTTGCAGCTGGGAGCCCAGCTCGCCGCCGTCGTCGTCGTCGTTGTCGGGGAAGGGGGCCTGGGCCCAAGTCAAGCCTCTTGGGGAAGACATGCAGGGGACCTGCTTGGAGGAGGCTGGGGACCCTGAAGCAGCATCCCCTCCCCCCAGGGGTGGCTGGGGTTGGAGGCAGGGCGGGGCTGGGCAGCAGGGAAGGAGTCCAGAGGCTAGGGGTCACCTGGCCAGTCCCCCAGGAGCTGCTTTCGGATGCCGTGATGGTTTCAGCCACCTCTGGGGATGGGGGCTGGAGCTGGGGGTGGGGGGAGGGACGGGAGGGGGTTCTTTTATGAACACACAATAAAATGAGCTGACCGGACAAGGACTGCTTGTGGGGACAGGGTAGACGGTACAGGGTGTGTCCAAGAGTGCCTGAGGGACGGGGGGGCCCACACTGGCGTTGGGCCTGTGGCAGGAGGAGGGCCTAATGGCTCCGGAGGCCAGAGAGCAGCTCTTTCCGGAGCAAAGCCGCGGTGAGGTTGGAAAGGGCTGGGGGCTGGGCCTCCTGTCAGTCTGCTGCAGACCAAGGGGTGGGGGTGGGGGGCAGTGGGGGGAGATTAGCTTTGACTCTGTTGTCAGAGGAGCGGCCCTCCCAGGATGGTCCGGGCGGCAGGGAGTGAGGTGGCAAGTGCCCCCGCACCATGTTGCGCGCCAGCTCCAAGCAGGTAAAGCACGTGTGCCAAGTGCGAGCGGAGGACTTCCTGCGGCCCCGCAAGGCAGCCGAGGGCGGCAGGGTCACGGGGCAGGGGCCCCTCCCGGGGTCAGGAGAGCTGGCTTTTCCTGGTCTGGATGGAGCCCAGGCTCCTGGTAGTTCTTGTGCCGGAAACTGGGGTCCAGGCACGGCAGCCAGGCGGGTGTGGGGAACCAAGGATGACCCTGAGTATATGGAGCCCCGCGGGATCCCCGGAGGCGGGTGGAGAACGGTACCTGTAAGTCGCTAGGTCGGAGAAAGGAGACTTGCTGAGCGCACCACACCTGGAGGAGGGCCGGGCGAGGAAGGGGGCGGGAGAGCAGGTGGCCTGTATTTGAAGGCTTGGGGCGGGGCTTACACTGCCCCTCGCCACAGGGTTTGCCCAGGTGGGCTGATTTAAGATGCAGGTTATGTGATGTGAGCAGGGTAAGGGGCAGTGGGGTGGGGGGAGAGCTGAGTCCCCATGAGGAAGAGCTTGCCCCTGGGGAGGGGGGTGGCTTCAGAGACCCAGGGAGGGGGTGGGTGCGGCACAGCTGCCCCCCACCCACCCATACTCCAGTGGCGCCCTTTCCCTCCAAGCCCCCCCCCCCAGGGCTGTACATAACTCCTCCATCCCCTTGATCGCCTCGCGTCCATTTAGTGACCACCTT
This sequence comes from Delphinapterus leucas, assembly GCF_059928025.1. Lineage (NCBI taxonomy): Eukaryota > Metazoa > Chordata > Mammalia > Artiodactyla > Monodontidae > Delphinapterus > Delphinapterus leucas. The sequence goes on from NC_143148.1 coordinate 47,552,548, forward strand.
GCAGGCCCACCCCTTTGGGATCCGAGCCAGCCATTCCGCATCACAAACTTTGGTTTGGGGGACTTCTTTACGTTTGTTTCATTTTTCTTTTTGTACAGAGAAATATTCTTTTCAAAAAGTGTCTTTTGACTGAAGTAACTTTTCTGGTGCTGTTAACTTGTTCCTTTTTTTAATTTATTTCCCCACCCCAGGCTCCCCCTCCTGGTTCCTACTCACTTTTTCCTTCCCTCCACCACCCCCTCACCACCCCCATTCCATCTGAACCATTTTGTTTCTTTTCTTTCTGTCAGTTTTTGGATAAATGATCCTCTCCTTCCCCCCCCCCCACGCCCCTGCAACCCACCCTCTCCTTGATTTAAATAGTCACTGCTACAAGTAACAAATGCACTGTGAAGATTCCAGTATTAATAAAGTTGTACTGTAATTAACACCCCTGCCTCCACCTGGCTTTCTCCACCGCTGCTCACCTGCCAGCACCCCAGCCCTTGCCCATCCCATCCCAGATCCCCGCTGGGGGCGGGGCTCCCTGCAGGGCTCCGTGATGGGGGGGGGGGCGTGCAGGAGTCGCCAGGTCTCCTGTCAGGACCCATGCCTTTGAATGCCTCAGCTCTGTCCCTGCTGGGGGTGGTCTTGGGGCTGCCAGATGGAGGGGAAGAGGGCCGTGGCCAGGATGCACTGTGGGAGATAAAACCCCCTGCTCCCCCCGCTCCCCCCCCAGCAGTCAGGCTGGCTAAGGCTTCAGGGGCTGGGGCAGGGCTAGAAGGAACTCCGTCCCGCAAATATCTACCATTCCAGGGCCCTGGCTAAGGCCCTGACCACTCCACATCTGAATCCTCAGACCGAGGCCCCAGGGCCAGACCAGCCCATGCCCCTCCTCCTGCCTCCTGCACCTAGCAGGAGGGGAAAGCAGCCTGCTCCAGGTGGGCCTTCTCCAGGTTCACCCTCGAAGGTGCAAAGCAAACCAAAACAAACCAAAACAAAGCAGGTGTTTAATAGAAAAAATAAAGGGAACTGTGGCAAGATGTGGCATTTGGCTATGCCCTCTCCCCAGCTTTGCTGCCCTCTCCCTGGCCTTGCCGAGGCGTGTCCCCACCCCCATGCCCACCTGGTACAGCTCTCACCTCTTTGGGCTTAGGAGACGGTCAGCCCTGCCCTCAGGGTAGAGGGCAGCCCGGGCAGTGCCAGGAGGGGCTGTAAGCTCTGTCTTCATTGACCTTCAGGTGCCCCCAGCGCCCACCGCTCCAGGTGAGACCATGGGAGGTATGGAAGGCGGGAAGCTGAACCCTTCTCAGGCACTGAGTCCCCCCCAAAGGAGAAATGCCCCTCTAGGGTCTCCTCTCCCAAGAGGGGCTCCCCACTACCACCCAGAGAAGCCTCAGGCCCAGTCCATCTCCTGCAGGAGCTCCTCCAGCTGCCCCACCCAGTTACCATGCAGCCCACTCAGGGCAGGCGGCTTTCGCCCTGTGCCCTCAGCAGCTTCACTGAGCCGGGGCTCCAGCCGTGGATGCCGAGGGGTGGGGCAGGGAGGCGGGGGGCTGCTGGCGCAGGGGGTATAGCTGGGCGGCCACACACTGTGACGAGGGCTCCGGGCCGTGAGGCTGAGGCCTTGGCACCTCACAATCCTGCCAGTTTAAGACAGGGCTTTGTTTACCTGCAGGCAACACAAACACACAGACACAAATAAGACTGCAGGACTGGTCAACACCCCGCTCATCCCCAGACCAAGCCACACTGTCCTCCCTGTACCCAGGGCCCGTCTCAGCTTCCAGAAACGGCCTGTAGCCCTGGGAAGCAGAGGGCATGCCGAGGAGGGTCCCAGCTCTGCTCAGCGACCTGGGCTCAGACACCCAGTGTCCCACCCCCAGCCCCTCAGAGCTCCTTACAGCAAGAGCAGTACAACAGCTCCATGACCCGCAAGCAGTTGTCCAGCAGAGCTTTGGGCCGCACTGGCTTCAGGCTTCCTGGGGCACTCAAGAGGGACAACACTGCTTCCACCTGGGGGCTGACCTCCACACCCTGAAAGGGAGGAAGCCTTTAGGACCACAGGTGCCAGCCCCAGCCTGTGAAGAGATCCCAGGAGAGCTCTGGGGGGTGGGGTGGTGGTGGCTGTCCTGCCTGGAAGAAGGACAAGAGATCCCTGTGACCAGGACGCCTGAGAGCAATTTCTCTCCTTCCTGCAGGTGCCATTTTTCCTGGGAGGGGCTCCCTCGATGTCCCTCGCTCAAGCACAACACACAGAAGCTTCTCTTTTCCTCTCCTAGGGGCAGGCCAGACAGGGAGGAGGTGGGGGTATCCTTGCTGTTCTAGCCCAGGCCCGGCTACCACCACATGAGAAGTCCCTATCCCAGGGACACTGTCCTTCAGGATGCAAAGACCCACACCGACTCCCATGAAGAAGAGACAGGACCCTCAGGAGGGTCAGTCATATTGTGAGGCGCACTAGGCACACTGACAGGGCTGGGTCTCCAGCTCCAAGCTCGGGGGCTCCTCTCCACAACACTTAACAAAAGGAACTTGGTGTGGGGAGCACCAGGCACCATGGGAGGGACAGAGCAGGGGCCAGAACTGTCGTAGAAGACACAGAGCATGGGACTTCCCTGGTGGCGCAGTGGTTAAGAATCCGCCTGCCACTGCAGGGGACACGGGTTCAAGCCCTGGTCCAGGAAGATCTCACATGCCACGGAGCAACTAAGCCCGTGCGCCACAACTACTGAGCCCCTGTATGCCACAACTACTGAAGCCCGCGCACCTAGAGCCCGTGCTCCACAACAAAGACAAGCCACCGCTGAGAAGCCCACGCACCGCAACATAGAGTAGCCCCCACTCGCCGTAACTAGAGAAAGCCCGCACACAGCAACGAAGACCGAACGCAGCCAAACAAAAATAAATAAATATATGTATAAATAAATAAATAATAATACTTTAAAAAAAAAAAGACATGGAGCAGGAGGAAACGCGGGACCTGAGCTGGGGAAGGACGTTCCTAAAAGTGAAGTGTTCTAGGTTGAACTGTGTGTCCCCCTGCCCCACAACCCCCTAAAAAAGCTCTGTCCAAGGCCCAATCCCTAGTACCTGCAAATGTGACCTGTTTGGAAATGGGATCTATGCAGATGTAATTAAGTCAGGGATCTCCAGATGTAATTAAGTCAGGGATCTCCAGATGAGATCAGTCTGGATTTATGGTGGGCCCTAAATCCAATGACTGTTGTCCTTGTAAGAGAAAGGACACAGGTCCTTCTCTGGGACACAGAAGGAGAGGCCATGTGAAGACAGAGGCGGAGGGTGGAGTGATGCTGCACAAGCCAAGAACACCATCAGCCACCAGAAGCTGGAAGAGGTGGGAAAGATCCTCCTCTGGAGCCTTTGGAGGGAGCATGGCCCTGCTGACACCTTGATTTCAGACTTCTGGTCTACAGAACTGCGATAGAATAATTTCTGTTGTTTTAAGCCACCAGTTGGTAGTAATTTGTGACGGCAGTCCCCAAAAACTAATATACAAAGGCTTAGAGAGAGAAGTGAGGGTGGCAGGAGGGCAAAGGGGCCCATGCCCATGGCCCTCTCCCTAGAGGGAGGACCAACTGCCCCATAGATGTTGGGCACATATGGAACGGACCGTCAACCATTAACATTGTGAGAAAGAAGAGGTTAAAAGTTGGTTCAGGGACTTCCCTGGCGGTCCAGTGGTTAAGACTTCGCCTTCCAATGCAGTGGGTGAGTGTTCAATCCCTGGTTGGGGAGCTAAGATCCCACATGCCTCATGGTCAAAAACAAAAGCATAAAACAGAAGCAATATTGTAACAAATTCAATAAAGACTTTGAAAATGGTCCACATCAAAAAAAAAAAAACTTTAAAAAAACAAGCTGGTTCAATCTGAAGAACCCAGGTGGGCAGGGCCTCAGTCTACCCACAATCTCCTTCCCAGCTCAGCAGAGCTCACAGAGCCAGAGACACTCCCAAGGAAAATTGAGGATGGAACACAGTCCGGTCCCCGCCAGAATGGAGAGCCTCCACAAAGTTCTCGGCAGCTGCAAAAGCAGGTGCTGGCCCTGAGCCCTGGTGTCAGCAGAAGCTCACTGTTGGCTTCCTGTTGGCTGTTCTTGCTGGGCAGCAGGTGGGGCCCCAGGGCAGTTGTGTACCAGGGTCCTAAGGAGGGCTGGGGGGGTCAGTAGGGCAAGGCGGGGGTGTGGGGAGGGGTCCCATGGCACACACATGGCCTGCGAGGATACACACTGACCCCGTCACCTTACTCTGTAGGCTTTTTGGAAGATGTATCCCCCAGGCCTCCGATCAACACTGCTGAACAGGCAGCGATTGGGAACCTCTATTATTATTATTAATTAAGGTCCATTTACGTTAGGGTTCACTCTTTCTGTTGTACATTCAATGGGCTTTGACAAATGCAATTATACTCACCGGTACAGCATCATACAGAAAAGTTTCATTGCCCTCAACCCCCCTGTGCTCCACCCATCTATCCCTCCCCCTTTCCCTCTTTTCTTAGATGTGGAAATAAAGTGAGAGGGATCAATGACTCGCCCAGGGTTGCAGAGCATAACAGGGTCTCAGGCGCATCTCTTGCCCCCCAAGCCCAGTCCACCACCCTGCCCCCCCCATTTCTCCCACACTCTCCAGGACATGCCAGAACTTTCCATGCCTTTACCTTCTCCCTTGATAGTTTTTGGCCACACGCACGCACGCACGCACGCACCCTGGCCACCTGCACCTCCGCACGACTCACCGGGAGGCCTTGTTTGACATCCAGCAGCAGCGTATGTACCTCCTCCAGGTACTTCCAGGATGGATGGCCCTCGAGCAGCACCTCCTGCACCCACTCAGTAGCACTGAGACTCACCAAGACCCACAGATACCGCAGCTCCTGTTGGCTCACCCGGGCCCTCTGCTGCAGGGACAGGAGAAATTATTGAAACCCCAGACAGGAGCCTCTGGGCCTGCCCCCCACAGCTCTGACCGCCCCCCACATTTGCCCTGCACAGGGGGCAGACCACGGGCATCCACTGTGGATGGGATGGGAGGGGCACCTGGGGCCTAAGCCAAGGGCAGGCTTGCTTGAGGGGCCAGGAAACACCCCTGGCAACAGGATCTTCCCAGACCAATGTGCCTCCAGGCAGGGCCCACAGGATGTCCCAGGAGGCAGGGGCCTCCCCATTCCAGAGGGGGGATTCTCACCAGCCTGGTGACGTTGGCCATTCGGAGTACCCCCTCATAAGGCACACTGACCCTGTAGTTGATGGGGAAGTAGTGTTTCTGGGGAGATACAAGAACAACGGATGAGATCAGAGTCAGAAATGGCTCAGACTCCCCCAACCTGGGAGAAGAATTTGATGCAGGACCGGCCCTTGATGGCAGCGGTGGTCCTCTACAGAAAACATGTGCTTGGCTCCCAGTTGGGATAAAGACAGCTCTTTCCTCTGGGACACAGGGAAGGTGAAACAAAACAAAACATGTTAAGGCATAAGTCTCGGGCCAAAATGTAGGATGAGAAGCTTACTACTCCTAGAGAATCATATGCTTTAGGAGGGGTGAGGAAAATGACTTTAAAAGATTGCTCTAAAACTTATCATGGTGATGGTTTCATGACTTTGCAAATATACTAAAAGCCACAGAAATGTACACTTGAACAGGTGAGGTGTGTGTGGTATGTGAACTATATCTCAAAAAAGCTGTTAAAAAAAAAAAAAGACCTACAGAGCCACATGCGATGTGGTCCACCCTATAAAAAGAATCAAACATTCTAATTTCTAGGTCCTTATCTCCCCTGCTAAATAGTGCCTGGGGTTCCCCCAAGGTTTCCTAGAATCCATTCCTGAGTCACTGGGTGAGTGCCACGTGGAGGTGGGATCAAAGGTCAGATCAGATAGGAGGGTTGGAGGCCCCAGGGATGGATGGCAGGAGCAGGGACAGGAAGTGCAGATGAGGCACACGGGTGTGTGTGAGGGAGAAGGGAGCCATGGCAGGCACAGGCCTGACACAAGTCCAAGGAGAGGGACTGAATTTCCAGGTCCTTATGTCCCATGAGCCACAGGGCTTTGGAAGAGGGACACAACGAGTGCCCACATGGTTACCATGTACTGAAGGCGGTTCCGGTACTGCAGCTTGTCACGCAGAAAGCCAGTGATGGCACACTCCTCGCTCCGGGTTAAGGGCCACACCTCCAAACCCTCGTTCCCCAAGGCCATGCCCAGGAGGATCCCGAGATCTGTGGACCGCACACAACAACACGTGAGCCACCTGCGTGGCTCCCACACTGCCCGGGTACGCAGAGCTGTGCACACGACCTCCCTTTTCCCAGTCACAAGTCCTCTCGGAAGGGTCGGGGTGGGGGGCGCAAGGTCCCAAGGAGGCCTTCCCAGAGCCAGGAATACTCTCCCTGCGGTCCGGGCTGCAGGACAGCAATGCAGGCAAGCATGAACCGTCCAGCCCAGCCACCTCCCACCCCAGGCTGGCAAAGCCCCCCAGGAGCCACGCCCTGGGATTGGTCTCCAGTCTCCTTCCCACTCCTGCCCCAAGGGGCAGGCACAGCCTCCTTTCCATGGCAACCCCTGCCCCTCATCTAGAGGCTACGAGTTTTCAAAGCCTTTCGCTGCATTTTCCATCCAGAGACCTTGACATGCCTCTTAATTAGAGGTACCAGCAGGTTTGTAGCAGCCCTTCCAGTCTGGTCTTTCCGGGATGCTGAGCGAACCTCACTCAGGCTGTTTCTCTTCCCCGCTAACAAACAATCCAAACATTACCAGCCTTCACCACTGCAGGTCACTGTGACTTTAAAAACAGTGTGATTTCTGTGTAACTGAACAGACTTACAAAAATTATCTGAGAGAATTTGCAACAAACATGAACAAGGGTTAAGTTGATGGGAGCAGAAAGAACAAAATATAGACGGGCAAGAGATGTATCTGAAACTCAACCTCGCTAATAAATTCACGTCAAAACAATCGATACGTTTCACCTACCAAATGGAAAGACTTTTTTGTTGTTGTTGCTGTTGTTTTATTTTATTTTAATAACATTTGCTGCTGGCAAAATAGTGAGGCAGAGGCTCTCATCCTGGAAAGCAATTTGGCAATTTTTGTTATTAATGGACTTAATGCCCACACACTTCGACCCACTAAGCTTTAAAATTGTCCACACCCTTTGACCCATTAAACTCATTTCTAGGAATAAATGTGAAGGAGAAGAAAAGAGAGACATAACTGAAAGATCTGTGGACAAAGTCTTCCTTTGCAGTATTATTTTGTAATAGTGAACATCTGTAAGTGGCCTAGATGTTCAATAATAACGAATGTAGCCAATAAAAATCACATTGCCAAAGAATACTTATGATATGCTTATAAGAAAAATACTTTTGATGTGCTTAGCAAAGTTTTAAAAAGCATGATTCAACATACTGTATCTGGGTATAAAGCATGACTTGAATTTTGTTAATTATGTATATATGTGCATAGAAAATGCAATGGAAAGAAATGCACCAAATCTCTATGGGAGATTTTTATGTTCTTTATATTTTTTAGGATATATTTTACATTCTATAATTAGTATCTATTATTGTTATAGTCAAAAGCAGTATTTTTTTTTCCTTTTCTCCCTCTTCCTTCCTTCCTCCCTTCCATCCTCCTCCTTCTCTCTCTCTCTCTTTTTCTCTTTCTTCCTTTTTTCCCCCCAGATAGCCAGGCAGGCTGAGTCACCTCTTTGATTCGCCCCCGGTTGTGAGCAGCAACTACTGACTGGACTTTCTGCCCTCACTTCCCCGGCACTTAGGGAGACTTTTGTTCTTAAACCCTCACGGGCCTGAGCCTGCTGACACTCACTTTCCCACCCCCTTCTCGGTGCTGCTGCCATGCCTGTGCCCCTGCTGGGCCAGAAGCTCAGGTTCACTCAAGCCCATGCCCCTTATGGCCTGCAGCCCACCAGCCCTTCCCCTCATAGAAGTCTGACACCACATTTTTTGCAAACTTGCAATCCATCTTGCACTTCCTCTGTCTCTCTCTTCCCATATTCTCAACCCAATATTTGGACAAGGGAACAGATAAACCAGTGTTCCTGCTTGCTTTCTCCCTTGTCTCTACATCATTAACACTCTCAGCTTGGCACCCCTGCTGGTCAGGATCATTCCTGCCTCAGGGTTTAGGCTCACACATTGCCCCTGCCCTGGGTATCCTCTCACACGACAGACCCCTTCCAAGGTCTCACCAAGACTCCTTCCCTCCCCAGAGGCTCCCCTGCCTACGCCAGCCACCAACCCCTGTCTTAGCACCATCTGTCCAATTCACTCATTGTCTTTTTTTTTTTTTTGGCTGCTTTGGGTCTTCATTGCTGTGTGCGGGCTTTCTCTAGTTGCAGTGAGTGGGGGCTACTCTTCATTGCGGTGCGCGGGCTTCTCATTGCAGTGGCTTCTCTTGTTGCGGAGCATAGGCTCTAGGCGCGCGGGCTTCAGTAGCTGCAGCACATGGGCTCAGTAGTTGCGGCACGCAGGCCCTAGAGCGTGCGGTCTTCAGTAGTTGCGGCACGTGGGCTCAGTAGTTGTGGCTCGCGGACTCTTAGAGCGCAGGCTCAGCAGTTGTGGCGCACGGGCTTAGTTCCGCCGCAGCATGTGGGATTTCCGGGACCAGGGCTTGAAACTGTGTCCCCTGAATTGGCAGGTGGATTCTCAACCACTGCGCCACCAGGGAAGCCCCTCACTCACTGCCTTGACCAGACAACGCAGCAGCCAGTGTGTGAATGCACAGCACTGTAAACCACAGCAAGGACGTGTTACTCAGCACTTTGGCGTTCACGTCAAGCAGGGAACCGGGATCAGGCATCTGGGTCTCCTGTAGAAGCTGGTAATGGCTCACCCAGGGTATTTGATTGAGCAGGTATGAGGTAGTGGCGGGGGGAGTGCAGAGAATCTGCATTTCCAACAAGTCCTGAAGTAAAACTGATGCTGCTGGTCTGGGGACCGCACTTGGCAGAAAGTGACAGTTTACAAATTGGTGTCCTTAGGGCCACATTCTGGTTCACAGAGATTTCACATAAAAATCCAAATTTCCATATTTTCTTTAAAAATCAGTATCCCCGTCCACACTGAGTCTTCTTTCCAATGTGGCAGTCACGCTGTGGCTGCCCACTCCACCCCAAGTCCTACCCCACCTGCCTTCATCTGATTCCCAGTCTGGAGCCTTTGGGGGCCTGGCCACTAGCCTCGTAGCAGAGACTTACAGAGCCTCCGTGCTTCCCAGCCTGGCACACATGGGTTGCCCCAGAAACTCTGTCCATAGATGATCTGCCTTCTCCCAAACTTAGACCTCCTCCAAGTCTGCAGCCCAACTACCATTCCCAGTTTTAAGCTCCCTTCCTGTTGTCTCCACTCCGAAAAAGGCCAGCAAACAGGTAACTAGGCAGGGACAGCACAGCTGTAGCCTCACGTACCCTCTGCATTCTGAAAGCCCCACGGCTAGCGCAACCCTGGTTGGGAGGCCCGCTGTGCCCCGCTATTTCCACAGTTAAGAGGCCTGTAAGACAGAAGAGGAGACTGAAGAAAGAGTAATGTCCTGTGCGCAATGACAAGTGGGGCTTGTCCACCACCCCCATATCTGTGCCTGTGTGTGTAAATACCCCCAAATTTATGTTCACCAAGAATCTCAGATGCAACCTTATTTGGAGATAGGGTCTTTGCCAATGTTATTAAGAATCTCCAGATGAAATCCTCTTGAATTTAGGGTGGGCCCTAAATTCAGTGACCGGTGTCCTTATAAGAAGAGGAAAGGACACAGAGACACATGTAAGGAAAGACCATTCACGTGGCCTTCGCAGATGAAGGCAGATTGGAGTGATGCAGCCACAAGCCAAGGAATGCCAGAAGCCACCAGAAGCTGGAAGAGGCAAGAAGGATCCTCCCCTAAAGCCTTCAGAGGGAGCATAACCTTGACAACTTGATTTCAGACTTCTGACCTCCAAAGCTGTGACAGAATACATTTCTGCTGTTTTAAGCCAAGATTGTGGCAATCTGTTATGGCAGCCACTCCTTTTCCAGCACCCCAGCCCCGCTCTGAGCCCCTGATCCTCAGCCCTCCCTCCCCCTCACCCCACGGCCAGTCCTTGCCAATCCTGCGCTCTGCTTTCATGAGCTTTGTCCCCTCTGCCAGGCCTCTTCATTCTCACTTCCATCTCCAGAAGGAACCCTCATCACCTCATCACATCCTGCCCAGGAGGTTGTAACAGCAACTCCCCAAAGCACGGCCAGATTGATCTCTCGAAAGCAGAGTAACTCTCAATCTCAGCTCCCACGCCCAGGTCACGGACCTTCCAGGGCTCCCTGTTACCTCATGAATTAGCCACTCTTCACCCTGGCTTTCAAGGCCTCAGCCACCTGAGCCCAAACCAGCTTTCCAGCCTGGCCTCTCACGCTCTCACTGCTGAGCCTTTGCTCCGCTGCTCCCTCTCCCTGAAAGGAACACCGTCCTCACCTCCCCACCCACCTCTGAGACCATTTCAAGTGGCACCTCGCCGTGCTGTTTCTCCTGCTCGCCCTGCTCCTCAGGACTTGGAAGATTCCAGAACACTGGGTCTGGGTCCTTCCACTTGTTCTGAACATCCAGACCCTTTGCAGTACCCTCCACAAGGGCCAGGGTGGACCCAGCTCCTCTGAGAATCCCTCACAGGGTCAGACCCCGGACCTCATGCAAGTGGCACACAGTTCCTAGCACCTAACTCCATGCCAGGTGTTAGAGAGACACGCACGAGATAGCCCAGGTCCTTGTCGCCATGGCAGTGTCTCTCCAGTGGGCATGTGGGCGGCACCAGAAAAAAATATGTTGAATTTAAGTCAATTAAATTGAATCCTGGAGTCTGAAGGGAGCTTGGTCTGGCCTCCCACCAGCAGGCAGGCCTGAGAGACTTGTCGATTCTTTTTCTTTTCTGTCCTCATTTCAACTATTTTTCTTTTCCCCAAGGACACTGTTCTCTTTCTGCCTTTTGATTTAGCTCTTTATGGAGGGAAAGGCAGAGGGAGCAGGTTGCACTTCTCCCATGTGTCACGGGGCCCAGGCAACTTCACAAGTCCCCACTGCCAGCTGGTCACGCCCAGGAAGGCCAGAAATCATCTCTCTGCCACCTCCATCCCCACCGTACTCCCCACCGTACGCTGGGGGTAGGAGGTGAGACGCTGCCTCCTACCCCCAGCGCCTGCCCTGTCCCTGTGACCCACTGACTGTGCCCACCCAGCCTAAGGCTCATACCCACCATGCCCATCTGAGCTGCAGTCAGCTGGAGACAGGGCAGACGGCGTGGAAGTCCCCAAGGGTGCCTGCCATTAAGCTGGGAAGCATCTCAACTTCTCACCAGGAAGAATGCCCTGGTTGCCATGGTTACAAAGCCTGGCTCTGGGCCAAGCTCTCCCTGGGCAGTCCCCACAGACCCCCCCCCCAGTACTCACAGCGCAGCCAGGCGAATCCCCGGGGCATGGTGGTGCGCTGGGTCTCCCAGAGAGCAGAGGTGGTGTCCCCAGCAATGTGTCTATCCACAGAGGCCTGAGTGGGGCCTACATGGCCTCGGGTCAGCAAAGGTGGCCCAAAGTCGAGGAAGGACTAGCCACGGAGGAGTGGCCCAGCAGGAGGTGGCAGGTGCTCCTGGGCAGGGCTCACCCTTATCTGCCTGGCAGTGCAGAGGGCAGCCGGGGGGCGGTGGCTCTGAGTCCCATGGCAGCCAAGACCTGGCCTGAAACGGCTGCCTCGGGGTCTTCCTTCCAAGCAGGAGGAGAGAGTCCCCAGCAGGCCCCTCGGAATCTGAGGCTGGGTTGTGCTTTCTCTGATTTCTCTGTCTGCAGCTGCTCAGTGTGAAATCTGGCTCTGGAAAGAGAAAGGAGGAGAGAAACTGATTATGTAAGAGTGGTGCTGCCACTCAGCCATCAGCCACAGGCGCGCAGAGCCTACTGTGCAGGCTGCACCCACCGCTGGCCGGGACCACCAGGGAAGGCCAGAGGTGCACAGCCCTGCCCCAGTTGCTGGCTACTTGGGGACACAGAAATGACAGAACAACCAAAGGGCAGCCCCAGCCCAGGAGTAAGTTAAAAGGACACCAGCTGACAGCCTGGGGCCAAAACGAAAGCAGGACCAAGGAATGAATGAGCTGTGTGGGTTAAATCAAGGGAGCTTCCTGAAGGCGGTAGATCAAGGTAAAGTACATGAACGGCTTGAACTGCGGGGAGGTTAAAAAAAAAGCCCAGAATCGGGCTCTGCACCCCTCCATGCCCCAGAGAACACTCTCCTAGCCACCTCCTCACTCAGAAATCTCCCAGAAAGGCTCCCACCACGCACCCTAGACCACCAGACCGGGACAGAGAAGCTGAGAAAGTGAGAACTGGGGTCATGGTCACCTTCATGCCACACCACAGAGCCCTAATCCTGGGTGCCATCTGTGGTCCCACCCATCCACTGAAATGGGGGAGATGTGCGGAAGCCAGGAAGGCACAAAGTGGGAGGCACCTAATGGCACAGAAGCCAGAGCCTTCTCTCAGGGGGAGGGGCACAGAGGAAATCACCTAAAAGAATGGGGGTGTCTGTCTGTCTGTCTCTCTCTGGTGGTGAAGAGGGAGGGGGAGGAGTTTGAGAATGGCCTCTCCCACCCCACCCCTGCTCTACCCAGGGCTTTGGAACAGCCCTTTAGAAGCTCATGCAGAGAAAAGTTGGACAAGTAAAAGTTGGAATATTATTCTACATAATTCAATTGCAAATAGCATTTTCAAAGTCACAATAGCAAGTAAAAAGTGAAAGTTAGTTTAACAGAAGCATGACTGAAGGATCCTGGAAGGACAAGGGCCTGGGGAGGGTGCACATGAGTGGTGAGGGAAGCGGGTGACAAGGAGCTACACGTTCCTTGGTGGGAAGTCAACAGATAGTGCCTCAAACGAATGAGCAACACGAGCACATATATAACTGAATCACTTTGCTGTATACCTGAAAGTAACACAACATTGTAAATCGACTATACTTCAATTAAAAGGAAAAAAGTTACGGATGGGGGTGCGTGTGAAGAATTAGGGTCACTTTTGCAACCAATCTATTATACCTACACAGACCATTCTTCTCCCCAAAGTGACCAGGCCTGACCTGAGGCCCAGGGGACAGAGCATTGGACCACCTGCTCCAGCTTGACAGCTTCCCTGTAAGCAGGGCAGGGCCACGAGGGTCTCAGAGACATTCCAGGCAACCTCCACATCCAGAGGTGAGGAAACAGGCCTGGGGGGAGGGAGCTGTCCCAAGGCCTCATGCCCAACCCCATCGCCCTCCTGTGAATCAAGCCCCTCTGCCCTTTGAGAATGTGGGGAGGGACATTCTAGCAACTAGCAGCCCTGTAGAGTGAGTCACAGATGCTCAGTTTACGGAGGAGGTGGATGAAAAATAGGGCTGAGTTGAGGCCACAGAAAAAAGAAGATAAACAAAAGCATAAAAAGGAATGATTTTTTTCTGGTTAATTCCATTAGCCCAGGGTCTATATTTCTGAATAACATTTCATTCACCACCTCTGCTCAGTGGAAAGAGGATTCTAGACCTGGGGCACATGAATAACACAGGACCCACTCTTGGCCACATCTGAGTAGTAAGTCTCATTCAGAGAGGTGGGCTGAGTCAGATCCCTGACTGGCTCCCTCGGCTCCCACATCCCATTCAGTACAAGTCCAATCTGCAAGGGTGGCTCTATTTCCACCCCCCTTTAATCTGGGCTTGGCCGTGTGACTTGCTCTGACCAGTGGGATGTGCCTATGCCTTCGGCTTGTCCTCTCTTGCTGCTGGGAGGGCTTCATGTCACGTAAACAATTCCGGGCTAGCTTCCTATAGGAGGCCTCAGGCATTTGAGTGAGACCGTCCTAAACTAGTCCATCTGGCCCCTGTCAAGTCAGCCCAGAATCCCAGCTGCCCCACAGAATCATGAGAAATAATCAGTGTTTGTTTATTTTAAACCACTAAGCTTTGGGGGTAGTCTGTTACACAACAAAAACTAATTGATACAGCCTGAAAGTGCATCATCTCTGCAAATGCTCTGTAAAAAACCAGGTCAATTCTAAGCCAAAGCATCTTCTGGGAGTGGTTCCAGTGGCTTCTCTCTGAATGAAGCTCAGGAAGCCTTGGGGGCAAAGGTGTGCTTTCATTGCCCTAGGGCCCAGCTCAGCATCTTCTATTGGAGGATGAACTTTCTGGAATTCAATACTAATCAAGACTTTTTTTTCCCCTCTGCCATATTTGATTTATGTTTTGAAACTTTATTATAGTATTGTTAAACAAACCCAAATAAGGTAGAATAGGATAATGGATCCTCATACAGCTATTATTCAGCTTCAAAAATTATCAATATTCTGTCATTCCTGTTTCACCCATCCTCCATTTTTTCCCCTAGAGTATTTTAAAGCAAATCCCAGACAGGCCATTTTACCAGTATGTAAGGATTTTTTAAAAATATATAATCGCATTACTACTGTTGCACATTTCCAAATCAATAATCCCTTATATCATCTAATACAGAATCCATGTTCAAATAAACCCACACACATAAACCCACACAACTAATTCACTACAGAGGTACCAAGAACATACAATGGCGAAAGGATAGTCTCTTCAATAAATGGAGTTGCGAAAACTGGACATCCACATGCAAAAAAATTAAACTACACCACTATCCCACACCATACACAAAAATCAACTCAAAATGGATCAGAGACTTTAATGTAAAACGTGAAACCATAAAACTCCTAGAAGAAAACATAGGCAGTATACTCTTGGGCATCGGTATTAACAATATCTTTCTAGATATGTCTCCTCAGGCACGGGAAACAAAAGCAAAAATAAACAAATGGGACTGTATCAAACTAAAAAGCTTCCACACAGCAAGGGAAACCACCAACAAAACAAAGACAACCTACCAAATGGGAGAAGATATTTGTAAATCATATGTCCAATAAGGGATTAATATTCATAATAGATAAAGAACTCATACAATTCAACAACAGCAAAAAACAAACAACCTGATTAAAAAATGGGTAGAGGGGCTGAATAGACATTTTTCCAAAGAAGACATACGGATAGCCAACAGGCACATGGAAAGATGTTCAACATCACTAATTATTAGGGAAATACAAATCAAAATCACAGTAAGATACTACCTCACATCTGTTAGAACTGCTATCATCAAACAGGCAAGAAATAATAAGTGTTGGTGAGTATGTGGAGAAAAGAGAACACTCATTCAATGTTAGTGGAACTGTAAAGTGGTAAAGCCAGAGTGTTACCAGTACAGAGTTTTCTCAAAAAATTAAGAATAGGACTACCATACGACCTAACTATTTCACTTCTGGGGTTTTTTGTTTGTTTGTTTGGGCCACGCCATGTGGCTGTGGGATCTTAGTTCCCCGACCAGGGATTGAACCTGGGCCCACGGCAGTGAAAGCAGAGTCCTAACCACTGGACCGCCGGGGAATTCCCAACACTTCTGGGTATTTTTTTTTAATATAACTTTTTTTTTTCTTTTTTCCTTCCTTTCTTTCTTTTTTGGCTGCTTTGGGTCTTCATTGCTGGCTTGCGGGCTTTCTCTAGTTGCAGCGAGTGGGGGCTGCTCTTCGTTGTGGTGCACAGGCTTCTCATTGCAGTGGCTTCTCTTGTTGCAGAGCATGGGCTCTAGGCGTGCGGGCTTCAGTAGCTGTGGCACGCAGGCTCAGTAGTTGTGGCCCGTGGTCTCTACAGCACAGGCTCAGTAGTTGTGGCACACGGTCTTAGTTGCTCCATGGCATGTGGGATCTTCCCGGACCAGGGCTTGAACCCGTGTCCCCTGCATTGGCAGGCAGATTCTTAACCACTGTGCCACCAGGGAACTCCCCCCAACGTTTCTAGGTATTTATCCAAAGAATATGAAAATACTAATTTGAAAAGAGATATGCACCCCTATGTTCATCATAGCCTTATTTTGAATAGCCAAGATATGTAAACAACCTAAGTGCCGATAAATGGATGAATAAATAAAGAAGATGTGGTATATATTATATATACAATGGAATACTACTCAGCCATTAAAAAGACGAAATCTTGCCATCTGTAACAACACTGATGCACCTTGAGGGTATCAAGCTAAATGAAATAAGTCAGAGAAATACAATACCATATGATTTTGCTCACGTGGAATATAAAAAACAAACGAACAAACCAAACCAAACAAAAACAAACATGTAGATACAGAGAACAGAGTAGTGGTTACCAGAGCAGAAGGGTGAGAAGGGCAAAATGGGTAACATATGTTGTAACTATATGGTTGGCAACTGTATGGTGATGGATGGAAACTAAATTTTTGGTGGTCAGCAGGCTGTAGTGTATACAGAAGTAGAAATATAATGCTGCATACATGAAACATGTAATATTATACACCAATGTTACATCAATTAAAAAATAAACTAAAAAAAAGAATCCACATTCAATTTTCCCTGGTTGTTTAAAAAACGTCTTTTTTTAAGTTGCTTTGTTTGAATTAAGAGCCCAGTAAGTTGGTCCACTGATTGATGGGTCTCTATGTCTTTTTTCCCCTCTTTTTAAAAAAAAATTTAAGGGACTTCCCTGGCGGTCCAGTGGTTAAGGCTTCGCCTTCCAACACAGGGGATGGGGGTTCAATCCCTGGTCAGGGAGCTAAGAACCCACATGCCTCGTGGCCAAAGAACCAAAGCATAAAACAGAAGCAATATTGTAACAAATTAAATAAAGACTTTAAAAATGGTCCACATCAAAAAAAAAAAAAACCTAAAAAAATTAATTAATTAAGATATAACTCACATGTCATAAAGTCTGCCATTCTGAAGGGCACGATTCAGTGGAGATTTTTAGTATATTCACAAAGTTGTGCAACAATTACCATAATCTAATTCCAGAACATTCTCACCAACCTAAAAATAAACTCTGTAGTCATCAGCAATCACTGTTTATTTCCTCTTCCCCCTGGCCCCTGGCAACCACTAATCTGCTTTCTATCTCTATGGATTTGCATATTCTGGACCTTTCATGTAAATAGGATCTTATAATATGTGATCCTTTGTGACCAGTTTCTGTCACTTGGCATAATATTTGCAGGGTTCATTCATCATGTAAACTGAATGTTTGTGCCTCTGCCAAATTCCTCTGTTGAAGCTCTAACCCCCAATGTGATGTTATTTGGAAATGGGGTCTTTGTGAGGTAATTAGGGTTGGATGAGGTCCTGAAGGTGGGGCCCTCATGACAGGATTAGTGCCCTTATAAGAAGAGACATCAGAGAGCTTGTTCTCTCTCTCTCTCTCTCTCTCTCCATGATCCCATAAAAAGGAGGTCACGTGAGCACACATCCAGAAGGTGGCTGTCTGCAACCCAAGGGGAGAGCACTCACCAGAAACCAACCATGCTGGTGCCCTCATCTTGGACTTCAGCCCCCAGAACTGTGAGAAAATAAATTTCTGTTGTTTAAGCCTCCCAGTCTATGGTATATATTCAAGACCCATTTATTCTCTAGTTCTGCCCACATGGAGTCACCCTCCTTGAAAAGGCATTGAACCCTTCCGTTCACTTTAACACCTTGGGCTGAAAACACGTGTTACAAGGTTTCAACTATGAGATCCACATCCTTAAAGCACTAATTCTTTTTTTTTTCTGGTTTTATTGAGGTATAATTGACAAATAAAAGTGTAAGGTATTTAAAGTGTACAACGTGATGATTTGATATACATATACATTGTGAAAGGATTCCCCCATCCATCACCTCACATATTTATTTACCTTTGAAAGCACTAATTCTTAAACCTCATCTAGATTTCTCCCCTTGGATGGGGGGAGATGACCCAAACACAACGAAGAACAGCTTAGGACTGTGAGCTCTGCTCGCCCAGAAGACCTTGCAGCTCCCCTGACCACCCGGCTGGAGCCAGGATTAGGGCCCTGAGACGAGGGGCACCTGCTGGGCTGCCACCACAGGCCCCAACTCCTGTCCTCTTCACTAGGCTGGCTGTCACCTCTAGTTTCCCTGGAGTCTGGGGACTCCAAACGGTCTCTGCTCACACTTCTGTATCACGCCTGCTGCCTCAGCACTGCTGATCCACACCAAGGGGGAACAGCACACAGAACTGCTTTTCAACACACCAACGTTCTACACAAAAGTTATTTTATAAGCCTGCAGGTTCTTTTTCATCAGAGGACATTCCCAAGGCCATGACTTCCCCTGGCTCTCCACTGCCCTTGCCAGCAGACTGGACACGCGTGGCCGCAGTGCTGAGTCGGGCACACCCCCCTGGCTCCACGCCGGCGCACTCTCCTGGAGAACTGAGGATGGTGCCCTGGCCCCATCAGCTGGATCTGTCCCAAAGCCAGTCCTAGAGTGACAAGAGCCACACCTCCAGGTCTATTCCACTGACCAGCCTCACAGGACCGAGCTGGGCCCACGGACCTTGGTCTGGATTGTGTTGGCTGGTCATTCTTGCCTAGGTTCACAGGCCAACCGCCACTATCCTTCCTTTCCTGCTCATCACTGCACCAGCATCTCACTCCTACCTGCTGCCGTCACACGCCTGGCAACCTCTTGTTCCGGGGCCAGCCAAGAACTGAGACCCCAGCAGGCCCCATTAAACTACTGCTGCTTAGCCGTGTTCTCGAGGCTTCAGGGCCCGGGAGAGTGCGGAGAGCATAGCAAACCGCGGCGCCCCAGCCCCGTACCGGGCTCCATGGAGGCGCGGGAACCTTGCCGCACCCCACCCCCCAACACAGGCGACCTCTTCGCCCGCCTGTCCCGCGGACCCGGGCGCACCTCCGGCCACCGGGACCCAGGACTGCGACGTGGGGCTCGGCTGGTGGCGGGCGCTGGGGTGGGCGGGGACCCGGGCTCCAGTCCGGAGGCCGTGCGGACCGCCGGGCCCACCTCCGTCCCCGCCGCCTGTTAAGCTACGGTATATTATTATGGCAACCTGAGCAGGATAAGACATAGCATCTATCAGTACTTCCTTTTATTTATTTATTTATTTATTTATTTATTTTGCGGTACGCGGGCCTCTCACAGCTATGGCCTCTCCCGTTGCGGAGCACAGGCTCCGGACGTGCAGGCTCAGCGGCCATGGCTCACGGGCCCAGCCGCTCCGTGGCATGTGGGATCTTCCTGGACCGGGGCACAAACCCGTGTCCCCTGCATCGGCAGGCGGCCTCTCAACCACTGCGCCACCAGGGAAGCCCCCCAGTACTTCCTTTTTTTAAAAAAATAAGGGTGAAACATTATATTCTCAATTTTCTTTCTTTTTTAAATAAATTTAAACAGTAAAACAAAAATTCACAAGCTGTCTCCCTGTTCACTCTCTGCCTCCCTCCCCTACCTGTAGTCTTTAGTCTGGCTCCCTTTCCTTCACCCCACTCACACAGGCACTGGGTATCCAACTAAGAAAACAAACCGCTCTAAATAGATGGAGACATGATGAAGGGAGGAGGTGACCTGCGTCCACATTCCAGGTTAAACTGCACAAATCTGCATTTTCTGGGTTCTAAATAGTTTCCTTTCATTTGTCAAATTGAAAAAAAAAAAAAAAAATCCCCGGACCAGATGCTTCAAAGCTCCCAGGACCGCCAAAGAACGCCTTGAACTCTCAAACTCCTAATTTATCCCTCCCCCACCCTTTCCCCTTTGGTAACCGTAAGTTTGTTTTCTGTCTGTAAGTCTGTTTGTTTTGTAAATAAGTTCATTTGTATCATATTTTAGATTCCACATATAAGTGATATCATATGGTATTTGTCTTTCTCTTCCTGACTTACTTCACTTAGTATGATAATCTCTAGGTCCATCCATGATGCTGCAAATGGCATTATCTCATTCTTTTTTATGGCTGAGTAGTATTCCATCACACACACACACACACACACACACACACACACACATACACGTCACATGGCTACTGTATATATATAAAGAGTATATCTACATATAATAGCTGTATATAGATATCTATATATAATAATTACAAGCGGCACTGTAATCTTTCTTGACATAGTATGCACCTTCTTGCTCCTTGAAAGACTGTTTCCTTCATTTCTTTGTGGTTGAGCAGCTCTGGCTCAGTTGCTGCCATTACCACATCACACTCTGCAGCGGCCACCATCTTACCACCAGGACCAGTACTTCATTCCTTTTTATTGTAATATAACATTCTAATGTATGGATACACTATATTTTCTTCATCCATTCATTAATTGATAGACATTTGGGTTGTTTTCATTTTTTGGCTATTATGAGTTATATTGCTATGAAGATTCGTGTACAAGTTTTTGTGTTGGTGTATGTTTTCAGTTCTCTTTGGGTATATTCCTAGGAATGTGGTTGCTGGGTCATATGGCTACTCCACGTTTAACTTTTTGAGGAACTGCCAGTCTGCTTTCCCAAGGCAGCTACACCATTTTACATTCCCATCAGCAATGTACGAGGGTTTTGATTTCTCACCAACACTTGTTATTATCTATCTTTTTCATTACAACCATCCTAGTGGGTATGAAGTGGTATCTCATTGTGGTATTGATTTGCATTTTCCTGATGACTAATGACGTTGAGCATCTTTTCACCTGCTTATAGGTCATTTGTATACCTTCTTTGGAGAAATGTTTATTCAAATCCTTTGCCTATTTTTTAAAACTGGTTTATCCTTTTTTTTTTTTTTTTGCGGTACGCGGGCCTCTCACTGTTGTGGCCTCTCCCATTGCGGAGCACAGGCTCCAGACGCGCAGGCTCAGCGGCCATGGCTCACGTGCCCAGCCGCTCTGTGGCATGTGGGACCTTCCTGGACAGGGGCACGAACTTACGTCCCCTGCATTGGCAGGCAGACTCTCAACCACAGCACCACCAGGGAAGCCCTATCTTTTTATTTTTGAGATACAAGAGTTCTTTATGTATTCTGGGTACTAGACTCTTATCAGATGTATGATTTGTAAATATTTTCTCCCGTTCTGTGGGTTGTCTTTTCACTTTCCTGATAGTGTCCCCGATGCACAAAACTTTTTAAGTTTGATGAAGTCCAATTTATTTTTCTATTTTTTGGTTATTTATGTTTTTGGTGTCATATCTAAGAAACTAGTGTCTAATCCAAGGGCACAAAGATATACATGTGTTTTATTCTAAGAATTTTATAGTTTTAGCTCTTGTATTTAGGTCTTCGATCCATTTGGAGTTAATTTTTGTATATGGTGTGAGGCAAGAGCCCAACTTCATTCTTTTGCATGTGGCTAACCAGTTGTCCCAGCACTAGTTTTGTTTTTTTGTTTTTTTTTTAATTAATTAATTAATTTATTTATTTATGGCTGCATTGGATCTTCGTTGCTGCATGCAGGCTTTCTCTAGTTGTGGCGAGCGGGGGCTACTCTTTGTTGTGGTGCACAGCCTTCTCATTGTGGTGGCTTCTCTTGTTGCGGAGCACAGGCTCTAGGTGTGCAGGCCTCAGCAGTTGTGGCCCGAGGGCTCTAGAGTGCAGGCTCAGTGGTTCCGGCTCACGGGCTAGGTTGATCTGTGGCATGTGGGATCCTCCCGTACTGGGGCACGAACCCGTGTCCCCTGCGTCGGCAGGCGGACTCTCAACCACTGCGCCACCAGGGAAGCCCTGCACCTTGCTTTTTAAAAACTATTTTAAAATAAAACATAGAGGTAACAGAAAACAAATGTATAGTTTAATGAATTATTATAAGATAAACAAACTTTATATCTACCATGAAATCAAGGAATGGAACCCAGTCAGCCAGCCTAAAAGGTCCTCCATGAGCCCCATCTCAACTATAGCTCGCCAAAAAAGTAACCAGCATCCTAATTATTACAGCAATCACTTTGTTGGCTTTCTTTCTGGTTTTATCAACCAAGTGTGCCTCCCTAGACAGTATAGTTTAGTTTTCAGCCTTGCCCATTTTTAAAATTTCATATCTTTTAAGCCTCTTTTAATCTACAATCTACAGGATTTCTCCTCCATCCCATCCTTTTACACTTCATCTGTTAAAGAACCCAGGATATGTGTCCCAGAGAGTGCTCCCAGTCTGCACTCACTGTGCAATTCAACACATTCCTCTGTTCTCTGCTTTTGCACACTGGGGGTTGGATCAGACTCAAGCATAAATCCTTTGTCACGACTACACATGGTGCTGGGTTCTCCCAACAGGAGGTAATGTCTGGTTTTCACTCTTTTCTGATGTTGATACCTATCAATGCTTAATGCCTAGACCCATTAATTCATCAAGGGTTGCTAAGTGTGATATTCTCACTCACATGGCTATCTGATCAAGCCTTTTCCCATGAGGCAAGCAGAGTCAGTAGCAGGCCAGCAGCTTTGCCAAGATATCTGATATGAATGACATAGTGTACTTTCCTCCCACGTCTGACCTATGAAATCAGGAAGTCTCCAGGCCTGTGTGATTTGTTTTCAAATGCCTGCTTCTCAGAAAAAGATTGGCTGGCATCAAGACATGCACTGCCTTTACCCTTGTAATCCAAAGCTACCTGAATGAGATTTTATCAACCAAGACTCACTCCTGGGTCCACAGACCAAATGCCTGTAGCAGGCAGTACACTTCTGACAGGTGATGCATGTATGTGATCGGTGTTAGCATGTCTGGGAGGCTTGGCACCTACACCAGATCCCTAGGGCATCTCCCAAGCTGGAGTATTGACTTAGGTGAAGCAGAACTAAAAAACCTGGACTTTCCTGGTGGCGCAGTGGTTAAGAATCCACCTGGGGCTTCCCTGGTGGCGCAGTGGTTAAAGAGTCCGCCTGCAGATGCAGGGGACACGGGTTTGTGCCCCGGTCCGGGAACATCCCACATGCCACAGAGTGGCTAGGCCCGTGAGCCATGGACACTGAGCCTGCGCGTCCGGAGCCTGTGCTCCGCAACGGGAGAGGCCACAATAGCGAGAGGCCCGCTTACCGCAAAAAAAAAAAAAAAAAGAATCCACCTGCCACACCATTGTAAAGCAATTATACTCCAATAAAGATGTTTTAAAAAAAAGAATCCTCCTGCCAATGCAGGGGACATGGGTTCGATCCTTGGTCGGGGAAGATCCCACATGGAGCAACTAAGCCCATGCGCCACAACTACTGAGCCTGCGCTCTAAAGCCCGCAAGCCACACCTAGAGCCCGTGTACCTAGAACCCATGTCTCACAACAAGAGAAACCACCGCAATGAGAAGCCCATGCACCAAAACGAAGAGTAGCCCCCGCTTACCGCAACTAGAGAAAGCCCGCACGCAACAATGAAGACCCAACACAGCAAAAAAAATTAATTAATTTTTAAAAAGAAAAACATAAAAGCCTGCCTAGTGCTGCAGACGACAGAAGCACTGAAACAGGAAGATGCGTTACTCAATGTTTCCTTAGAACCAGGCGTCTAGCACAGAGCTATCTGGGCCATATCCACATGTTTGAGGTATATTTCTCTATAGTCACTCACCTTTTTACTGTAATTTATTTGTAAAGAAAACTTCGTAACACTTACATTGAGAGGAAAACAATTCTAACTTGCCAAAATGAGAAAGTAACATCAAGGAAAGCAAAATAATGTAAATTCGAGTGAGAAAGCATTGCCTGCTGAACTAGGGATCTGCTCTCTCTTTTTGGAAAAGGGAGACTAGCAAGGGTTAGAGAGGTGTTTGAAATATATTAGCACCAGACTGAGTCTTTCTCCTAGAGCAGTCATTCTCAGCTGGGAGGTGGATTTTGTCCCCCAGGTGACATTTGGCAATGCCTAGAGATATCTTTGGTTGTCAGAACTGGGGGTGGTGGTGCTACTGGCATCTAGTGCGTGGAGGTCAGGATGCTGTAAACATTCTACCCTGCACAGGGCAGCCGCCCCACAGCAAAGAATCTTTTGGCCCCCAAGTGTCAGCAGTGCTGAGGCTGAGAAACCCTTTCCTAGAGAAGTAAGAAGGATTGAAAAAGAACTGAAAATAAATTTCCTCACTTTGGGATTCAATGTTATTTAATGCAGGATCCAAGTACCAGTACCATGTTACGCCATCCAACATTAACTAATGGCACACAATCCACACTTAGAGAAAGCTGTTTAAATGATGAGATGTCTTGGAACGAAAGCACCAGTGCTAAAAGAACAATGTTATCAGAGAGCTCATCTCGGAGAAGTCCACAGATCCAGCAGCAGTACTAGCTCATGCTGTGTTGCACGCTGTTCTTACAGTCAACATTTATTAAGCACCTACTATGTGCAGCCACTGTGCTGGGAACTGGTAAGGTGTGATTCCAGTAAGAGGTATACAGGCCAGTGGGGGAGGCAAGGAGGTAAATAAATGAGTAGAAAACAGTATCATGGGAGTGTGTGCAGCTAAAGGGAAGATGAGAAAATACCCACTGGGGATGGTGGCAGGGGGTTGCCAGGGAAGGTGATGATTCCAGCTCTTAGCACTCTCAAGGAGCTCCCTCTAGTTAGAAGCAGAGCTAATTCAAAAGCAATGCATGGCTTCTGGCTTCCGGCTTCTGGCAGAGTGCATGAATCCAAACACTTCTAACACTAATTGTAGTATGGATTAAGATGTGTAAATATACTCTAAAATAATTTTAAAGAAAAAAAAAGCAGTACGGTTGGAATATCCATTGCATTGCTGTTTACACTTGAAGAAAGAAAACTGGAAACAACTTAAATGCCAAACCACAGGAAAGCAGTTACCATAATCTGAGAACTAATTGCTGTTTATTGAGTCCTGACCGTGTGCCAATGGGTATATATCCAGTGTAGCACAATGATTGTACCTTTTTCTCCTTGTAGCGACCGCGAGAATTAATCCTCCCATTCCCGGGGAAACGTCAGACCCAGAGAAGACATGGAAAGGGAGTCTTTTCAACCAATGCTGCAGAAACTACTGGAAATCCTTACTTAAAAAAAATTAAGCATAACCCTTACCTCACACCATGCATAAAAATAACTTGAAATGGATCATAGACATAATTGCAAAACCTAAAACTATAACAATTCTAGGAGAAAATACTTGTGGCTTTGAGTTGGGCAAAATTTTCTTATATTTGACACCAAAAGCACAAACCATAAAAAAAAAAAAAGGTGCTGGGGGGAGAAACAATAGGAATAAGTTAGAATAATACTATTATCAGAGTATTTGTTTTTATAGTTATCATCTATCTTTGGCAAGTGATATGAATCTCCCATTTATGGTAGTGATATAATGTTTCCTTTTTGAATAAATGTGACTAGGTTTCCAAAATGTGAATGACCCTAAGGAAAAAATGTGCAGGTAAGATATGTACAGACTCTGAAGCTAGAACCCTTGAGTTCAAATTCTGGCTCCACCTTGCCTTGGGAGAGGTCAGCATCCTCTTCTTGCCTCAGGTTCCTCATCTGTAAAATGGCCTTGATACAAAATTCTGACCTCAAAGCGTTATGGGAGTATTTACCGAGTTTCTATATATGGAAAACTTAGAACATGGGATGTATGCAGTAGCTCAGTATTTACTATTTTTATTATTCACTATTATAAATTGCAGTAAAGATGGGTTTTGGAAAACTTAAGCTTTCTTTTTTTTATTTTTTCAAAGCACAGGCTTTTATTAAGTGGAAATTTTACAGTTTTAACTTTAAAGGCAACTTATCCACCCCCACTCCCCACATATATTCCAAGACCAGTGAACTTCTTTTATTTTTGAATGATTTCCTTTATTGCTGTTGCTTGTGTACCATCAGTAGAGATCTGTGAGCAAAACACTTGACTGTGAAAGAAAGAAACAAACAAACACAGTGTGGAACTAGTCACGTGGGAGCCCTGAACGCTCTGAACAGCTCCTGCTTCAAGAAAGTTGCTGATGTCCTTCTGAAGGACTCCAACCTCTGATCTCCAACCTCTGACCTTCAACTTCTGACCTCCAACAAGCAAGGAGACTCAAGAGTAGAACAGAGTGTGGAGGGTCCATACTTTTGCTCTTCTCAGAAAAAAGGGACAGTGGACAAAGGGACTCCAGCAGACCTTTCTGCCTGAAAGCTTCCTTGGAGCAACACGATAAAAAACAAAACAAAACAAAACAAAAAGGAGGGAAGCAGAAGTCAGTAGCTGGAGGGACTTCAGCTCGACAGCTCTGTGGATGGAAACCTCTGCAGAGTTATCCTCTCTATGCATCAAAGAAAATAACTACCACCAAGAAAGTAACCAAGTTCACGAGGATACGAAGCAACCGGAACTCTTACACATCGCTCTCGGGAGCATACAATCATTTTGGAAGACTGTTTGGCAATTCTAATAAAGTGAAATATACACCTGCCCTATGAAGCAGCAATCCTACTCCTAGTATTAACCTAGAAAAATCAAGATCTATGTCCACAAAAAGAACAAACGAGAATGTGCATTGCTACTATATTCATGCTATGAATAATATGCAGTTCCAAAAGCTGAAAACAATCCAAATGTTCATCAATAGAAGAATGGATATACAAACCGTGGTATAATCACACAGCAGAAGACTACTCAGCAAGAAAAAGGAGCAAACTGGTGATCCACGCAACAACATGGATGAATCTCAAAAACATTTTGAGCAAAAGAGGCCAGACATGAAAGAGCACATGCTACATAATTCCATTTACTCGAATGCAAGGACAGGCAAAAAACTAATCTACAGTTACAGAAATCAGAACAGTGATTGTCTAGGGTGGGTGGTAGTGGTATAAACTGACTAGAAAGGGGCATGAGCAAATCCATAGTGATGGAAATATCCTGGTTGTTGACTGGGGTGGTGGTCACCTGGGTATACACAATTGTCAAAAGCCATCTGTACTGGGATGAATAGTGTCCCCCCAAAATTCATGTCCACTGGAATCTTAGAATGTGACCTTATTTGGAAATAGGGGCTTTGCAGATTTAATTCGTTAAATTAGAGTGAGGTCATACCAGATTACGGAAGGCCCTAATCCAATGATTGGCGTCCTTATAAGAAGAGAAAATAGAGACACACAGGGAGACTACAACGTGACGATCGAGACAGAGATCAGAATGACATGTCCACAAGCCAAGGAATTGTGAGCAACCACAAGAAGCCAGGAAGAGGCAATGAAAAGTCAAAGAAATCATGGCCCTGCTGACACCTTCATTCTGGATTTCTAGCCTTCAGGCCTGTGAGAGAACACACTTCTGTTCTTTTAAGCCACCAAATTTGTGGTACTTTGTTACGGTAGCCCTAGGAAACTAACAAACCATCAAACAGAATGTTTAAGGTCTGTGCCTTTTATTTTAAGTAATTATACTACAATTTTTTAAATTGCAAATAGCTCATTGGAAACAGCAAGCTGGTGATGAGGCCTCCTTTGGCTCCTGCTTCACCAAATTAGACAGAACACCTGAAGGAGAGCCAGGCAATGCTGTTCAGAATCCACATTTAGTGGGAGAACCGGGGCACTGCCCAGGGAGCCCCTCCCTCCCAATGGCTCCCTTCACACTCAACCAACCTCCGCATCTGTTCCCTCTGCCCACAGCAAAATGCCTCTTTTACCCTCTCAGACACAAATACTATGGGGACCACAGGCAGCACTACCTAAGAAAGCCACCTTGCAGATGCCCCATTCAAAAATGAACCAACACACTTCTGAGGGAGGTCCAAGCCTTAGAATTAAAGGCTGCAGAAAAGCCTGATTAGGGGCCAAGAGCCTTAACCCAGCTCTTCAGTAACTCACAAATTTATTATCTGAAATATCAACCTTAAGGAATCTTCCATTCCTTTGCTTTCTGCAGCCCAGACACTTACAAAAGGGGAATTTTTATTTCATTATTTTGCTTCATCTTAGAAGCCCCTGACCCTGAGAACTTGTCAGTCACTTGTCTAAGCACACCGGCAGATATCTGCATGAGGATTGGCATCAGCAAAGGTCAGGAAAGTCACTGAATGCAAAGACCACCTGGCCCAATCCACACTGGATGCTCTAATCTCCATTCCGGATCCCCCACATTTATGGCCAAGGATCTTGCCAGGCATGAACTCACCGAATCCTCACAACAAGGCTAGATGTAGGACCATTATTATCTTTCATTTTCAATGAGGGCACTGAGGACCAGAGAGGTGATATAACTTGTCTGAGGTCACACAGCAGTACACAGAGGAGGGATTTGAGCCCAGACAAATTGGCCTGGAAGTCTTAACCACTGGCTGCACTGCCAAGTGGATGCCTCTTCTTTGGATTGGGCACTGGATTCCCCAGTGACTGAGAACCCAGAGGTTTGTTACATATCCAGACTCCTTCAACTTTTTTCCCTTCTTGAGAAACAATAGAGCAGTGAGTCCCAAAGCCTACTGGGACATCCTCCAAAACATTATATAAACAAAAACTGAGTGTAACAGGATTAAGATTGTTTAATTTTGTTTTTTGGGTTTTGGAATGTTTTGTTTTGTTTTGTTTTGAGATGAAAGTTAACCAAAGGACAACAGAGCGAAACTGAAAAAAAAGGCTAAGATCAGAAACATGCATTTTTTCCCAACTGGATGGAAAACCCCAGTTGTCGGGGTTTTTTTTGTTTTTTCTTTTGGCTGCACCACATGGCTTGTGGGATCCTAGTTTCCTGGCCAGGGATTGCACCCTGACCCACGGCAGTGAAAGCAAAGAGTCCTAAACACTGGACCACCAGGGGATTCCCAAAACCCCAGTTTCTGTTGTCCATTACACCAGGAAGGAGTTTGGAGTTGGGTTTGCTAAAAAAGAATCAAACCAATGGTTCCTTACTTTAGGAAAGGACACTTCAGCCCATATGTACTGACTCTGTACATGTCCCTAGACCCTCTCCAGAGGAGTCCACAGTAGCTGTTGCCTCAGTCAAAGAACCGTCTCCAGTAGGGTGGCACAGCACATTAAAAAACCAAAGGGAGGGAATTCCCTGGCGGTCCAGTGGTTAGGACTTGGTACTTTCACTTCGGTGGCCCAGGTTCAATCCCTAGTCAGGGAAGTAATATCCTGCAAGCCATGCGGCGTGGCCAAAAAGAGAAAGAAAGAAAAGATCAAGGGGAATTTACTGCAGGAATACAGGGATGGTTCAATATTAAAAAACTTCTTTTTTTTTTTGGCTGTACTGCACGGCTCACAGGATCTTAGTTCCCTGTCCAGGGACTGAACCCAGGCCACGGCCATGAAAGCCCAGAATCTTAACCACTAGTCCACCAGGGAACTGCCAGAAACTTCTTAATATAGTATAACATAATGATAGATCCCAGGAAATCCATAAATGTTGAATAAGCATTTGACAAAATTTGACCAAAAAAAAACGCTTTGCTGATAAAAAATCCCAAAGTAGGAATCAATGGATAATTCCTTAATAAGATAAAATATATAAATCTCAGTCAAAAGCCAGCATTTTGCTTAACTAGAGAACACCAGACGCATTCCCACTAAAGTCAGATATAACACACATGTGCACACTATCACTGTACAGAAGGTACTAGCCAGTGCAATTAGATAAGCTAAAGAAATGAGAGATAAAATAATTGGATGAGGGAATATAATGTACAGCACGGTGACTATAGTTAACAATACTAGGGCTTCCCTGGTGGCACAGTGGTTGAGAGTCTGCCTGCCGATGCAGGGGACACGGGTTCGTGCCCCGGTCCGGGAAGATCCCACATGCCGCGGAGCGGCTGGGCCCGTGAGCCATGGCCGCTGAGCCTGCGCGTCCAGAGCCTGTGCTCCGCAACGGGAGAGGCCACAACAGTGAGAGGCCCGTGTACCGAAAAAAAAAAAAAGAAAGAAAGAAATTAAAACAATACTGTATTGTATATTTGAAAGTTACTAAAGGAGCAAATCTTAAAAGTTCTCATTATAAGAAAAAAATTATAACTACTTGTGGTGATGAATGTTAACCCAACTTATTGTGGTAATCATTTCACACATATACATATATGGAATCATCATTTTGTACACCCAAAACTAATACAATGTTATATGTCAATTATATCTCAATTAAAAAAACAAAGATAAAGAACTGCATAGGAGGAATTGGAATTGGAAACATTTCTATTTATAGATGAAATGATTATAAGCCTAGAACAGCTAAAAGAATCAATTAAGAAACTACTACAAACAATAGCCAGTTAGAAAAGACTCCATAAAAAACATAAAATATCTAGGAATAAACCTATCAAAAAATGTGCAAGATCCATACCAAAACACTGCAAACAATACTAAAGGACACAGAAGATTTAAACAAATGGAAAGACATACCATGTTCCTGGATAGGAACATCCAACATCATCAATATGTCCATTCTCTGAATTTAATGTATAAATTTGAAGCAATCCCAATACATTTCACGAAAGAGAATATTTAAATAGCCAACAAATACATATTTTAAAGTGCTTAACCTCATTAGTCCTTACAGAAGTGAAAATTAAAACCACAATTAATTACCACTACACACACACCAGAGTAAGTAAAATCCAAATGACCAACAAAACCAATTGTTGCAGGAACTAGGAATAACTGGAATTCTCAGATACCACTGGAAGGAGGGTAAATGGTTACATGTCTATTTGGAACACAGTTTGGCAGTATTTTCTGTAGTTGAACATATGCATATCCCATGTATAAGTTCTCTCGTAAGTAAATATCCAGCAGAAATGTATATATAGGGGCACCAAAAGCCATGTGTTACAATGTTCATGGCAGCATTATTCATGATAGCCAAAAACTGGGAACAACTTAATTGTCCATCAGCAGGAGGACAGACTTAGAAAACCTCACAAATATAATGTTGAGCAAAAGAAGCCAAATACAAAAGAATCCATTTATATAAAGTTTTAAAAAAAATCAAAACTAATCTATGACATAAGAAATGAGGACGATAATTACCTTTTGGAAGAGGGCGACGTAGTAATAACAGCTTGGGGACCGGAGCGGGGCTTCTCCATGCTGGTACTGCTCCAGTTCCAGTTCCAGATCTGGGTAATAGTTCAGTTTACTATATGATAATTCATCAAGCCATATACTTACAAGTTGTTCCCTTTCCTGTATGTGTGTTATACTTCAGTTTTTATTAAAGCAATTCCAGTAAAAACACCAACACGTGTGTGTGTGTAATTACATACCAGATTACAAAGTTCAAATAGAAAAACAAATAAGCAAGAGTAGCCTGAAAGAGATCTAAAAATAAGGGGCAGCCCTTCAATACACCAAAAGATATTTTTAAATATTGTAAACCCTAGCAAGCAAAACCATGAGCATGAATGAACATGAGTAAACAGAGAAACCAATGGAAAAGAGTAGCAAGTTCTGAAACAGACCCACATATGTATGAGAAAAAAAGCTTATGATAAACAGCTTACGATAAAAGTAGCTTTTCAATTCAGCAGAGAAAAGATAGCCATCCGAAAAGAAAAAGTTGGGTCTATACCTTACAGCATACCTCAGGATAAATTCCAAATGGATCAAAATTTGGATGTGAAATAATAGAAGAAAATAAATAACATGTTATCTTGAAGTGGGGCAGACCTTTATACCTATGATTCAACATTCAGAAGCCGTAAAAGAAATGACTGATAAATTTGACGGCAAAAAATAAAAACACATGCAAACAAAACCAACCAACCATCAACAAAATAAAAGAGAAACACTAAATTAGACACGACTTTTATCAAAGGCAAAAGGCCAACCTTCCCTAATAGATAATCAGTTCCTAGAAATAAAGAAAAAGGCAACCATACAATTTTTTTTAAGATTTTTTTTTGATGTGGACCATTTCCAAAGTCTTTATTGAATTTGTTACAATATTGCCTCTGTTTTATGTTTTGGTTCTTTGGCCTCCAGGCATGTGGGATCTTACCTCCCCGACCAGGGATAGAACCCACACCACCTGCATTGGAAGGCGAAGTCTTAACCACTGGACTGCCAGGGAAGTCCCTACGATCCAATTTTTGAAATAAGCAGAATACTAATAGTAAGAGAGTCATAGAAAAAGAAATAGAAATGGCCCGTAAACACATATTCTAAGTTTAAAACTTTCATTACAAATTTAAATGAAGATTCAATTGAGTCACTGTTTTTCACCTACCAGATTGGTAAAAATCTAATGATATGACAATTTAACGAGCTGACAAAGAGGTGAGAAAACAGTAACTTCTCATCCAAAGCTGGTGGAGGTGCACATTGGTACTAACTTAAGGAGGGCAAGTTGGCAATATCTCCTGAAATTACAAATACAGATACCTAGCAATCTCATTTCTGGAAATTTATCCTGCACATATAATAAGCACTGGTAAAATGCCACCTATACAAGCAATGTCTGTGATAACAGAATGGAAACAACTGTTATCACACAATAGAATTGTGTAATATATTCAGTGAAACAAGCAAGGCACAGAACAGCACCATGTATTCTAGTTTGTAACTTGTGTCGGCAGAGGTGACAACGCATTAAATATATGCGATATATGCTATTATATATAGTTAATATATGTTATATAGAATACTTATTTGTATATGCTTGTATTTGTATAAAGAAATGCTGTATTAGAATAATTCACACTAAAGTGTGAGAGAGTGGCAGCTCAGAACCTCTTAGAGATGGTGCATCATTAAAAGAAGATGCTTGTTAACCCAAGTAGATGTGTAATTTGATGGACTTTTTGTCAGGATGATAAAGTGAATTGGAAAAATGCATATACTGCAAGTTCAGGGATTTTGGGGGTCATGAGGGTAACCATATATCAGGAGATTCCACAGCTTTGTCAAGGATCAGCTTTAATTAGGTTAAATCCAATAAACTAAAAACAGTTACCTGTCGAGGACTTCCCTGGTGGTCCAGTGGGTAAGACTCTGCGCTCCCTATGCAGGGGGCCTGTGTTCAATCCCTGGTCGGGGACCTAGATCCTGCATGCGTGCTGCAACTAAGAAGTCCGCATGCTACAACAAAAGATCCCTCATGGCGCAATGAAGAGCCCGTGTGCCGCAACTAAGACCCGGCACAGCCAAAATAAATAAATTGAATTAATTAAAAAAAACAAAAACAGTTAACCTGAGGAGGAAGGTACTGGGTGGTTATGGAACAAGAGTTAAAGAAAAACTTTGACTATAGTCCTTTATTATATGATGTTTAAACCATGTGAACATATTATCTAATCAAAACAAGAAACTGTAAAAGAAGAGCTGCAGTTCATGAGCTCCTAAGCCTTGATCAAGACCCACAAAATCTATCCCAGCTCATGTTCCAAGAGCCTCTGTCATTTATCACAGGTAATCTTAAATATTTATGAGGAGTTTTATGTAACAGCTGACCTTGCCAGAAACATCTTATGTCAATAATGCTATGCAAGACATTGTGAGATAGAAAGATCTTGGGCAACTCACTTAACCTCCCTTAAACTTCAGTTTTCTCTTTGGCAAAGCAAGATAAAGACAAAAGAACATCCCAGAATTGCTGTGGAGTGCAATGTGAGCGCTTCCAGAACCGCAAAGCAGCACCGAACAAGTTCTGTATACAACAGCTGCTCTACAGCCAAGCCTCTGCTAGAATAAATGTTACTTGACTGAGGGTGCTTCTCAAAGGTCAGCGTGCTTAAGTCACCTGGACAGGCTGTTAAAACACAGGCTTTTAGGGCCGACCCTCAGAGATGTGATTCAGTAGGTCTGGAGCTCAGGAACTGACATTTCTAACAAGCTTGGGTGATACTGATGCAGCTGGTTTAAGGACTACATTTGAGTGGTCTTGTCCACAGCAGGGCTCCTCAAACTGTGATATGTATATGAATGGCTTGGGAATCTTGTTAAAATACAGATTCATAAGGTCTGGGGTAGGACCCAGGACTCTGAATTTCTAACAGGCTCCTAGGTGTTGTAGATGCTCCTGGTCTGCAGACTACACTTTGAGGACCAAGGCTCTGGAATATCCAGCTCCATTTGTTTAGATGAGGAAGCTGTGCCAGGCAAAAAGTAAATGACTTGCCCAAGGCCACT
Source organism: Delphinapterus leucas (assembly GCF_059928025.1). Classification (NCBI taxonomy): domain Eukaryota; kingdom Metazoa; phylum Chordata; class Mammalia; order Artiodactyla; family Monodontidae; genus Delphinapterus; species Delphinapterus leucas. The sequence goes on from NC_143148.1 coordinate 47,586,477, forward strand.
TGGACGGTAAGGTGAAACACCGTCCAGGTGAAACCCCGTCCAGGGAGGCTGCCACTCCTCAGGAGTGCCTTCTCTGCCGTACCCAGACCTATATCACAAACCTGCCTGAGCCAGCAAGTGATGCCAGCCCTTTAGAAAATGGTGTGGAAATTTACTAAATCATACACAGTCCTCTGTGCTTCTGAGAAATCAGTCACTTACTGGGGAGCTTAGCTCAAATCAACAGTCTGTTCTTTACAAAAATGCACTTTTGGCCAAATTATTTCTTTAGCTGAGTCACTTTCCCCTCCAGTGGCTCGCACCTTTGACAGACACTGCTGTTGAAACCTGAGGAAGACACCGGCACTTCTCAACGTATCTGACTGTGGGGAGAAGAGGGTGAGGAGAAGCAGAAATGGGGGTGGGGAAGCTGATCCTTGGGAAAGCCGAGGAATTTCCTGATATATGGCTCCCTCATGCCCTCAAAACCCTACAGAATTGCACTGTATGCATTCTTCCAACTCACTTTACCACCCTGATAAAAAGTCCATCGAATTACAGATTTATTGGGGTTAACAAGCAACTTCTTTTCAGGATGCATTGTCTGTGAGCTGCCAGTCTTTCACACTTCAGTGTGAACTACTCTAATACAGGAGGAAGTGGGTGGAATTCTGGACATAAAGTCTCTGGAGCAATTCATGCAGAGGGGGTCTTACCTGAGATGAAGCTTCATCTGGGAGCACAGCTGCTGGTAAACCACAGCTGCGACATTGGCTCTGCACCACATTCACCAGCAGGCCTCACCCCATACCCCTGATGCCTTCTGGCTGTTGGATAGTTCCTGGGCCTGGCCCTGCCACTAACCTGTTGCATGATTGAGTAAATCACACAGTTTTAGGGACTTTCAGAGCTGGAAGTTTCTGAACCTAGAAGCTGACTTTCTAATCCAAAAAACACATGGTCTCTAATGGCCTGTCTAAGCTTGGTTTCCCCAGAAGCAGAGCCTGGGACAGGGTTTGCTTTTATGTGAGTTATTGAGGGAGAGCTTGCCAGAGAAAACTTTCAGGTGAAGGAGTGAGGGGAGAGGATAGGGAAGGGCAGGTCTTGGGGGTGCTAAAGCATTCTTAAATAACACCAGAGGACTTCCCTGGTGGCGCAGTGGTTAAGAATCCGCCTGCCAATGCAGGGGACACAGGTTCGAGCCCTGGTCGTGGAAGATCTCACATGCCGCGGAGCAACTAAGCCTGTGTGCCACAACTAGTGAGCCTGCGCTCTAGAGCCCATGCGCCACAACTATTGAAGCCCGCACGCCTAGAGCCCGTGTTCCGCAACAAGAGAAGCCACCACAATGAGAAGCCTGCGCACCACAACGAAGAGTAGCCCCCGCTCACCACAACTACAGAAGGCCTGCGCACAGCAACGAAGACCCAACGCAACCAAAAATAAATAAATTTATTAAAAATAAATAACTAAATAAATAACACCAGAGTCCTCCCACCCTGGGGCAAGGCGGCTGGGTTTTCATACCCCTGACTAGTCAGTGGCCTCCCCCGCCCCGGGGTGTGTGACCCCACCAAGTAACTCTGGCAAGGTGACTTAGAGAATGACATGGTGTCTGCTGTTCGTGACAGCCCGGAAATAGGTACAACAGTGGCTAAAGGGGATCTGGTGGGCACAAATACTTCCTTCCAGTTCTGAGAGTCCCTCAAATGTTTCCAAACAAGAGGCCCCCCAAATCACAAAAGACAGAAGGTGAGAAAAGAATACAAGCATTTTTTTCATTTTCAGAAGAATCCTGGAATCTGCACTTAGAATAAGTCCTCACTGTTCCCCATGACTTCCCACACACACTGCAAGGTGACCCCTCCCCCAACTCCACCCACTGTCCAAGCAGACACTGACCTCCAGCTACACATCAAACCGACTCCTCCTTAAGGACTACGTCTGTTATCTCTGCCTAGAACGTCCCACCCCAGATTTCTGCCCAGCTGCCTCTTTCTTGTCAACTCAAACATCACCTGCATAGAGAGGCTTCTCTGACCTGCCCAGGTCATTCCCTGTCACACTCCCTGTGGCACTTCTGCATTTATCTTGGCTGTGTTCACTTGTATGTTATGTTGTAAGAAGGGCCTCCAGAGCCTTGTTCTGACCTCATCACTGTGTCCCCAGAGCCTATGCACACAGAAGACAATAACATCTGATGAACAATATCTGAGTGAATGAGTAGGACATTTGGGCCAGATGCTGAAATGCCAATAGAGAAGGAGAACTAGGTCAGCTAAACCCTCAGCCCAAGAAGCTGGAGGAAAAACCCCGCCCAAGGCCAGGATGGGGAAGGACAGAATACACCAAGAGTTTCTTTGGCTACTTGATTCCCTTCTCCTCTCCCAGCTCCCTCTCTCAACTACCCTTCAACTTAGGACCAGGGTTAGCATCAACCCTGGGGAGATCCTTCACCTTTCAGAAAGGCACAAATGCCTCAAAACGACCAAGGGCATCTGGATTCCAATTCTAGCTCTAGCTCTGAGCCTCCCCTTCCCCGCTGGTACCTGAGTGGGGCGCAAGGATCATGCCAGCCTGGCAGGGTTGCTGAGAGCGCCAGCCCGTGGCACAGCGGCGCCGCAAACGCACATCACTGCACGCTTAAACCAGGGCAGGGTGCATTCCTGCCCCTGGCTGCTTCTGTGGCTCCTCCAGCTCCAGAAGAGTCTCCACCGCAGCCGCAGCCGCACTGGATCTGGGCACCTGAGATGCCCCACATGTTACCCGGCATTTCCCACATGCCAGGCACTGTGCCAGGCGCTTGCTCATCTGCCCGGTGACACCGAATTATCATCGGTACCCACACCTCTTGGTATCATTATCTCCATTTTACAAGTGAGGAGACTAAGGCTGAGAGATTCAGCCATTGGTGGAAAGACACGGCTAGTGAGTGGGGGGCATCGGCTTCGAACATAGTCCATCGGCCACTTTTATCTGGTTTATTTAAGTGGTTTGGCACCATGGGTTCACTGAAGAGAGCAGTCCTGGAAGGAAGGATCATTACCTTCATTGCACACAGAAGGGAACTGCCGGCGCGCGTGTGGCCTGGTGGGCGGTCTGGTGGGTGGTCTGGTGTGTGGCCTGGTGGGCGGTCTCCGCTGCACTCAGGAACCCTTCGTGGGGCGCGCAGACTGGCCGCAGCTTGCGGCCTCCTGGGTCAGTGCGTGTGCTCTGGCTGCCCAGCCACCACCAGCTCCGTTTCGCAGATGCAGAGAACGAGGCTCCAGGAGATGCAAGGGCTGAGCGTTGAGACCCTGCAAGAGAGCCTGAGAGCAGGGACCGCTTCACCCCACAAGCACACAGGCTGTGGGGAGCTGCCGCTGGGTCCCAGGTTGGCCCCTGGCTCAGCTGGGGCGGCTCACCTGAGGTGGCAGACGCAGGCAGCTGTGTCTGGCGGTACGTGCTGTCCCCGCCCTTGCCCTCTGTCCCCTCCCTCCTTCTCCCCGGATGACTGGGCACTAAACCCAGTTTACTTGGAGGACAGTCCCCGGGATGCTCTGGAGGAACCTGGATGCCCACGTCCTATACTAATCTCACATGCAGTACCAAGAACGAAGGGTTAGTTTCACATTTGAAAATCGAGCATTGTGAATTCCCCATGTTAGCAAACTAAAAAAGAAAAACCTATGATCACCTCAGCAGATGTAGTAGATTTTGTCCCTTTGACAAAATCCAACATCCACTCTCAAGGAAACTCTCAGCAAATTATGAATAGAAGGGAATTTCCTCAACCACAAAGAGAACATCTATGAGAAACTAACACGGTGAACGGCTGAATGTTCTCCCCCTAAAATTGGGAACAAGATGAGCTAATAAACGAGCTCAGCAAGGTTGCAGGACACAAGATCAACATAAAAAAAATCTACCGAATTTTTCGGGCTTCACTGGTGGCACCGTGGTTAAGAATCCGCTTGCCAATGTAGGGGACGCGGGTTCGAGGCCTGGTCCGGGAAGATCACACATGCCGCGGAGCAAATAAGCCGGTGCGCCACACCTACCGAGTCTGCGCTCTAGAGCCCGCATGTCACAAGTACTGAGTCTGCGCTCTAGAGCCCATGAGCCACGACTACGGAAGCCCGGAAGCCCGCGCACCGCAACAGGAGAAGCCACCGCAATGGAAGCCGGCGCACTGCAGCGAAGAGTAGCCCCGGCTCCCCGCAACTAGAGAAAGCCCGCGTGCAGCAACGAAGACCCAACGCAGCCATAAATAAATAAATAAATAAATGTTCTTTAAAAAAAACAGTTCTGGAAATAGGGATAATGGTTACATAACATTGTAAATGTGCTTAACATCACTGAATTGTACACTTAAAAATGTTTAAAATGGTATGTTATGTATATTTTACCACAGTAAAAAAAAGTAAAAGTAGCTAAAAAAATATTGCATGTAAGTGGACATGTGCATTTGAGGGGAAAGAGGAGGGTTCTCTGCTTTTCTCAGCCTAAGGGATGTCTGGAACAGCCCTCCTCCCATAGGACCGACAGCCTTCCCCTCTCACAGGACAAGACTCTCATGATCCTTTGCTCCATGGAGCCAGGATCACCAGGGGGTCAGGCTTTCACCCCTGCAGCCCACCCCTTCCGCCCCACGATGACTGACCGGCCTCAATCCCTTTGCTCCTGCTGTTCCCTGAGCAGAATGCCCTTCCCCCTTCCCCTGCCAGCCTAATTCGCCCTCCTCCCCACCTCCCCTCCCCCACACCCATACCCTCCCAGACCCTCTCACATGCTGCCCCTGACCCACATAAGGTAGCCAGTCCCCTGATTTCTCCAGCTGCCCCCCCTCCAAGGGGGCTGTCCCTCTGTACTCCCCCCATACCCCCTCCCCACCCTCTTCCTTTGACCTGATCACAGTGTCCTGAACATCTATTCACTGTCTCAGCTGTGGCTGGGAGGTCCTCAGGGTCTCAGACTTCTCCTAATTCTCTCTGTCTCCTGACTTTACAATTCTGGTTTAGGGACAGCATAGCCGATCAACTGCCAGGACTCAGGGCTGCGCCAGTCCCTTCTTTACCAATTCAGGAATGTCCCTAGTGGAGAACAATGGAGAAAATAGAAATCTCGGTGAACAGAGCAGCTTTGTTTCTCATTTTTTGGCTCACAGAGGACAGACTGTGAGGACTTGGGCAGGCTGAGCACGGTGCCGAGAAGCCTGGCTTTGGCTTCTCCTTACTGATTTGGGACCTAGTAAAGCAAATCGGTTGCTTCTCTAGGCCTCACTTTACCCACCTGAAAAATGGAGCTTGAGAAACTCCTCTTCAAGCTGAGTTGAGAGGGAGGAGTGGTGGAGGGGAAATGGGGCTGTTTGCAGAGGTCCCTGCTGTGGGGAGCGTCTTGGTCACACAAGGCCCAACTTCCCGCAAATGTTTGGCTTCACACTTGTTGAGTTTGGGTTCAAGCCCTGCTCTAACAAGGCTGCTGGCAGGGACACAGGCCCTGGCACACAGGCTCTGTTCTGGCTCATCATCAAACTTGCTCTGTTACACCTTCCAAGAGCAATGAGGCCTGTGTTTTATAACAGCTACTGCAATTGTAATTAAACATGCATCAGTAGTTTCGCATCCATCCCCACCCCCATCCCCACCGGAACATAAGCCCCACTGAATTCCTAGCTTAGTGCCTATCATGAGGCGAATTCAATCACCGTGTTAACTAATTAATGCAGGGAGGCCCGCAGTGGAGGCCTGGTCTGTCTTTTCTAACACGCATATATCGCAGCTAAAGGGGAATCAGACGCAGTCCCCTGTCCCCAAGCCACTTGGAATAGGGAGGTTTGGGGCCAGGGGAGAGTCACCAGCCTCCACTCTCATCACACACACCAGTCTGACCCAGGACCCTCCCTGGTTCCACCACGACCCCTACTCTTGCCCATGCCACCTGTATGAGAACGTGAAACTTGTTAAATGAGTCAAAGTTAAAGTCTGTTCTACATGCATTTGTGACCCGAGCCTCTCCCGTGTGCCAGGGGTTGGCACACAAGACAAAAAGCTACAAGCCTAGCCTGGAGCAGCTGACACTGGTGGGGAGGCCTGGTCACAGAGCAGGTGGGCGAGAGAGAGGGAGGCACAGAGAGGATGGGAGGCTGGGAAGGGGCGGGCCTTCAAAACCTTCCTAACACATGATGAGAAGCCACTCAAGGTCCCTCACAAGGGGACCCAGCCTGAGTAAGGAGGGTTCCTCAAGAATTTCTGGAAATGTCTGTTACCAGAGTTGGCGGCCCACAGACTGGGAGTCGGGTCCATCTCGCAACAGGGAGCACAGTGGTGGGCAGCCTCGGGTTCTACCAGCAACCCCCCATTCTCCCCCTACCCTCCCCCCACCTTTCCCACAGTGGGCCTCAAACCCAAACACAGGCGTGTACCTAGGAAGAGACAAGGAGGAATCCAGCCTTCAGAGGGAGCATGGCCCTTGATTTCAGACTGCTAGCGTCCAAAACTGTAGGAGATAAAATGTCAGGTGCACGTAATGTGCCCCAACTTTACCTCACGTGTCCGGCTTTACGTCAGTTGCCAACACCTGTCCTTCCACACCTTTCTCCTTGCTCACACCAACACATGAGTGCATATATACATAGGGAGGAGGTATGCTTGTTTGTATGAATAAAATGGAATCACCAGATCCATGTAACTTGCTTTCTCCCCCACTTCACAGTGGGCATATCTGCAAGTCAGTGTTCTAATTTTTTTATCCTGCGGAAACAAACACACAATCAGTTATCCTACTCTATAAACAGGATCAGAGCAGAGAGGCTGAAGGTTGACTATTGTAGATATTTTCATTTGCACCAAAATCTCTCTTTTTTTCCTTCTTCTCTTCCTTCACCTGCAGCCCTGATGGGAAGCCTTCACCACCTTCTTCATGCTCATGTATCTATACAGAAATACACCGAATACAAGTGTGGGGTTTGGGGTCGTTTGGCTTTATTTGGAGTTTCTTTGCAAAAAGGGGATCATAATAGTACCTGTCTCTATTTCTTACTTTTCTCACTCAATAGTAAAATTCTTCAGGAAAATCCCTTCAAATCTTTTTTTCTTTTTTTTTTTTTGGCTGTGCCACTGTGTCTTTCAGGATCTTAGTTCCCCCACCTGGGCCCCTGGCAGTGAAAACACTGAGCCCTAACCACTGGATCACCAGGGAATTCCCCCTCCAAACCTTTTAATGGCTGCATAATATTCCCTGACTGAGGGACTTTTACTTTGTTTCCAGTTCTGGTGGTGGTGGTGGTGTGGTGTTTGTTTGTTTGACAGTAAACATCCAGGGACATTTATCTTCTTTTTTTTTTTTTCTTTGCAGCAAAGAGAGGGTTTATTTGCAAGGCAGCCCAGAGAGGATTCAGAACAAACCTCAAGTCCACGAAGGCAAGGGGCTTGGGGGTATTGATGGGATAACAAATATCAAAGCAGGGCAGTTTGAGGCACAGGAGAGCGTGGGGAAAGGTGATTGGGGAAAGGTGATTGGAGAAAGGTGCATGGTTCTGCACAGGCCTAAGCTCTGCATGTTCAAGAGGTCACTGAGGGTACATTGCACATGCCCAGCTGGAGGGCGGGTGGTCCTAGCCAGTCCTTAACCGACTCAGCTTGATGTAGACGCAGCTGACTCCAAGTTCCTAGAAAACAACTCGGGCAAACATCTTATTGTTTAGGCTACATGCCCCTTGGAGGACCTGCAAATCTTAAAAAAAACCTTGATTAGTGAAGGTAGGTGAAATGGATTTAACCATGGTTTCAGGGTCTTTACAGAGGTAAGTTAAAATGAGGTGGTAAGGGTGAGCCCTAACCCAGTATGACTAATATCCTTCTGAAAAGGAGAAATTGGACACAGAGGCAGATGCAGAGGAAAGACTTTATGAAGAGAAATGGGAAAAAGAAGAACTACAAGCCAAGGAGAGAAGCCTGGAACAGATCCAGCCCTTAGAAGATGCCAACCCTGCCAACACCTTGATTTTTTTCTTTTTGCTGTTTTTTAATTTTTATTGGAGTGTAGTTGACTTACAATGTTGTGTTAGTTTCAGATGTACAGAGAAGTGAATCAGTTATACATATATATATCCATTCTTTTTCAGATTCTTTTCCCATATAGGTCATTACAGAATATTGAGTAGAGTTCCCTGTGCTATACGGTAGGTCCGTATTAGTTATCTATTTTATATAGTGTGTATATGTTAATCCCAATCTCCTAATTTATCACTTCCCCCCCCACATTTCCCCTTTGGTAACCATAAGTTTGATTCTCTTGCTTTCTTTCTTGATCTTGCTGCTGACTCCCTCATGGTGGCTGGCTTCCTCATGCATTTCTAATTTGGACTGTTCATGTTTGACAGGCATCCTGTGGGCAGCCTGAGCAGGCTGGGTTGAAGGTTTTGCTTTTGCTTCTTCCAGGTGTTCCAAGGAGTACCAGGTAGGAGTAGTTTTTTGGGTTTTTTTGTTTTTTGTGTGTGTTTTTTAAATTGTGGTAAAATATACATAACATAGAATTTACTATCTCAGCCATTTTTAAGTATACAGTTCAGGAGTGCTAAATATTTTCATCTTGTTGTACAGTCAATCTCCAGGACTCTTCATGTTGCAAAACAGAAACTCTATATTCATTAAACAACTCCCTATATCCCCCTCCCTTCAGGTCCTGGCAACGATTCTACTTTCTTTCTCTATGAATTTTCCAGCCAGGAGTAGCTTTTATGATCACTTCCTGGCCTAGAGACTCTAGGATCACATGAGCAGTGTAAATTTGATCCCAAATCCAAAAGAGGGCAGATGTGTGATTATACATTTCTCAGAGGAGGTCTTCCCCTTCTCAAACCAGACCCAGGCCAGGTTAGAAAATCTTCCTTCTCTGCCTCTTCCAGAGGTTGAATTTTTTCTGGCCTAACTGCACTTAAAAGAAGCTTAAACCCTTAAGGGTCCCAGCTGTATGTGGGGGTCTCATTTCTACCTCCCTGCTTCATGTGGGCTCAAAACTTTGGCTCTAGTCCCTATGGCTATTCAGATCTACTTCCCTGGATATCCAGACCAGTGAAGGGCACTCAGGGAAGGCAAAGCAGCCTCACTCCCTCCCAACTTCCTTTACTGTCTTGCCCAGGGCTATCCTTATTCCCATGCAGCTCAGCTATGCATAAAAAAATGTGTGCTGATTGTTTTATATCCTAAGTTTCTGGATGTTTTTGTAGAGTTTCCCCTAAAAACTATCAAATCTTCCATTCTGTTGAAAAGGAACCTCACTTACATTTCTTTTTCTTTGTACTGGTTTTTAGCCATAACCTTCTATGGAATTTTGCCTTATTTTTCCAATGAAACTAGAGCTCTGGTGTTCACCCGGCACAGCCCCCAGTGGACACACAGGAGGTGCTCAGTGAAAACTAGTAGAATGACGGAAAAAGAGCGAGAGCTCCCAGTCACGGCTGGGGATGGCCACGGAGGTGGTGCTGCCTCTGCTTTCAGGGATGTTTGGGGCCCATAAAATCTGGGTTGACAACGTAGGCAGTGTCCATGGGAAGCTGGGGCTACCTGAGCTTGAATAAAAGGACTAAAGGAACAATGACGATCGTCATCATCATCATAATAGCTAATGTTAATCACTTTATGTCATTTAATCCCCCCACCACACACACACATCAATACCAGAATTAGAATTCTAATTCTAGCCCTCATATTTTATTTATTTATTTTTAATTTTTTTGGCCGTGCCACGTGGCTTGCAGGATCTTAGTTCCCTGACCCGCCCCCTCGGCAGTGAAAGCACGGAGTCCTAACCACTGGACCACCAGCGAATTCCCTCACCCTCATTTTAAAGATGAGGAAAGCAAAGCTCAGAAAGGTCTACAAGTTGCCAAAAATCACACAGCTAGCAAATGGGACAGCAAGCATTAAATCTAAATATGTCTGACCCCAAAGCCCTTGCTGATAACTCTACATTATCAGCAGTCTGAGGGCAGACTGAAGGCAAAAGGAGACCACATTCCCCCACCCAGCAGCTTTGTGCAGCTGGAAGAGCCTGACTGTGAGGCCAAGGAAGGCCCAGCATATGGGATGGAGCCCAAAAGAATCTGGAGCTGGAGGGGTAACCTGAGCACCCTGCAACTTCAGAGTCAGGACCCAGAGGTTGCCTCTGTGAATCAGCCTCTGAAGTAGCATATTCACAGAGGACAGGAATATGGAAGGAAGGAATAGCTGAATCAATTCAGAATGATTCAGGAAGCTTCTGGGCCCAATAGGGTACCCTCCCGTCCTTTTCTAGCATTCCCCACTTCTCCCAGCAACCCTCATCTCCCCCAGCATCCTCCACTTTTCCCAGCATTCTCTCCTCACCCCGTGTCCCTTCATCTTTCCCAGAATTCCCTCATTTCTCCCAAATGCTTTTTCCCAGGTCCAATCCAGAAACAGCTATCAACAGATTCTCTCATCAACCAGTAACGCCTTATTTCATCAAGTCTAATGCACAATGGATTGTAAAATGCACCAGTATTTTATGTGACACTGAGAAAGAGGAGGAAAAATCTATCAGTTAAATTGTGATTTGCCATTAATCCTGATTTCAGAGATGTTAAAATGTGGGGAGTGGGGGAAAGGTGTGAATCAGTGGAATATGGCAACACTAAGAGCCCTACTGTGCATTTGGTACCTTGTCTGAGAGTTACAGAATGTTTCCATATACAGTGCCTCGCTATTAATGGCTAGTAAGCAGGCAGTATGCCCAGAACCATCTTAGACTCTCAGGGATTCAGTTTTCTGCCCTTATGGAAATCACAGGCTAGTTGGCGGTCTTGGAGGCAGGCTGAGAGATCATATACAGAATGGTTCAAGGCTAGTCTTTATGGATGATAAATGTAATAAGTGTTTGAAGCAGGGATGGATCAAAGTTGGCCAAAGTGATCAAAGTAGGTTTCATGGCAAGGAGAAGGAGACTTAAACTAGAGGATGAAGGCTGGAAAATGGGGACAAGAGAAGACACTGAGGAGGGAGAAGTGGGGAGAAAGTGAACAAAGCGTGGAGATGAGGCCCACATGGCAAATGCTCGGGACAGCAGAGAAGGTCCTTTGTCTTGGAGCCGAGAAGCGGCATCACGGTGTCATGGGAGTCTACTTTGGTCAGGCAGGCCAACACAGGACTACAGAAGGCCTTGAAAGCCAAGCAGCTCTTGAGTGTCAGGCAGCAGGGAGCCAGTACAGGTTGTGAGCAGGGGAATGACCTGGTGAACACACTCACTCAGGGAACACTGATGTGCAAGATGAGCTGGAGGCCGAAGCTGGAGGCCAGGACAACAACCATTCCTCCAAGCCCTGCAGTGAAGGAAGGTGACCTCTAAAGAGTCTCTACTGGATGTTCATGTGCCTGGCAGGGCCTGGGGGACAGTTCTTCCACGCGGTTTGAGCCATGCCTAGATGGAAAGGAGTCCTAGATCCTTTACAGAATTGTCCCTTCAGGGCCGGAGCCACCCGGGCATTTGCCTGGTATATTCCCAGGAGGTACAGCTATGTGAAGAACCATCCTCTACTTAGTAAAATTGGTAACACCTAACAGACGCAGGGGCTCAAGAACACATTGCTTACGTTTGCACAGAGTGTAAATCACCATATAAGTAAATCCTTTCTGCCTCTAGAAATTAAAGAGATGTATTTGGTAAGAGACACATATGTCTGATACATGCTCACTGATAAAATACTCCAATTTTTCTGGATCGGTCCTACCTGGCAATTTGTAACAAGAACCATAAAACTAGCTAAACCCTGTGAGGGGGTAACTCCACTTTAAGTGGTGGACGCCTAGGAAATAATCAGAAATAGCCCAAAGCAGTGCCACTTGGGAAGGTGGGAGCCAGAGAACCACCCAAGAACCTAAGAGAGAGGAAAAGGCTCAGCTCAGCCAGGAGGGTCAACATCAGGCACCACCTGAGCTGCCTGAGTGAGGCCTTAACAAACGTGTCAAGTTGGGGAGAAGGACCCCAACTGTGTGTGCTGCCACCCTGGGTGCTGGGACCCTCTGGAGGCAATGCAGTGTTATTTGGCTTCAGAGCTCCCGCTTCCTCATCTATAAAATGGGAACGAAATTTGCAGTTATTGGCCCTCAGCCTGGTCAGTGGTGAACTATTATTACTACATGTATGACACATACAGATAAGAACAGCTCCACCCTCACTGCAAATGGACACAAATAATTTTAGCTGGGCTGGGGGATGGGTAGAGGGTGGCACATACGTGGCTGCAGGGCGTCCCTTGGCTCCAGTGTCTGAGGCAGACGTGGGAAATGGGATGCCAGAGAGCCCAGTGCCATGTCTAAGAGTGTCACCTCCAGCCTGGAAGGGAGACCCAGGTGGGAAAGCCAACTTGGCCCACATCTGCCACTCAGACACCTTGATCCCAGCAGCTGACTGCCTCTCCCCGGCTCTTCATCATAACCTCTCATGACCACAGTTCCCTCTGCACCTCTGGGGACACCCTGATCACTCCCCTGGCAGGGTTACTCACAGTATAGATAAACCCCTTTCCTCCTGAGGTCATCCAAACAAGGTTAGACTCGACCCAAGAAGAATGTGTCTAAGAAGAAACCGAGAGGAAACAAAACTAAGGAATTAAAATGCAGCCATCTGGGAATAGGAGGGCTTCCAAGTCATTAATCTGATATGAATTTGGCTCCAGACTGGGCTGGCAGCCTCCTTTAGCTGCCTCCTCACCTCCTCCTCATCTCTACCCATTTGCCTTAGCAAGAAGCCCTCCTTTCAAGAACCTGCTTCTTCTGGCCTTGAGCAGCCTTACCCATAGCTCTTGGCAGGACCAGCCTCTCTGCTTGAGCTCTTGGAGAATTTGGTTGGCCCCAGAGAGTCCTCCTTCAATCCTGAGCCCTTCCCACAGGGATAATACCTGCTGGGCAGAGTTTTTGTGAGGACTGGAGATCTAGTTGGTGATGCCAACTGCAACAAATGTAAGCTCCATGAGAGTAGGACTTCCTTTTGTTCTCTGCCCCATCTCCTGTGCCTGGCCCATCGTAAATGCTCATGGATGTTTGTCAAATGAATAATAAATATAAATATGAGCTTGAGTATGTATTTCAATCTCTAGAAGGACCCACAGAACCTAGTATCAGTGATTGTATTTGGACAGATGAAAACAGAGTCCTAAGGAATGGGAAACGGAGAGGAAGCTACTTTTCACTGTAAACCAATCTTATCTTTTGATTTTTTCTGATTTTTCCCAGCTGCGCGGTGTGTCACGTGGGATCTTAGTTCCCCGACCAGGGATCAAATCCATGCCCCCTGCAGTGGAAGCATGGAATCTTAACCACTGGACCTCCAGAGAAGTCCCTGATTTTTTTTTTTACTGTGCACATATATTATCTACTTTAAAATAAAAAACACACCACCAGACTTCCCTGGTGGCACAGTGGTTGAGAATCTGCCTGCCAATGCAGGGGACACGGGTTCGTGCCCTGGTCAGGGAGGATCCCACATGCCGCAGAGCAACTAAGCCCGTGCGCCACAACTACTGAGCCTGCGCTCTAGAGCCTGCAAGCCACAACTACTGAGCCTGTGTGCTGCAACTACTGAAGTCCGCGCGCCTAGAGTCCGTGCTCCACAACAAGAGAAGCCGCTGCAATAAGAATCCCACGCACCGCAATGAAGAGTAGCCCCCGCTCACCACAACTAGAGAAAGCCCATGTGCAGCAACGAAGACCCAACACAGCCAAAAGATTAAATAAAATAAATAAAAACACAAGACCACTTACATTAGCACCCCCAAAATGAAATACTTTGATATAAACCTAACAAAATATGTTGAAGATCTACATGATCAAAACTATAAAGCTGTGATGAAAGAAATCAAGGAAGACATAAATAAATCGAGATATTCCATGTTCATGGATAGGAAGACTCAATATTGTTAAGATGTTTGTCCTCCCTAACTTGAGCTATAGATTCAATGTCATCTCAATCAAAATCCTAGCAAGTTATTTTGTGGATATCTACAAACTGATTCTAAAGTTTATATGGAGAGGTAAAAGACCCAGAATGGCCAACACAATATTGAAGAACAAATTTGGAGGACACACACGACCTGACTTCAAGACTTATATAAAGCTACAGTAAACAAGACAGTGTGGTACTGGCAAAAGAATAGACAAATAGACCCATGGAACAGAACAGAGAGCCCAGAAGTAGACCCACATAAATATAAGTAACTAATCTCTGACAAACGAGCAAAGACAATTCAATGGAAAAAAAAAAAAAAAAGAATCTAGGCACAGACCTTATACCTTTTACAAAAATTAATTCAAAATGGATCTTAGACCTAAATGTAAAATGCAAAAGCATAAAACTTCTAGAATATAACATAAGAGAAAATCCAGGTAACCTTGGGTTTGGTAATGAGTTGTTATGTACATTAAAAGCACAATCCATAAAAGGAAACATTAATAAGTTAGACTTTATTAAAATTTAAAACTTCTGCTCTGCAAAAGACACAGCTAAGAAGATGAAAATATTTACGAAAGACCTGATAAAGGACTTGTATCCAAAATATACAAAAAACTCTTCAAACTCAACAAGAAAAAACAAAAGAACCCAATTAAAAAGTGGGCAAGAAATCTGAACAGACACCTCACCAAAAAGATATATGGATGGCAAATAAGCATATGAAAAGATGCTCAACAACATATGTCACTAGGGAATTACATTTAAAACAACGAGATAGCACTATACACCTATTACTTTGTGGCTAAAATCCAAGAAACTTACACTACTAAATGCTGACAAGAAGTAGAGCAACAGGGACGCTCATTGACTGTTGGTGGAAATGCAAAATGGTACAGCCACTTTGGAAGACAGTTTGTTGGTTTCTTACAAGCTAAACATAGCCTTACCATATGTTATGTCCACATAAAAACCTGCACACATACATTTATAGCAGCTTTATTAATAATCACCAAAAGCTGGAAGTAACCAAAATATCCCCTAATAAGTGAATAAACTATAGTACATCCATACAATGGGACATTATTAGGCACTGCAAACAAATGAGCTATCAAGCCACAAAAAGATATGAAGGAACTGGAAATGCATATTTCTAAGTATAAGAAACCAACCTGGAAAGGCTACATACTGTGTGATTCCAACTGTATGATATTTTGGAAAAGGCTAAACTACAGAGATGGCAGAAAGATTGGTGGTTGTCAGAGGATGCAGGGAGGGAGGGAGGAATAGGTATAACACAGAGGATTTGTAGGGCAGTGAAACTATTCTGACATTGTCACAATTTCATTATACATTTGTCAAAATCCATAAATGTACAACACCAAGAGTGAACCCTAATGTAGACTATGAACTTTAATAATGTTTTAATATACTAATAATAATGTATTAATATTGATTCATCAATTGTAACAAACTTACCACACTAATAACACATGTTAATAACAAGGGGCACTGTGTGACTGGGGTAGGGTGGCCATATGGACCTCTTTATACTTTCTCCTCAATCTTTCTGTAAATCTATTGATAAACTGTCCTAAAAAAAACCCCACTAATTATTTTTAAAAGCTTAAAAATTATAAAATAAAAATTATGTAGTCAATGTTATGGGCTTTGCCAGCAGACAGCCCAGGGTTTAAGTCCCAGATTTTGAACCAGCCTCAGCTTCCTCCTCTGGGGTTAACAGTCACGCCTTATAGGCTTCCAGGTTCCAGAACTCCATTGCTGCAGCCTGACAGTCAAAACTTATGTTGCCTATGTGATTTCCACGGACAGGGAAAAGAGTGGTCTTCTCTTGGCTGGGAGGGGAACCAGGGCAAGTAGGACCAGGAGGCACCCTCTGCAGAGATGTCATCCAAGAAAGGTTTCCCAGCTGCAGGAAGACACTGGAAAGCACCTGGCCCCAGCCCAGCCTCTGCTGGGCCAGCTGGTCTGCTGGCCTCTGTGCAGAGCTGCTTCACTGGGGCCTGGGACAGACCCTCCAAAGAGACAAGCAGGAGGGCTACATAGCCTGAGACCCAGTGCAGTGGAGGGGGGAAGGGGCCTGCAGAGCAAGGCGGGCCAGAAGGATCACCACCCTGCTCTGGTGTACCCCTTCCACTATGGGACCGTGGGAAGCCCCTAATCACCTTCTTCATCCACAAAATAGCACTACCCAGGCCCACTCCCAGGGTGGCAGTGAGGGTACCAGGAGGGAGGAGGAGAGCAATCTTAAATGTACGACTTCTCCACTAAGCAGCAAGTGGCACTAATATTACTGCTATCGGATCAGCTACCAATGCAAAGCCTCCAAGGCAGCAATGGGGAGAAAGAAAGATCTGAGCTTCTGAACATGTGACTTAACCTCTCCAAGCCTCAGTTGCCTCATCTGTAATATGGGAAAATTGCAGTTCTTCACCTCCTGGGCTCTGTGTGAATTTGGTGAGATAGTGCCCGCATAGAGCTTAGCACCCTACCTGGCACGGAGATGTCTTTAAACGGTAGCTCCCTGCATCTTCATAAGGTGTGAATGGCATCCCCACTAACTGGGTCATTCTGGCTCAATCACCGTCCCTGCCAGGGCTTCCTCTGTAATTCGAAAGACAGAGGAGGCCACCGTATTGCCACCATTAAGGACAGCATTTATTGACTTGCGGGTGCTAGCCTGGGAACTTGGACAAATTGAATCATGTGGACAAGGCCTTGGCACCCAGAGAGCTGGGCTGGAAAAAACACAGTTGCAAAAAAGGCAGAATGAACTCAACAGCTATGGGAAAGACTTGGAGCCCTGAAGAGAGTTGTCAAGGAGGGTCCTGTTAAACAGAAGAAGGGGGACATTGAGTGACAAGGAGCCTGGCTCCCAATAAGGCCAGTGTTGTCTGCAGTGTTATCCTTGAACCCTGGAGACCCAAGCAGGTGGGGTCTGGCACCGCAGAGAAACCCGTCAGAGTGAGGGGGGCACCGAGGACTCACAGGGGGAGGTGGCACCTGCTAAATCCCTACCTGTGAGAGTGTCAGGACCCAGGAACTATCAGTCAGGGGCAGGGTGGCAGGGAGTAGGCAGCTTGCGGAGGCAGATTTGGAGACTTCCACCCAACAGAGAGGGCTAGCACCAGACCGCCTGGTTTCAAATTCCAGCTCACTGCCTACTGGCTGACCTTGGGCAGGAGATTTAACCCCTGGGCCTCAGTTCCCAGGAGTAAAATGAGGATGACTGTAGCACCCACCATACAGGGTTGTGGTGAGGATCTGAGATCAAGCCGGTTTAGCATTTAACAGTGTGTACCCAGAATAAGTGGCAGCAACTATTATTACTGTTGTTTAGGGGAAGGCTGGCAGCAAGCCTTCTCACCTGCCTGCCCCCTCCCTCTTACTTGGGTCCCACCTTTACACAGGCCTGTTACATATAACTTTGCCGACTGGATCACATTAGAGAGGCGCAGAGCCTAGGAAACCCTCTGACTCCACCCCTACTCCATGCAGGAGTCTCCTCTACAGCTTGCCCAGCCTCTCCTCACATGCCTCCTCTAATGGGGAGCTCACCACTCCATGAGGTAGCCTGTTCCACATTCGGCCAGCTCTGGTCACAAGTCCTCTAGGCGGAGCTAAAATCTCCTCCCTGCAAACTGCCCCTTAGTGGAAGTGATTTTTTGCCAGGGACTTTCCGATGTCTGGAATCTACCCATCCCACAAATGCTAGGAACCCTCTGAGCAGGGCCTGTCATTCCTCCAGTAAGTCTCCCCTGATGAGAGACTTCAACCCCATCCTGAGCATCTCATGCAGAATGGCGCAACTGCTCCCCACAGGGATACACAAATCTCCTCCAATGCCTGGGTCCATGAGACAAAAAAGTCTTGGATGTTCCCAGATCTGACATTAATAATAATTCACATTCACTTGTCTCACTCAACTCTTACAAAACCCCTGTGAGGCATATACTACTTTCTCCCTCAAGTTTTAAAATTGTAGTGATATACATATAACATAAAATCTTAACCATTTCTAAGTGTACATGTCAGTGGTATTAAGTACATTTACATTGTTGCAACCATCACCACCATCTATCTCCAGAAATATTTTCATCTTGCGAAATTGAAACTCTAAATCCATTGAACAATAACTCCCCCATTCCCTCCTCCCCCCGGCTCCCAGCAACCGCCATTCTACTTTCCATTTCTACAATCTGACTACTCTTAGGTACCATACATAAGTGGGATCATACAGAATTTTTCTTTCTGTGTCTGGCTTATTTTGCCTAGCATAACGTCCTCAAGATTCATCCGTCATAGCATGCATCGGAATTTCCTTCCTAAGTCTGAATAATATTCCAGAGTGTGTGTGTGTGTGTGTGTGTGTGTGTGTGTGTATACATATACATATTGTTTATCCATTCATCTGTCACTGGACTCTTTAGTTGCTTCTACCCTTCTGCCTATTGCAAATAATGCTGCTACAAACATGGGTGTACTAATATCTCTTTGAGACCCCACTTTTAATTCTTTTGGGTGTACACCCAGAAGTGGGACTGCTGGGTCATATGGTAGTTCTAGTTTTAATTTCTTTAGGAATTGCCAAACTGTTTTCCACAGTATCATGGAAATGGATTGTACCATTTTACAATCCCACCAACAGTGCACAAGAGTTCCAATTTCTCAATATCCCAGCCAATGCTTGTTATTTTGTTTTCTTTCTACATAGCAGCCATCCTAATAGGTATGAGAGGGTACAGGGAGAGCCTATGCTTACTCCTATTTTACAGCTGAGGAAAGTGAGACTGGAGAGGTGCCCTGACTTGCCCAAGGTCTCACAGGCAGCATGTGGCAGAGCTTGGATTCAAGTTCAGGCTGTCTAAGCCTGTCCAGTGCTCTCAACAGCTCCCATCCCTGCAAATCCCTGCAGTCCAACTGATCAGTGACCACTCTGGAGCCTCCAACATCCTCTGAGCTCCATCCAGGGAGCCCTGGCCAGGGAGGAGGTGTTGACCTTGGACATACCCCCACCCTGCCCCAGAGTGCTAAACTAACCCCAGCCCCTGGATCGTTTCAGCAAAGGCCTTACCCTGCATGGCCTGCAGAGATGACAGCCTGGAGGCATCCTCTAGTTGGTCCCTGCTCTCAGGGCAGGAGCGGGGAAGGGGCCGGGGGCTTGCTCCACAGCTGCCTGACGGGCTGGTAGCTGCTTGGATTATCTTGCACGAAAGCAGGGACAGCCCTGGCAGCGCAGAGCAGCCCGCAGACTCTTGAATCCGGTGAGACCGGGGCTCGGCAGAGGCTGGAGCGCAGGGTAGGGCCTCTCGGGAGACAAGGCAGGGCACACGAGGTGACAGCAACCTATGCAGGGTTGGGCGTGTCCTCTGCACTGCCTCATCACGCCTGAGTGACTGTGGGAAGCTAGCAGTCCTCCCTGCACCTCAGTTTCTTCATCTGTAAAACGGGGGAGACTAAGTCAAACCTACCAGGGAGCTGTGGACATTAAATGAGCACCAGACACACACTGCCTGGCTGAAGAGTGGGCACCGACAGTGCTGGCCACCAGTGCCTCCTCCCAGGCCCATGTGATCCTCCACCTACCCCACACTTGTCCCACCTCTATCCCACACTGCTCTGCCCCTCACCATTGGTGGGCTGGCAGAGCCTTGCGATTAAGCGTCCAGTCCCCCAGGTGACTGTGAGGACTAATACATTTGAATGTGTTAGTTCTGGTCTGATTCCTAGAAAAACAAACACCATAACAGTAATTCCTTCAGGTAAACAAAGACATGGTGACAACGATGTTTGTGAATGCATTATTTCTAACAGTGATAACTTGGTAGCACCTGAACTTCTTCCATAGGAACTAGCTGAATTACCATCCGACCATGCAATGGGATAGTACGTGGCCACTATAAACAATGATGGAGGGCTTCCCCAGTGGCGCAGTGGTTGAGAATCCGCCTGCCAATGCAGGGGACACGGGTTCGATCCCTGGCCCGGGAAGATCCCACATGCCGCGGAGCACCTAAGCTCGTGCGCCACAACTACTGATGTGCTCTAGAGCCCGTGAGCCACAACTACTGAGCCCGCCTGACGCAACTACTGAAGCCCACGCGCCTAAAGCCCGTGCTCCACAATGAGGGAAGCCACTGCAATAAGCAGCCCCCGCACCGCAATGAAGAGTGGCCCCCGCTCGCCGCAACTAGAGAAAGCCCGCCTTCCATGGAGCCTCTCAGGGTCAAGGGGTCAGTCCACTTCAGACAAGATGCCTCTTCCTCCCAAGGCCAAGGCTGGGTCATGGACAGCCACCATGGACAGTGTTGCAGGGGTGGGGGGATAGGATGAATGCAGTCTCCAGAGACATTTTGCAGACCTCCAAAAGGCAAGAGCTGTAAGAAACCTGACTGCCCTGAACTCTCAGCTGAGGCAGGAGAGGAGACCCTGGGTCTGATCATAGAAGATCTGGGACCAGAACCCCAGAACCCTGGGCCCCAACTTGCAGGCCAGGCTTCCCCAGGCCAAGTCTGTTTTGAGAATCCCACTCTCTGCAATGATTTATCTTGGGTACCATCAAAGCCCCTGAAATGGGGTGGAAGGCTGGGGGCATTCCAGGCCTCGAACATCATCCTCTACCCCCAAAGCTGCCAGAACAGGTATCCCCAAAGCCACTTAAATCTCCATATACTTGAGACGAAGTCCAAATTCTCACCTGACTTTCAGGGTTCTTCAGAATTTGGTCCCCACCACTTCCTCTAATCTCCCTTTGCAGCCCTCCTGAACTTCCCACCCTTTCCCAAATGCCATTGGGCTTTAGCACTTGCTACTCTCGCTTCCTCCCCATCTCTGCCTAACAGATTGTTCTTCCTTCTTAAGGAGGGGGCTGTCCTGAAGTGCCCAGGCAGCTGCAGTCGGTCTCCTCTGTCCCTTGGGATGGGCTGTACACCTGTACCAAGAGCAGGGAGCCTGTGTTATATATTGGGTTGGCTAAGTTCGTATGGAAAAACCCGAACAAACTTTTTGGCCAACCCAATATCTCCCTAGCTTCCAGCACCATGACCAGCCAGCCCGATAAATGTTTATTGACTGAGGCAATGAACATGAGTTTTCTGCCTGTCTTTTGTGGCTAATTCTGGTACTTTCTCAAAGGCTCTGGAACATGGCCTTGACCTTCCACAGTAATGGGCCCCTAAGTGCCAGCTGCTTTACCTATATTATCTCATGTAATTCTATGGCACAGGTATTAACATTCCCATTTTATTGCTGGGAATTTGTGCAGCCAGGTTAGAACCCAGCCTATGCGTATTCCATTGTGCCTCCATGTGGCCTCCCAGCAAACTACCAGAGTGGGGAACAAAAGGTGTGCCCACAGACTTCCAAGGAATTCTCCACTCTGTCCAGTGATCCCTTAAACCTGCCCTTTGAGGAAGGTGGCTAAGAGATGGGACTGGTGGCATCCAGATCTGATGGCAGATGGCTGAGTCTGGGGAACCTTTGGAAAGAGGCTGATCTAAACTGCAAGTTCCCTGATGCCCAGTTCTCCAGCCTTAGCACAGATAGGGGCCCAAGTTAAAAAAAAAAAAAAAAAAGAAACAAATAACCTCTAACAGGTGGCTGAATTAGAAGAGGGGAAGGGGTCAAAAAATGCACTTGAGATGACTCTCAACTCTACCCAGCTTCTAAAATCGGCCAGAGAAAGCCCCAGGTTCGAAAGAGCCTTCCAGGGGTGCTTATTAAGCACCAATGTTGTTTTACAAATACTATCTCTGCCTTTCCTATGCCCCTAAGGAGTTTTATAATCTGTATTTTACATGTGAACTAATTGAAGTCATTAGGTGAGAGTTCAAGGTCAGGCAGCTACGCATACAAACCCAGGCTAGCCTGCCTTCAAAGGCCAAGTCTCAACCACTGCGCTAGACTGCCTCCATCCCACTTCCTGAAAAATCCAGAGAAAACAAGTTACCCACCCACTCCCTCATGCCATCATGGTCCTGAAAAGTATTATGAGTGAGCTCATAATACCATGTGTAACATGAGCTGAGCTACATAAATGTTCTTGGGTTTACCTCAAGTATTTATTCTGGATGGAGAATAAAATCCAAGGAGAGATTAAAAAAAGAAATCTAAAAGACAAAGTTATTTCCACAGAGTTGTACATAAAAGTCAAATTATTAATTGCAAAACACCTGGAAGCAATCTAATTTCACAATTTAGGGACAAAGGCTGCATATCCTGGAATGGGCTTGTTAACGTGGCAGATACCACATGGACTTTAAAAATCACAGTTAGTTGGTTTATGTGCATTTATTAGAATAAATGCAAAGTGTAAAAGCAGAACACTTCATTTTAATTTCAGAATACCAACTGAATGAGGAAGGCTCATGTATGCCATTCTATTTTTTTCCTTTCCATTAAAGAATTTTAAATAAATTTTTGATAGGTAATTCATGTACATAATTCATGCACATAGTACATTAAGGTCTAAGGAACTAAAGCAATATCCAGTGGAACAGCCCCCAGTAACCCATGACAGCCATTTAAGAAAGTGGGTTTGTTGAATTACAAAACTCAGAAGGGAACGCAGAGAGAAGCAACTTGCTTTATGGTTATTTGGATGTTTTTTTCCTACAAGGCTGATGAAAGCAAAGGTTTAAAAAAGAAACCCAGAGCAGAGAATTCACACCACTTTTCTGACACATATTTAAGAGCTTCTTTCTGAGACTGTGTTTTTCAAGTCTAGCTCAAATCCCTCTTGCTGTGATCTGTGAAGGAAGGAAGCAGCTAAGTTGGGGTGGTCAAGTCAGGCAAAGAAAACCATGTGAGAGAAAATCGACCCCTTTCTTACCTGTTCACATACCAGGATGCAGTTTTCTAGGGCTTGGAACAGGTACCTAGGAGATGGGGGCAGTTGGTGCCAGGTGGGAAAAGCTGTGGCTTCCCCCAGTCCACAATCCAGGCTTCCCGACTGATGGGAAGGGCGGGGAAAGCAGGCCACAGCAACTGACTCAGAAACTGGAGCCAGCAAGGGCGGGGCAGGGCCACGTGGCCCCAGCCTGCCTTGGAGAATGGAGTAGGAGGGGGCCACAAACCCAGATGATCAGACCGGAACTCTTCTGACCAAGTGCGCCTGGCAAGTTAACAGTGGCAAGTTAATGGTGGGAGTCCGCAGAACCAAGTATTGGCTCCCAGGCAGTCTAGGTCGTTTTAAGGGGCTACCCCAGCTCCTCTCCAGAACACGTTTACTCTGACAAAAACCTTTCTATAAAACTTAATAAAACTGGGTGATGTGGTAGTGACTGGAGTGCATGTGTACATAGGGGGACAAACATTAGATGGAGAAAAGGCCTTTGATAAATATCATCAGTGTTGAGGACCAGTCAATTACCCAGTCTACAGATGGAGACATGAGCCCAGAGAGATGAAGTATCTAACCCAAGATCACACAGCCAGAGGGCTTCCTTCCTTACATGACTTGGCCTGTCCTGGTGTAATATGTGATCTGGCACAGCACTTGTGGGAGTACCTGATGACATGAGAGATCCTTTGCTCAACCCGATCTCCAAGGACAAGGGACACTCTCACTTTGCCTGCGTCAGAGAGCTGAGAATGGTTCTGCTAGCACAGTTCTGTGGGAACTTAAGGGGGAACTCCATCTCTAACAAGCTCCCTGATGTACTTAGACTATATTTGGAATATTTAGGGGTGGGCCAATTCCCCAAGGGATCCTTTTTTTTTTTTTTTCAGCTGCACTGCATGGCTTGCAGGATCTTAGTTCCCTGACCAGGGACTGAACCCGGGCCACGACAGTGAAAGTGCCGAGTCCTAACCACTGGACACCCAGGCAATTCCCTCAAGGAATCCTTTAGTTCCCCCACCAGCAGACAAATAGAGAGCAAGGGACAGGGGAAGGGCTGTGCTCAAAGCATCAAACTACCCAAGATAGTTTGCATGTTTCCCTGAAAGTAAGCACAGAATCCTTTACTAAGGAGTCCCTTATTAACATCTAGGATTCCATAGCACCTGGTTTGGGAAATGCTGGCCTAGAAGATGTTAGCATATCTTATTCTGAATGTCAATGCCTGGCAAAAGTAGTTGTTCAAGAAGTTTCCCAAGAAATGGCTTCTCAGCTGGACTGACAAAACCAGATTCCTGGTTTGGCCAGCAGGACAATAATGCCCACACTGGAATGTACTATGGCTAATTTCCCACCCCTGTACCTAAGGCCGTGACTACACCGGCCACACCGTCAGCAAGGCCTTGCTGTATTTCTACCAAGCTGATTCATAGTAGTCAAGCAGCCCATGGGAGGGCAAGTGGGGTGGAGGTGATGCGGGTACAGCCACAGCATATCACTGGGGTCTCACAGAAGTCTGAACAAACTCCACTGTGCCCTCTCCAGGACCTCTTGGCTTAGAATGATGCCCCTTTCTTTCAAAGGATCGCATATAGGGCTGCAATTCAAGATGGAAGTGGCTCCAGTTCTCCCAGCGCTTTTGGATCCAAGTTCTGTGGCTACACCTCCTCAGACACCCTGGAAGCTCAGTGGAAAGCACTTTGCTGTTACTACGACCCCTAGTAACAAGAGGTTGGTCTTATTCTCCCATTTTACAGAAAGGAGGCTGAGACCAAGCTTAGAGACTGGTGAACACAGGTCATGTGACTTCATATCCAGTGTTCTATGGACTTCACCCCTACTTGGCATTTGGCAGATGGGATCTTGTTTCTGATTGCTTTATGTGAAGTCGCCTTTCTCCAATTGCAGCACCAGCTCCTTAAAGGCAAGAGATTCCTCAGTATGCCTTGTTAACAGCACTAGACCCCCTAATGACTCACAGTAAATGCTAATACTTTTCACCATCACATGTCACACTAGCTTATACACATTTACTCATGACCCCAAATTATTAACTTGTAAAAACTCTCCTTAAATGGCCTAATCAAAAGCAACTCTCATTCCCTGAGATTTTGCTTGCAGTTAGAAAAGGGTAAATTCTGCCGGGTGGGCCTGTGGGATAAAAATCTGAGGACCAGACTCTAATAGACAGAGGCGGGGAACTGGGGTGGGTTTGCCTCTGGGATTACAGCCAAGCCTGACTGGGTGCTGACAGAGCTGCTGGATTTAGAGGGTGAGCTGGGACTGACAGGGGCCTTTAGCTACGTCCAGTTGAGTCTCCCATCCTTGTGTCTCCTATAAACTTGGTGTTTTCTTTTGCTTCATTTTAAACAAGAGGCAATGTTCCCTCATTCTCCTGGAAACCACCTAGTGATTTCCATGTCTGATTATTATTACCAGATTGTGAAATATACAGATGCCCAGACACCCCCAGCAGAGTAATCTGGAGAACAGAAAAGCCACTGCAACAGATTTCCTAGCTTCCTGACCAAAAATCTTTGGCTGTCTACTCTCCACCTCCTCATTTTTCATACTTGGGACCTTCTGACTTTTCCCAGAAATCCCAAGGCTGTGCCTGTTTTATCTGAGAAAACTAGAGACATGGGCCCTAGGATCCTGTGAAATTTGTCACCAGGCTCTCTGGCAGACTCAACGTCACCACCAGACTCAGAGGGACAGAAACAGCATGCTAAGTTACAAAAACTCCTGGGTGTAGAGCAGATATTCAAGGAGGTAACACACAGTAGGTGCTCAGTAAATATTGGTGGAATAAATGAATGTAGCACCATCTTCTAGTGTATCAGGCATATCTCTTGATGTTGACTTTCAAAGCTTCTACAGAAAAGCTCTTGGTGATGCTAATGCAGAGTGGTGAAGGGGATTCTCTTGAGTGCTGTGTAGTCCGTATCTACTGATTTCAGTTCACTCAAACTTCATACAAGGCCCACACAGCGGGTTATCAGATCCCCAAATATAAATCAGCCACTGACCACAGAGGTGTTTCTTCCCTACCCATACACCCCAGACATCGTCACCCATGTACCCCAGTCATCTGTATCCCTACATTGTTATTTTTTTGGACAAGGTTTGACTTCAGCACCAGAGATCTGGATACAGCCCTTGAATATATTTTAAGGGTGCAATAAACTTAAAATATTCACATACAATATTCCATATTCAAATGAGCAAGTGGATGATTCACACAAACACATGGCATTTCTATTTTGAATAGAAACAGGATTTAGGAATTAAAAAAAAAAAAAAAACTGAAAGCCAGGTTGATTCATTTGAACAATTCTCCCAACATTTCTGGCTTCCCACTAATAACCTCAAGAGAGGCTGCAGTCATAGGAGCAGCATGGATTCTGGAGACCAGAGCTCTCCCCATGAGGTAAGTGAACCCCAAGAGTCTTTCCCAGCCCCAGCAGCTGTCTTGCTAGCATTAAAAAAAACAAAAGCCAACATTCCATCCACAGTCCAACTTGAACCCCCCTCCCCCAAAGGAATGCTAGTCATAGCAAAAGATCTTCCAAATGAAACAACATCTGTGGAAACTCCACTCGTGAGGTCAGGGAAAAGTTGGGGCAGCTAAAAACTTTTCAGTACTTTTTTAGACCCAAATTGCAGAGATTTAACAGCAGCAGAATGGGAGCAATCCTAATAACCAAGAGCAAATGCCTTGGTGGGGTGGCCTTCCTTCTCAGTTCTATGGCAGCCTCTAATGTGTTTTGCAAAACAGGACAGAGTTCTCCATTTACCTGGTTGCACAACTAAACCAAAGGAGTTGACGTGGTCCCCTTAACACTTACACAGATGGGATTTGTAATTTAGCTGTATCCAATCACTAAATTTTACTAAACACTTTCTGTAGGTCCTACAGCAACAACTATGAACTAGACAAAACTGGTCTCAACATATTCAAGCCTAATTCCTTGTGCCTGTGCTCCTAAAATTCCACTTGTCAGCGCCCTGTTTTGCAGAGAACAAGCAAACCCACTGATATGCAGAGAAAGCTCAATGGTGAAAATTCCTGGATACACCTAAAACACAAGCAACAAAATAAAAAATAAACAAGTGGGACTACATTAGACTAAAGTCACACAGCAAAATAAAGTAAAAAAGACAATCTATGGAATGGAAAAAATTATTTGCAAACCATATATCTGATAAAGGGTTAATATCCAACAATATAAAGAACTCAGACAACTCAAAAGCAAAACACAAAAAATCCAATTAAGAAATGGGGCAAAGGACCTGAACAGGCACTTTTCCAAAGAAGATATATGAATGGTCAACAGGTACATGAAAAGATGCTCAACAAAACTAGTCATTAGGGAAATGCAAATCAAACTACAGCTAAGTCCTCTGTCCTTCAGGTGAGCTAAATCACCTCACCCCTGTTAGAATGGGCATCACCAAGAAAACGAGAGATAAATGCCGGTGAGGATGTGGGGAAAAGGGAACCCTTGTGCAGTGTTGGTGGGATTGTAAACTGGTACAGCCACTACAGAAAAGAATATGGACAACCCTCAGAAACGTAAAAACAGAACTACCTCATGACAGAGCAATTCCACTTCTGAGAATGTAGCCAAAGGAAATGAAAACACTAACTCAAAGAAACGTGTGTACTCCCATGTTCATAGCAGCGTTATTTACAATAGCTAAGTTATGGAAACAACCTAAGTGTTCATCAACAGATGAATGGATAAAGAAAATGTGGTGTGTGTGTGTGTGTGTGTTTGCAGGACTGGATAAATCTTGAGAGCATTATGCTAAGTGAAATAAGCCTGACAGAAGAAGACAAGTTATTGTATAACGTCACTTATATACAGAATCTAAAAAAACAAAACCAAAAAAGGAAACTCACAGAAAAAGAGATCAGAATTGTGAGGGAAGGGGTGGGGAGCAGAATGGGGGGACAGGACATCAGAGCAAAGTGGTCAAGATATAAACTTCTAGTCATAAGATAAATGAGTACTAGGAATGCAATGTACATGATGACTAGAGTTAACACTGCTGTATGATATATATGAAAGTTGGTAAGAGTATATCCTAAGAGTTCTCTTCACAAGAAAAGTTTTTTCTTTTTTTGCTTTTTCTTTTTATTGTATTTGAGATGATGGATTTAATTAAACTATATATGTCAAACCATTATGACGTATACCTTAAATAGATACAATGATGTATGTCAATTATATCTCAATAAAACTGGAGAAAAGAAAATCTTTCCAGCTGTGAGAATTCAGAGAAATCAAATCCAGAGAAGGCCCCTCAGTTATGGAGCTGAAATGCTGTCTGTATATCCTTCAAAACTTGTATCTCATCCAGCACCCATTTGGCCACAACAGAGAACATGACAAAGTCAACAGACACATCAAAAGTAAAGCAATGTAAAGGGAAAAGAGAACATCACTGTGATGTGGGAGGGGTGGGAAGGGAAGGAGATCCGCATCCATGGTGACTCCTAAAGGAAAATGGAAGACTTCACTGTGCTGATCCAAGCCCCACGTATTAAGGGCTGGGGTTTGGATCAATAAGAACCTACAACACGCTGGGCTGACTGCTGGGTGTTTTAGGTATATGCTCTCATTTTATTGTGACATCAACCCTGTTTATCTCCATGTTATGCACGAGAAGCCAACTGGCCTGACCAAAATCGTGGATCTAATCAGGGGCAGAGGCTTGACTGAACTCAGGCCTGTGAGTTCACGTCTAGACTTATTTACAAATTCCATTCCAGATTTAAGGGGGAGACTCCTAGGAATCTGTATTTTTTATTGAGTGGCCTAAGGGATGATTTTCATGATTAGGAAAATTTGGGGAAAAAAATAAAACAAACATACAAACACAATTTGTACTCCCAAGAGATACAGGGTCACTGACTTGTTGATGAATGTTGGGATTCTGAGGAACTAAGATGCTGTTTTAAGTCAGGTTGGGCTACATACTTAGGGACTTCTGTGCAGCGTATATTACACCTCTCCTTTCACTTTCTACAGCTGGGGGAGCCAAGGCTCAGAAGTTTTAATGGCTTGCCCAAATTCACTCAGCTGTTATTTGGCCCAACCAGATCAGACACGTTGCCTGATTCTAGTTCTCTTTCTACTATAAACACATTTGGCTGATTATTTCCCATGTATAAGCCTCCTCTCCCCTACCAGAATGTCAAGTTCAGCTGAGCGAGCCTTGAGAATTTCTCACTGTGCTTAGCACGATGCTCAGAATATAAGCTCATGATTTGCTGTCATCTATCAGATAACATTTTCCAATACACACCCATATTTCTCTGACAATTCCACTGAGTTTATCATTTTCCCCGGGAATGGAAGAGAATCTTGTAATACACTGGAAGCACAAGATGATGATCCAATGTGAAATTCACCCTTGCCTGGCCTACCAGTAGCTCTCTAGTGGAGCAATAATCAGATGACCACACATTCCCAGTTATGGTGTAAGATCTAAAATTAAGGTCCAGTATCTCATGCTATAAAATCAGAAGGGCTTCAAGTGGCCTAATCGCCAAAGCTTCCCTCCCCACTCTGTTCTCATGAATGAGGTTCCCTGGCTAAACAATCCTCTGTACCAAAGGACCAGGCACAGGTCCTGCCCACCTCTGGGGAGGTTTCAGCTCCTTGCCAGTCTGTGGGTTTATTCAAACAAGCCAATCACAACTTCCCACAAGAACAGGAGAAGTTCCACCCTCTTGATATTACAAAGCCTGCCTCCCAAAGCCCCTAGTTGTTTACTGGGTTCCTGAATGCAACCCCCATGTTGTCTAGCATGGATCGCATGCAGTATCCCTGAGTGACGTGGTGTCTTCCTCCCCTGGGTTGGACAATAAACTGCTGTCTACATAATAAAAACAAAAAAAGGGTGGCAATTCCTGATTCTATACAGAGATCAAGTTTTCCGTTCTTACATAACCCCCCTACTACTGTAGGAAGAAGTATTTCAGGAGAGAGCCTAGGAACAAGGAGCCACTGCTCAAATATCTATGCTGAGTTTCTCATACTACCGCACATCAACATCATACAATCAACCTGACAGGCTAAATGGAACAAGTGGGGGGGGGCACAGCAAAAATGAGCCCTGGAATCAAACTATGCAAATGTACTTCAAAAGTACTGTCTACTATGTATACCCATGAACTGAGAAAATGAAGTGTCATTTAGGGATTCAATTCCTGGCAAAACTCAGGTCTCTACTGACTGATCCAAAACCAAGCTGTGATTAAAGAGATACACAGTTCCAGGGATAGCATCAGGAACCCTCTCTGTACTTGGAATGTGGGCTGTTAGAGGTCAAAGATTATAAGATTATATCTAACCACCTCCATTCCTGACTCTAACCCAGTGCCTGCCAGAGAATCTGTTCAATGGAAGTGCTGAGCACACAAACAAAAAAGGGTTTTACTCTGTGAAGTACTCAGAAAACAAATGACTCAGGCCTCTCCATGCTCAATGAAGCTGACGGATTGCCTGGAACATTAAGGCTTCCCACACAGTTTGACAGGGGAAGGCTGAATTCTCAAGTGTGAATTGGAACATTTGACACTGGGTCACTTCCAGCTGCTGCCTCCACATACTCCAAAGGCCCTCCAGAGCCCACCTAAGATGTCTGTTGAAGACAGGCCTCCCCGCCCCCGACCCCATTACCCATGTGCCTTTAAAAAGGGACCACATGTACTGACTTTATTCCCAAGGGCAGGTTCTTCTGTACTTACTGATCCTTCCTAGTAGACAGATGGCAAATGATCATTTCAGGAGCTGTGGAAGTAAAAGGAGCATCTATTAAGAGACTAGGCAGCTGGAATTCATGCCAAATCCTTCACTCTAAGGCTTCAAAGTAGAAGGGAGCTAAAACAGGGAAGAAGAAACCAGCCACCCTTCCTCACTATCCAATGGGAAGAGATATGGATGACTATATAATTATTATCGAGCCCAAGTTTCATCTGCATAGTAGAAAAGACTAGAGAAAGCCAAAAACCATCACAGAGCTGGCAGCATGAGGCCACAGGGTGCCAGAAGTCCAAGTTGGTAACTGGAAGGAGGACACTCAGTTCTTCCTGCTCCAACTTGGGATCCAATCTCCCACCTAGATTCTCAGCAAAGACACATGGACACCAGCCACCTTAAAAGCTAGGTTTGTATTTCTGGTTAGGTTCCAGGGTGGCAGAACTCCGGAGTTGTACTATAGCCAACCTGGTCCCCACCTCAGCTTGTCTCCCGCCTCCCACAAAGATAACATCATACAAAACTATATTTACAGATTAACCAGTTAAAAATTAAGGGTGTATACAAAAGTAGAGAGCAGAGCCAAAAATATCAGTGCGAGAAAGCTCTGGGAAAAGGGACACTGTATTCCACACCGGAACCTGGGGGCAATGTATTATGTACCAGGCAAGGAGAAGTGTAGCAAATCTCAGCGCCAATTTTAGGGGAAACCAGTCACTCCAGGGGAAGAGTGGATGGGGAAGAGCTACTAGCTTTAATATTACAAAGTCTTAATTATACAGCCACCCTTCTTCTGTCACATGGATTCAGAACCAGGTGGTGAGGGAAATAAGGTCTCTGACAAGCCCCATAGGAAAAGGAAGGGCTCAGAAGGCGTAGCGAGTCCGGATGTCCTCAAGTTTCTTGGACACCTCAGGTGGGGTTCGGTCCAGTTCTTCAGAGACATTCTTTTGTTTGTTGGGCTCCATGGAGTTGAATTGCTCACAGAGATCTCCATCAATCACATTCTAAGGCATGAAAAAATGAGAGGAAGAAAAAGGTTAGATGCCCAAAGAAAATGGCACATGCTAAAGCAGCAACTGCGAGAAAAGCATTTTATTCTCCCTCAGAAACCTGAACTACATTTACAGAGCCAGGAATACTATTCTAAGTTGACCCTTAGTAGCCAGAGTTCAGATTAGCAAAACTGGGTGAAAACTTTTCTCTGGCTATGGTCTGCCCTGAGCTAAGAGGTCTCTGAATATCACTAACTACTCCTCTCCCACATTACTGCCTCCATCAATCCACATCCTCAATGCTCCTTCATTCAGGACTGTTCCAATTTTTAAGGGAGGGAGGCCCAGAGAAAAAGACTGGTGGTTAAATATGCTGAGGATCCCCTTTTTCAACTCGAGTTTCCAAGAAAGACCTACCTTAACAGGGAAGTAATAGGAACGAAAACTGAGGTGGTCTCGCCCACAGAGAGGGGGATGCTCGGACCGGAGGTGCATTTCCACATGCTGGAAGAAGTCATGGTCCTGGCAAAGAAACAAAGAATCTGTCACTAAAAGAAAAAAGTGATTTCAACTACTAGTCTACAGTTTCCAAAGCACAATGAACAGAGAAGCTATTGATTTTTACCACCAAGGAGATGTTAAGTATCTAATTGTTCCTCATGACCACAGGTTCTCCTGCTACAACAAGATAGCTAAAACCTGAAAGAAAACCCCTTTGTATTTGCAAAACATGAGAGAAAACACCATATGCAAAGAGTGGTTTGTAAAGTCAGATTCCTAACCACAGCTTCCTTGGCTGCAATTACATAAACCAAATCTAGCCAAACCAAGAGCTGACTCTAGGAGGCATTAAGTGCCCAGTCTACACCATCCCGTCATTCCTGGTCTGTGGGGTTTTGTTCTGGGGCTTCAGCCTCTGACTAACCAAACCCTGGTACAGTATACAACCAGATGGCTTTCCACAGGGAGGGAAAAAAAAATTCAAGATTCCTATCTCCCCAGGCACTCCTGTCACCTTATAAAAATTGCACAACACTCCTAGTTGCAGATGGAGACAAAATGGATTGCCCTCTTAGGCAGATTTAGCACCAAGAAACAACCTTGGGAAGGCAAAAGCCAGACCAGTGTGGAAGATGTCACCTCATGGGATGTGAACGGGACAAGGATGCCAATTCCTCCTGACAAGGTGGTATAGACAAGCGATTCTGAGCCTCCAGGGATCAGCGTGGTCTTCTGTAACGAAAGTACTGTCTCGCCCACGTGATAGTTCATGATCACTTCTGCCTGCAAGTTGAAACCAGAATAGTGACTATATGTGCCCTCAGGAGCATGTTCTAGATTCCCAAGAGCAAACAGTGCCTCCAAAGGCCAGATTTTACCACTTTTGGAAATTCAAAAATTACTAAAATTTAAAAATACTTTGAAATGTCCTTAGCATTTACTTAGAGCTTAATGCCCTCACAAACATGCTGAAGTTAGATCATTTTTGATTTATAACTACAAAACCTTTTTGTTAAATTATCAAGTCTGCAAAAAGAAGAAAAGAAAAGTATAAAAAACAGCAATCTCTAGGCTTGCCCTCTAAAATGGATCTATTTTTAAAAGTCCAGAGATACAGAAGTATATGTCTACAGGAGAAGAGTAAAGCCCAGGGCATACTTCAGAGAAGAGCTGGTTAGTATCTGGAATGAACCTGTGCAACCATCCTTTCTAAGGAACCCACTATGCAGAGATTTATACTGCTAAAATGTCTCAGAAAAATTTCTCTTCTATTGTCATAAAAATGGGATAGTAACTTGGTCACCTTGTGTCAAACCCACCATGCATGGGAGAACACTCAACATAGTCACACGCACTGTGGATAATTCACTAAAGAAATGTTTCCTCGGTGAGGGTCATGAAGAATGTGCTACGCAGGCTTGTGCCCCTCCTTTGCGGTCCCTTCTGCAATCTTACCTTCTGAGAGGCCCCGTTGAGCAAACCCCGGTCCCACAGGGCTTTGTTTCCAGTGGGATCCTCATCCACTTCATCATTGGTGTTAGGTGGGAGCCTCACCTACAATGAAGTGACACAAATCACAGGGCTGGGTCCTGAACCTATTCACCTCGGTCACCAAGCAACGTTTGCCCCAGGTCCTTGCACGCAAACCTTGGGGCCCCGAGTTTGGCAGAGGCCTGAGCCCAAGTTTCCTGCACCTCTTTTGATGTCCGAGGAGTGACGAACTCAAAAGCAAAAAACCCCAAAAAACAAAAAACTAAAGAGCATAAATGGAGACCACAGAACATAAGCAAGAAAAGCCAGACTGGGCTTTAAAAGATAAGCCAAAATTTTGGCAAAAAGTAAAAATAAATATTAGTCCTTAGCTCAAACTAAATCTATCATTATTAAATCATGTTGCATGGGGATGAGAGAGGTGAATGGGGTGTGGGTAGGGGAAACTTAAAGAATTTTATACCCATTTTTACTTTCCATATCAGAGATCACAGTCTTGGGTCGTTGGCTTTACCACAAACAAAGTGGGTCAGCCTTCCTATACATCACTGTAACCCAAGTAAACATCAACTTACGACACAAATGTTGCCAAACTTGTCTGCCCCAGCCACAGTATCGTAGTCCAGGAGGCTAGCTGTTGTGACCCATCGGGGGTAGGTATCATCAGCAAAGATGATAAGCTGGTTCTCATTACGCTTGTAGCGAACCCAGATGAAACTTTCCTGGACATCAGATACAATTACCCTATGTCCAATTGTCTGGATCCCAGAGATGTAATTGGCGATATGCTGGGAAAAACAAGGACAGCAATGGGTGTAACCTTGGGGTGCAGTATCAACAGAAAGTCCAGGTTACCATGACTGCAGCATATATATGGTCTGAAGAATGGCACACACCAAAGAAGAGGAGTCAACAAGGAGTCAGCAATAAATTCCTAGAAGGTGGGAAAAAGAGCTAACTGGTTTTAATATAGTGGAAATATATGCCTGTCACAGTTAAATTCCTTACAGAAGCAAGGAGAGAAATCTGGCTCTTAGTGTAAAGAAGTCAAGAAACCCACCTACTCCTCCCCTTCTCAAGTCTCAAGGGCCTAATTCTTAACCTGGCATTGGAAGACAAAGAAGGTCCTGATAAAGACATATCATTCTAACAGTTGCTGTCCACCACCCCACCAGGGTCTCCATGTTTACCTTGTTCTCACACTTTCGGAGTAACTTCTTCTTTCCCAGGTCATAGACTCGCAGAAGCTTCCCCACACCAATCAACACCCTCCCCTGGAATGGGGCAATGGCAGCAGGGACCTCTTCCACTGGAGTCTGTGAGAGGAAAAACAGGTGATGCAGCTATTAAAATATACAGCCATACCTCCTCAACCCAAAATGCCTTCTACAGGCATCTGTCAGGAAGACAGACAGCAAGTGATCACCTTTTGCTCAGAGAAAATAAACCACACATACAACAGTCTCTATAAAACAGGGTATTTGGGTAAACACTCCACTTCCCCAAGTGGATCAATGCCACAAGTGAAAAGAAGTCCTGGTACCTGATGAACACTTCAGAACCCATGTGAATTCAACTGGCACCATTAACTAAATGTGAAGCCTCAATATCAGAAAAGTGACTGTGGGACATGGGGAAAGAAGTGCTAGTTTAAGGGACATCTTAGTTGTAAGGGAGACACAATGAGTTTAGCACAAAGAAGCCTCTGTGAAGTAACTATTTCCTAGAGAACACTCCCCTTGTGGGATGCCTGGAGAAATCACATTCATGTGCTGTCAGTGTGGAAGAGAGAATAGGAATTTCTTCTATTTTAAAAATTATGGTAAAATATACACGACTTAATATTTAAACCATTTTCAAGTATATAGTTCAGTAACATTAAGCATATTCACAGTGTTGCACAATCATCACCACTATCCATCCCCAGAACTTTATTATCTTTCCAAGGGAAACTGTGTAACCATTAAACAGAAATCCACATTGTCACCCCTGCCCCGAGAATATTAATTCATTAGAACTGCTGAATTTTGGTTACAAACTGCTGCCTACTTAGTAAGACTAGAAAACAAGGGGCTACTTCAGTATGCATCTATTCCCCATGGAGGGTGGTTAGCACACAGGCCTCCTGTGGGACCAGCAAGCAGTGGAGCTTCACTGGAGCATTTTCCACATGCCACCAAGAGATGGATCAGAAAGACCTGATCCACAACTTACACAAAAGTGGGAAAGTTTAGTAGGACCTAAGAACCAGGAAAACCACTAGCTGGTTCCTACCTTGTGCAAAAACTCCAGTTTTTCCCCATTGTTCACGAGCTTGTAGGTATAGACAAAGCCCCCGGCTACAGATCGGGGATTCAGTATCAGGTCTTTGGCCACACCCACCAGCACATACCAATCATCGCCAGTGTTGGAGAACCTGCACACAGCCACACTGCATTTACAGAGAAAGAATCAGGAGTCAGGTATTAGTCACAGCCCAGAGAATTCCCATTCCAGTCTTCAAAACTCTGTATGTCCTGGGTTCCTTACCTAAAAGCAGCTTCATTCTGTTCCAGCTGGACAAGGTCCAGTGTGTTCCCCTGAATAGGATTCATCACTCGGATCACAGAGGCCCACTGTCCATTGCCAGCCTTAGGAGCTCCAAAAATGGACTCAGGGAGGTTTTCATTGAGGAATGCTGCTGCCATCTCCGCAGCCAGCTCTCGCTCATCCTCCCCTGCTGCTTCTACCATTTCCTAAATCCAAAGAACCAAGGAAGAGTTGGTGTGTTCAGAGGTGGGTGCTGGGTGAGAAGTGGACAAGTAGCAAGAACACCTCCAGGGAGTGTTCATAATACACAAAGTAGCCAAATCTGTCCACCAAAATCAGGATCAAAGGGAAAGGTATACAGACAAGGGGAAGAGGAAAGATCACTAAGGGGAAACTAAAGAACTAACATCAGCTGTGGCGAATACTTGACTGGCGGTCTGAGAAACATGAAGATGAAAACACCTTTTTTCTATCTAACCCATCTGATTTCTCTTGCTAAGAGTACTTGTTTCCTCTTTTCTAGGCCAGATACAGTTTTATATAGTTGGGACCATTTGTTTTTTGCTGGGAAATGGTTTCTGGAAGGAGCTGGTGTTGTGGGGAATACAAAAGCAGTCTCCTCTGGGCCCAATTTCAGGAAACAGATTGTTTTGGAAGTTCCAGGACTGGAGAACCGTTCCAGAGAAGTAGCTGAATACTGAATAAACCCAGCTCAGCATTTTAGTCCTAAGTCACAAGAAAGCCTCTAAAACCAAGGACTGTGGTAAAGGGCTGCTTGAAGGACCTGAAAAGAGCCTGGATCTTCAAATATAACGAAGACTACAGCCATCAATTACACAGAGGTTTAAACTTTTCAACACAATTTCACAGGAATGCCTTTTTATTGAACCCTGAAGGTTAAATGCATTACCTCTGCCATCTGCTGCTTCCTCTGAGCTTTTGTGGCCTCAGTGTAGGCATTATGGTCAGTCTCAATGATGATAAGGTTGTTACTTTCAGGGTGGATGACAAATTTCCTGGGTGTGTACTGCAGTGGAAAGGCTACTTGATTGAAGACAGCACCCAGCTTCTCCAATGCCAAAATCCTACAGCAAAAGGCAAGGAGTTAATAGGTCACCCACTCAGGACCAAGAAACTGGGGTTGAAATGGTCTATAAGCAGTCACAGCAAACACGTCAATCCCTAAAGCTCTAATGTTGGCATTAGACAACAAGAAACAATAGCCTTCTTATCTAGATGATTACACGTAAGAGACAAGGAGATCAGGGGAGGGCCTTTACTTTAGCAACAGCCCATCACTGTTCATGGTGATTCCAGTTTCCACCAGTGAAACCTACATTAGAACCCTCAAAGGATTTTTTATCCCTCCAATGATAATGTGACAGTGAAAAGTTAAAATTTCCTCTTGGTTATTACTGACAAACCCTGATATAAGGAGTACGAATTCCAGGGCTTCCCTGGTGGTGCAATGGTTAAGAATCCGCCTGCCAATGCAGGGGACACGGGTTCGAGCCCTGGTCCGGGAAGATCCCACATGCCGTGGAGCAACTAAGCACGTGAGCCACAGCTACTGAGCCCACAAGCCACAACTACTGAAGCCCATGCGCCTAGACCCATGCTCCGCAACAAGAGAAGCCACTGCGATGAGAAGTCTGCACACCGCAACGAAGACCCAATACAGCCAAAAAAATAAATTAATAAAACTAAATTTTAAAAGAAGAGTACCAATTCCAAATTTGTTGTGAAGCACTGCAATTATCTGAACATATGTGGTACTTGTATGACAGTGTTTCATAAAATAAACTGGATGCCATCCTGAACGAAAATCACCTAAGCTTTAGGAAATCCACAACGACGCACAAAGAGATGGCAAGTATGAGTTCTACAGCCTTTGTCAAAAGGGACAGAGATGTGGACTTCCCTGGTGACACAGTGGTTGGGAGTCCGCCTGCCGATGCAGGGGACACGGGTTCGTGCCCTGGTCTGGGAGGATCCCATATGCCGTGGAGCAGCTGGGCCCATGAGCCATGGCCGCTGAACCTGCGCGTCCGGAGCCTGTGCTCCGCAACAGGAGAGGCCACAACAGTGAGAGGCCTGCGTACCGCAAAAAAAAAAAAAAAAAAAAAAGGGACAGAGATGTGCATTAAGCCAAATTATAAGCAAAATGAGCAGAACCCAGATGCTCTTAAAAATATAGACACTTGGTCTCTAACAATGGAGTTTTATTTTTAATTTAAATATTCTTACAGATCATATACAATCTGACAGCAGACCTAAAAAACAATGGAAGATAGGAAAAACCATTTCAAAGTGCTGAAAGAAAAAAACAGCTAATTAAGAATCATTAAGGGACTTCCCTGGTGGCGCAGTGGTTAAGAATCCGCCTGCCAATGCAGGGAACATGGGTTCGAGCCATGGTCTGGGAAGATCCCACATGCTGCGGAGCAACTAAGCCTGTGTGCCACAACTACTAAGCTTGTGTGCCACAACTACTGTAGCCCGTGTGCCTAAAGCCTGTGCTCCACAGCAAGAGAAGTCACTGTAATGAGAAGTCCATGCACTGCAGCAAAGAGTAGCCACCATTCGCCACAACTAGAGAAAGCCTGTGCACAGCAACAAAGACCCAATGCAGCCATAAATAAATAAATGTATTTAAAAAAAAAAAAAGAATCATTAAAAAAGAGTACAATATAAAAAACAGAACATCTTCTAATAGACTATGATTAACAACATTCCACTCCCATAAATATCCAAATATTCTGAGGGGATAATTAGCAAGCTCCCTTTACCTGCAGACATTAAATCAAATACTTTACCAACATGTGAGTAAAAAAAAAAAAAAATCAACTGCTAAACATCAAAAACTGTCATTCTGCAAGGAAAAAAAAAGTACGGCATTAAAAAAACCCACAACCCCTGAGTTTTGATTCTTCTAGTCCAACCCACACACTGGCCTGCTTTCATAAAGGCACTCTACCACACCAAAAGGCAGACTCCAGACAGAGGGAGCACCTGCCCTAAGGGAGAAACATAACATGGGAAGGGACACAGATGCTCCCGTGTTGTATTCTTCCTTGGAAAACATGAGGCTAGCCAGCGTTTGTCAAAGTGGGGCATATACCACTGCTGATACCCAAGATGACTTCAGGCAGTTCTCAGATGGAGTTTTTTTCTTTTTCTTTTTTTAATATTTATTTGGCTGCACCAGGTCTTAGTTGCAGCATGCAGGATCTAGTTCCCTGACAAGGGATTGAACCCGGGCCCCTGCATTGGGAGCACGGAGTCTTAACACTGGACCACCAGGGAAGTCCCTAAGACGGAGTTTTTAAAATATAATTCTTCAAAAAATAATTAGCCTTTTGTGTGCCAAAGGATACCACCAAGAAAGTGAAAAGACAGGACTTCCCTGCTGGCGCAGTGGTTAAGAATCCACCTACCCATGCAGGGGACACGGGTTCGAGCCCTGGTCCAGGAAGATCCCACATGCCACGGAGCAACTAAGCCCATGCGCCAGAACTACTAAGCCCGCGCTCAAGAACCAACGAGCCCCAACTACTGAGCCCATGTGCCACAACTACTGAAGCACACACACCTAGAGTCTGTGTTCCGCAACAAAGAGAAGCCACCGCAATGAGAAGCCCGCTCACCGCAACGAAGAGTAGCCCCCACTTGCCACAACTAGAGAAAGCCCACACGCAGCAACGAAGACCCAACGCAGCCATAAATAAATAAATACCAAAAATAAAGAAAGAAAGTGAAAAGACAGTCCGCAGGAGAAAATATCTGCAAATCATATTATCTGATAAGGCAGTTGTATCTAAAACATAAAAAGAACTCTTACAAATTCAACGATAAAAAGACAACCCAATTAAAAAATGGGCAAAGGATCTGAATAGACATTACTCCAAAGAAGAACAAAGAGCCAATATAAGCACATGAAATGATGCTCAACATCATTAACCATCAAAGAAATGCACATCTAAACCACAATGAGATATCACTTCACACTCTCTAGGATGGCTAGAATCAAAAAGTCATATAATAACAAGTGCTGGTAAAGATGTGCAGAAATTGGAATCCTCAAACCTCATTGGTGGAAACGTAAAATAGTCTAGCCACTTTGGAGAGCAGCCTGGCAGCTCCTCAAAAAGTTGAACAGTTACCAACAATTCCACTCTTGCAGGTACATACCCAAGGAAAATGAAAATATACACCCACATAAAAACTTGTACATGAGTGTTCACAGCAGCGTTATTCATAATAACCAAAAGTGAAAGTGAATGGTTCTGACAGTAAGTACTATGGACAGTGGTGTTTAAACTATGTTCCCAAGAATTCTTCTTATATGTTTCACACAGCAGCCTTCCCTGATATTGTTCTGGGGGAAAAATGTTCTGCTGCTACAAAAAAAGTTTGAAAACCTGTGGAATTGTCAAAATTAATAAGGAATCAAGGAGATAGAGAGCACACGTCGATAAAACAATTAGAGGATACATGGATGAGGCTAGGCCTTGCAAGGCAGAGATGTGTGTGGGAAGCATTCCAAGGACAGCTGCAGAGATAAAAAACCAGGAAGGAATATATAGAGGTATGCAGGGAGAGTAATTCTGCTGGAGCATAAGGTATACAAAGGTGCTGACGCTTAGAAAGAGAGCGACAATGACTGAAAACTTTGAAAAGTTTTTGCAAACAAATCTGGCAGTTCACTTGATTAAGTACCAAGTGACTCATATATCAAGAGGTCAGAGTTCCATTGTAAACAGCCAACAGTTATAACCAGGACATGTATGACCAACAGTTATAACCAGGACATGTATGACACTAGTGGCATTAAAGGGTTAAAAAAGAAAACAAACACAACCAACCGCCAAAACTCGAGACAGTCAAACTGAATAGGTCATTTTCCATCTTGCAATACAGACAGTGTTCACTCCAATGTGATCAGTGTAAATAATCTGTCAACCTGCAAAAGGCCTAAATAATTTATATTGGTTAATATTTAAGATATAACACTGCAAATGCAAGACAGAGTGAGAAAAGATTATCAGTGAGCCAACAACGCCTGCTCTAAAACCAATCCAATGGCATGGCCCTTGAAAACAAGAATCTTAAATCTCAGAGACTGAACTACACTGCTGAGTATAAAAACTTGGCACTGAAGGTCTAAACAGAAGCTAAAACTCCCAAACACCAAGACTTGGCTACTAGGTACTTAAATCCTGAGCCAAATGAAGGTTTCAATTACAACACTAGTGCCATGGCAAAAAGTCAGCTCTCTGCAGCCTCTTGCGGGGCTTCAACTGTGGGGCTCTCTCACCTCAGGGTATTGGTGGAGATGGCCACAATGCCCTCAGGGCACTGTTCAGAGGCGAAGCCAGATGCAAATTCCAGGGTCTCGTAAGACAGGGGGGTGAGATGGAAACGAGATTGGTAAGAATAGCTCAACCATGAGCGGCTTGACATGGCCAACACCTGAGGAAAGAAAAACATCTCCAATAAGCTTGGGAAAAGCCCAAACATGGTATGCTAACCAAATCATCCTATCCCCAAATTTCAGTGTGCAGAATATCCCAAGGAATTTTAGAAACCTAAAGGGCTACCTTAAGAAAAACAGGCCTAGAGAAGAGGCAGTATGGCTTACTATTTGCTAAAAGCATTGGCTATTAGCCAGATGAGCTACTAATCACTCAATCTCTGAGCCCCAGTTTCCACATGAGTAAATTGGGAATACTATCACAAGGCTGGATAGTTGCAAGTATTAAATGCACTAACAAGTAAAGAACTGGCAGAGCACCCGGCAACACTGATATTCTTAGCTACAAAGGACACAATGTTTCCCAGCCTCTTTCACATTACACAGTAAGCCATGACACTGATACCAGGTTGCTCCTGGGTAGTGGTATCCTACATCGGAGGTTTCCAGCTAACTGTCAGTGTACTCCATTTGCTCAGCCTCAGGATTGAAGGGATCAATATTCTAACTCACCTATAACCAAATCATGGCACAGTGCCATGGAAATCCAGTTAAGAAGCTCTAGATTAAGGGACCCAAGACTTCCCACATGAAGGAAACTAATCAAGATAAAGCTAATGTCAACTAACTACAACACTGGTGAATTAATGACAGCAAAATTTATACCAAGGGGATTTTTCTCAGCTGATGCCACTAACATCCAAAAACACTATCTCGCCCCTTTCATTACTTACTGCCTCCTGGCCTTGCATCCGGACACGAAAGAGTTTCACAGGACGGGACCCCAGGTACCTAGTGCGGGTGTCAGACAGATCCCCAGTGACAGGGTCCAGGACTGTTCTCAGCAACACACCATTCTAATAAAAAGGAGAGGAGTGGTTAAAGCCTATACATAATGGAAGCTTCTTTAGCTACTTTAATTTCAGAGCAAATGGAAGGAAATGACTAGGTGGTTTAAATATATAGTAATCAGCCTGCCATTCATTCACTGTCTCCTAAATCACTCTCACTCAAATAGCTATTGAGTATTCACTAAGTGAAAAGCACAGTTACTTTTCACTGTGTATCCTTAAAAATATTTTTACCAAGTATGTTAAACTCTTCTTCATAATTTTAAGTTTTAAGATATATGCACAGTTTAATATCCACGCCTATTGTGGTCTCTAAATACCATTTCCCTTAAAAAGAATAAAAATCCTAAGAGAAATGGCTTCTTCAGGTCTGAAGCAAGAATGTTCCAAATGTGTGTGGGGCACTTTGTTGTGCCAGGAAGAAGCCTCCAAAGATAGTGGGGTCATGTTAAAAGGACAAAGGAGCCTACTTGAAAGGGGAACTCCCACTCATCTAAAATGTGGCAATTTAGCATCCAAAACAACTACAATAGTTTGATGCACAAATATTATAAAATCTGCAAGTTCATAACGTTATTTAAAAAACAAAACAAAACAAACACTTCATCAGTCTTCATTGGAGTATGCTACGGCACCAACTCCTTACTCTGAAAATAAGTGAGCAAAGGGGAAAAAAATGAAATATTTATCCTTTCCCTATATGAACTGTACTTCAGGGTAAGCAAAGATATAAAGCAAATTTTGTCTCTAGAGAAAAGTTCCAGCTAATTAAAGAATGAAATAGAAAACCATCACTTCCCAACCCCTAATGAATCTAAGCAATGTGTATCACTGGCTGTTATTAAGTAAAAGATGGACAGGGAGCTTTAAAACAGGTCATTCAAAATAGATACTAACATTCTAACATCATTAAATTAAGTGGGACAACCAGACTTCATATGCCACCTGATATAATAGGAAAACAAATGGCACCTATAAAAATATTCTTGTCCCTCACCAAAAACAAATCTAATCAACCTCTTGGTCTGTGCCATCTAATACTATAGCCATCAAGCCACATGTGGTTAGTTAGAATTAGAAGTGTGCTATTAGGACTTCCCTGGTGGCGCAGTGGTTAAGAATCCACCTGCCAATGCAGGGGACACGGGTTTGTAGCCCTGGTCCAGGAAGATCCCACATGCCATGGAGCAACTAAGCCCGTGCGCCACAACTACTGAGCCTGCACTCTAGAGCCTGCGAGCCACAACTACTGAAAGCCTGTGAGCCTAGAGGCCGTGCTCCGCAACAAGAGAAGCCACTGCAACGAGAAGCCTGCGCACCGCAATTAAGAGTAGAGAAAATAATAAAGATGTTTAAAAAAAAAAAAAAAAAAAAGAGTAGAGAAAATAGAGAAAGCCTGCGAGCAGCAACGAAGACCCAATGCAGCCCAAAATAATTTTTTTTTAAAAAGTGCTGTTAAGTGCAAAGTACCAAATAGCAGATTTCAGAGACCTAATTCTCCCCATACCCAAAAAAATAAAAGGGAGAAAACATAAAATATCTTAATTCTCTACTGACTACAAATTGAAATGGTATTTTGGATATACTAGGTTAAATAAAACATTAAAATTTAACTCCATCTGTTCCTTTTTTGTGGCTACTGAAAAACTTAAAATTAGACCTGTGGCTTGCATTATATTTTTAATGGATAGCATGGTCTAATCTACCCACCAGTTTGCAGGAAATACAAAGGATAAAGGAACATTAAACACACAAGGAATGACTGTCAAATCCAGAAGGTGGGAAATTCCACAAGAAAAGTGATCTGGTTTCTTTAAAAAAATTTTTTTTAACAGGTTGGGACAGTTATTAAAAGAAACATAAAAAGATAAATCAAGCAGATGAAAACTGTGGACAGCTTTATGTAGATCCCGAGTAGAACCAAATGTAAAAACATTTTTGGGATAAGAAAAAAAAAGGAGAAAACTAGAATACAGGGCTATCAGATGACATTAGGGAATTGTTAGGGCTTCCCTGGTGGTGCAGTGGTTTGAGAATCCGCCTGCCAATGAAGCGGACACGGGTTCGAGCCCTGGTTCGGGAAGATCCCACATGCCGCGGAGCAACTAAGCCCGCGTGCCACAACTACTGAGCCTGCACCCTAGAGCCCTCGAGCCACAACTACAGAAGCCCGTGTGCCTAGAGGCCGTGGTCCGCAACAAGAGAAGCCACTGCAATGAGAAGCCCGCGCACTGCAACGGAGAGTGGCCCCGCTCACCACAACTAGAGAAAAAGCCCGCGCGCAGCAACAAAGACCCAACGCAACCAGCCATAAACAAACAAAGGAATTGTTAAATTTTGTTGAGCATGATCATATTAAGGCCTCAACACACACACACCCCTCGGCACAGCTACATTCTCAAGTACTTAAAGATGAAACTATATACCATATTGGATCTGCATTAAAATACTCCAGGAAAAAGAAAAGAAGGGGAAAAGACAAAGTGCTGAT
This sequence comes from Delphinapterus leucas, assembly GCF_059928025.1. Lineage (NCBI taxonomy): Eukaryota > Metazoa > Chordata > Mammalia > Artiodactyla > Monodontidae > Delphinapterus > Delphinapterus leucas. The sequence continues at coordinate 47,631,360 of NC_143148.1, forward strand.
AACTGGTAATAGGTACATGGAGGTGCATTACATTAGTCTAACTCCTGGGCATGTTTGAGAAATTCTAAATTAGGAAGTGAAATTAAAAAGCAAAAAGTACCTGGCCTAGATGAAAACAAAAAGTATCAATATATGGTCAAAACCCCTGACAATATCTGATCCTTAGGTTCCTGCCTTTTGGGCCATGAAGAGCTCAGGTGCTTTGGCAACAGGGAACATCTAGGGGCCCTCTATTGCTAATGGAGCCCATTATGAACTGTGAGACCCTCCGTATCCAGGGGTTCTGAATTCACGGATTCAACCAACCATAGATCAAAAATATTTGAGGGGAAAAAAAAAAAATTCCAGAAAATTCCAAAAACCGAAACTTGAATTTGCAGCAGCTATTTATATAGCATTTACCTTGTATTAGGTAATTAAGTAATCTAGAGATGATTTAAAGTATATGAGAATATGCAATTACTATGCCATTTCATATAAGAGACTTGAGTATCCTCAGACTTTGGTATCCAAGGGAGATCCTGGAACCAATCCCCCAAGGATACCAAAGGACAATCGTATTAGTTTCAAAAGGTGCATACTGTGAGTACAGGCAACTCTTAAGAACCCCATCTAGTTCTGCCACAGAACAGCGATTGCCAAGCATTTTTATCAAAAACTCTTCATAAAAATACTTTTTTTCTAGGCCTGATTTGTTCTAATTAGAGGTGAAATAAGTGGAACACAGAGCAGCATTGCTCACTTCTCATAAGGTGGGTAACTGAAACCATAGGCACAGTATTGAACAAAGGAGTCATGAAAGTAAAAGAAGCCCTGACACCAACAATGTGAGCTTCTAGATCTCTTACCTGTAGCCCAATATTCAGGTATAAGAAGCCAATAGAGCCCCTCTCACCCAGCTCATCCTGCTTCTCAGTCCCACCCATTTCCACAATACACAAGGACTCAGGCTGGGCTGGGAGAGCCTGCATGCTCAAAGGTTGCAAACAGTCCTAAGGGGGAAAGAGAAAAGAATAAAACATCGGAAGTGACCAATTTTGGAAAAAACCTACCCAGAGAAATCTAATTCTAGAAGTGAAGAACAACTCTTTCTCATGGACAGTGAAAACCTGAAAAAGGAGTTCTATTTAGACTGAACCTTAAAACAATCTCTGGAGAGGATTGTGCTTTCCTTTTTTTTTTTGCAAAAGTGGATAACGGTAAAAGTAAATATGCAAAGGGCACCTCTTTAAAGTCATCCAAGGCCCTTGTCTGTAAACACAGTCTTGGATTTTTTTTTTTGTTTCTGTTTAAACTAAAAAAGGGAATCAAGCCATAAGCCAAAGAAGCAGGCACTGTAGAAGACTCCTGAGGTGTGCTGCTACAATAATCAGGAGAAGCAGCAGGTGGAGATTTCAGGGTCCAGCCCAGCTGATCTCAGAGGGGGACATCAAAAATGGGTCAGGTGCTCGGTTCCAAGTGGAAGATCCTTAAAGTTGACAGCGACACTCACTGAGGGATCCAGGGAGATGATTCTGACAGTATTGTCCACCAGCCCCACAGCCAGGAAGCGAGACCGCTGCTCTCCAGGGGGGACGTTGGCCAGACTCATGCACACCACATCTGCTGACATCTCTTTCCGCTCTGTGTATTCATTCAGCTGTCCTGACTACAGGAATGAAGACAGAGAGAGGTCACAAACCACTCCAACTTGCCCCCAAACCCTGGGCCTGGAGAACAAAGGGAGCCTGTTAAGTTCCTTTTTGCTTCCTCGCACTCTTCTTACTATAATCAATGACCAAGAATATCTCTACCTAAGGTTCCAAGACTAAACTCTACAGGCTAATGGAAAGCAAAATTACTGACAAGAGAATCAAGAGACCCTTGACAAGTATAATGCACCACAAATTTTCTAAGCCAACCTAGCTCTCAGGAAATGAAATTACATAAAATTGTTTATTTGTTCATGAAAGTACTCTGGGTGAAAGAGAATTCAAATATGGCATATAAAGACAAAACCCCTCAATCATAGGTACAGTTGGACTATACAAGTTGGCCACATCCAGAGACTTCTTAAGAACATAATTAAACACACCTAACATCCTTCCATATATAAAAGTAAAATAAATTTCTGAAATTGATTCAGATTGCAGAAACTAAACATATGGCAAGTAATCTGGTGGAAAACTAGAGTGTGAAGGGCAGAAAAATTGTTTCATTGCTAAGATGGCATTTCGTAACTCCAATTAGAATTAAAGACATGAAAACATATCCACCTCCAACCCCCTTGTAAAGGGCTTTAGGACACTTTCCCTTCTCATTTCCCTTTCATTTTTAAAATTTTATTTATGTTTTAATAGATTTTTATTGGAGTATAATTGCTTCACAATACTGTGTTAGTTTTTTGTGTGCACAACAAAGCAAATTAGCCATATGCATACACATGTCCCCATATCCCCTCCCTCCCACCCTCCCTTTCCCACCCCCTAGGTCATCACAAAGCACCAAGCCTATCTCCCTGTGCTACGCTGCTGCTTCCCACCAGCCAACTATTCTACATTTGGTAGTGTTCATTTCCCTTTCTTATGAATATGTAATCTAGAGACCTGGACTGCAACTCCCATCTTCACCTCTGAACCCTACATTAAGTCCCACAGTGAATGGTAAAATAACATACGGGATCCATTTCAAAATAGACCAGTTCTCCTCCTGTCAGGGCGATCACCACTTGTCGTTGGTTCACTGCACATTTCACAATTGTTTTCTTTCCAGGAGTCTTCCACTCATTGACTCTCTTGTCTGCTCGTATGTGCCGAATGCCATCAGGATACACCTTGAGGCAGTAACAGAAAGAAACCCAACTTTAGCAATTTGACTCATCACTCAAGCATGACCCTCACACGTATCAGATCTGTCAGATCTAGAGGCACTGTATTTGAAGCACCAGTTGGGTCAATGACAAAAAAGAGTTAAGAGGTCCCAGGCAAGGTTAACTTCAAAAAAGTTCATGTTTTGCAGCATCCATTTCAAAGAAGTTCAAAGCTCCTTAAATGTGAACCCAGCAATCTACACCATAATGAGGTCAAAGAAAGGACAAAGTAAGGTGAGCAGGTTAAGTAGCTCTCTGAGAATCCTCACCTGCACTAAGGCATCATCTCCTAACAAGGAGCAGGACAAGGTTGGGGTAGTGCCCAGAAACCCAGAGTCAGTCACTTCTTCTACAGTCTCTCCAATGGACAACACAAGTGTGGCATTCACGAAAGACACAATGATGTAAGCATCAAACTCATCTGAAACGGAAAGAGAAGAAAGAAGTGGGTTAGCTAAGAACTCATTAGTTACAAAGCCAAATGAGACACACTAAGCATTCTCTTCAGAAACTTTCCAAGGCACTTCTTCTATGTGTAGTCATCACACACAGTCATGTGGCAAACAGCACAGGATGATCCAAAAGATAATTAAAGGTCATAACAGCCTTCAGATATACTTTGCTTCCTTAAATGGCTAAACAGTACATAAAGTAGACATGCCCACATCTAATACCTTTGAAAATTAATATTTTCTTGAGACATTTGCTAGAAAAATGCAAGAGAACAAAGCAAGAGGAAATTTTGTATACAATATTTATATGTACTGAAGCTAGAGTTTCAGATGCCAATCACAATCCATTCTTAAGAGATAACTCCCTATAACCAAGGAAGGTCCCCATCTTCTTCCAAAAGTATCTTATGTGAGAACACAAGACCTAATGAATAAAATAGTGATTACTTAAGCCTCCATGAGACTAAGACATTCTAGGGTTGGAAACTGAGAATCCTAGGATGTCCCGAAAGGAATGATGTAAGAACACTGGATAACCAGGAAGGGGGTGGGTGGTGGTGGTAGTTTATATTGTCAGCCCTTGAACTCTCTAGTTTTTCACATTTAAAAATATAACCATTCGATGGTCATGAGCAATCCTATTAGAACTTGCTTTTCATTTAATAAAATGCACTTGGATAAACAAACACCAACAAGTTTTTCAAGGAGGTCAGAGGTATACAGGCAACCCCAGAAGTTTCTCACACAGATCCCACAGTTAAAAGCTGTCTACTTCCTACACGTTCCACCCTACAACATAAAACAACTTCTGTATGTATCTCCCACATCCAGCACAATGTTTGGCATAAAGCTTGATAAATGCTGAATAAATGTATGTTCATTTTTTTTGAGATGAATTGAGATTTTCCTACTTTACATTTAATTTTCTATATCAAGTCCCCTCTTCTTGTCCCCTTCACACAGAAATCAGGCAAACAAGGGATAGAATGACAAGCAGACACTCTGCTTAGAGTGGCTGCCTCACTCTTAGCAGAAGCAGCTGAAGGATCCTGCTTGCCTGAGTCCCGGTCAGAGCTCAACACCATAGGCCTGATCCACCCCACTCACATCAAGGACACAGTATGGATTGAGTGCTCCAAGGGTCATTCAGCTGAACTAAGATTACTCAATGAGTTCAGCAGAATCAGTGCTCTTTACAGAAAAAGGGGCCAGATGAAACTGTATTATTGGTATAACCTATAGTAGCATTCTGACCTATTAGCAGGACATAAAATCAATTTTGTGGACTGCAATCAGCATTTTAAAATACAAATATATAGAAATAAATATAATTTATGAGGATGCCTCATAGTAAGGGTAAGTACTATTCTGCAAAACTGTTGCTTCAGTTAATAATACGTGTGCACTGAATGAGTGGCTGAAAGGCAAGGATCAAAGATCTTTCCCAATGGGTATAATCTAATGGCTACACCAGGAATCCAGAGCAAGGGTTCCATCATAAGGTATAACACTGAACAAGCAGATAATTGGTTTTAGATTACTTTACTATAACTGTCAGCATGTATCGCATGCCTGGGGACACCTTATAAAATGGCTTTGTAAGAAGACCGCACTGTTCGCCATCATAAAACATGGAGTGTGGACGTGGTTGTCTCTGAAATGGATGCCTTAATAGCGCACAACAAAACCATCTTCACTCTCCACACAACACCAAGCTTGGAAGCTTTGCTCCAGCTCTCAGTTTTTGAACTGGAAATTTCTGGTATGTAAAAGTAACAGGAATTGCTTAATTTTAACATTATATAAATATCGTGTCCTTTCCCATGTTCTCAACACTGAAACCTTGTATCTTAAAAGCTGTGCCAGAGCAAATTAAAGCCCAACAAAAATGGCTCAAACTGGTCAGGATTTCAGCCTCTTTCTTCAGTCAAGGGAAAAGGTGGGCTTCCAGAAAAGAAACCACACATTTATAACTTACATGCAGAGAATGAGGGGAGTGAGGGAAAAAGGACTGCCTGGGCCCCTTATCCTTCCTCTGACCCAAGGCCCCAGACTGCTCAGGTATGAAAATAAAGAGATGCTGGGTGGACTTAAATAGGGTCTTATGTTTGCTGGGCAGTTCAACAAGGAGTAAAGCAATGACTGACATCTGAAAGCTCCTTTACATCACGGATTTCCTCAAAATATCCACTACCCTGTAAATACTAAGCACACTGTAACTTCTACCCTTTCCATTCTACGGCCAGGAGGACCAGAAACAGATAAGCTGCTCTTGTGTCCTAAGCAGGTTATAGGTTAAAAGGTGGACTTCAGAACAAAATCAAGCTTCAGTCAAGATAAATGACTATGAACTATGAAATCTATGTTGCCTTCTTCCAGAGGTTTCAAATTTCATATAAATGACCATTAGTTCAAACCTCAGTGAAGAATCTATTAGGATATGAGAACGCATCTTTGTCTCAGTTAAAAAGGACTTCTATCTGTCTGAGCAATACGGAAGCAGCCCACAGAAGAGGGAATGCTTTCTTCTTCTTTCCCCTGCCTTAGTATCTCAGGCTCAAAAAACAGCTCACTACTCCAAAGGGAAAAGTGAGCGACCATCCAGATGATTTAGGCCTCCAATGTCTCACTCTCACTCTATACTCAGACTACTCAGTGCTTGTCTTGCCTCAGCACAGTCTTGATTATACTCAAAAGAGAAAAAGGGGGGCTTTCTCCAGGACCTAATCTTTCAGTCAGTACATGTGGAACATTACAAAAACATCGAGAGAGAGTATGAAGTTAAGATTTTCTAGCCACAGCCTCTTTTAGCTTAATGAGAGGCAAATTAATCAAATGTTCCATATTCTGTAGGAGAAAGTGATTCCTGCCTCAGACTATTTAACATACAGGCAGATGGGTGTGCACCACTAACACTGCACATGGAGAGCCAACTGCAAGTTACCCTCTGAAAGATGCTACCAGGGCAGCCTCAATATTTTGTGCAGGTCCCTCTCCCTGGGTAATCTCTAAGACCCCATAGTAGACCCTAGCAATAGGTACAAGGTACACACCTGTGGTGATCAGCACCTTCACCAGCCACCTGTGGAAGAGAAAAAAAGGCTTGGTATTGGTAGTGTGCATCACCAAGTACCAGCCAAGGTTAGTAGTTGCCTGGAAGACTGCAGCATGTGTGGACATGTGGAATAGTAACTTAGGGTATCTGGAAAGAGAATGAACAGAGAGAACTTGACCGGTTTTGTGGGTGATCACCCAAATTATAGTTTCTAAAGAGTAAAATTTATCAGGATGTAATCATTTCCTAGATTTTGGTATCTAGAGGACAAAACTTTTCAGGTACAAGTTCCATCATGCAACATACCACAGATCACAAACTTATCTAACTTACCCCAAAAGCCTTTCCTGATTCTCAAACACATGCCTGTTCCCTCTTCTCTAACCCCTCCTGGCAACATGCTTGTGCCTTTCATCACATCTGAACACACAACAGTTTTCTGTTTTGGTTTTGGTTTTTATTGCGGTACGCGGGCCTCTCACTGTTGTGGCCTCTCCCGTTGCAGAGCACAGGCTCCGGACGTGCAGGCCCAGCGGCCATGGCTCACGGGCCCAGCCGCTCCACGGCATGTGGGATCCTCCTGGACCGGGGCACGAACCCATGTACCCTGCATCGGCAGGCGAACTCTCAACCACTGTGCCATCAGGGAAGCCCACAACAGTTTTTTATACTTACCTTCTTTTTTAGATGGCACATGCCCTGAGAGTAGAGTCCTATCTTAATTACAAGGTAGCAGGATGAGAATACTGAACTTATCCTAGAAAACCAGCATGACCCAAACTCACTATAGGGTTAGTCAAATGAACACTGGATTGAGATTCGGGAGACACTGCTTTCAGTCTCTATTACCTAGGTGCCCTATCTTGGGATAGTCAACGCCTGTGATTTTCGGCCTTCTTCATAAAAATGAGGGGTTAACTTTCCTACAAATCTAAATTGATTTTACAGTAAAGTTTAATAAGTGAAAACAAAAACAAACAAAAAAAGAGGAGCAAACTAGGTTTTATCTCAAAGGCTCTTTCTAATTCAGACAGTCTGGGAAATGTTTTCAAGAGCCTAAATATCAACCAGCCAATCTGCCACCAAGCTAAAGGTGAACATCAACAGTGACCAGTTTCTTTATGAAGACATTACACAAAATGGGGAAATCTTTCAAAACCAATCATCCAATAATTACCTTTTCAGCTAAAATGAACCTACTAATTTCCTATTCACTTTTTTTTCTTTCTACTCAACTCAGATTGGATTCCAATGCTTACATGAGACAAAATCCACTAAAATGTGTACTCTATGAAAAGAAACGAGATTTCCCTCCTCCACATTTCCCAGCTCCCTTAAATTTGTTCCATACAACCAAAACATCTAAATAGCAGGAAGATTTCCAGCTGTTTTCTTTAGAAAGCTTTGTATATTGGCCAGTCCCACATTCCTGAGGGAACAAGAGGAAAATGAGGTCTAGGAATAGAAATGACCTACGATCCCAAAGAATCAAAGGGAAAATGAGAATTGAGTTTCATCTCTAAGGGAATGAAATTCAGTTGTCACAAGACTTTCCTGCTATTGCACTAAAATGAATTTTCGCATAACTTTCAATTTTTTAGGATGAGGTGACCATTTTTATTCTGGAGCTCAGACTTCCTCTTTCCTCCATCCCTTCTTTTCTACTCACTCTAAAATTCTGATTCCATTCAATCAACCTCTGCTTTCCTTAAACACAACTACTATACCTATTGAGCATTAACAAGCTTTACCAATCTCTTAATACCCAGAATAATACCTTTAATTTCACTGTGATTTCAGCACAGTAAGAGAGAAAACATCGTTGAAGAAAAAAGAAGCAAAAAGTTTCCCTTACACAATACTCCTCACACAAATGGAAAGAGTATCTTAAAGATGAATACAGTCAAAGAACACAACATACGACAGCTCTATCTATGATACTCAAGTGTATATGTACTGAATATTAACAGCCACCCTATGCTCCCTTTACCCATGTGTACAAAAAGTAGTAAGTGAAGGCACCCTGATTGGGAGAGCCTCAAAAACATGGTGTTGAGTCAGAAGAAGTTTCTAGTATATGGTGCTAGATGATGTGATATAGAAGCATTATAAATGCAGTCTCTTAAGCCTTCTATTGTCAGTGGCACCCAGACCCTCATTTTGACTGTTGGGAAAGGGTTGCTTACCTTCAATGTGCCGACGCACTGTCCAGACAGCATTGGGGTTACCGGGTAGCTCTGAGACAGCCATTTCTGATACCTGACAGGGAGAGGAGACAAACCACAGATCCAGTGAGCATGAAACTCAGCCCCTTGCTTACAACTTACACTAGACAGTACAGTCCCAACATAGCAGTGCTCACACTGCATACTTGATTAAAACACTGGAGCCATCTAGTCAAAAAGAATGTAAGAACCAAAACGCTAGAGGCACTGGCAATTCCCATAATAGACTTCAGCAAGAAGTGATGGAACATCTAGGACAGTTGTTGCAGCCAAGACCAAACACTTCCTTTGGGTATAACATGCCTGCATCCTCCTCAAAGTGAGCACGTGGGAATGAAACAGTCCATCTAAGTTAGCATCCCATTTCTTTCTTTTTTGAAAATGTATTTATTTAATTGATTTTATTGTATTCGTTTTATTTTTGGCTGCGTTGGGTCTTCGTTGCTGCGCGCGGGCTTTTTCTAGTTGTGGCGAGCAGGGGCTACTCTTCGTTGTGGTGCTTGGGCTTCTCACTGCGGTGGCTTCTCTTGTTGCGGAGCACAGGCTCTAGGCATGGGGGCTTCAGTAGCTGTGGCATGTGGGCTCAGTAGCTGTGGCTCGCGGGCTCTGGTGCGCAGGCTCAGTAGTTGTGGCACACGGGCTTAGTTGTTCTGCGGCATGTGGGATCTTCCCAGACCAGGGCTCAAACCCGTGTCCCCTGCATTGGCAGGCGGATTCTTAACCACTGCACCACCAGGGAAGCCCCCCATTTCTTTTCTTTGTTCCCTCAAGGCCAAATTCCATCTCCCTTCACAGAACAATTCAAATGCCACATTCTTTAGGAAAAATCTTCCCTTATTCTCTTGGCTGGCAGTCATCTCTTCCTCATAAGTTCTCACAGGAATCACAATCACCACCTCTTAGGACACTTACCTAAAAAGTGATCTGAGGAATTGTTTTGTCCTTCCTACTAGGTTCTTATGCTCCTTAAGGTCAGAGTCAAGAATCCTCTGAATGTCCTATAGGCTCTCAAATGAGAGTAAATGCAATACATAAGATGAACTCAAAATGATCTAGAGGAGAAAGCTAGGTGTGGGTTATATATTAACTGTCTGTAATATCCTTGCAATTTTTCTGTAAATCTAAAACCATTCAAAAATAAAAATTTTATTAAGTGTTTTTTAAATGACCTAGAAATAAAAAATTAGGCAGCCTATTATACTGTACAGTGGAACTACATCTTATAGGAAGAATGCTAGTATATATATGAAAGACATTACCCTTTTGTTGGTTTACTGACGTGATAATAGTAGGAATACCTGATCGTGGTACAGGAGAATCTTGGAAAACTTCACCATCAATAAAACGTAAATGTCAGGTATACCACACTCTATACACCAAATGTAATATCTGACAGTGACCGTGTTCAACTGAGACCATAATCTAGCTAGACAACAAGGTTCAACAAATAGATATACAGGAAAAAAGAAACGTCCAACAATTTAAAAATAGTTTTATATAACATAATTTTTTTTAATATAATTGGAAAAAATTAGGAGGAAGCAGATGACTCACAAACAATGATTCTTAATTGGGTCCTTTAACTCTTACACAGTACACAAAATTTTCTGTTAACGCATATATGTATTTTTTGTGTTGAGCGCTTGCTTTAATCAGATGCTCGATAGGATCCAATTAGCAGTAAGTAACTAATCAAGAACTACTGGTCTAGGGCTTCCCTGATGGCGCAGTGGTTGAGCGTCTGCCTGCCGATGCAGGAGGCGCGGGTTTGTGCCCCGGTCCGGGAAGATCTCACATGCCGCGGAGTGGCTGGGCCCGTGGGCCATGGCCGCTGGGTCTGCGCGTCCAGAGCCTGTACTCCGCAACGGGAGAGGCCACAGCAGTGAGAGGCCCGCGTACCGCAAAAAAAAAAAAAAAAAAAAAAGAACTACTGGTCTAAATTGGGTTCAAGTCATCGAAAATTTCGTGACCTGATGAATATTTTGGCAGTCAAAATTTTTTGAATTCTCTGAAACTACAATATTAATAGCTAACATTTATTGAACAGTTACTATATGCCAGAACTTGAGCTAAGTGCTTCATACACATTCTCATTTAATTCACACAACAATCCTTTAAGGCGGGTCCTATAAGGCTTAGTAATAACTATTAAGTAGTAGAGCCAGAATTCAAAACCAAGGTCATTTTCCCTGTGTTCCAATAAAAATTTCCAAAAACAGGCAGTGGGACTCTAAGAGCCTGGAGCCTGCTCAACCACAACCTCTAAGAGCAAAGTGTCAGAAAAAGCTTTATTTTACTCCTAACAAAATCAAGTCCAGTGTACTTGCTAAAAGCCATCAACACTAGAACCATGATGAGAAGAGGGTGTGGGATTTGAGAAGGTAATTTTGAGTATTCATATCACCTAAAAAGTCCAACAATAAAGGATTCATTGCGGGAGGTGGGAGGGTGGAGGGATGAATTGGGAGATTGGGATTGACCTATATACACTAATATGTATAAAACAGATACACAATAAGAACCTGCTGTATAAAAAATAAATTATATTAAAAAAATAAAGGATTAATTAAATAAATTCTAATCCACCCACTGTGGAAATATATTGCAAAAACATTAAAAATGACATGACAGGGCTTCCCTGTCATGTCCCGCATGCCGGGGAGCGGCTGGGCCCGTGAGCCATGGCCGCTGGGCCTGTGCGTCCAGAGCCTGTGCTCTGCAACGGGAGAGGCCACAACAGGGAGAGGCCCGCGTACAACAACAACAAAAAATAAATACAACTAAAAATAATGACATGACATAAGAGCACACAGTAATCAGGAATGTAATAAGATACAAAAATATATACACAATACTAACATAGTTAAAAATATAAGTATCTAAAAGCTACGAAAAAAGACCAACACTAAAAGGAAACGGAGTAAAATGTGCCATGCAGATTTCCTAACCTCCACGTAATGGCGACTGAACCTGGAACTAACAGACGTGTTTCTCCCCTTTGATTCCTATTTGCCAAATTTTTAAAATGTGCCTGCTGTGCTAACATGTTAAAGGATAAGAAATTTAAACTGTAAACTTTATGGAAATGGGGAGAAAGAAAACATTTTTCTTTCATAGAAACATTAAATACATCTTTGATCTCATCAGAATAAAGCCTTAGGCTGCTTTGTCAATGCTTTCCTCCAAACCCTGTATATGATCTAGAAATTCCAATCTTACCTCAAGTCCATGCCTTAAGACCCTCAGAGATGACCTCGGTCCCCTACCACAGGCCACATATAGCTGTGGAGTGTCTTCATTGGCCAGGTCAGCTATCTGCACAGAGAAAGGGGAAAAAAATGTCTACTTCTGCTACTTTTCCGTACCCAACCCTGATTGTTCTCAGGGCGACAAACCACTTTTTAGTTTATTAGACTTAAATATTGCTACTGGTCCTGGGAGCACGGAGTGGAAAAGACCCAATGTTCCAAAAAGCAAACAGTTTGAAGCAGCAAGTTTTACCAAACAAAAAAGCTTGTTCTTTTTTTTTTTTCTTGCCATGCTGCGTGGCATGTGGGATCTTAGTTCCTCGACCAGGGATCAAACCTGTGCCCCTTGTAGTGGAAGCGTGGAGTCTTAACCACTGGACCACCAGGGAAGTCCCACGTGTATCAGTTCTTGAGTTAACAAAATATTTTTTACAATCAGTGAAATTGTTATATAACCTCAAACTGAAATCTCAGCATTTCCTTCCAACCAAAAATATAGACAATGAATTAATTATCTTTATCTGTGACTTTGTCACCAATATTAAAGTTTACAGACACCTCCAAATATCATTTCCCTTATCACTATTTCAAAATTACATTTACTAGATCCGCTGTTAGAAAGCACACGACCACAGCTGCCCTATCTACTACAGACGTTCCTATGATGTATCTGACCAATTATGGGGTAACTCTGCACCTGGCTGTTTGCCACCAAACGGGGAAGCCATGTGTTCTTTTACTAGTCACCCCAGATATCGAGCTGCTTTCCAGTACAAATATTTGTTGATCAACATGTGGAAAGAAGTTATTTGTATTGTAGTTTTGTCAAACTGTACAATTCAAATGAAAATTCTTGACTGTAAGGCAGTGCAGCCTACTGTAACATGGATGAGCATGTGGGTTGTGAGTGTATATAACCTTCACACTGCCTTCTTTAAAAAATTAACTCACCTATCTTAAATGCACTATCTTGTTATTTTAAGCCCATTACAGAAGCACATATACTAATTTTTCACAATTTAAAAAATAATTTGCTCTCTTGGCTATCATATGTTTATTACTATATGCATTTAAAAATATTATTCACAGAGGGGATCCAGAAGCCTCACTAGGCTAGTAAAGAGATACATGGCAAAAAATGCTTATAGCCCTGCTACAGATACCTGAACTTCCTGTTAATTTTATTCTTGACCTACAAACTATTTACACAATTATCTCCTCAAATTCCAATGAAAGCAGAAAAAAAAAAAATCAGTAAAAATCCAATTAGGAATTATTCATACTTATTTTCTATTGCCCTCAGGACTAACCCTTTCTCAAAAAGAAAGAACAAAAGCAGTTAACTTCAGAACTGCTACTTTTACCAGGAAGAGTGCCTGAATACTGACTGTGTGTCCCTGGCACAGTGAGCAAAACTCTTCCACTAAAAGTGTAATCATCTAGACAGGGTAGGGTGGTGCCTAATGGTCACTGGAACCCCAGGAATCCAGGATGCAACAGCATGGTAAAATTTCTGCTACACTTGAGTGCCAGTAGTGAGAGACACAATTCCCATCTTGGGCCACCTTGGGTTCCCAAAAAGGTTCTGTTACTGACTGATCCCAGTGTCTCTGGAGTACCTTACGGAGGAAGTGAGTGTTAAAATGAGATATAGATATTCACAGACTGTTAAGTGATAAAAGGTCTACTTCAGAATACTGTAAAGGATATGAGCATATTTACATTAAAAAGAAAAGTGTAACACACAAATGCTTATAGATGCAGAGAAAATGTCTGGAAGCAATCACAGGAAGCTATTAATGGCACAGCCTCGGTGGAATAGAGGGTTGAAAAGACTGGGGGGTGGACTTTTACTTTTTATCTTTTGTACAGTCTGAATTTTTAAAAAACATGATTTTTATCATTAAAAAAAATTTTTTTTATGCCCAAGGATTTATGTAATGGTTTTTAATTACCCAACTACCTTTAGGTGCTTCACCCTTATACTCTGGCAATACCACAGATATGCTGATGAACCTCTTAAACTAGACCTTAATTGGATTTAAAACTTTAAACTCATTCAGATTCAGAAACAGTTGGCTAGCACTGTTCATTATGGAGTGACTGGAAAGATCCTCACCTGGCAAAACAAAATGGGAGAGAGGCTGTCCAACTCATCAACCAGCACAAGGTTTTTGAGTGGTCTTGGCTGAAAAAAGAATGTATCTCCTTCTTCCAGAGGCATGGCAGATGAAAACTCAGGTTCTTCATCATCATCTCCAAGATGTGCAATTTGATATAAGTAACTAGGGAGAAGCAAAGACTTTAGTTAAAATATTTTCTGTCTGATGTACAACATGATAAATATAATTAACACTGCTATATGTTATACATGAAAGTTGTCGAGAGTAAATCCTAAGAGTACTCAACACAAGGGAAAAAATTTTTTTTCCTACTTCTTCAATGTTGTACCAAATGAGATGAACTGTGATAATCATTTCATAACGTATGTAAGCCAAATCATTATGCTGCAACACCTTAAACTTATACAGTGCTATATGTCAATTATATCTCAATAAAACTGGAAGGAAGAAAATAGCATTTAAAAAATATTTTCTGTCTGAAGATGTTTGCCATCAACATAATGCTCATAAATCACTTTAATATTGAGTCAGCATCTATAGTTTGAGATCTCTGCTTATCTGACTGGGGTTTTCTTTTTCTTCAAAAAGAGGGATAAAGAAATTAAGACTACTGAATTCAAACCGGTAGAGTGGCAGGACCTTAGCATCACAGTGGTTAAGAGTACTGGACTTGGGCTTCCCTGATGGCGCAGTGGTTGAGAGTCCGCCTGCCAGTGCAGGGGACACGGGTTCATGCCCTGGTCCGGGAAGATCCCACATGCCACGGAGTGGCTGGGCCTGTGAGCCATGGCTGCTGAGCCTGCGCGTCTGGAGCCTGTGCTCCGCAATGGGAGAGGCCACAACAGTGAGAGGCCCGCGTACCGCAAAAAAAAAACAACAAAAAGAGTATTGGACTTCCACTAGAGTGCCTGGGTCTGAATCCTAGCTCTGCCGCTTAACTAGCTGCATATTATTACTTAATCTCTCTTTGCCTCAGTTGCCTCATTTATAAAATTGAATAGTACCTTCCTAAAGAATTCAATGAGTACTTAGAACATTGCATCGCACCTAGTAAGCATAGTTTTTGTCAAATAAAATGAAGTATGGATAAATGAAACCCAAAGAAAATCTATAACCACTTCTTATTTTAACCAGTCACCAGGCCAAATGTAACAAAAAACAAGAATTGGTTATTTCACAAAAGTATGCAGATACTGTATTATTATTCCTGAAACAAAACATAAACATATCCAGAGATTATAAGCAACAAAATCATCTTGCCCTTCTCCTGTCTGTCCTCTGGGGGTCTGTAAACTGATTCAAAGGCAAACCACAAAAAAAAAAATAAAAAAGGGAAAGCAATTTGGGAGTAGATAAGCTGTAACAATATACCATCATAAACTGAGTGTGCAATGAGCACACTTTTGGGAAGCAGCTCAATTAAAATAAAATCACACTGCTGGTCATATTTATTCTTTAAGTCATATACCAAACCTTCAATACAAAGCCCTTTGAACAATCCAGTGTAGCTTTTTAGGAGCAAGATAAAATGATTACATTGGGGTCTGAAATACATAAGACACTCAATAAATGTTAGCCAAATAAATCTCAGCATATAACCTTCTGGTAAACTCATCAGATTCTATGCTAAATTATGAAAAAGCAAACAGGGTTATTATCCTTGAATGATTTACAAACACACTGTAAAGAAAGAAAAAGTTAAATAATACAAACTTCTTATTCAGGCAAGATGTCCATATACAGATGATAAAGATCACCCATCAAAGACACTTTCACAGATAACCAAGAGGATGCTGGGTTCACTACCTCCATCACAAGAAAGGTTGCTTCGGCTGAATCTCGATAAAACAGTTTCTGTGATTATAATGTGCTTCAGAGCAGGAACTTTGGAACCAGGTGGTCTGGCTTTGAGTTAGATTTAGTTGTGTGATCAAATTTCTTAAATTCTCTGTGACCCCAGTGCCCTTACTATAAATGGGTTAACAGCACTGTCTTACAGGGAATGTTATGCATCAATATTTGTAAAGTACTTAGAACACAGTAAATGCTATATTAAGTATCTGATTGATAAATAAGTTTGCTTTATGAGTTAACACCCATAGCACGTTTCTGATGCCCCAAATCTCCACTCTTATGTCTTCCAGATTTCAGGTGCAACAGTAATGGATAATTTCTCACAAGTTCAAACCCATCTCACTCTAACAAGCATCCCACCTGTGCACTGTAGTCTTTCTATTCTCTGCCCTCAGAACATCTATCCCGTTGGGAGCTGCCTGAGCAAAAGGATGTACAGGGGACTTCATGCCCCCAGGGGTAACCTTCAACCCAAGAGGGAGAGGAACTGGTGCTGTTAACCCCGAGGTGGGCAATTTTCAAAGGCATTCTGCATGCTTCTCAGCAGGTCTTGACAGAAGCCAGTTTCCAATGACCACAGCAGGAACCTCAGTAATGGGCCCTTAATACGGGCTTTTCCTCTTTTCCCTATCTCTCCCCACTGATCCCTCACTCTTGCTTCCTGCAATTACCTCCCAATAATCTAGGCTTGTCTCGGGCTCTGCTTACAGGGGAGCCCAAACTGAAACAATATAAGAAAAACGTTTAGAACAGTGCCTGTTACATACAGAGCCCAAACTGAAACAATATAAGAAAAACGTTTAGAACAGTGCCTGTTACATACAGACAAGTGCTCAACAAATGTACACTATGATTCTTTAGAACAAAAGGAATCACTGTCTGTATTATTTCTAAAAAGACTTTTAGAAGACTTAACAATTAGAATGTGTAAATCCCAGCAAACACACTATCTGCACAAGGTAATGAGCAAGGATAGAATACCTTATATGTCTGCAGCTACCGACTCCACCCACAGCCTTATCAAGACAGGTTATTATCTAAGTTTTTAATGTCTGTCAATCGGCTAGGTGAAAAAACAAACAAAGTGGTTTTCTTTTTCTTTTTTTTGGCCACACCTTGAGGCACGTGGAACTTCCCAGACCAGGGATCAAACCCAAGTCCCCTGCAGTGGAAGGCAGAGTCTTAACCACTGGACCAGCAGGGAAGCCCAACACCTTGTTTTCATTGGCATTCCTTCAATTATGAATTAGCTTGAAAATCTTTTTACATATTACACTTATAGACCACTAGTATTTCTTTTACTATGAAAGGCATGCTCAAATCCTGCACCCATTTTTCTATTGACTGAACTGCTCATTTTTACTCAATGATTTTTAAGAGCTTATTAACTCTCCCTTTTGCATGTAATGAAAAGAAAAAAGATTTCACACACCATTTGTGGGAATGTAAACTGATGTCATCTTTTGAAGTACAATTTGGCATTCCCTATCAAAATTTTATCCCGCATATAGAAATTTAAACTATGGCTTTATTCAGCTAACATGCAAAGATACACCTACAACGTTCACTATAACACTGTTGGTTTTGTTTTTTTTTTTTTTTGATAGGTAAGAAGTGGATTTATTTAGACAGAAACACACTCCACAGACAGAGTGTGGGCCATCTCAGAAGGTGAGAGAACCTATAGCACTGTTTATAATACCAGAAGTACAAACACCCTAAATATCCATCAAGAAGGGGTAGAGCCATAAAATATTATGTAGCCATTAAAAATGTCTTCTCTAGGGCTTCCCTGGTGGTGCAGTGGTTGAGAGTCCGCCTGCCGATGCAGGGGACGCGGGTTCGTGCCCCGGTCCGGGAGGATCCCACATGCCGCGGAGCGGCTGGGCCCGTGGGCCATGGCCGCTGAGCCTGCACGTCCGGAGCCTGTGCTCCGCAGCGGGAGAGGCCACAGCGGTGAGAGGCCTGCGTACCGCAAAACAAAAACAAAAACAAAAACAAAAAAAGATCTGTACGTATCGGTAAAGAAAAATATTTATTACTTACTACTGTATAAAAAAAAGCAGGTTACAAAACAATATATAGTGCATAGTTGCAATTCCGTAGAAACATTTAAATATATACACACACAGGAAGGCTACACAAAAAAAATGTTATCTTTGGGTGGAAGGATTACAGGAGACATACTTGCTTACATGAACTTTCCTAACTTTTCTACAATGAAAATTCCTTGTTAAAAAAACTAAAAAAATTAGAAATGGATGAAAATAGTCATAATAACAGGCTAAATGAAAAATGCATCAAAAGAGGTATATAAACTGGGAAAAGGAGTAATAAAATGACAGCTGGAATAAAGTCAATGAAGAAGAGTAAAAGGCAAGTTAAAGAAAGGGAGAACTGGAGACAAGGCAAAATTGGAATAGAATTGCAGAATTCTAGACAACACCTTCATTTTCATTACGAAGAAATAGCATTAGGTAAGTGATCTGCACACACTTTACCACATACTGGCAAAACCTGAACTAGAAAGCAAGACCATGGCAGCTTATCTCATAAGCAATTTGGAGTCTTCAATACTGGTCTTAAATTCAAGGCTAGGGTTCAGACTTAAGCCATTTGTCAATGAAAAGCCATCAGAGACTGTAACACGGGATGGGGAAATTTCATCAGGGTTGTGTCTTGTATGCTTAATGAGATGACTCTATAAAGGCCGAGTTTTACAGGAAAGACAATGAACTGCAATAAGCAAACTAGGGAACTAGTTCAGACTAGCACCAAAAAAAAAGGGATACAGAAGTAAAAACAACTTGGCATTCAACTGAAGGTTGTAGAGGACAGCAAAATCGAGACTTTACACTCAAGTTGCTGGAGCTGCCCCATCAGACATTAACAGAAATACTGAGAATGGCAATAGCCAAGACATGGAAACCAACTAAATGTCCACTGACAGAAAAATGGTTAAAGAAAATATGGTACATATATACAATGGAATATTACTCCGCCATTAAAAGGAATGAAGCTGTGCCATTTGCAGGGATGTGGATAGACCCAGAAACTGTCATACAGAGTGACAGAGAAAAATATCGCATAATACCACTTATATGCGGAATCTAGAAAAATGAAACAGATGAACTTATTTGTACAGCAGAAATAAGAGACACAAATGTAGAGAATGGACATATGGATACTGGGGGGGAAGGGAGGCAGGATGAACTGGGGGATTGGGATTGACATATATACACTACTATGTATAAAATAGATAATTAATGAGAACCTGTAGAGCACAGGGAACTCTACTCAGTGCTCTGTGGTGACCTAAATGGGAAGGAAATCCAAAAAAGAGGGGATATATGTATAGCTACTTAACTTTGCTGTACAGCAGAAACTAACACAACATTGTAAAGCAACTATACTCCAATAAAAACTTTAAAAAAAAAGAACAAAATAATGCCATTTGCAGCAACATGGATGCAACTAGAGATTATCATACTAAGTGAAGTCAGTGAGAAGGAGAAAGACAAATACCATACGACATCACTTACATGTGGAATCTAAAATATTACACAAATGAACCTATCTATGAAACAGAAACAGAATCACAGACATAGAGAACAGATTGGTGGTTGCCAAGGGGGAGGGGTTGGGGGAGGGATGGATTAGGAGGTTGGGGTTAGCAGATATAGGCTTTTATATATAGAATGGATAAACAAGGTCCTACTGCATAGCACACAGAACTATATTCAACACCCTATGATAAACCATAATGGAAAAGAATATTAAAAAAAAGAATGTAAAAAAAACAAGTGAGGTTGGAAGGGTTGGTGATGTGGCTGGGAAGCTATGGGTTCTGATGAGCTTCAACTTCAGATTTATACAAGTGAAGTGTCTGTGGAACATATATTTAATACTAAGTAGTTCAATAGATATTTATTCATTGAAATATCCAGCAAAAAGCTTAGAAGAGATCACTTTTAAAGCTGTTTTTTTGCAGCTACCCACAGGTATTGATTGAAGCCACTAAAGTAGAGGAAGTCACCAAGAGAAAGATATAAAAGGGGAAAGAGAGCAAAACTTGTTCTGAAGAAACTAAAACATTCTTGGGAAAAGCTCCACAGCCTTGAAACTACATCTCCCTTCTGCCAACTTTTATAGTAACCAGGGTGAAATCGAGTAATAAAAGGATTACTCACTGGTTTCCAAATTCTGATGCTACGAAAAGGAAGCCTGTTTTAAGCACACACATGGCAGCAGCAACAGGCACAGTATCAAAATACTTGAGCCGGATCTCGGTAACCTGAAGTGGAAAGAGAAAAAGATACTAGTGCGTAGGCAAGTGAAGCCACGCCATGGAAAACAGCCCAGTATTATAAGGTAGTGTAATAAGCAAAGTAGCAAATAAAATACTGTCCTTCATTTCCAAACCAGGGTCGGCAAACTACAACCCTCAGGCTAGTCACACAGTTTACACAGTACTTACGGCTGCTTTTGTGCCACAATGGCAGAGCTAAGTAGTTGAGACAGGGACCACATGGCCCACAAAAGCCAAAAATGTTCACTACCTGGCCTTTACAAAAAAAACTTGCCACCTCCTGAGCTCTTTTAACAGGTATCTAAGAAATCGCCCAGTGTTCAGCACTCCTCCATGGGATGAAAAAAGTAACAGATCATGTATATTACCAGTTTTCAGTAGACATGGAGAACTTTCTCTTGTTATTCACTAGAAACGGCATTACCCATTCTCACATTATATGGCATCAGACCAAAAATCTGTTAACCAGAGGGAGAAAACCTACATTCATGTACCAGTTCCAAACTTTAAAAGCTTTAACACCTTAGGCAACCACTTTTTAAGGCATTCTGTTTCCATTTTTTTAACTTGTAAATTATCCTTTCTATTTCAGAGAGTAGTTGTAATGAACAAATGGTTTATAAAACCACTCTGTAAACCTTAAATGCACATATCAGTTTTTAAAATAAGGTTACTTAATTAAAATTAGGATGAAACTTTAGAAAGTTTCATTAACTAGACTAACCACAACAAATAGGTTTTTTTCATTTTTTTCCCTCCCTCCATGGTCTACTTACCATATCTTCATCTGTCTCCAAAGTGATCTTAAAGATATCTCCCTGCTCAGTTTGGGCCAAAAAGAAGAACATTGACTTGGTCTTATGGGTGGCAGAGCAGACAAAAATCATTCCTCTTTCAGGGTCATCCAGGTCATTCTAGCAAAGTCAAATACACAACCAACATCTTGGAAATGAGTACTCCTTTTCTGGAATTCAACACTTTACCGACAAGGATCATACGGGCCATCCAAGGCCTAGAGGCATCTGGAGCCTCTCCATGCAAGCTTTGACCCAGAGCAGCCTGCCGGTCACAGGACTAAAACACAATAACCAAAAATTCTTGTCTACTATAAATACATAATAAAGCTTACGTTTAAAAAAAAAAAAAAAAAGCCACAATTCCACTCTACAGCCTAATCAGATCAATAAGGCAAGAACTACCTCCAGAGAAAAATGTCAGAGAAGAGACATGAAATTTAAAGAATCATCATTTCAGGCTGTGAATAAAAGACTGTTACATGTTCACGACAATACCATCCAAAGCATCATCATCAGCCCTTATTTCCAAAGGGCATTCCCCCTTGGCTGGACTTTGGTTTTCTTTTTTAATGTTTCCAACATTTTGTATTTCTCTCAGAGTAAGTTCAAGGGCAAAACATGTTTTATACTTCTTTGCAGCCCCAAAGCCAAGTACAGCACCTGGCAGTCAGGTCAACTAAACGGATCAACTAAACTGATCAACTAAGCGGAATCACTTATCACTCCTTACCAAGAATTTAACTTGCTAATCTTACCAGATATTCTAAAATTGATAGAATCTTACTCAGATACCATGTACTAGATAAACTAAGTCCTAAAAGATTTAACCTCAGCACCTATAAATTAATATTAAAAAGATAATCTGCGGTGAGAGGAGAAATTGAGGAAGCAGACATCAAATAAGATTACCCATGTGCTGTTGATAACTGCTGAAGCTGGGTACACAGAAGTTCATTATATACACAATCATCCCTTGATATCTGCAGGGGATTGGTTCAAGGAGCCGCCAGATACCAAAATCCACGGATGCTCAAATCCCTTATATAAAATGGGGCAGTACAAGGAATAGTTAGCCCTCCATATCCATGCATGAGAACCCTGCGGATATGGAGGCCCAATTGTATGCTTAATGGTTTCCATAGTAAACTTAAAATTAAAAGCAATAAAGCACCATTTTCAACCACCAGTGTAGTAACTGATTGAGAGGAAAACCACTGTGTGAAAAGATTTAGGGGAAAAGAGTATTTACACAGTCTCAAAGTTCACTAGTTTCCACACCAATTACAAAAAGGAAAAGGTACCTTTACAACAAAGAGAAGTAGTAGGTGGTCAATTTAGCATTACCAATAATGAATCAAATCAGCATTATGTGCCCGTAATGTAATGTAATGAGAAATATATATCAGCACCTAAGTAATAATTCTATCAAAAATATAACATGGATGTTATCATGAGGAAAAAGACTATGAGACAAACTACAAGAAAATTAACCCAAACTCTTAAAAAAAAAGTCAGTATCATAAAAAAACAAAAACAAAGGTGAGAGGAAATATTCTAAATTAAAGGAGACTAAAGGTAGATATAAGGGATCTTGGGGATACAATGAGAGAACTGTAGGAAAGATAATTGTATTACTAAAAATGGTAAATTTCTTGGGCACAATACTGATAGTGCAGGAAAATTTCTTCCTTCTTAGGAGCTACATCTTAGGAAATTCTTGCAGTGTCATACAACCTATCTTCAAATGGTTTTGCCTAAAAAAATTTGCAGATACATAAGAAAGAAAAGGCAAATGTAGCAAAGCAGTATTAATTGGGGAATCTAAGTGAAAGGTATACAGGAATTCACCATTCTCTCCTTTTAGATTTTTCTGTATGTTGGAATGGGGTGGGGTGGGAGAGAATGAAACACAATTTATCTCCAATGAATACACCTGGATTCTTCAAACTAGAAACTTTCAGGAATTTCAAATTGATAATCTCCATAGGTTCTTCGAGAATGAAAACTGTGTTGGGTTTTTTTTAACTGAAGTACAATTGACTTACAGTATTATGCTAGTTTCAGGTGTACAACATAGAATTGTGTTGACTTTTAACTCCCTTTCTCAAAGATTTTGTTTTGCTTTTGTTAAGGTATTTTACTGGCTTTATTAAAAACATTTACAAAGAAACTAAAACTTGATTAATAGATAAATTAAGAGAACACACTGTAATTACAAAAATTAAGTTCATTTCACAAACACAAATATATTTTCTCTTATGGCAAACAAAGACCTTACCCGTCTCCTGGGAATTGGACAGCGGATATCTGGTTGGTCACCAAAGTTCTTATAGGTGATGTAGTTTTCAGAGCAAATCAGCACTCCACTTGGACCATCTGACCCCCCTGGAACTGTCAAGAGAAAATGAAACTCAGCAGTGATTTGACATAACCATGAATTACAATTTAGCCTTCAATTCTTTCCCTCCTTCAGCACAACTTGAAGGTACAGTGTGCCTGAAGGTGATAAACATTCAATGTTTCTTTTCCATGATAGTTATGCTAGACAAGGATAGGGCACCATTTGGGGAATCTCAGCCTGTCCAGATCTCTGATAATGCATCTTAATGTTTAGCTCCAAGCCCAGAACTCAGTTCTTACGTTCGGACCTATAATCCAACTGCCTACTGGACACTCTCACATGGATATTCCATAGCAGCTTAAAAATGAACGTATTCATAAACAAGTGCAGAGTTCCTTCCCAAACCACCTCCTGGGTTCTCTACCTTAAAGAACACTGTCATCGACCAACAGACCAAACCAAAAACAAGAATGTCATCCTTCAATTCTCCCCTCCCCCACAGCCCTATTGATTCTACCTCCTTAGCAGTCCTCATGCTGCGAATCTCTCTTGGTTTAGTGAAACAGCTTCCTGACAAATCTCCTGGCTTATTATCTTCCATTCCATTACCAAAATGAAAGCATGTGACCTTTTAAAAACGTTCACCTTTAAACATGTCATTATTTTCCTGCTTAAAAATCCCTCAGGGCTTCCCTGGTGGCGCAGTGGTTGAGAGTCCGCCTGCCGATCCAGGGGACGCGGGTTCGTGCCCCGGTCCGGGAAGATCCCACATGACGCGGAGCGGCTGGGCCCGTGAGCCATGGCCACTAAGCCTGCGCGTCCGGAGCCTGTGCTCCACAACGGGAGAGGCCACAACAGTGAGAGGCCTGCGTAATGCAAAAAAGAAAAAAAAAAATCCCTCAGTAGCTACCTCCCACCTCTACCCCATCCCTTTACCTCCAATGATCCAATCACAATGAGCTTTCAGTTCTTTCAATGAACCATGTTTTTTCCTGCATTTCGTCTTTTGTGCATTCTGTTCCATTTGGCCATAACAGAAACTCCTCCTCAACCCCCGTTACACTTAGCTAACTCCTAACTAGTCCTCAGTTCTCAGCTGAGAGCACTTCTTCTGAAACCTTTCTCTGACGCATTGCCTTCCTTCCCTAGGTTAGGGACCCCTCCTCCATGCTGTCATACCATCTGGCACACTCCGGCAATTTTTTTGCTACTATCATATATTCACAACTACACTCAATCTTGCATAAAAGGAGACACCACATCTAATTTTTCATCACTGCAGTCCCAGAGCCCAGTAGACTGATTTTGCACATACTGATTGTAGAGGCTCAGTAAAAATTTGTTTTAATGAATGAAACCCTCATAAATGAGAAGTACAATAATACATTACAGCAAGTAATTAAATACAATCTATTTTCTAAAATTCTTCTGCTTAATACATAAGAGGTCTCTTCCTAAGATTTAATGCTCAAAGACAAGCACTGTTTTGTATCTTTCTTCTCTAAAATCCTCCCCCAACAACTGACATATTTCACTTTAGACATTAATTCAAGTGCAAATGACTTGAAATAGAAAGGACTGGATCACTGTCTTACTCAAGCCTGATGAAATTTAGATTACCACAAACACAGTTGCCCTCCTTTAGTCTTTTAATATGAATTAAACCAACACTGATTCTTCATAGTGAACATCTTTGAGCTCCTACAAAAATCATACCTTGCTCCAGTGCATCTAAAACACTGTTGATCTGATTTGCTAAAATCTAAGGTTTTTGCACTCATAGTCACAAGTATAACCAGCCTGCAAATTTTCCTTATTACTATCCTTCTCTATTTTTGGTACTGAAGTTATATTAGGCTCATAAAGTGGTACAACAGTTTTTATTCTTTTTTCTAACCTCTGGAGAAATTTAAGGTCCCTGAAAATTCTGGACCTTCTGAGAGAAAGAAACTTTGGATTATTGCTCCAATTTCTTTAACAAATGCTGGTCTATTCAGGTTCTTAATTTCTTCTTGGATCAATTTTGGTAACAGTTACATTTGTCTTTTCACAAAGCCAGGTTTTGATTTTTGTAATGAGTGAAAGATTGACTACAGTCAAGACACCAGAGCAACCAATAGTAATCAATATTCTAAGCTGACTGCTCTCTTTTCTTCCCTGCCCCCATTAGAGGATAAGAGTTAACCACCACATGAATTTCTAACCTTGCCAAAACATAGACAAGGCACTTAGGTTTACTACAAATGGATTGTAGTTTCCAAATCATATTAAGCAAACAGTGCTAAGTTTGAACATAAAATGGACTAAGCAAAATGGTACAGAGCAGCTCTAAGAGAAAAGTACCTGTAATAAGGAAGTTTCCATGTTCCTCCAAAGGTTCACTGTATTTTCGGACCACATGATTTAAACCAAGGTCTAACTCATAGAAAGTAAGTGTCTGCTGGGTATTAGCCGCTGCTTCCCCAGTTGGATCGTTGTCTGCTTCCTATAGAATAACAGTGGCACGAAGACTAATCAGTACCATAAAATCAAACTTTTAAAACTGGAAAGTAAAAAAGAGTGGATATATGCGTATGTATAACTGACTCACTTTGCTGTACACCTGAAACTAACACAACATTGTAAATCAATTATACTCCAATAAAAATTATTTAAACAAACAAACAAACATAGCTGGAAAGGGCATCAGGATTCCTCCATTTCACAAACGAGGAAGCAGAGGTCCACAGATGCCAAATGGTTTGCCAAAGTTCACACTAAGTAATGGCAGAGTGAAAGCAAGAGCCCAGGTCTTCTATTTCTGAGACCAGGGTTAGCTCTACTAGAAAATACTGCCTTCCTCTCAAGCAAAAGAATGGTATGCCCCATCTTTCACTATCTCCCAGTGAAAAAATATCCCCAATACACTTTCACCTCCTTTTTCAGGGAGCTTTTCCCAATAAATACCCTGTTTCCACAGGGAGACTATTCAAATCAGGTAAATTCTGAAACACTCCAAAGTATTTCAGAAAGGTATTTGGAATAGAAAAAAAAAAATTGTGAGCAAGTAAGATATAAGAAATGCACAATGAAGAAAACAATCTCAGGAAGGCACCAAGGTGAGTGGAAGAAACCCAAAGGAGGGAGACGGGGAGAAGGGAGGGGAAGGAAAAGGTGGGTAGAGAGATTGAGACCCCCCCACCACCATCACCTCATAATCCATTTCCAGACAAGCAAACATTGGATTTTCAAATCCCACATCTACTCCGACCACATGATACACTAAAGTGTTCGCTTTGTGGGCCTCCAGTGGAGATGAAATGGTAAGCCGGGCTGCAGCATCTCTGTTCAAGATATACACCAATTTCTGTTTCTCAATGGCGCCTGTTGAAGGAGACAAAACATAGAAATACTCCAGATAATGAAACCAGAGGCTACAGAACAGCTAGATTCACGTCACAATTATTTTCTGAAAGATCGTTAATAGCCAGTACTAACTCTACAAGCGTATGCATGCTTTAGGATTTTGCTAAAATAGACAAGAGCATAATTTTACCCCCCTCCTTCCTAATAGGGATCTTAATATCCCACTAACTCTTCAAAAATTTTTATGACAAACTAAACAATAATTCATAGAATTGCCAGCTTTATTCTCTGAATTAGATCTAATGATTTTGTGACTGGTCAAAGAAGGTTGCCCTCTGGAAGCCTGATCAGATACACAGAATTTTCTTCAAGATATTTATCAGAGAAGAGACATGAATGTGAATCATCACTTCAGGGTGATGAAAGCAACCATATTCATTGTCTAATAATTTAAAATCTTACAGTGTAGCCTTTTTGCTACACTTAAAGAAATGGAAAAACACCCATTTCCAACTAGATAAGAAGTAGAAAAGGTGTGTTAAAACTTCTCCCATTGTTTTAAAAGGAAAAGCAACTTTAAACTTTAAACATCCAAAATGATCCAAACTTTACCCAGCTGAGTGATTTCTTGGCACACTATCAAGATCACAGCACTGTTATCCTGAACTGAGCTTCTTTAAGAGTCAAAAAGTCAACAGAGTAAGTCACTCACTAATCATAACAGCTCGCCCTTTGGGATCCACAGCTAAGAACTGGCCAGGAACAATGCGGCGGCATCCACTCTTGCCAAAGGTTTCTTGGTGAATTTTCTCAAACATATTCTTAGATGGCTGGTATTCCAGAATAACAATCCGACCTGAGTCACTACCAACCACAATGTAGTCTTTTGTGCCACCTGTCAACCTAAAGGCCATGAGTGACCGGATGACACCAAATACTTCCACAGTTAGTAGAGTGTGTACTTTGCCGGTGTTGGGGTCAGGGCGAAGCAGCTCCAAGATCTTTCCCCGGGAAACAACAATTTCCTGTTGTTTGGTTCCTGAAAAACACGAAAAATAAAGATCATGAACAATCAGAACTAGTAACCTGAATGATCAAAATTCCACTAAAGGGACTTCCCTCGTGGTCCAGTGGTAAAGAATGTGCCTTACAATGCAGGGGACACAAGTTCGATCCCCGGTCAGGGAACTAAGATCCCACATGCTGCAGGGCAACTAAGCCCGCACGCCACAACTACTGAGCTTGCGCGCCTCAACTAGAGAGCCTGCATGCCGCAAGCTACAGAGCCCACATGCTCTGGAGCCCGCGCACCACAACTACAGAGCCTATAGGCCCTGAAGCCCCCACACCACAACCAGAGAGAAGCTCACGGGCCACAACGAAAGATCCCGCCTGCCGCAACTAAGACCTGACACAGCCAAAAAAATAAATAAATTAAAAAAAAAAAAAAAGCCAAAAAAGATAAATGTAACCGAGCTGGGGGCTTAGTATTTTAAGTTAATTTGTTCTACTTTAAAAGGTACTTTTCCTGGGCTTCCCTGGGGACGCTGTGGTTAAGAATCTGCCTGCCAATGCAGTGCAGGGGACACAGGTTCGAGCCCTTGTTTGGGAAGATCCCACAGGCCACGGAGCAAGTAAGCCCGTGCGCCACAACTACTGACCCTGCTCTCTAGAGCCCACAAGCCACAAGTACTGAGCCCGTGAGCCACAACTACTGAAGCCTACACGCCTAGAACCCATGCTTCACAAGAAAAGCCACCACAATGAGAAACCCGCGCACCGCTATGAAGAGTAGCCCCTGCTCACCGCAACTAGAGAAAGCCCGCGCACAGCAACGAAGACCCAATGCAGCCAAAAATAAATAAATAAAATAAATTTAAAGGCAAAAAAAAAAAAAGGTACTTTTCCCAGAATTTAAAACATCTAACAAAAGTGGTATCAAAGAAGAACTTTTCAAAAATGGTCACACAAGTTATTTTAAAACTTCCTTTTTATTTTTCTGAGATTTGCCATCAATCTGTGTAACTCAGAGTTGTCTACAAACGATATTAACATATAATGTTTTGGGGACTTCCCTGGTGGCGCAGTGATCAAGCATCTGCCTGCCAATGCAAGGGACACAGGTTCAAGCCCTGGTCCCAGAAGATCCCACATGCCACGGAGCAACTAAGCCCGTGTGCCACAACTACTGAGCCTGCGCTCTAGAGCCTGAGCCTCAGCTACTGAGCCCACGTGCCACAACTACTGAAGCCCACGCGCCTAGAGCTCATGCTCCGCAACAAGAGAAGCCACCGCAATGAGAAGCCCACGCACCACAACGAAAAGTAGCCCCCGCTCGCCGCAACTAGAGAAAGCCCACGTGCAGCAACGAAGACCCAATGCAGACAAATATAAATAATTTAAAAACAAAACAAAAAAAAACATATGTTTTGCTTCGTAAAATTAAAAATTACCAAAGGCTCTTTCTAGCCCATCTTTAAGGCTATTGTTCTAAAAACTCATATTAACTTTTTGGGCTGTTAGCTGTAATATCTCAAAGACCTTTTAAAGCTACCACCTAATATACGCTGTTTATTTCTAAACTGACTCCTAAAAAGCTCACTTGCTTTTATAACTGCAATCAACACCTCCAAATACGTAACAGTCAACTTGTCCCCATCTCTCCCTGCTATGTAATTCCACCCAGATGAGTTGTCATCACCTTTAAACTAAATGTTTAAAATATCCAAGTTCCTCCTTCCCCAAACACACTCTCTGGTCTCAAGTAACCTGCTATCAATGTTACTGTCATTTTCTCTGCCACCCAGGTTGCAAACTCATATTTTCTCTTTCCTTCTATCCTCACTGCCCTAATACAGATCCTCACTATCTAATGCCTAAATGGCTTCCTATCCTATCTGATATGCCACTCCTACCCACCTCAATCCATTCTCATTTGCTCAATGCCATCACTTATCAGGCCACCTTATTTTCCAAAGGTCCTTTGGAAGATCAAGTACTCCAAAGTGCTTTAGAAACTGTAAAGCATCACATAAATTACAATATTCTCTAACGATTAAAAGATTTTTTTCATAATTTGTTTTAGAAAAAAGGTTTGAGATTGAAAAAGCAATTTGAAGCATAAAACTAGTAATATTAAAAATGTTAGGAATTCCCTGGCAGTCAATTGGTTAGTACTCTGCACTTCCACTACAGGGGGCACAGATTCAATCCCTGATCAGGGAACTAAGACCCCACAAGCCGTGTCATGTGGCCAAAAAAAATTGTTTTAAATGTTAAGCTCAGAAATATAATAGAAAAACTTACCAGAGAAGTTGCCATGAATGGCAAAGCTGATGCCAGTGGCTCGCTGCAAGGTCAAGTTGTACAGGAACATGGTAGCAGTAACACTGAGCCACCCACAACTCCACAATCCAGGCCTTGGTTATACCAAGTCAAAGCAAGCTAAGAGTACATAAAAACAGAAAAATATCAGCTGTGCAACTGTTATTTTAACAGACATTTCTGTATGGGAACTTCTGGCTGAAGACAGCAGAACCAGGAGAGTAAGGCCTATTGAGGAACAACATACTTATAATTAAGAGTGCCTTCTACATACCAGGCACTATGCTACTATACACTCTGTTTCAACCTCACAAGAAACCTATGAAGTACTCAATATTACACTAATTTTACAGATAAGAAAATTGAGCTAAGAAATTAAATTGTCTGCCTGAGGTCACGTAACAAGTAGTATTATCGCTAGGAGCTGGGATCTGTGCCATTAAACCAACACTGTCTATTTGACTTTGTCACAGAAACTAAGTAGGTCTACATTTACTTGTATTTGAATAGGCTCTACTTTCACATGGTTCAGAATTCAAAAGCACAGCAAAAAGCTGACTCCATCCATTCCCTAGCCATCCAGTTTTCCTCCCTGGAGGAATCAATTTCACCAAGTTATATTGTGTCCTTCCAGATATTTTCTGTATGTACAAAGAAAAATATATATTAATACTGTCTATTATCCCTTTTTAACTAAAAGTTAGGTACTGTATATCATACACTCACATCATAGTGCAACTGATTTTTTATCACTTTACCTATCTTTTGAGATAGCAACAAACAAAAGGCTTTCTCAATTTTACAACTACATAGTATTCCATTGAAAGAGTGTATCACAATTCATTTAGCCAACACCCTACTGATGAACATTCAGTTTCTTCCCAATCTCTTGCTATTATGAACACTGCTGCAAAGAAAATCTTTCATATATAGGCCATTCATATGTGCATGACTGTATCTCTAAACTGAACTGTCACTTCAGGAGCAAGCCTCCCCAAAGGAGTATACAGTCACAGAAAAGGATTCTTCTCATCAGACAGAACTGAAGACTGCAAACTGATGCACTTCTACCATAAAAGAATTACCAAAACTACACCTATACACAGTTAGTGCTGGAAAATAAACTGAGCTATTTTTCCTCAATTACAAAAAGAAGGGATCTTGAGAAATTCAAAGTGATCACCGTGTAATTAATGTACGAGTTTGGTTTTGTTAAATGAGAAAAGAAAATTATGAGCAAATGTCCTTATAAATTATAATCATTTGGGGGCTGGGCAAGAGCAGGGTGCCTAAGAGAGGAAAAGATCCTGCAGTCTGTAAACAGGTCCTGAGAGATATACATTCTCCTACTTGAAACGAAGGAACATCAAGGAAACCAAGGAATGTTCTTCTAGGCTCACAGGGAAAAAAGGAAAGTCTTGAGATGGAACAAGAAGGGAGTGAGAAATGACCTACAAGAAGAAAAATAGAAAAAACATACAGACACAGAGACATAGATACACACACACCCAGAAGGGCTTAGACATTGGGAAATTTCCAGGGAAAGTTGTGCTCAGCTTAAAGTCTGGGTAAAAAATAGGCAGAGAATGTGTTAAAGTTGCTCTCTGAAAAGTAGTGAATGTGATTCTCAGACATAATTTATTCTGTTGCATCTTGCTCTTATTATAAAATTTCAAACATAATTTCAAATCTCCAGTTATCAACAACAGAATTTACAATGAAAGCCCTACCATGTTGTCAATGTGATCCGTGTAGCAGGACTGATTACGTTAAAAATAAAGAATTTTTTAGAAAACAACAGAGGAAACCACAGGCCACTTCTGAAACCTGGAAAAGCTTTACAACCTACGCTATCCATTACTATCTTTGGAATTCATTTTCCCCAAGCCTAGTTGGATCCAGGTTCCCCAAGTATTGTTATCTTGGGTAATGGAGGAAGTTGCAATCTGGAAGCAGACCAGCCAAGAACAATATACCAGGAACCAGTAACGGCCAAAACTTGGTAAATTTTAATTTCCCCCACTTCTATCTCCTGCCGGTGAATACTAGGAAATGAGCCTGTGATTGCTCCCTCCACCCCTTCTCCATGTGCCAAAAGAACATCACCGCATGAGGATCAGAGAAGGAAACAAGTCGCCCAAATGCCAAAATACAAAAGTCTTGACTTCAAAGGCTGTTTCCATTATTTACACTTTTAACACCCTCGATCTTTCCACCCTCCCGTGTGTCGTTTACTTTCTCCAGAAGACGTCCCTCCTGCTTGCTCCTTCTCACACCTCCCCCAGCGCCTAAAAGGTACACAGTTTCTAGAAAGCTTATTTTGAGCCAGGCCTGGTTCCCACACTGTGAACGGAAACGGGAGACGATTCCCTAAAGCCGCCCCAAGCATTCCCTTTCCCGTACCTCTCGGGCCTAAGCTGCCTCAGAAACCCCTGCCACAGGCTCGGCCCACCCTCCTACAGGGCCGCTATCCGCCTCCCCGGTCTCGGGGAGGTCGGGGAGCTGTTTCTTTACCCTGCAGCCAGGAGGATGGCGTAGATATCCGACAGATCCTCAATTTCCTTCAAGCCTTAAACAACCACCAACGCCAAGCCGCCGGCGTCCGCCATTAGCTCCTAAGACAGGGACCTTCCGGTTGGCGCGCGACGGAAAAAGGTCCCCAACCGGCGCCTGAAGAATGTATATATAATTTTTTTTAACTGCTTCTGTCTTGCTTCCACACAGCATTGAAAATTATTTAAATATACTTTATGACCGTCACTTTTTCCAGGAGAATAGGAAATGAATTGACCTTTTAAAGTAGACTTTAAAAAAAAAACCAAAAATCTACAAATTCATTGGGCACTGCCGTGGGCAGCCCCAAAGACGTGGAGCGCCAACGAGCCGTGGGGGGGGTCCTCGCGGGGCCGGAAGCGAGGAATGGGGACCAAGATGGCAGACCTCGATTCCGCTCAGAGGCTGTTAGGGGTGCCTCCGCCGCCTGACGGCGTGGGAGGAGGCAGCTGTTCGGGAATCTCCAGTGAGCTCATTCGCTCCCTGACCGAGCTGCAGGAGCTGGAAGCTGTGTATCAACGGCTCTGCGGCGAGGAGGTGGGGGGCTGAGCTTCTTTTTCCAAGAGGATGCAGGGGCAGTGGGCTTAGGAGCCGTCAGTCTTGGGAAATTCAGGCTGTGGGAAGGTCTCTTCTTGCCGAGGAAACAAAAAAGCACCTACTCGAGAAGCAAGCGTGTAGTTGAGTGTAGTTGGGGCGACCTGACTTCTCTGTTTACTCGGTCTCATGCCCCCAAGCATGTTTTCCTGTCATCTAGGGGATCTGCCCCCCCCTCCCCCGTTGATTTCCCTGGCCCTTAATCTCTAGGTTTCTCCGCCAGAGTGAAGTTAGACTTGAGGGTATACGCCGACTCGCTTGCTTTTCAAAATAAGAGTAAAGGCTCTCTTGCAACGGCTTAGCAATTTTAAAAATTATGAAATCCTTTTACCCCATTATCTCATTTAAGCGAGAAATCATTGCAAATAACCTTGATGCGTTTTAAGATTTCCTCCTGTGGGGAATGAATTTGGGGGTGTAATTTTAGTGTTTCAGTTAAATGCAGGGCTTTATAGAAGCTTGAGATTTTAAGACTCAGGCACAACTGTTCTAATCTTGGACAAGTCACTTCATCTCTTGTGCCCCTGCGTGGTGTCAAATGAAGGGCGTGGGCTATATTCTGTCGAAGATTCATTCCTTGCAGGCTGCTTTACTTTTCCGTGCGACTTGATGATGTCAATACAATTTTGAATGCCATTTGGGCTCCTTGCCAGTCAGAAGAAAGATCTAAACTCTAATCTAAAAGTTTAGTAGCTGTTTCCTAAACCAAACTATTATTAAGGTTGAGCACAAAAGGCAATTTCATACTGGAGCAGAGGTCGTCATTGATATCTTGAGAATTTTCAAATATAATATTAACTTATACCAACTCTAGCAGCTTCTAATACGTTTTTCAGCAAGATGTGCTTTATAAAGTTCAGTACTAAGCTTGCATTCAATGAATGGGGGGAAAAATTAAGTCAGTCTTACAAACAGAACAAACAATATTAGTTTTGTATTTGTATTTGATGACTGTCAAGGGCATGTTTTCCTCTGGATCCTACTGGACTATTTCAGTAGAAACATATAGCTGATACTTATGTCTTTTGTTGAGCCATACGCGACATGCTATGTTAAGCACTTTATATGTGTTTTCTTGTTTGGCTCACACAACAGTCGTATGGGGTATATATTACTGTCCCTAGTTTACAGATGAAGAAACTCAAGCATAAGAAGGTTACATTAGTTAAGGTAGTGCAATAAATGCCTTGGCTGAGAGAGAATTATATTTATCGCTTCTGGCTACTGACTGTACACTAGAAGAAACTTTTTATAACTGCCACTCTAGAAGTTTCATTTGTTTATTTGAGCCTTTATATTTTAAATGCCTTCCTGTGTTAGGCACTATGCTAATGAAATTGAATAAAAGTTTATGTACGCCCTTTGTTGTGTTCATCTCCTAGACGGAATAAGATACACATAAGGTAACAATTACTATGTAATATGGTAAGTGCAGAAATGAAGTATTGTTTGTTAAAGTCCTAGAGGAGCTTAGTGAGAGGAAAGAAGACATTTGAAATGGGATTTACCCTTCAGCTAAGTGGTTGGATTAGATAACTCTTAAGGTTCCTTCTGATCATGCTAATGACAGGTTGTTTCTCTGTGTTTCAGAAAGTGGTGGAGAGAGAGCTGGATGCTCTTTTAGAGCAGCAAAACACCATTGAAAGTAAAATGGTCACTCTCCACCGGATGGGGTGAGTCTTCATCTCAGCAAGACCTATTGTTAATTCCATTAGGGTCCACTGGATAAGTTATTATTTTTCCTAACATTCTGTTAATACAATGCAAGTTGAGTTTGAATTGAAAAGGAGCATTACCTCCAGGTAAAGTGTTTACCTAAGGGTATAGTTAAGCTGTTCTCAAAGTGTCCTTGGACCAGCAAGTATCAACATTTGGAAACTTGTTAGAAAAGCAAATTTTGGGACCTCACCGCAAACCTATTATACCAGAAACTCTGGGGGTGGGGCCCTAGACTCTCCAGCTTAATGTGCATACCAGGTGGTTCTGACATATGGCTCAAGTTTGAGAACCCCTGTTTTTACATATTTTGTATATTTTCTAGTCATAAAAATTGCTCTTTGATTTCATCATCCTCTTAGATGGTTGATTAGTGCATTTTATGCTCACTTAACACTTGGGGGAATCTAAATAGGTTCTTTGGCAGTACTTATTTAGGGGTGTCTTTAATAGTTATTGAAATTAATTTATTATTAAGTATAGGCCTGAGTTTTCACTAAAACACTCTTGAGAAAAAGCTGTGAATAGAATGAACAGAGCTAAGAGTTGTAGGGAGGTACAAAAGAAGTAGAAGACGTAGTCTCCATCTGCAAAAAAAATTTTTCCATCTCTTCTACTGTCTACTCCTATGGATATGTGTGCTGACAATGTGTGTCTCCAGTCCCAACCTGCAGTTGATTGAAGGAGATGCAAAGCAGCTAGCTGGAATGATCACCTTTACCTGCAACCTAGCTGAGAATGTGTCCAGCAAAGTCCGTCAGCTTGACCTGGCCAAGGTAATCCCGTTGAGCTTTTGATATTTGAGTTAGTAGAGGGCAGTAGAGAAGCTACCACGTTAGAAATTAGAGTAGCACCATCCAATAGAAACCTAATGCAGGATACCAAAACCAGACGAAGGTCTCACAAAAAAACTCCAGACCAATAGCTGTTATGAATATAAGCATACAAATCCTCAAAAACACTAGCAAATCAAATCCAGCAAAGTATATGAAAAAAAAGACTATACTGTGACCAAGTGGGATTTATCCCAGGCATGCAAGGTTGGTTTAGCCTCTGAAAATCAATGAATGTAACATATCATATCAATAGAATAAAGGACAAAAACCATAAGATCGGGCTTTCCTGGTGGCACAGAGGTTAAGAATCCGCCTGCCAATGCAGGGGACACGGGTTCGAGCTCTAGTCCAGTAAGATCCCTTAGTTGCCGCGGAGCAACTAAGCCCATGTGCCACAACTACTGAGCCCGCGTGCCTAGAGCCCATGCCCCGTAACAAGAGAAGCCACTGCAGTGAGAAGCCCGTGCACCACAAGGAAGAGTAACCCCTGCTCGCCTCAAGTAGAGAAAAGCCCGCGCGCAGCAACAAACACCCAGTGCAGCCAAAAATAAAAATAGGTAAAATTAAAAAAAAAACAACCATATGATCATCTCATAGACTCAAAAAAAGTATTTGACAAAATCCAGCACCCCTTTTGATAAAAATACTCAACAGACTTGGAACAGAAGAGACTTCCTCAACCTGATAAAGGGCGTCTGTGAAAATCCCACAGCTAATATACTTATTGGTGAAAGACTAGGTGCTTCCCCCCAAGTTCAGGAACCAAACAAGGATGTTAGCTCTTGCTGCCACTCTTTAACATTGTACTGGAGGTTCTAGCCAGGGCAGTTAGGTAAGAAAATGAAATAAAAGTCATTCAGATTGGAAAAGAAATCTAATATGAACCCCACATGTGATGTAAAATTTCCCAGTGACCGTTTTTAAAAAGCAAAACAGAAATGGGTGAATATAATTTTAACAATTTAAAAATAACATTTGTTTAACCCATTATATCGGAAATACTATGAAACGGTATCAGTGAGATATTTTACCTTATTTTGTGCTAAGTCTTTGAAATCCAGTATGTATTTTACTCGTATACATCTTCATTTGGACTGGTCACATCTCTTGTCTTTTTTTTTATTTTTTTAAGATACAGTTTATTGCCACATTTATACCTCTTTTTTTTTTAAGTTTTTATTTTTATTTTATTTTTTTTGGCCGTGCCACACAGCTTGTGGGATCTTAGTTCCCAACCGGGAATTAAACCTGGACCACAGCAGTGAAAGCGCCAAATCCTAACCACTAGACCACCAGGATATTCCCCACGGACTAGTCACATTTCAAGCACTCATTAGCCACAGGTGGTTCGTAGCTGCTGTATTGAACACAAGCACAGGATCTGGGTTCTTGAACAAGTCAGTCCCAGCCTCAGATTGCCCCTGTCAAATAGCATAACAATTCCCTATCTATTTGTTCAGATTCTGCCAAAATAATTTACCATAAAACGTTATAGCCACACAGCTACCAACTCACATATTAAAGTTTTCTTAAATGTCTTCTTTAAAACAAAAATACTGGACTTCTCTGGTGGTGCAGTGGTTAAGAATCCATCTGCCAGGGCTTCCCTGGTGGCGCAGTGGTTAAGAATCCGCCTGCCAATGCAGGGGACATGAGTTCGAGCCCTGGTCCTGGAAGATCCCACATGTCACAGAGCAACTTAAGCCTGTGCGCCACAACTACTGAACCTGTGCTCTAGAGCCCACGAGCCACAACTACTGAAGCCCACGTGCCACAACTACTGAAGCCTGCGCGCCTAGAGCCTGTGCTCCGCAACAAGAGAAGCCACCGCAATGAGAAGCCTGCACACCACAACGAAGAATAGCCCCTGCTCGCCACAACCAGAGAAAGCCCACACACAGCAACGAAGACCCAATGCAGCCAAAAATAAATAAAATAAATGTAAAAAAAAAGAATCCACCTGCCAATACAGGGGACACGGGTTCGACCCCTGGTCTGGGCAGATCCCACATGCCGCAGAGCAACTAAGCCCGTGCGCCACAACTACTGAGCCTGCGCTCTAGAGCCCGCGAGCCACAGCTACTGAGCCCATGTGCCACAACTACTGAGCCCGTGCTCTAGACCTTGTGAACCCTAGAGCCCCCCCCACCCCCCGCTCACTGCAACTAGAGAAAGCCTGCATGCAGCAACGAAGACCCAATGCAGCCAAAAAAAAAACATTGTAAGGACATTGTAAATCAACTATACTCCAATAAAAATTTTACAAAAAGAATGAAATACTGATAAAGATATATGAAAAGTAAATAAATAAAACAAAAATACTTTTCATGTATTTTGCATATTTTATTACCTGGTTTACAATATCATGTCCCCAAAAAGTCAAATACATTTTGATTGTGTTATAAATTAAACAGTATAAGCCAAATATAAATATGGATTATTCCCGTTCCTACTTCCATTAAAATAAATGACCTGGTCAATCAAGTAAATAAAATTGTGTGATACCCATCAGTAGTATTGACCATCGTCAACAAGTTTTGTGAGTGGTAGTGGTGGTGCTTTTTAGTTTACCAGTGAAAGCTGAAAAGGACGTCTGGTTAATCACATTCAGCCCCTGAAACTCTACCTTCTGGAGAGAGATATTTGAAAGAATAGGACATTGTTTCTAACCACCAGGTCTTTTTGCAGAATCGCCTCTATCAGGCCATTCAGAGAGCCGATGACATCTTGGACCTGAAGTTCTGCATGGATGGAGTTCAGACTGCTTTGAGAAATGAAGATTATGAGCAGGCTGCAGCCCACATTCATCGCTACTTGTGCTTGGACAAGTCAGTCATCGAGCTCAGCCGACAGGGCAAAGAAGGTTGGCATCCCAAACTGATGATTTGTAGTTTAGTTACAAGCATCTGTAATGTAGTTTAAACATCTGTAATTTCTAGTTTAGGTGCAAGCATCTGTAATCTGAACTAGGCAGTCTCAACCAGCAAAAGGACATCTGTTAGGAAATTTCCTTGTCTGGTACTAGACCCCGTGTAGGTCCTAGACCATCACGAGGCAGAGGTTGTTGTTCCTACTTTACGGAAAAGAAAACTGAATCCAGACCTACTACCTGTGGGTTCTTTACACTTGACCATGTTGCCTGCTTATAAAATTTAAATTAGGGACTTCCCTGGTGGTCCAGTGGATAACACTGCATGCTCCCAATACAGGGGGCCTGGGGTTGATCCCTGGTCAGGGAACCAGATCCCGCATGCCACAACTAAGACCCAGTGCAGCCAAATAAATAAATATATATATTTTTTAATTTAAAATTAAATTTTTAGCTTGGTATTCTGGGCCTTCTGTGATCTCAACCCACTCTGTCTTTCTAGCCTTATTTCATGCCATTCAGTTATGCGTCCATCCATTGTGCACACATTTATTGAGCTCCTCTATATACCAGGATATGTACTATCTGCAACACTCTGCATCTTTCTGTTTCTAATCCTTTGCTCATTTCATTCCCCTTGCCTGGAATGTATGTTCCCCCTGCTCAGGTATCAAAATCCTGCCCGTCTTTGAGAGATGGAATATCATCTCTAGGAAGGCTTTTCTGATTACTTCAACCAGATATGTGACTGTGGCACCTTTCTTATGATACTTACCATACACTGAATTTTATTACAGTTATCTGCACACAAATCTTATTTTGTTCAGTTAATTGTAACTTCTCTGACAATAGGATCATGGCTGATTCATCTCTTTTTTTTTTTTTGCGGTACACGGGCCTCTCACTGTTGTGGCCTCTCCCATTGCGGACCACAGGCTCCGGACGCGCAGGCTCAGTGGCCATGGCTCACGGGCCCAGCCGCTCCGCGGCATACGGGATCCTCCCAGACCGGGACACGAACCCATGTCCCCTGCATTGGCAGGCAGACTCTCAACCACTGCGCCACCAGGGAAGCCCTTCTCTTTTTTAATTTTTTTAATTTTTTTTGTTTTTTGCGACACGCGGGCTTCTCACTGTTGTGGCCTCTCCCGTTGCAGAGCACAGGCTCCGGACGCACAGGCTCAGCGGCCATGGCTCACGGGCCTAGCCAGTCCGTGGCATGTGGGATCTTCCTGGACCGGGGCACGAACCCGTGTCCCCTGCATCGGCAGGCGGACTCTCAACCACTGCGCCACCAGGGAAGCCCGGGAAGCCCTTCTCTTAATCATCCATATTGTTAGTACAGCATCTTACACACACTAAGTGCTCATTACATATTTTTGGAATGTGCAGACCAGGTGGCATATACCTGACATAGTACCATTCTTTACCTTAATTCTCATTTTCTCCCCATTGTGCAGGCAGCATGATTGATGCCAACCTGAAGTTGCTGCAGGAAGCTGAGCAGCGTCTCAAAGCCATTGTCACAGAGAAGTTTGCCATTGCCACTAAGGAAGGGGATCTGCCCCAGGTGGAGCGCTTCTTCAAGATCTTCCCACTGCTGGGTTTGCATGAGGAGGGACTAAGCAAGTTCTCAGAATACCTTTGCAAGCAGGTATGACTCCTGATTGCTTGACAGGATAATGTACAGTTCTCCACCTGCAGATTGGGGCACTGGATGGATACATTTTCTGTGGATACTTTTTTACCTCTGGATTTGACTTCCCTTTTCTGCTGTATCCTGGCAGGACTGGATGCATACATTCATTCAACACTTACCTATTTCCAGTCTACTGTGTATCAGGCATGGTCTGGACATCTGCTGCTGTACATTTATTTCCAACAGACCAAGTGAAAGTATAGAAAAATTAAAATGCAGACTCTCTGACAAGCTGAATCACCCTTTCCAGGCTGTCAACCAGGGACTGGCTCCTTTTAAGAGCATTCAGAGAAGTTGGTTAGTGGTTTTAAGACTTCATAACCAAGCTTGAGTCTCAAAATAAGACTTGGTGGTGAGGGGGGAGCCCAGGCTTACGTCTCAAAAATTGAGATGAAGCAGGTGAGGTCACTTAAGATTAAAACTGAAAAAGAAACAGGCTTCAGTTAGTCTCAGCTCGCCTCCGCCCAGCCCATCCTTAGATGGACAGAAACAAACATCAGTAGGCATATGTGCACAGGGTTGTTGTTATTTAACTATATGTCACAGTGCATCGTGTCCCCACCCCCTCAATTCTATATAATGGAACATTATTTTGCCATTAAGAAAAATGAGACAGTTCCATATGTGCTGACACATTTTACTCTCTAACATGTGGTTGGTTAAGTTAAATAACAGTATGCTATTATTCATGTTTAAAATGAAGGGAGTGGCAGTAAAAATGTATGCTTATATAAACATAGGATATCTTTGGAATGGTTAACAGTGGTCGCCTCTCAAGAGGAGACTTAGGAGACCAAGAGACATAGGTAAGATGAACTACTTTTCACCAGACACTCCTTTGTTTCTTTTGAATGTTTAAGTATGTTTTACCCATTCTAAAAATAAACTAAAAATAAAATATAACTGCTTTATGGGACTTTTTCTTTTTAAATTTATTTTTGGCTACGTTGGGTCTTCATTGCTGCACATGGGCTTTCCCTAGTTGTAGCGAGTGGGAGCTACTCTTCATTGCGGTGCGCAGGCTTCTCATTGTGGTGGCTTCTTTTGCTGCAGAGCATGGGCTCTAGGCGCGCAGGCTTCAGTAGTTGTGGCACGTGGGCTCAGTAGTTGTGGCTCATGGGCTCTAGAGCGCAAGCTCAGTAGTTGTGGCACAAGGGCCTAGTTGCTCCGCGGCACGTGGGATCTTCCCCAAACAGGGATCGAACCTGTGTCCCCTGCACTGGCAGGCGGATTCTTAACCACTGCACCACCAGGGAAGTCCCTTTGGTACTCTTATATCAGTATTTTTTTTTTTTAATCAGTACTTTGCCATCTGAAACCTGGAAATGGTTTCTACTGTTAATCCCTTAAAAATCCCTTCCAAGTACCCAGATTCCTTCCCCTGCTCAACGAAGCACCATTAATAATAACTTTGAGTTATACTTTGAAACAATTATTGAAACTTGGGACTCTCTCCCCAGTTTAATGACTGTAGATGTTATCAAAGAAAAGGAAAGCTTTATTTATACCTCTGAATGGAAGAAGAGTTAACTGTGTTAAGTTCTTTGTCTTCCCTGAGGCCTGGACAACCCAGAGCCCCCAAGGGATGTTCCTGTGTGCTGCCTAGGCTTTCAAGCATCAAGGGAAAAAGAAAGCCAATGGGAGGTCTTTTTGGAAAACTGAAGCTAGCCTTTGGTCTAAGAAATATATGTGGGGACTTCCTGGGTGGCACAGTGGTTAAGTATCCGCCTGCCAATGCAGGGAACACAGGTTCCATCCCTGGTCTGGGAAGATCCCACATGACGCGGAGCAATTAAGCCCGTGCGCCACAACTACTCAGCCTGCACTCTAGAGCCCACGAGCCACAACTACTGAAGCCTGCATGCTCTAAAACCTGCGTGCCACAACTACTGAAGCCCACGCACCTAGAGCCCATGCTCCTCAACAAGAGAAGCCACCACAATGAGAAGCCCGCACAATGCAACGAAGAGTAGCCCCCACTCGCCGCAACTAGAAAAAGCCTGCACGTAGCAGCAAAGACCCAACACAGCCAAAAATAAAATTTAAAAAAAAAAGTTGAAAAAATAACTTTAGCATTCTCTTGTGCATATATGTGCGTATATATGTTCAAAACAGAAATATGAGCAGTTAACCTTTAAAAAAAAATGTGTGGATTTTCTACTTTTTCAGGTGGCCAGTAAAGCTGAGGAGAATCTACTGTTGGTTCTAGGGACAGACATGAGTGATCGAAGAGCTGCAGTCATCTTTGCAGATACACTCACTCTTCTGTTTGAAGGCAAGCCCTGTTTCCACTCTCGGGAGACTGGAGACACTTATAACACCTGCATCACTAGCTTTTCTTTTCTCCTTGCTAGCCTGATGCCTTTAATTTAATCCTATGGTTTGCTATGTGTTGACTTATTGGAGAATTAACTTCCCAATTCAGTACCTCATTAGCAAAGATTAGTTAGCGTCTCTCAGATGTTTTGATTCTCCCTAGTCCTCGAGACCCAAACTCTAAGAGTGAATTTAACCCCAAAATAAATGACTGGGAAGAGTGATGCTTATTTCCAAAGATGCTCCTGTAGAAACTATGAGTATAATTTATCAAATGCCTGCTGGTTTACTAAGCACTGTGCATATTTAATAGACAGATTTGCTTAGCAACTCCTGGCACTGACGAGTACAATTTGTGTTCATTTGGGGAAGTAAAACAGCCAAAAAGGGTTGAATTAGACCCCAGGTCAGTCCTGGATGGAAGAAAGGAGTTTATCTTGTGGGAAGAATATTTGGAATACAACCCTCTCACGTTTTCCCTTCTAGGGATTGCCCGAATTGTAGAGACCCATCAACCAATAGTGGAAACCTATTATGGCCCAGGGAGACTTTATACGCTGATAAAATATCTGCAGGTGGAATGTGACAGACAGGTGGAGAAGGTGGTAGACAAGTTCATCAAGCAGAGGGACTACCACCAGCAGGTGAGCAGGGGAGGCTTATAGGTGGTTTAGTAGCAGCATTAGCGAGCAACGCTGAATAGAATAAATTAGGGAGGGGAGTGAAAAAAGGTGCAGCTAGGAGAAAAATGGCAAATGCAGACTGGCCTGCTTCTTGCCTCTCACCAGCTACTTTGGACTTGAGGTGTTGTCAAGTTAATGATGGCCTCAGTACATGACTGAGAAGGAAATAGAAAGGGCTTCCTAAAAGGAACACAACAGAAACGTTAGACCACTTCTCTATCACAAAATGTACAACAGTGCCTTCTAGTGATTTAATGGAATTTTACTTCTTAAGGTCCTATTCAGTGTTAAGTAATTTGTCTCAAATTTCTCCTTCATTCCTTAAGTGCTAAAGGTGTAACATTTGCTTTTTTAGAACTTTGTTTCTCCATTCCTTTGAGCAGATAAAGTAGGAGTAGGACTTAGAAATAGGAGTAGCCCCATACAATTTTATTTCTAGAACTCTGGGAGACTCTAGACAGTAGTCCATTGGAACAGCACTAGCATCACTTTTAAGTGCGATAACAGAGGTGAATGTTAGCGTTATAAATCACAAGGAAGTCTTTGGCTCCTCATCCTGAGAGCCTACTTTTGGCTTGTCTGTTAAACAAACTAAACCTAAACATACTTATGCCAGAAGTTTGGAGTGACCAGCGAGGGGCAGAAAGAAGGAGGGAGGGGAAGAGCATTCTCATTTCTGTGGTATGTTGCAGTTCCGGCATGTCCAGAGCAACTTGATGAGAAACTCTACATCAGAAAAAATAGAACCAAGGTAATGCGCTTTTCTTCAGCCCATAGGAGTTTGAATTGGTAATCAAGTATCATTCAGAGACTGCTCTCTTACAGTGTGGTTTATGTTTTAAAAATACTTTATCTATGACTCTTTTTTTATTTTTTTGCGGTACGCGGGCCTCTCACT
The DNA here is from genome assembly GCF_059928025.1 of Delphinapterus leucas. Lineage (NCBI taxonomy): Eukaryota > Metazoa > Chordata > Mammalia > Artiodactyla > Monodontidae > Delphinapterus > Delphinapterus leucas. The sequence goes on from NC_143148.1 coordinate 47,675,445, forward strand.
GCTGTGGCCTCTCCCGTTGCGGAGCACAGGCTCCGGACGCGCAGGCTCAGCGGCCATGGCTCACGGGCCCAGCCGCTCCGCGGCATGTGGGATCTTCCTGGACCGAGGCGCAAACCCGTGTCCCCTGCATCGGCAGGCGGACTCTCAACCACTGCGCCACCAGGGAAGCCCTATGACTCTTTTTTTTAATGGAATATAGCATACAAACAAAAGCATATGTACAACATATTTGTGTTTTGTAAAGAATGCTAGATCGTTACCAATACTTTTGAACTCCCCAAAGTGACCCTCCTCCCCCAAAAGTAACTACTATCCTAAAATTTTTAACTTCTACTTTTTTCTAATAAAAGTAACATATGCTTATTAAAAGAAATGCCAAACATAAAAGTGTATTCATTCAATCAGTAAATTTTTACTGTATACATATTACGTGCCAGGCACTGGTCCTTGGTACTGGGGATATGTCAGAAAGCAAAGTGAACAAAACAGACATAATTCTTTCTTTGTGGCATTTATGGTCTATAAAGTAGACAATAATAGCTAATGTGTATATAGTGTGTACTGTCTGCCAGCCTTTGTTCTAAACACTTAACCAATATTAAATCATTTAATCTAGGGTTTCTCAGCTTCCATACTATTGGCATTTTGGCTGGGTAATTTTTTTGTTGTGGAGAACTACCTGTGCATTGTAAAATGTTTAGCAGCATCCCTGGCGTCAACCCACTAGATGCTGGTAGCGTGATATCACCAGACATTGCCGAATTTACCCCAGGAGGTAAAGTCGCCCCCAGTTAAGATCACTGATTTAATCCATAAACACTTTTTACAGATGAGGAAACTGAAGCCTGGAGAGGTTAAGTGACTTGCCCAAGGTTGTTCAACTAGAAAGTGGCAGAGCCAGGAATAGAATCCAAGCAGTCTGAGTCTAGAGTTGGTGCTGTTAACCATTACAACATACTGAGCATAGAGTACAGGAAAGCATGTAATAAAGGGATGTAACCTAAGCTGATGAAGTTCAAGAAAAAAAATCGTGAGGAAATGACCTTAGATATGAGACTTTAAGAGTAAATAGGGGGACCCCCTGGTGGCGCAGTGGTTAAGACTCCATGCTCCCAATGCAGAGGGCAGGGGTTCCATCCCTGGTTGGGTTCCATCCCTAAGATCCTGCATGCCGTGCAGCACAGAAAGAGTAAATAGGAATAAGAGGTGAAATGTGTAACACGTAGAGCAGGGAAAGCACGTGCAAAGACCCTGTGTATTTGAAAAACCCAAAGAAGGCCAGTATAGCTGAAGTGCAGAGAGTTGGCAAGAGCCTGCTATGAGATGAACCTGGTGAGGTTGTTAAAGTCAGGCCATTCAGTGTCTTGTATCCTAAGAGCTATGGAAATCATATGATTATGGTATGACCAGATTTATGTTTTGAAAAGATTTCTTGGACTTCAGTGTGGAAAATGAGTTAATTTTTTCTATAATGTGAGGGAGGGGATCAACTTCATTCTTGGTAATGTGGATATTTGTTATCCCAGCACAATTGTTGAGAAGACTACTCTTTGTTCATTGAATTGTCTTAGCATTCTGGTTGGAAATCTGTTGACCATAAACGTCAAGATTTCTGGACTGTTAGTTAATCTGTATGTCTATTCTTATGCCAGTAAAACCACACTGTCTTGTTTCCTGTAGCTTTGTAGTAAGTTTTAAAACTGCAAAGTGTGAGTCTTCCAAGTCCTTACTTTTCCAAGATTGTTTTGGCTATTCATCTGGATAGATGAATGGGTGTGAGACACAGTTTAAGGACGTACCCTAAAAAATCCCAGCACAGCTACATGAGGACTTAGGGAGGTGTGATTTCTTTCCCATGAAGCATCGATAATTTTTACTAATAGATCATTTTAAACCACTAACAAAAATACGTCTCCCAATCTCTTGTTTAGCCCTGGCAGGATTTTAGGGGGTGAATAGTTCAGGTGAAACATGCAAATGGGATATGTGGTTGACAGCTGTCTCTGATTATAATTGGACCAGCAGAGCCAGGAGGTCCATCGGGCAGAGCTGACCCTTCTGGGCCCAGGGGGAAGGGGAGTTTGGGACTATGTTTTCCTTGTAGCTCTTATATCTGAAGGAATCCAGTGTCCTGCTTATTCTTTCTGCTCCATGTGTCTCAGGGAACTGGATCCTATCCTGACTGAGGTCACCCTGATGAATGCCCGCAGTGAGCTGTACTTACGCTTCCTCAGGAAAAGAATCAGCTCAGATTTTGAGGTGGGCGACTCCATGGCCTCAGAAGAAGTAAAACAAGGTAAAGGCATTTCCCATGTTCTCTGGGATGGGTTGGGGTATAGTTGGCTCTGTTTTGTAATACTTAAGTCACAGATCTTTTAATAAGGAAATAATTGGGGCTTATTAGTCTGTGGGGGGGGTCTGTGGACAAATTGACTCCCAGGAGGAAATCTAGACTTCCCAGATTTTAGAATGGACTGGCTCTTTGAGGCCATCTAATCATTTTACAGATGAGGAAAGCTAAAGGCAAGAGTGGTTCAATGATTTTCCTCTGCTCTTTTCCCCACACTGTGCTTCCTCACCAGCTCAGATTTAGGGATTGGTGTTTAAGTAGGTGATATGTGCACAAGATAGATAGGTAGGTAGAACAAAAAAATATACATAATTTCATGAGGGAACTTAAAGGAGTGATAGAAATATTCTAAAACTGGATTGTGGCTATTGTTACAAAACTCTATAGAACTACTAAAAAAAAATCATTGAATTGTACATGTACAGTGGATGAATTTTATGGTATATAAATTATACCTCAATGGAGTACTGAGGTATAATATTGAGAAAAGAATATGTAGTATAAAGAGTATATAAAAAGAGTACGTGTTATAAAGAAAGCCTTTCACTCCCTCCCTCAGTCTCCCAGTTCCTCCAGTCGCAATTTTGGAAGGGATAAATATGTTGAATAAAAAGGTGTGCCGTGGTCCTATTTCATGGACAAATTGACTCTCCACGTTTTTAAGAAGACCATCTAATTCCTACTGGTTGAGTATAGGCAGGATTCCCTGAACTGGAGACCTGAAACTGACCCAACATCTGTGGCATTCTGCATGGCTTGTATCAATAATACACGGCAAGGGAATTATTTATATGACCCAGGTGGGTTTTTTTTTTTTTTTTGCCACGCTGCGTGACTTGCGGGATCTTAGTTCCCCGACCAGGGATAGAACTCATGCCCCCTGAAGTGGAAGCACGGAGTCCTAACCACTGAATCACCAGGGAATTCCCTGAATTGGTGTTAAAAGGAGGATTCATGCTCATTTAGAGTTTTGTGCTTATTGCTGTTTTAATAATAACCATGTATGTTCAGAGTTGCACTGTTTAATACAGAAGCCACAAGCCATTTAATTAAAAGTAAATAAAATTTAAAATTCAGTTCCTCTATCGTATTAAGCACATTTCAAGTACTTAATAGTGGTACTATATTAGACAATAGATATAGAACATCTCCATCATCACAGAAAATTCTGTTGGATAGCACTGGTTAGAGAATGAAATGGTCTGTACCCAATATATTTTTGGCTTTGGAAGCTTACGTCTTTTGAGTCTTACCAGTTAATTCTAAGGAAATAATGGAAAAGAAGTAAAAACTTCTTTGTACAATAACATTAACTAAAATCTCCAATGATTATGATTTTCAGTTATCTCTAATAATGGCAAAATGTTTGGAAATAACCCAGGTGTCTAAAAACAGACCATCTACATGATAAGATATCACAGCCATTAAAAATAAGTAAGCTAAAAAGAAGAACTAAGCCATGTAGAAACATTGAAATATTTGTGATATAATATTTAAGCAGAATACAAAATTTTATTGGTACTGTGATTATAACCATGTAAATCATGTACAGATTTGGAACAGAGATTAGAAAGGGACCTGAAAAAAATGATCCATTTCCCTTGGGGAAGAAGAGTGAGTATTCCTTTCTTGGCTGTCTCCTAGAGCACCAGAAGTCCCTGGACAAACTCCTCAATAACTGCCTACTGAGCTGCACCATGCAGGAGCTAATTGGTCTGTATATTACCATGGAGGAATACTTCATGAGGGAGACTGTCAACAAGGTAGGAGAGAGCACACATCCCTGGGAATTGGGGCTTCCTGTCCAAGAAGCCAGGCTGAAGGGAAAGGCCGAGGCATGTCATAGTTCTTGGTCCTGCTTTGAGAATACCCTTGCATGCAGACTGAGTGTACTGCTTTGAATAGTTAGAGGGCATCTTTGGAGTGATCAGGCTCTTTGTGGACCCAACTGGGACTTCTTTCCCAAGGATCACAAAAGAACACCTCAGCTCCTCAGGGAACCTACCTGTTCCCTGCCTCTCTGGAGGTATGTGAGTGAGGAGCCTTGGGAAAGAAGGGCCTTGCCTGGTGTCTTACAACCTACGTAACAGATGTTCCCAAGGCAAACGCCCTAAATACTTAAATTTCCTAACGTGGTGATCAGTAGGGAAGTGAGCTATTTTGGCAAGGAAGAACCACACCAAGCTGTGACCAGAATAAGCTATGTTGGGAAAAACACGGACAAGGTACAGAAAAGGGAGCAGAGCCAGGGCCTGTTCCAGAACCATCTAGAACCGTGACATACAGAACTGGGGCCCTCATTGGGTGCTTTGCCTTTTTTGTAGGCTGTGGCTCTGGACACCTATGAGAAGGGCCAGTTGACATCCAGCATGGTGGATGATGTCTTCTACATTGTTAAGAAGTGCATTGGGCGGGCTCTGTCTAGCTCCAGCATCGACTGTCTCTGTGCCATGATCAACCTCGCCACCACAGAGCTGGAGTCTGACTTCAGGTACAGTTAACACCCTTTCTGCTTTCTAGGAGGCAAAAAGGTCCTAGTTGTGGTTGCTTCCTGAGGCCCATTTTGTTTCTTCCTTTTTTTCCTTATGATTGTAGTTCAGTTCTATACAGGATATAAGCTCCCATCCGTAGCACAACATCCTTGACTCCAGGCAGTTGTACAGCAACCAGATATGTTATAGGCCAAAACTGTGTTCCCTGGACTGGATTGGAGGAGTTATTGGTCCTCAGACCTAGGAAAGAGACCAGGCAGCTCAGATGAGGGCAGTAGTTGTAATTTTAACAATGATAATTATCACTGCTACAGACCAGGCACTGTGCTAACTTCCTGCTCCTGTTCGGTCCTAATAGCGACCCTATGAGGTAGGAACCATTAGCTCTCTTTTGTAAATGAGGAAACAGACTCAGGGAGATCACACATCTCATAAATGGTAGAATATGGAGTAGAGTGTGACATTCAAAACCTATTCTCTCAACTCTTACACAGTACTGCCTTTCACTAAGCTGTACTGCCTTCTCTTGAGTATTTTGGAGCTCAGTGGCGTTAAGTGAAAGCCTCATAGGGAGTAAAGAGTTGGCCAGTCTCCTCTGTATTCTTTCATATCAGTGCCTTTGAGAGGGGGTTGGCCTCTCATACCCTGGCCGCTAAGCGTCTCGTGTGGTGATCTCATGGATTGGTTATTCCCTGGAAAGAGCAACTTATGCTTCTGGGTCAGGATAGTGAGCCCTTTGGTGATGCTGAACTGGAGGCCAGGTTGAGTGCTGTCAATCCTCATATGCCAATCTTCCCCCCAGGGACGTTCTGTGTAACAAGCTGCGGATGGGCTTCCCAGCCACCACCTTTCAGGACATCCAGCGTGGGGTGACAAGTGCCGTGAACATCATGCATAGCAGCCTCCAGCAGGGCAAATTTGACACTAAAGGCATCGAGAGCACTGACGAGGCCAAGCTGTCCTTCCTGGTAGGTAGCCCCACAGGTTGGGAGCTGCTCAATTTATCTCAAGGGGTTGAACTGTGACCTCTAAGCCACAGTATAACAAGCCTTCAACTGGAGGCTTTTCCTCCAGTGTCTATATACAAGGAAAACTCCTCCTTTAAGGAAAGCTCCTCCTAGAAGGTTGTGAAACCATTTCTTACCCAGGGACCTATTTCAGAGCAGCCCGAGCCAGGACATGCACTGCACTGTTCCCTGCCTGGAAGGCTAGGCGCCTCAGCTCTCCCCAGCGCTTATTCCCAAGAGCACTACCCAGCTGCTGAGGGGCTCCACTGAGTATCAAGCTTGGATTACATCTGTGCCAGGCCCCCAGACTACTTCCCTGAGGACATCCTACAACATGGGTTGGGGCTGACCCGTTAGGCCTACCAAACTGCTTTTCTAGCGTACTTCTCAGGCTCTCAGCTTCCTCAGAAAGGTGACCTTCTTAAAGTCCTGCTACACAGAACGGCAGTCTTACCATTGTGTGACAGCTGGGGAAGGAGAATCGTGGAAGGAAGAAGGGATTTATACAGGGTAACAACCAATTTGTGATGAGCCAGAAAGAATGCAGATGAGCCCTGGGCCTGTGATCAGGCGTTTCTGGCACATGGTGTCTTTTCGTGTGTGGGTACAGCGCCGTCAGAGGTCATTCTGCTCCACCCCCACACTGGCCAGGCTCTGAGTCTGCTTGGCTCCTGGGGTTCAGAGACCTGACGGAAACATCCAACAGCAGAGCTCTCAGTCAACAGTCCACAGATGGGGTCTCTGAACACCCGGGGGTAGGATGCAAAAATGTATACACTTTTTTTTTCTAGAAGCAAGGTCCTTAGCTTTTATCATTCTTAAAGGGGCCTATAATACCAAAAGAGTTAAGATGTTGCTTTCAGAGACAGAAGCCTAAACATGCTAATATCTACTTTGCCCCTATGCAGGGGAGCCCGCAGTAACTAGTCCTCAGACAGATCCAATGAAGTCTATTTAGGAAACCTTACTTTCTCCTTGTCATTGAAAATATCTTCCCTGAGCATGGGTTCTATCTTTTTAGGATGTCATGGTTGATGCCAAAAAAGGGGATGAACTCCAAGAAACTATTGCCTCTGAAATATAGTACCTTTGGAGAACTTTGCCAAAATTTCTGGCAACCAACTTCATATGATCATGAACTGACTTAAATTTTTCATTTTGTTTGCTTTCTATTTCATTTTTTATAGAACTTATTTTCATTCTTTCATTTCTCTGCTCAGAAATGACTCCTTGCTACCTACCATATCAAAACTAGACATCTTTGCCTGACAGTTTGTTGAAGGCCTCCAGAATGTGATCCATCCTGTCACTCTAGTCCTATTTTCCATCCCTTGGCTCCACGAGTCCCCAGTATGCTGGCTGCTGTGTGTTCACACATTCGCTGCTCCCATTCAGACAGCTTCATTGTTTGAGGGCCCAGAAGATAAGGCCAACAAGAAAAGGTGATGCTAAATGCTTGGTGACAGTTTTCTGGTTTTCCTGATGCCAAGTACTTAAAATGTCATCACTCCCACTGTAGGACCTATTTCTTATGTCACCTTGATTCCTTTGGCTGTCAAGATGAATTCCCCAACAGTGCTGATGTATCATTCACCATGAGCTAGCGATAAGCCCAGTGAATCCATGCTTACAAGTACTGTCAGTACAAGGAAACTTTGACATCAAAGTTTTTGGTATTTGAAATCAATACCCTTTGAACTCAAATCCATTTTTCCCTCATGACAGATTTTACTTATGCCCTCAAGTGCCTTGGAAACATTTATGTTGTGGCCTTCATCCTTGAGCTGTCATGACAGTGCAGTTATTTCTCTGGAAGCTTGCGATGTTAGCAGCCTTGTGCTGTGGCATGCTAATGAAAGACCTCAAGTCTCATCCATCCACCATGCAGGTGGTCTTAGCAGCATTGTCAGCAGCATGACCTTGCAGTATTAGCTGCAGGACACTGACATGGGCAGTATTTTTGTGGAAGACAGGAGGGACATCCTAATCTCAATCCCTGGAGTTATGGAATTCTTCTTTCACCCTGAAATCCTGAAGCTTCTGACTCATCTCTTGAAATACTAGCCCCTCCCTACCTCACCTCGGCCTTCCTGGTCATGGCACCAGAACACCAGTTCAAAGGCAATGTGATCTTCTCAAACTCTTAATTTCTCCTACACAAGGCCTCTAAATTAGTATTCCCAAACCAGAGCTGTGCTCGTGCGGCATTCACCCGCTTTAAATAATCGTCAGTGCCACTCCGTTGTCCACAGGACAGCATAGCTCCCAATTCCCAGTCTGACTTCACGCATCTCTGCAGCTCCACCTCTTGCCATTTCCCTGTACATGTCTGTGCACTGACTCTCCTGGTCCCCAAATACCTTTTTGGATTTTATGCCACTCTGCATTTGCTTATGTTATCCTTTCTCCAGAAGACAGTCATTCACTCATTCAGTCATTCAACAAATATTTATTGAGAAACTTCTATATATCAGGCACTGTTCTAGGTTTTTGAGCTGCACTGCGCAGTATGGTGTGGCTATCTAAATTTAATTTTAAACTAAAAATCCAGCTCCTGAGTTGCACCAGCCACATTTCAAGTGCTCAGTAGCAACACATGGCTATTGCTACTATACTGGACAGTTCAGATTTAGAATACTGCCATCATCAAGAAAGTTCTCTTGGACGGTGCTATGCTAGAGATACAGCTGTAGAGAAGACAGACTAGATCCCTGCCTTCTGGAGCTCTCATCCTAGTGGGAAAGGGAAACAAGAAACAAACAAGACAATATCAGATAATCCTAAGTACCATTAAGATAATATCAAACAGGAGACTGGACTAGAGGAGGCCGATGGGGGTGGAGAAATGTACTCACCCTCCTCTCCTATCAGAATTATGTTCTAGCCTTTTAAGTTCCACTCAGTTACCTACTCTACCGTGGAGTTTCCTAGAATGCCTCAGACCAAAACATTGTGTCTTTCCTCTAAATGACCATAGCAGTTTTTACCTTAATTGTCACTTTTGTCACATGCTGCTTTTTATGATTGGTGTTTCTGCACCAAACTCATAAGGCCGTTGAGTTATGAAGGAAGGAGCCCTTGGCCTAGAGTGGGGAGACCTAAATTCTAATCTTGGCTCTAATCCTGTCACTCTTTGAATTGCTGTCCTCCTACCCTGCTTTATTTTTCCTCATGGCATTTATCACTACCTGACACTTATTTATTGACTTCCCTTTTGGAATGTAAACTCTGCGAGGGGATGGATTCTGTCTGTTAACTGCTTTCTTCCCAGTACCTAGAACAGTGCCTGGCTCATAGTGGGCACTTTAAATATTTGCTGAATCAAAAGTTGACTGACCTTGGTGAATTATTTCACCTTCTTAGGAGTCATGTTTCCACCTGTGAGCTGGCTTGATAATACAGTTGACTCTTGAACAACACAGGTTTGAACTGCACAGGTCCACTTATACGTGGATTTTTTTCAATGGTAAAATACTGCAGTATTGCACAATTCACAGTTGGTTGAATCTACAGATGCAGATACGGAGGGCCAACTCTAAGTTACGTGCTGATTTTCGACCGCATTCCTAACCCCTGCGTTGTTTAAGGGTCAACTATACTTGTTTTGAAGAAGGTATTCAACAGAGCCAAAGAACTAATGATGAGAAAATGCCTCATAGGTGGTAGGCTCTCAGGAAGCATTTCTTTAATCAATGTCAGCTGTTGCATCACCGAGCTGGGCTTGGAGGTTTGGAGCCCAAGGACTTCTCCGAGACTTGCATGCCTAAACATGGAACAAAAAGACCTGAAACCTTGGGTCACTACCTCTGAGGTCAGATGGCTTCGCTGCCTTTGTGTCAAGCCCAGGAGAAAGGGCGAGCCTGGTTCACCATTCTGCCCACCGAGACTTGAGCCCACTGCCTGATGACACTGGTGTGGGTGGTCCTTAGCGCCCCCCACCCCCACCCCGAGCCTCAGGAGTGCAGCTGTCAGCCAGTCTGGCCTTGGAGTGGGTACAAATAATAGTGATCAGGAAGTCACATTCTTCTGTCCTTGTCTCCCAGGTGACCCTGAACAACGTGGAAGTCTGCAGTGAAAACATCTCCACTTTGAAGAAGACACTGGAGGTACAGGGGAAATTGCCTATCAGCTTTCAGTGGCTGTAGCCTCCCCAGGCCTCCTTTTGAGAGTGAGCCCTGTGCACTCCTCCTAGTGGGAGCTATGGCATTCCCTGGCATTGAGCCAGCTCTTCTTCAGAGCATTTGAAGGGATTCATTAGTGAAGGACATGGTAGCAGGACATCTCTGAACTATGGGGAGAGCTCTGACCCATGAGTTAGGAGATCAGAATTCAAATTAGCTCTTCCAGCACATACCTGGCATGTGACCTTGGACAAACCCCTTAACTCCCTGAGCTTCAGTTCTCTCATCTGTGAAACAAGATACAGATCTCCATGGTGCCCTGCTTTGGGTTTGTTGCTTGGCCCGATAAAAAAACAGGATTGAAAGCACTTTATAAAAGTGATAAAGCCGGGCTTCCCTGGTGGCACAGTGGTTGAGAGTCTGCCTGCCGATGCAGGGAACATGGGTTCGTGCCCCGGTCCGGGAAGATCCCACATGCCGCGGAGCGGCTGGGCCCGTGAGCCATGGCCACTGAGCCTGCGCGTCCGGAGCCTGTGCTCTGCAACGGGAGAGGCCACAGCAGTGAGAGGCCCGCATACCGCAAAAAAAAAAAAGTGATAAAGCCCTCTATAAATTTTGAGATTAAGATGATATGGGGGGAATTCCCTGGCGGTCCAATGGTTAGGGCTCTGTGCTTTCACTGCCAACGGCGCAGGTTCAATCCCTGGTCAAGGAACTAAGACCCCGCAAGCTGCGTGGCGTGACCGGAAAAAAAAAAATGATGATATAGGGTTCACTTAACCCTATACAGAGCCAGTTGCTGTTGTCTGTTTTTTGTTTTTTTTTTTTTTCAGTACGCGGGCCTCTCACTGTTGTGGCCTCTCCTGTTGCGGAGCACAGGCTCCGGACGCACAGGCTCAGCGGCCGTGGCTCACGGGCCCAGCCGCTCTGTGGCATGTGGGGTCCTCCCAGACCAGGGCACAAACCCGTGTCCCCTGCATTGTCAGGCGGACTCCCAACCACTGCGCCACCAGGGAAGCCCTGTTGTCATTTTTTTAAGGAAGGCCATATAACAGTGGAAGTTGCTTGGGCTTGGAAGTCACATACCCCTGAGTTCAAGTCCCCACTTGACCACTGACCAGTTGTGTGGCCTGAAGCAAGTTCTCTAACCTCCCTGAGCCTCAGTTTCCTCTTTTGTATACAGGGGTAGTGCTCTCTGCCTCACAGGTTTGTTGTGAGAATTGAACAAGAATATAAAGCACCTGGTACATGAGTGGCATGCAGTGGTAGTTAATGATTGTATTAGTAGTTATACATAACATCATGGAGCAATCACTTCGTTAAGTTTTAGAAAACGAAGAGCCCAGCTCTCCATCACTCCCCAATTCTGCCTCTGGGAGAAGAGGGAAGCCAGAGTCCTGCCTCCCCAGCGGACACTCATACCAGGGAAGATGCTTGGCTACAGAAGCATGGGGCTCAGTGCCGAGGCTGGTGCTGAGTGTTGGCTTTAGGGCTAGGCGGACTGAGGAGGCCGGGAGCCAGCACGTGAGAAGAGGGCCTAGTTGCTGACAGGGTTCCTGAGGGAGGCTCGGAGAGAGCAGTCAGGTGGGAGTTTACAGTGTAAACTGGACCAGATTAGGACTTCACCCCCAAAAAGGCCTTAAAATGGAATAAAATAAGAGCAATATTCACTAACTACCAGCAGTGTAGTGTCTCTCACGTTATAAGTGTTCAACAAGGTAGTTGTTTTTAAGTCATGGCACGTTAGACTGTATTCCAGACTTTTTCCTTAACGTTTATTAGTCTGTTGGATTTTGAAGTAAATTTTTGGGAAATGTTAGGAATTCAGGACTGAGCCAGCAGAATTAGCCAAGTGAATGAAAAGAAGGGTAACAGAGCTGGAAAAACAATTCCCATAAATGGCCCCTCCCCCTTAGATTTGCATTTCACATGTATTCTTTCTCAACCCCGTCAGCAGTCCTTTGAGATAGGCAGGTCAGGTGGTGTGACATCCGTTTAACAGATGAGGTTAAAAGGCTAGTTAAAGATAGTAAGTATTGGAGCTGCCACAGGGACCAGGGACCTCTCCCGGCTAGATCAGTCCCTTTGCAGCTCTTCCTCACAGCTGCTCCTACTGTAGCCAAAATGGCACCAACTGTTAGGAGGCTATAGGAAATGCAGGCAGCTTCTGCCAACCCAAAGCAGCTCCCCCTGTGGCATTCTCTGCAGCTAGACCTTAGTGTGGGATTAGGAACAGGTGCCCTGGAGCCATAATTCCCAGCTTGAATCCCAGCTTCACGACTTACTGCTGTGTGGCTTTAGGCAAGTTATTAATTTCTCTGTGCCTTAGTTTCCTCATCTATACAGTAGGGATAATAATAGTGCCTACTCTATAAGAAAAGTACTTTAATTAATAAAAGTAAAAAGCTTAAAACTGGGGCCCTGGCACAGAGTAAACACTTAAATCTTACCTGTGGTCATGACAATATCCCCTGGGCAGTCAGACCAAATTATTTACAGAGCAGATCCTATTACAATAGCTGGTGTCTCCTTAGTGCCTACTACGTTCCAAGCACTGGGCTAAGCACTTTGTGCATCGTCTCATCCAACTCTCAAAACCACCATGGGAGCAGGAATGTGTTCCCACTTTATGGCCAAGGAAATTAAAGCTCAGAAGCTTTAAATCACTTGACCAAGGTCGCTCAACTAATACATGGCTGACCCAGGATTTGAAGCCAGGAATGCCTGACTCTAAAGGTGTGAAAAACTTCTGATATTTGTGTTTCTTACTCACACCCCCTGACACCAATAACCTCATATTACAAAGAAAGAAGTGGGAGCCAAATGACTAGCCACAGGATCAAATCCAGGTTTCCTGAGACCCAGCCAGGGTTCTTGCCTCGGATTGGCCAGAGCTGCTCCCAGAGAAGGCTGGAATAGGAGAAATGGCTGGTTTCATGTTGGCCTCTTCGCCCTCCTCACACGCCCATGGCCCAGGCATGCTCAGAAGCCTGATGGCTGGGTGTTTTCCCCTAGAGTGACTGCACCAAGCTGTTCAACCAAGGCATTGGAGGGGAGCAGGCCCAGGCCAAGTTTGACAGCTGCCTTTCTGACTTGGTTGCCGTGTCCAACAAATTCCGAGACCTCTTGCAGGTAAGCCCCAGGTTCAACTGCTGCCTGAATCCTGGGCCTGTGTCTCGCTCTGAGAATATTGTCACTGGCTTATCATGGGCTTCATGCATATAAGGAAACGGGAGGCGGGGAAGACGAGGCACGAGGGAGCAGAGTGCAAGCCACTGAACTTGTGCGAGTCCCTTGAAGACTAAAGGTTTTTCAGCAGTGCAGCTGTCATGTTGACAAGCTGGCATTCTGGTCCTCTAGAATCTCCACAGTGCCAGGAGCCCTCAGAAGGGTCCTCAGAGGAAATTGAACCATGTGGGTACTGAGATCTGCTTGGCCTTAGCCGAAGGTGCTGCCTAGTACAAGGCACTCAGAAATCTCTTCTTTCTAGAGTTTAACAGACCAACCCCATGGTCTCATCTCTGGCCTGGACCTGAATCAGAATATATCTGGAAAGGAACAAGTTGTTCCTGGAGTCTTTGATTAGCATTATTTCTGTTAGACTTCAGACAGGGCCTGCAGAAAAGCCTCATGGCTGGAAGGATGCCCTGACAGTCAAAGGATGGGTAGAGCAGGAGAAAGGGAAGGGATGGAGGCATGTGCCTTCTGTGCCTGATGCGTCTTTGCCTTGTCCTACAGGAAGGGCTGATGGAGCTAAACAGCACAGCCATCAAGCCGCAGGTGCAGCCTTGGATCAACACCTTTCTCTCTGTTTCCCACAACATCGAGGAGGTCAGCCTGACCACGGACGGCCACAAAGCCCAGGATTACCCCTCATTCCCCAGCCCACAGCTAGAGTGCAGTGGAGCTGTCTGAACAGACTAGACCTTACATATTTCTCAGGCCCACTTCCCCTGTGCTCAAAGGCTAGGTTCGTCCCAGAAACAGGTGGTTCCTCCCAGAACAGGTTGTTCCTGCAGTCAGAGGGCTCCGAAAGACACCTAAAGGGAGTTTGCCTTGACCTGATGCATTCTCATTTATTGAGGCTCTTTTTGCCCCACATCTTATAGACTTGGGATCTCTCTCTCTCTCCCTCTCTCCCTCCCCCTCCCTCCCTCCCTCTCTCCCTCCCTCTCTCCCTCCCTCTCTGCATTGAGTCTTCATTGCTGCGCATGCACTTTCTCTAGTTGCAATGAGCAGGGGCTACTCTTTGTTGCGGTGCATGGGCTCTAGGCACACAGGCTTCAGTAGCTGTGGCACACGGGTTCAGCAGTTGTGGCTCGCAGGCTCTAGAGCGCAGGCTCAGTAGTTGTGGTGCACGGGCTTAGTTGCTCTGCAGCATGTGGGATCTTTCCAGACCAGGGCTCAAACCCGTGTCTCCTGCATTGGCAGGTGGATTCTTAACCACCGCACCACCAGGGAAGCCCCTCTAGCCTAATCTTTTCATTCCTGTATAACATGAGATACAAGAGGGGATAAACTGCCAGGAGCTTTGCCATATTGCATGGGCCACTGCTGCAGCCCGGGGCTGTTTGCTGGTCAGAAGTGTGATGCAGAAACAGCAGCAGTTTCTGCCAGCCTGATTTTAAGCTGATTTCAGGCTGGATGAGTTATAAGCTACAAGGGTGGGGGTGAATGGCCCTTCTTGGAGACGCCCCTGGTGACCCACCTTGCTTCCTGATAATAGGAAGAATTCAATGACTATGAGGCCAATGACCCTTGGGTACAACAGTTCATCCTTAATCTGGAGCAGCAAATGGCAGAGTTCAAGGTGAGCAGGGGCTCTTGGGACCAGCCTATAGAATTACCCACCTCTGCCCCAGTCAGCAGCCTGAGGCTTCTCATCACACTCCTGCTGGGAACCCAGGAAGCTCTTCCGAGCCCCAGGCCATAGAAATACTTCCACAGGAGAAAGACTCCTGGGAGGCAGAGGGGTGAGTTGGGACTCCCGCTGATGCCTAACCTGTTTGCAGGCCAGCCTGTCTCCAGTCATCTACGACAGCCTGACCAGCCTCATGACCAGCCTTGTCGCAGTCGAGTTGGAGAAAGTGGTGCTGAAGTCCACCTTCAACCGGGTAATGTCAAGGAGGCACAGGCCCCCCCGCTCTGTTGCTTTCCCTCTAAGGAAGACAAGTTCGTCCCCTCTGTCTGCCCAGGCCCTGCATATCTAGGCTCAGTCCTGCCCTGAGGCAGTGGGGCCAGCTGAGGCACCATCTGAGGCCCAGCTGGCCTTGCAGCCCAGCACTGAGTGAAATAGGGGGCCAGTTCTGCTTGGCCAGAGGGCCAGACCTTAAACAGTGACTGGGCTCGTGTTCCCTTGCAGCTGGGCGGTCTGCAGTTTGACAAGGAACTGAGGTCACTCATTGCCTACCTTACCACGGTGACCACCTGGACCATCCGAGACAAGTTTGCCCGGCTCTCCCAGATGGCCACAATCCTCAATCTGGAGCGGGTATGTAGGGCTCCCTTGGCCTAGCCAGGGAAAGGTGACTGGGAAGAGAGGCAGAGACAAAATTTGAATCCCTGCCACTCCCTCAAAACCAAGTCTCCACCAGCAACCCAGCCCTGCAGGCCACCTTCTTCCTGGGCACCCCTGCTCTGCCTCTGGTGGAGCCCAAGGCCTTCTCTCAAGATAGCCCCTCCTTGCTGACTCATCTCTGTTCTTCCCCGTAGGTGACCGAGATCCTAGATTACTGGGGCGCCAACTCTGGCCCATTGACGTGGCGCCTCACTCCTGCTGAAGTACGCCAGGTGCTGGCTCTGCGCATAGACTTCCGCAGCGAGGACATCAAGAGGCTGCGCCTGTAGCTGCCAGGGTGACCCCACCTGGCCCATCACACTTTGGGGCCCATTCCCTAAGTGGCCACAGCCCAGACTGTTCCACTGCTGGCAGCAGGAAACAAGGCCCCGACGCAGTCCACTCTCTATTCTCAGACCTGTCAGGGTGCTTTGGGGGACAGTCTCTCCCCACCAAGTGAGGTAGGTCCCCCTTGGCTCCTAATTAGGTGGGGAAGACAGGGCAGGCCAGTCTCCTGCATGGGTAGTCATTCTCTCGTCCTTGGACACTGCAGCAAACGTGGTCCCCCTTGGCTCCTAATTAGGTGGGGAAGACAGGGCAGGCCAGTCTCCTGCACGGGTAGTCATTCTCTTGTCCTTGGACACTGCAGCAAATGGGCTGCCTCCCTTCCAGTCTTAAAGGACTTAGGTTTATCTAGGGACCTAAGGAATTAGGTTTATTCCGAGGAGAGGCTGTGATGTTTATGATCACCCTAAATAAAGATACTCCTTGAAGAGATGCCAGTGTGCTGTTTCCAGGAAGGGCTGGATGCTACAGAGCAAGACAGGCCCATCAGTTGCACTGAAATGTGAAGGCAAAAGCCTAACTCCTCAGCCTCCTCCCACACCCAGAGAGGCACATGGCCACCACCAGGACCCACATGATAACAGGTACCTCATCCAATCCCAGACCCTCATCCCATCTCTTGGGCCCTCAGCACCAGAAGTTGGATCATCCCAGGGGCAGTTTCCCACAGTGCCAGGGGAAGTGGGAATTGCTCCCAGCAAGAACAAAAAAGATCTTTATGAGGACAACCTTGAAGAGCAGAGTGAATTTATTCCAAGAAGATTGCAGTCCTGAGAACTCACGGCCCACAGGCACATGGCAGAGTTGCTGGTTAAGGCCACGATTAGCAGTGACTTGCTGCAGGACTGCACTGGCTCTCTGCCACAGACACGAGTGTGGACCCTCATCCCTGTTCCCACTCCCCCATTAAGTCAGCTTTGGGAGTGAGTGTGGAACAGGAAGTCTCTACTCAGGCAAAAGCCTGACCTCTAAGGAAGGCCATAGGAAATGCCTCAGAGGGCCTCTTCAGGGTCGGCCTTACCAAGGGAACCCAGCCATCTGCCAAGGCTGGTTGTCATCCCCTTCTTCCAGCCCCTCATGGAGAGTGAGAAGGCCAAGGCCCAAGCTGGGCCACCAGATTTGTAAAGGTCACAGTGGACGCTGAACTTAGGACCTTCCTGTGTCCAGATGGGGCAGACACCAAGCCTAGGCCACTGTCAACCAGGAGGTCACAGTCCTGTTCCCAAGCACCATCTGTGCTTCACCAACTTTTAGAAGGGGCTGGGCCTGAGCTCAGGTTGGCTTCCTTTGGAAGCAGATTCACAAAGAAGTGGGTGGAGAGTAGAAGATTGAGCGCTCCCATGGGGGAAGGAAGGGAGGGCCTGCTATAGCTCCAGGCTTTCTCCTCTTGCAGAGGGACAAGCCTCATGAGAAGGGGCATCAGGCTGAGGTCTCAGTCCCCCAGGAGCTGCAGGCTCAGGCCCTGAGTGTCCACTTCTACCAGGTGGATGCTGTAGTTTCCGAGGCCCTAGGAGCAAAGGACAGGAGGTGCTTAGAGGGTTCTGGGTGGGTTTTAGGCTTTCGGGAGGCTGGACTGTGGCTGCAGGGCCAAGGGGACTTACACCTGTAGCCGCTGGTTAGCTGGTGGGCCACAGGGAGGGCTCCTGTCCCGCGCCAGATACCATACCCCGACCACACCATACCTCAGTCTTGGCCAGCACAGCCTCCAGAGCCTCCTTTTGCCGCGGCTCCTTGGTCAATAGGTAGAGAAAGCCCCCGCCGCCTGCCCCTGCCAGGCTCTGGCCATGCACGTGGGGGGCCAGGGCATCCATCATACGCCGCACAGCCAAGGGCTCACAGCCTGGAGCCATGAGCTTCTTCTGCTCCCAGTATGATGCCAGGCACTGGCCCAGCAGAGGCAGGCTCCCTGGGGTGGGGGCAGAGAGGGGAGTTGTGTGCCTGAGCCAGGATATTCACTCAGTGCCCATCTGTAGACTGGATGGGGTGCCAAGAGGCACTTCTTAACCAGTGTCATAGTTAAGAACCTGGGTTCAGTACTCACTGGAAACAGGAGTGATAAAGCCCACCTCACGGGGTTGTTTGAGGACTAACGAGCACAGAGCAGTTGGCGCGGTACCCGGCACAGTGTTCACTGAACTGTGTAACCCGAATCAGCTCTGACTCCCTGGAACTCGGCTATGGAGCCAAGCCTCTTCCCCCATCTGCTTCCTGGTAGGTGGGGCTGGAGGCCTTCCCCAGGATACAAGTATTGACCTGAGATGTGACTCCCACCTAAGTGTGGGACCCTGCAGAGGACAGAGGCTTCATACCTAGGGCCGGTGCCAAGTCTCCAAAGGCCCCGGGCCTCAGACCCACAGGCAACAGGCACTCACTCCTGGTGCCTGAGCTCCGGGGAAGAAGCGCCTTACCTTGGCGGAAGGCTTCAGCACACTCCTCAGTGTGCCGCACCAGGTTGCGGGCATTCTGCACAACGGCAGGCAGCCGGGCATACCAGCTCCTCAGCACGTCCTACAGATGGGGCAGGAGGGGTGCAGTGAGGCTCAGCCTAGCTGAGCCGTCTCGCGTCCCTCCCTTCTGGGGCCAGGGCTCACCTGCAGCAAATTCCGGGCCAGACGGGTCTTGCCAGTGTACACCAGGAGCAGGTGGTCATTGAGCTTCTGGACAAAGCCCACAGGCACAGTGATCTCTTCCACTTCCACCTTCAGCGGCAGCTGAGCCCGGGAGCGCCCCACCTTGATGCCAGGCATTAGGCCACCCACTTGGTCCTGCCAGCCACCTCCTGCGAGAGCCCGGGCCCCGTCACTGTTGGAGCCTATCTGGCCCAGCTTCCCTCTCCCAGTGCAGGCTCCTGGCCTTGCATCCCTGGCAGGGACCAGTGTGGGAAGACAGCTTCCCCCCACAACTTCAGCTGGGCCAGGTGAGCTGTGCAGCTTCTGCCCCCGCCCTGGGAGCAAGTTGAGCCCAGCAATGGAAGGGGCTTCATTCTGGAGCCAAGCTTAGAATGCACAAAGCCTGAGTTTTGTTGCAGACCTAATGTGTACTTGGAATTGGGGTAAACCACATCAAAGGATTAAGACCTTACACTAACCTTTCCCTCTGAGGAGGGATGACATAGGACTTTCCCTACAGCCTAACAGTCCCTGCACCCTGGCTTGCCTGATAAAGGGTGTTGATGGTGGAAATAAGCTTCTCAGCATTTCTTATCAAACTTAAAATAGCTTGTTCACATTTTGCTTTACTAATGAAAGGTATGGATCTCTTTTCTTCTTGCAGCTATATAAAAATGTCAAAACTTGAGATGATTCTGGGATAGGCCTTTGATATTTGGAGAAGGGCCTGCAAGGATTTCGAGTATAAAATGCAAATGGCAGGAGGCATCTGGAACTTTACAGCCAAAATGTGGTTAGTGTCAGGCCTGGAATGTCAAGAACTCCTTAATTGCACCCCTCTCCTTCGGAGCACGTAGCGTAGCTTGTAATTATACATTTATTGGAGTGGTTATTGATCAGTGTTTGTCTCCAGTAGACCGTAAGACTTTTGATGGCAGGGATGCTGTTTTTGCTCGTTTTATCCCCAGGGCCCAATACAGAGAGGGTATTCGATAAATAGTTGTCATTTGACCAAATGAGAGATATGTTTTAGTTTTCTCAAAAGAAAACTAAAAAAGCTTCCCCATCTGCCCCTTTTGCTAATGACTACCTATTATGGGATGTGAGTCATTACAATGAAAGGAGGGAGCTAGGCTACAAAGTGGCCAGAGAAGATACCATAATCAGGCATCTATACATCTTTGTGGCAGTTTCCCTCCCAGAGTCATGCTGAAGATGAGGCCTGGCATCCTGAGGTGACCAGAGCACCCTAGAGCCAGACAAACCTCTGGCTGCTCTCCATTGTGCATGGATGCTAAGGGGCCACAGTGATGAGTAGGAGAAGCTAGTGACATTCTGTATGATCACAGCCATGGTGCTAGTGGTGACATTCTGTATGATCACAGACATGC
Organism: Delphinapterus leucas; assembly: GCF_059928025.1. Lineage (NCBI taxonomy): Eukaryota > Metazoa > Chordata > Mammalia > Artiodactyla > Monodontidae > Delphinapterus > Delphinapterus leucas. The sequence continues at coordinate 47,695,317 of NC_143148.1, forward strand.
ACTGGGTACCCCATCATGTGGTGGGGGAAGCGAGGGACAAGTGGCCCTAGCCCAAGAGAGAGGCACAGTGCTGAAGAACAGGCTGAAGGTCCTGTCCCCTAATCCAAACCCAGCACTGCCCTGAGGGACAGCCCTGGGTAGGAACAGAGACGTGAGGAATACCTAACACACATGAAAGGTGCAGCACAGACTCTTAACACTTAGTAGGTGCTCCTACATCAAGTTCTTTGAGGTAGAAATATTTCATTTTGAAAACCACCAGAGGGAGAGTGTCAGAGTGATAAGAGGGAAGTTCTAACCATTGTAAGGAGCAGCACAGTTCTGTCTGCAGGTCCAGGGAAGCCCCTGGAGGCCCCTGAAAAAGTTCCAGTGACCTCCCTCTGCCCTGGGGCAGGCCATACCTGTGGTAAGCACCTGCTCCAGATGCAGCACTGCGTGGATCAGGGCCTCCGTGCCCACCGCCCGGCCTGCGGCCCGCTGCAAGGCGGCCAGGGCAGCCCCCGCCAGGATGCTGCTGGTGCCTGCAGGGCACGGAGGAGAGTACCAGCCATGAAACAGCTCTGCCCAGCCCAATCCTGCCCCACCCCCTCCCTCTCCACTGGGCAGAGGCTGGGGAGAGGATTGGAGGCAAAGCTGAAAGGGGGAACAGAGTCGGTGAGCAGCAGGGAGACAGGGCCTGCTCACCAAGGCCAGAGCCATGGGGCAGCTCAGACCAGGTATGCAGCTCAAAGCCGCCCCCAAAGGTACACAGCAGCTGCTCACTCAGCGAGAGCTTGGAGTGGACACTCACGATCCCCGCACAGATGAAGGCCGCCTTCAACAGCGCCCCTGTGGAGTGAGCAGCATCCGGCAAGGAATTTGGTCTCCAGGGGTGGAAACAGACATCCCACCCATCTCAGCCTGGCCTGGGGCTCATCTAGGGTATAAAAGCCCAGCAGCGGTGCATACCCCATCCCCAAGCCACAAAAGGTCCTCTGGGCTCCATAACACCAGCAAATGTGCCAGCTCTACCTCCTGTGCCTGGGCAGTGTAACGTCAGGGCTCCTCCACCAGACTGGCTCGCCCTCAGGCCAGGCACCCATGGCCTGCAGGGTCTCTCGGGTTCTGCCCCCATCCCCCAGCTGGCTAGGTGTGCCATCCCCACCTGCGCAATTCACAGGTGCCCTGACCTGGGGCATGGGGCTGGCAGTAATCCTGCAGGTCATCCAGGCTCCCGCATACTATCTTCGTGGCCATCTTGTCCTGCCGAGGTCCCAATGCCAGCCACAGCTCGGGCTCTGGGATGCAGCGAGCCCTGGCCCCAATGGGCCGGCGGCCATTCACTCGCACAGCCAGGCCCAGCACTGCCCCACCAAGCTCATAGGCAAGGGGTGGCGTGTCACTCCAGCCCCCTGTGGCAATTGAAAAAGACCAAGCTGGTCACAGGGGCTGCCAGCTCAGTTCTGGGGTGGCTACCCTCACCCCTACCCACCCCCCCAAGGGGCTCACCAGAGAAGTCCACTCGAGCCGGGCACTCAGCCACCACCCACTGCCCAGGTGCTGGCAGCTCTACCGGCACCGAGGAGACAAAGTGCTGGGCTGACATCACAGCCTGGCGGATCAGGATCTGCCCAGCCCCCTCGTAGTGGCGGGCAGCTCGTACTAGTAAGGCTGGTCTGCCAGGAGGGAACAGAGAGATGGTGGCATGGAGCCCCAAGCTGGGGGCGGGCTCCTTGGGTTTGGGGACCGACTACCCTAGGTGACCTGAGGACACTCCACCTCTCTCTGGGTTTCCACCTCCAAGGACGGCAGGGGGCTACTCCAAGGGTTTTGACATCGTTAGCACCCACCTGCTCAGCCACTTGTCCCGCTCCTCGGCAAGCGCCGCCACGCCCCGCGCCAGGTCTCCACACTCCAGGTACGAGAAGGGCCGCACCCACTCAGGGTTGGCAGCTGGCCCACTCCGTAAGCCTCCTTGGCCCTCTGCCATGCAGCCCAGGACATCCGCCACACAGGCCAGTGCCCGGGCTGCCACGCCAGGGTCTCCCACACCAGCTGCCACTGAGGGACCAGGAGTCAGTAGTAGCTGGGGAGGAGGCCCGCCCTCAATGCCCCCTGCCCTCAAGCACCCCAGACCTCTTCACTTTTGCCCAAGATGTATCCTTGCCTGGGAATGCTCCCCACTCTTCTGCCTGGCAAAGTTCTCATCCCACCAGCCCCAGCCCAGACATGCCTCTGCGCCCCCCAACCAGGATGCCCTTAATGAGTAAGAGCTCAGGCTTGGGGGGCAAACCACCTGGGTTCAGTCTCAGCCCCCCACCAACCAGCTGTGTGGCCGTGAGTGAATAACTGAAATGGGGAATGAGGCAGTCCCTGTGAGGCTAAGGCTGAGTCCCCAGCCAGAATGCCTGGGCCCCATGCAGGGCGGGCCACATCCCCCTGGGGCTGTGCTGGAGCTCTTCACCCACATCCAGCCCCCACCCCCACCCCCGCACAGAACGTGCAGGCTTTGCCGATGCTCACAGGACCCAGAGGCTCAGCCCCAGGCCTCCGCCTCTCACCAAACTCCCCACTAACAGGAATGGAGCTTCCCAGAAACCTAAAAGTTAAGTCCATTTGTGTCTTTCCCCTGCTTTAAAGTCTCATGACTCCCTAGTACCCTCAGGTCGATGACCTAGAGGGCAGACAGGGCAGGTGATGCTGGGTCTGGCTTCCCAGCATGGGTGCCCAGCACACTCACCCTGGTCCAGGGTGGCCATCAGGGGCCCAGGAAAGCCCTCGCGCACAGCAGCCTGGATCAGCGGGCGCAGGCTGAGGTCCTGTCGGGCCTCCAGCACGTGCCGCGCCTTATGCAGGGCCTGGCGGAAGAACAGGTGCCGGCGGGAGGCCAGTGTGGCAGCCCGATCCAGGCACGGCTGCAGCTGCTCCCATGACAGACGCCAGCAGGCTCGCCAAGCCCGCAGGGCCTTGCTCCCAGCCTCCTGGGGGTCCAGCATCCACAGCATGTCCTGGGGCCCCAGGGCCCTCGAGGGGTGGAGCACGGGAAAGAGACGGGCACTGAGAAGGCAGCGCTCAATGGGGGGCATGTCTGGGTCCCACAGGTCCCAGTCCCTGATGTGGGGAGAAGACACATGAGCAGGAGGGAAGCAAGTGCCCCTGCCTGGTCACCAAGACCTGACCACCTGTCAGCTGGGGGTTGGCTCATTCATGGGGACAGGACGAACTCCAGAGGCCGCACAAGCAGGCAATTCAGGGAGGGAGGCCCAGCTGCCCTGCCTCCTTCCCCAGGCCATTGAACAAAATCCCAAAGCCTGAGCACGGCCAGGAATTTGGAGTTGCCCAGGGAGAAGATGCTAGGGAAAATCAGGCTGCTCGAAACTACCCCAGGGGACTTCTCTGGCGGCACAGTGGTTAGGAATCCGCCTGCCAGCACAGGGGACACTGGTTCGAGCCCTGGTCCAGGAAGATCCCACATGCCGTGGAGCAACTAAGCCCACGAGCCACAACTACTGAGCCTGCGTGCCACAACTACTGAAGCCCGTGTGCCTGTAGCCCATGCTCCGCAACAAGAGAAGCCACTGCAGTGAGAAGCCCGTGCACCGCAACAAAGAGTAGCCCCTGCTCGCCGCAACTAGAGAAAGCCCGCCCACAGCAATGAAGACCCAACGCAGCCAAAAATAAATGAAATAAATTTAAAAAAACAAACAAACTACCCCAGACTGCAGGGATGGTGGGAGGTGGGGCAGGATGAGCAGAATGAGCCTCCAAGCAGCTACCACCCTGGATGCCGAGGCCCACAGAGGCCCGTGGGGCCACCAACCCTACCGAATGCCTGTCTTCTGGAAGAACTGACTCCAAGACATGTTGAGATACGTTCCTGTCCCCTGTCTCTGGGGAAAGAGAAGGAAGCAGTCAGGGCTGCAGGGGCCACAGGAAGGGGTTAAGGGCAATAAGGCCAGAGGACAAGGATCTGCTCAAGAGGGGACAGGAAAAGAGACAGGGGCACTTAGGCAAGCAAGTTCTGAAACAGCATCAAGTCCTGGAGCTTCCACATTCCAGCCCGGGTGCCTGGAACTTGGAGCAGAATCCTGGCGCCTGACCCTCCATAACTGGCTCTGCAGCCCAAGGCGGGTCACCTCCCTCTCTGAACCTCAGTCTCCGGCCTGAAAAATGGGGATAAGAATCCCCACCCAGCCTGCGTCAGAGCAGCTGAGGAGGGAGGTAAAGGCCTGTTGAGACTCTACTGGCTACACTCTCCTCACTGCCTATCCCTCAGGTGAGCGCTCAGAGAGCCCTGCAATGAAGCTGCGCTAGGACCCCCGGTGCTCCCCAAAGCCTAAAGAATGGGGGCGAGGGGAGGCAGGTGAGCACCTACTTCCCAGCTGTCGAGACGGCCAACGAGGGTGAAGGCCCGGCTGCGGGTGCCGTGCAGCTGCACATGGTGTCCCTGCAGGACGAGGTCGTGCAGCTCCAAGCCGTGCAGTGCCTCGGACTGGGCCACGTCCAGGCCACTCACGAAGCAGCCGGTGCCGATGTGAATGGGGCCCTGGCAGGGGAGCGGGCAGGCGTCCTGCGTGGACAGGGGAACCCCAAGCATGCCCACAAAACACACAGGACCCTGGCTTCCGTACCCTTGCCCTCCCTCTGCCTGCCCTCTCAGGCCTCACCCGCAGGTGGCAGTGCTGCAGGACACTCCCAGGAGCCAGCTGGACGGGGCCCTCCAGCAGGCAGCTGACCACAGAGCTCCCGGCCCCCAGTAGCTGCCGCTCCTGTGAAGCCAGGGAGAAAGCTGTGAGGGCCTGGGGCGGGGGCTGCCCCAATTCTCCTCCACAGCCAGGGCCAGAATTCCTGCTGCTCCCTGCGCCTGTCGGCCAGCCAGATCCCTCTCGATATCTCCCTGGCCACAGCCTCAGGCTGACTCCCATCCCATCTTGATTTCTGCTGCTCCCCCAGGGGCACGCTCTCCCTGCCTTCTCCTCCAAAGCAAATCTGCACCCAGTAGTGGAGGTCCCACCAGATGACAGCTCCCCCAGAAAACCTCTCCCACCTGTCCAGCTACCCCTACCCCTGCCACCCTGAGAGCCACCTCTGAACTCTACCTGCCCCATCACCATGAATTTGCCTGAATCCCCAAGCAGACCCTTCAGAAAGGGTGTGTGTGGGGGAATCTTCTCTAGCTGCTCACTCAGACTTGGATGTAGAATCCTGACTTGGCCACTTACTGGTTCTGTGGTCTTAGGCAAGTAACTTAACCTCTCTGAGCCTCCAGTGACTCACGTGCAAAATGGGGATAATAACACCTACACGCATAGATAATCTGTCCCAAGAGTGAGCTATTCCCTCCCCTCCCTGCATCCCCCCCATTCCTACCTGTCTTCAGGTACCCCGTAGGCCCCTCTGCTGGCCTTACCTCCAGGCAGGTCTTACCTCCACCTGGGAGTGCACGACCTGGGCCCCAGGAGCCCCCGGGAATGTGAGACTGTGCAGGAACTCACTGGCTGAGTTGGTCATGTAGTTGTAGCTGCCGTCAGGGACATATGCTGTAAAGATACAAGTACTGACTCCAACACCCTGCACGTTGCAGCTCTGACACCAGGCTGGGCCTCCCACCAGAAGACACATCTTCATCAGGGCCTGGGAGGGCAAGCATGGAAATGAGCCCGCTGTGCCAATGGGGAAGCTGAGATCCAGAGAGGCTCAGCAACCTGCCCAAAGTCACACAGCTAGAAAGTAGAAAGACCAGGACTGGAGCCCAGGAATGAGACAAAGGAAGAAGAGGAGAGTTACCTCAGCAGGGGACTCGGAACTGGGAGAGGGTAATTGTCCAGTCCATGCACTCACTAGCCCTGCCTGGTCCAGGAGCCTGGGGGCCAGGCAGGTGGGGTGGGAGCCTCATTCTGGGGGCCTTTACTCCCATGGCCTCCCCACCCCAGAGAGCCAAGAGGCAGTACCCACCCACTGTGAGGGGCTGATCCCGAAGCTCCCTCCACAGCTCAGCCCGGGCTCCATGCCGATAACCTGCGATGTCTGCATCACCTTGCCCCATCTCTGGGGGCTGCCCCACCAGGAAGTCCTCCCTTCTCACGTTCCGGGCCATGCAGAGCAGGATGTCAAAAAATAGAGACAGCTGGGACAAGGGTGGGAAGCACTGCTATTAGTGGGTTCCTAGGCTGAGCTGGGTGGTTCCATCTCTAGAGACGCTGACATAGAGAGGGGAAAGGACTGGCCTGAGGTCACACAGCCAGGCTGCCAGTGTCAGTGCCTCATGCCCAGGCCAGGACCTGCCAGTCCCCAATCCCAGTCACCTGGACAGGCCGGGCTCCGGAGTCCAAGCCCATGTAGGTGCAGGCGTCCAGAGGCGGGCTCACATGGGTGGCCAGGAGGTGCTCAGCAGTTTCCACAGAGAAGAAGACAAGCCCAGAAACCTGGAGGGGCCCCCACAAGGGTCAGGTGGGAGACCCTGGGGCCAGCCTTGTGCCTGAGTTGGGGAGGGCCATGTGCAGATGGGCCAAGCAAGGCTGACTGCCACACCGGACAGGATCATTCATCTTCTGGGCCACTCCAGCACCGAGACTCCAGGCTTACTGGAGGCAGCTCCACCAAGGGCCCCTCAGCAGGCAACTTCTAGGACCCCCTCAATTTTTAGGTCTCCTCCCAAACCCAGTTCTCCATCTTCCCTATAGTCTAGTCCCAGGCTCTTATCCACCACTCGTACCTTTGTCCTTCATTCTAGAAGGATCCCCTGAGTCTGGTTCCAGCCTTTCTCATTTGGGACAAGACCCTGAATTCCAAGGCTGCCCCCTCCTCAGATTTTGGCTTCACCTGCTCCCCTGAATACCAGTTCCAGATCTTCCTCAGATTCTGGTTCTAGCCTTCCCCAGAAGGAGTGGGGCTCTGCCCTGGCAGCCATACCAGTGGCACCCGCCCATCAGGCCTGGCACATCGTTGTATCTCTGCCTCAGTGCCTTGGTAATAAATGTCCAAAACGAAGCCCTACGTGGGAGCAGAAAACAGAGTTAGGGAAGGGAGCAACAGAGGATTACGAAAGAGGGCACGCAAGGATGTTCTCCAGATGTAAACCCAGGATGCAAGTCTGACAGGCCCCAGCATACTCCTGGGGATACAAGGGCCTGAGACCTCCCCCACCCTGACAGCAGAGGGCAGGCTTCAAATGTCTCCACAGCCCCAAGCCTGGGCACAGAGCCTGGCACGGGATCAGGGGCAATTCATGTTTGGTAAAAGACTAAGTGAGCACAAGAGCTGCTGCCATGGGGCGAAACTCCTCCACATCCAGACCATGCCAGAAAGTCCAGGACGAGGCTGCCCAGAGCACAGGACCAAGAGGCCATCCCAAGATGGCTCAGCTGCCCACGCTGCTGCCCCAGGGGCACTACCTGGGAGTCCATGAGGTAAACACCATGGTTCCGGGCATAGGCCGTGCTCCCCGGAAGGGCGATCACTCTGGCTCCCCGGAAGCCGTCCCAGCTGATCCCTGCAGGTGGGGGAGTCAGGAGGCTCTCCAGGGACCCCAACCCAAGGAATGGGGGACTCCCTTCCAGGAGGAGGGCAGGGGCATCCAGGCACCTCTAAAGAAAATATGGTTTCCAAAGCCAAATGGACATTCCTCTGGGAGAATGACAACACCTCACCCCCAAAGTTTGTCCACAGAGCCCTTTGGGGCAAAGTGGGCAGGGCTAGGTATCTCCACTCTACGGACAGGCAGACTGGCCCAGCAGGGGAAGCCCTGCCTCCTGGTCTAAGCTCCATCCTTCAAACCTTAGAGTTGCCCTTGTGAACAGGGCAGCAGGCCAGGCCCAGAGACGGGGTGGGTGAGGAGAGGCAGAGCCACGTTGGCTGTGGCTAGGGAAGGCAGTCCCAAGCCTTCTCAGGCTCACCTGGGTTTGGAGGAACAGACAGCAGCATGTCGGTGCTGCAAACCCACACGCCTGGCGGGGAGCCTGGGCCCAGCTGTGGGGAGAGAGAATGAAGCTGGTGGCTGGGCCCAGCCCTTCCTCTGCTCCCACACAGCACAGTCTCGGCCTGTTCCAGGGAGACTCGGGCTGCTGAGGTAACAGGGGCCTCCCTATATCCATGGTGCCGATGCCAGCCCTCCCGCCTACTTCCTGAGGCCGTACCTCCCCGCAGTGTGGCCAATGCTAACATCCTGAAGCTCTAACTCACTCCAGGCACCCGAAGCCATTGTTCCTGGCATCCCCTGTCTGAGCCAGCACAGACTATGGCTGGTGGCTCAGCAGGAAGGCCCCATGGCAGCTGCCTGTCTCACCCGATGGCTCATGATGTCCAGCAAGCAGTCCAAGTTGCAGACCACGGCCTCCACAGGGGCCTGGGGGTTCTCCACAGGGAGGCAGGTGAAGGCCCGGCCACAGTCATCGAAGGGGAAGTCTCGGCCCTGGGGCGGGAGCAGGGACAGGCAGAAAAGCTTGAGGCAGAGAGCCTGGGCAGAAAGCCATCAAGTTAGAGGACTTTTACAGAGTGTGTTCTCATGTGATTTTTTAAATTACATGATTATGGTAAAAAATTAGCAAATGCAGACACACAGAAAGAAAAACAATCCCTCAGGGATAATAACCGTTGCCCTCATTTTGAGGTTATGCCCTTTCATATACCTCATATGCATACTATTTTTTTTTTTTACAAAAATGAAAAAGACGGAGACAACAGAACTTCACACACACACACACACACACACACACACACACACACGAGTACAAGTCAAACTGGAGAAAGATTGGGAACCATATCAATGTCAATATCCTGGCTGTAATTATACTATAGTTTTGGAAAATATGACCATTGGCGAGATCTGGGCAAAGTTTACAGAGGCTTCCCTCTGGATTATTTCTTAAATGTGGATCTACAATGATCTCAATCAAACTTTCAATTAAAAAGGCTGAGATCATTCTATACAAACTTGTGCGGCTGGTCTTTTTCACTGAACGATGAAAATATATTCACCGACGCTCACAGTGAGCCAGGCCAGGCCCCAATTTCAGCATTTGATGGGTCATCTCAGCACATCCACATGAAGTAGGAACTGCTGCCATCCTCATTTTACTGATGAGGAAACTGAGGCCTAGAAACAGTCAAGTGACTTGCCCCAGGTCACAGAGCTGGTCAATGCACAGGTCGGTGCAGAGAGTTAAATGGACCTTTCAGTCATTGTCTAATATTCCACCAGGAAGATATGCTGTTTATATTTAACCGGTTCCCTATTTTGGACACCTGGATTACTTGTATTTCTGATTCTTCAGGATTTGCACAATGCACACTGGCACACAAAGGCAGAAGACCCCTAAAGTCCCATCCAACCCCGAGGATTGACCATCCTTCTGCATGGCCCCTGCCCAGCATTCTACTGACCATGTGCAGGATGAGGATCCAGGCCGAGTGCAGAACATCTGATGTGACCACCTATCAAAAGTGGAAGAGCACTGTTCACAGAGGTCTGGGCGGATGGCACCCTCTTGTGCAGGGAGAGACCCCAGCACAAGTCCACACAAGAACCAAAGGGGGGACTTCCCTGGTGGTGCAGTGGTTAAGAATCTGCCTGCCAATGAAGGGGGACACGGGTTCGATCGCTGGTCTGGGAAGATCCCACATGCCACGGAGCAATTAAGCCCGTGCACCACAACTACTGAGCCAGTGCGTCACAACTATTGAAGCCCACGCGCCTAGAGCCCGTGCTCTGCAACAAGAGAAGCCACTGCAATGAGAAGCACGCACACTGCAATGAAGAGTAGCCCCCGCTTGTTGCAACTAGAGAAAGCCCGTGCGCAGCAACGAAGACCCAACGCAGCCAAAAATAAATAAATAAAATTAATTAATTAAAAAAAAAAAAGAACCAAAGGAACAACCAGCAAGGTCAAGACCAATGGCTACAGGCAGGCACGAGGCAGCCCTGGCCACTCCTGGATAAGGAAGCACAGCAGCCTTCCAGTTGGGCCACTCCCCTGTCCCCTGTTTTTAGGGAAGGCTGCAGGCGACAACGTGGGGCTGGCTGGCGGGTGACTCGCAGTAAGTCAGCTTCATGGTAACCACACAGTGGTCCCCTCCCCTGCGGGTGCCACCCCCACTGCCAGAACGTGTCCATGCCTGTGACCACCCTCACTGCCTGTGCCAGGGTGCCATGCAGACAAGGTGATCTCGTGAAGTGGCTGGGTGTGTGTGGGACGTGGGCCCAAGCTCTACGCACCGGGGGCCACTGCGCCTCAGTTCCAGCAAACCACTGCTATGTGGGAAGGAGAGTCCAGGGTAGCAAGATGAGATTTCTCAAGGGAAGCCAGAAAGCCTAACTCCTAGATACTGGCTCTGACTTTCTAAAACCACTACAAAGGCTGCCCCTGCCTTCTGCCCTCACCTGGACGAGTCTGCTCAATCTACAGATGCAAAAACTGATGCCAAACCAGAACTGGGCAGGAAAATGGAGCCCAAAGAGCTGGGGACCTTGGAAAGGCTCTGTTTGAAGCCCCCATCCCCGCTGTGCACAAGGGGGCACTTGAGCAGCACTCACAGTGAAGCCCGCACGGGCACTCAGGTGCTCAGCAACCACCAGCAGGGCGTTGAGGGTGGCTCCTCCACTGCCCACATGAACCTCAGGGTCTTCCACGGCCAACAGCAGCGTCCTGGCGGGGATCTGCTCTCGCTTCTGCCGTATCTCCAGCTCTGCGGTCAGAACATGACTGGGACCTGTCCCCCAGCCTCTCCACCCTGGTCCCAAGCACCTCAAGCAAACCTCCTGACAGCCATTATTTAATCTTCTTTGACTTAGCAGCTTTTCATCTAGTAGCTCATCAGATCTTTTCCCAACTCAGTGAGGTAAGTACAATTACTCCCATTGCACAGATGAGAAAACCGAGTCTCAGTGAAGTGACCTATGTCGGAGGTCACGTGGCTAGGAAGAAGCAGAATCTGGGTTGGAACCTGGGTCTGCCCAGCTCCTGGGGCTGTAGGGGTATGTGACAAGGAAAGGGGAGAGGGTTCCACATTAGGGGCAGAGTGGAGAGGGAAGTCAACTACCTCTCTGGAAGACCTCGACGCTGTCCTTGTACTGGCATGTCAGGATGATGACCGTCCAATCAACCCCCTTCGGCTGCTCCATTCTGGCCAAAGTTGAGGGGCTTCCAGGGCAGAGATATGGGTATATGTGAATTTTTTAAAAATTATCATACCCTAAAATTGATTTCTTTGGTTGTAAGTAGTTTTATGAATTTTAATACATGTATAGATTCTTGTGGTTACTACCACCATCTGCATCTTAAAAAGCTCCCACATGCTAACCCTTTACAGTCACACCCTCCTCCATCCCTCACCCCTGACAACCAGCCATCTGTTCTCCAAAGCTATAGTTGGAATGTAATCTTTTGAGATTGGCTTCTTTCACTCAACATAATGCCTCTGAGATTCATCCAAGTTGGCTATGCATATCCATAGTTCTTTCTCTTTTTTTGCCAAGCAGTATTCCGTCGTATAGACATCGCACAGTCTGTTTCTCCACCCACCCACTAAAGGACACCTGGGCTGCTTCCAGGTTTTGGTAATCATGAATAGAGCTGCTATAAACATTCATGTGCAGATTTAGCATGAACATAAGACTTCATCTCTCCAGGCGGACACCTAGGTGTGGGATTGCTGGGTCACATGATGAGTGTATCTTTGACTTCATCAATCTGGGTGCATGACATTTCCTCAGGAGAGGAAGTAAGGGGAGCGGGGTGGGGTTGACAGGGGGTCCCACCTTAAAACAAGGGGCTGCCCTTTCTGTACCGCAGGCCCCTCATCATCCAATCATTGGCACTGAGCTGCAGGGAGGGAGGCTCTAACTTCTAGGCTCCCGAGGCTGAGGGCAATTCCCCGGAAAAGAGGGAAGCTCTGGGAGAGGTGTACCAGTTTGTTCAAGCACAGCATGCTAACAGCACCCACTACAGGGACCTCAGAGGGGACCTCCCCTCCCAGAGGCTCCAAGCCAGAAGGGGGCAGCAACCCCACCTGTCAGCCATCTTCCTCCAGGGCACTCTGAGCAAGTGAAGGGAAGGTGAAGCCAAAGCTATGGCTTCACCCACTCCTCTCCCCCAACACTCCTTTCCTACCGGATAAGAAACCAATCTGACTGTAGAGGCCCTGGCCTCCCCAAGACCTCTGTGGACGAGTCCCTAGGAGTGCGCTGGCATCTACCTCTGGCAGGGTCCCAGTTGCTGTCCCATGCAGCAGCCCACCCCCACCTCTTCCCTCCAGCCCCCAAAGCTCAGTGTGGGGAGGGCCGGTGGAGTGAGCTGCATGCCACCCCAGAGGTGCCCTGAGCACACGTCCATCTGCAGTCAACCCTCACCCCAGCCGGAGCCAACAGGAAACCTGAACCTCAGTAATGGTTCCTTCCTATGCCAGACTCTGCTGCCACCGAGCCCAGGGTTCAGGCTGACAGACACTGCCACTGAGCAACGCTCATACTCCCACAAGCTTTCAGGGAAAGCTTCCACCGCTAACAAAAATTGCTCTGTTCCCTGTTCAGCTCAGGAGGGAAATCCAGAGGGGAAACCTGAGCTAGAGATCTTGGCCAGGCATCTGAGGTCAAAGGCATTCCCCAGATTACCCATCTGGCCTTCTCAGTAAAGGGGGTGTCTGGGGATTCCAGATTGGCCACCAACTCCCTGTGTGATGTTCGGCACCCCTAACCCTCTCTGGCCTCCTGTGGTAGGGAGTGTAACGGATAGATGCCCCCATCTTGTTCACACGGAGGCCATGCTTCCCACCAACCAATGACATGAAGAAGACAGACCCACTCCTACAAGATGGGGATCCTCTGACAGGCACTCTTGGCTCCAGAACTCCCCATCAACCCAACAGAAACTGTCTTACAACCGCACTGCAGTCTGAGAGCTTTCTACCCATCCCTCCTTTCTTCCTTCCAGTGCTGTCACAGGAAGCAGAACTGAAAACTGACAGCTCTCTCTGCTTCCTCCAGCTCCCTCCCCTTCTTCCCTCCCCCAATAAATCTCTTGCAAGTCTAATCCCATCTTGTTCTCTGCTTCTCTGAGGAGCTAAACCATCATGGGAGTATATCATCTTCCTCTTGGGACTGCCAAAGGAAAAATTACTGTAAGAACCTCTAAATTAAAGCCTGGGAAGTACTTCCTTTATCCTTAAAGATGAAGAAACTGAGGCACAGAGAGATTAAGTGACTTGACCAAGGTCACAGAGCTAGCAAGTGGTAGAGCCAAATTTGAACCCAGACACCTTTTTTCCAGAGTCCATTCTCTTAACCCCTATACTGAATCTACTTTTTAGAATGGAAAAAAGAACAGACGTACTAAATATATGTAAAGTGCCCAATACAATGTGACAATGAAATGGGGATGGCATTAATGATAACAGCCACTAGAAGTGAGCTCATCCACCCATTCTGACCCACAGTTAAGGCACTATGATTTTTCATCTTCACAACACCACTGCCAGGTAAGTATTCTGTCCACTTTACAAATGCTAGTTGATGCTGCATCCATGACTGGGACCTGGGTGTCTCAGATTCTTATTTAGGTGATGGTGATAATGATGTTTGATCCCAAGCAAACGTTCTAAAAGAGAGCAATGAAGAAATGCCCCAAGGAGAGTCCAAAGGTCTGAGCCGGTCTTGGCATAGTGACTGAGAGTCATGAGCAGATGACAGGTCGCAGGCAGAGGAGGGAGGACGGCATGATCTGGACTGTACTCTACTAGAAACTGGAGCAGAGGAATAGTCCTGGGCTGTGAATCAACCCCCAGAGGCTGTCCCCAACTCTCCCTCTTCCTGTGTGATCTTGAGCAGGTTACTTAACCTCTCTGAGCCTCAGTTCCTTAATTGAAAACTGGAGCCAAGATACCAACCTCCTAGGATGGTTGCATTAAATAAAACATAAAAATATGTGGCACACAGCAGGAGCTCAATGAATGGTAGTTCTCTCCAGTGAGGAAAAGCAACAGGAGAGTTCGACTTGACCCTGAAGCAGGTTGGAGCGAAAGCTCTGATATATTCTCTGGGTCAAAGATGCCCCTGTAGAAGAAAAAAATCAGGGAAGGCCTGGGAAAATCAACCAAGGCTAAGTAGCATGCCTTGCCCGATAAGACTAAAGGGTATTATGAGAACACAAAAGGTGGAACAGTACTGGTGGCATAGGGAGTGTCTTCTTCAGGCACCACGCCAGAGACACGCTGAAGTATCAGCTCATGTGACCCACTCAACAGCCCTATGAATTGAATTTTACCACATCTACGTTATATTTAAGGAAATTGTAGCATAAAGGGATGAAATAGCCTGCCCAAGGACATAAACAGCTTTTACAGGCAGGTCAGGTGTATCCAACTCCAAGATTCTTGTTCTTACCCACCCAGTAGAAACAAGACATCTCTCCTGGAGTCTTTAACTTCTGTCATACCTGACATTTGTACAGAAATCTTAGATAATACAGGCCTCTATCCAATATTCTGCACACTTCCAACAGAGCTTCATCTACTGAGGCCAAGTTGAAATAGTTCTTAATGTCCTCAGCCACACGCTGCCTAAAATTAGGATAGGGAAGGGAAGCCAGGGACAGAATAAAATAGTAAGGCCTCTTCATATTTTGCTTTTTGAAGAGAAGTGGGGCAGAGATTTTGCATTTTAAGGGGAAAAAGTAGCCCCACGGAGGAATCTGATTTGTCTTCTGGGAAGCGAAAAAAGGCAGAAGGAAGGTGATTGGGAGTAAAATTACATTGCAAATTACACAAACGTCATATAATTGAGATTTGTGGATAATGACGAGCCCCGATGGGGTAAACGGAGGCAGGAAAAGCGACCTCAAAGAAAAAATCACCAGCGCCAGCATCCAGAGGCCCACCTGCCTATGGTCCCTGTCCCGGGCGTCCCCAAGTCCCGGAGCTCCTGTAGAAAGACCCAGGCCAACGGGTTGAAGGACCCGCAGACGCCCCTTGGAGCAAGTGGGCGCCCGGAGGCTGCTGCAGAGTTCCCCGACGCTCTTCCCTATCAGGAACTAGGCAGCCAGTGGCCCGGCTCACTCCTGCGGGTCCAAGAGTGTGGGAGGGAGGCGGAGAAACGCCGCAGAACACTAGGGGGTACCGTACCGGTATCCGCGCGGTCTGATATACGTGCCTCCGCCGGCTCTCGGCACAGCAGGATCTTTCACGCGGCGCTGTGCGTGCCTTCGCGGCGCACCCTGGGAAATGTAGTTTCAGCCCTCCGCTCGCCCTGGTTTGTCCTCCCCAAAAGCCCAGCTCGGAGCTATCGCCTGAGCCAGCGGAGATGGTCAGGGCAGCGCTTTCCTAAAGGGCAGTGATTCTTCCCTTCGAGAAGTGAGGTGAGGGGAGAAGGCGGCTCCGCTGGGCAGCAAAACTACAACTCCCAGAGGAACCAGTGCGTTGTAAAGACAAAACTCGTTTTCTGAGACTCGGGGTTCCAGGTTTGTGTTTTGTTCGTTTGTTTAACCCCCTGGCGGGGGGCGTGGTGCCGCCGCGTTTCCCCGAAGAGACACAAATCAAACCTGGAGGAAAAACCCCCACAGGTGTTCGAGCGTAAGCGACTACAGTTGGATTGGCAATTGGCCATGCTTTGGCGGGTTCATTATGTGGGTCCTTCCGGTAGAAACTTTTCAACTCTGTAGTGGGAAAAAGATCTGTGGCTTTTTTGGAAAAGTTATGAATGGCAGCATTGTTCGTAAGAGCGGAAAACTGTAAACTCTGTCTCCGGGGTACTGGGAAAATAAACTAGGCACATCCATGCAATGGAATACTATGCAGCAGTTAGAAATAATGAGCTAGATCTACATGTTCAATAGGGAAAAGTGTTCAAGACACTTTGTTAAAGAACATTATGTATGGGAATCTACTCATGTCAAAAATAATGTATGCGGACATATAGTACATGTGGATAGGAACCGGACCGGAAGGAGCACCCTCTGAGGTGGAGACTGCCAGGGATGGGGATAGGCAGGGAGAACTTGAGCTTTATTTGTATTGTTTGAATTTTTCTTATGAGAATATACTTGCCAAATCTAGTGTCCTTAATAGGGAGCCTGCGAGGCCCAAGCGGTCAGTCTCAGAGAAGATGAGGGATTCTGCTCTAACTCTGTGTAACCTTGGCCAGTCACTTGGCTATTCTGCCTCTTTGTCTTTATCTGTAAAATGCGGTAATAATAGTGTCAAATGCCTAAGATTCTTATGAGGATAAGATAAATAAATTCTTGACTCCATAGTAAATTCTCCAAAAATATTAACCATTATTATGATGATTGTTGTTACTCCCACGCGGACTCCTTAAAGCTGGATCAATGGTTTGTTCACTATTGTATCCTCAGTCACTAGAACGTGCCTAGGACATTGTAGGTGGTTAAAACAATTTGGGTTTGTATTGTTTGTTTTTCTGGGGTTTTTTGGCCGCACCACATGGCTTGCGGGATCCTAATTCCCCAGCCAGGGATCAACCCCGGACCTTGGGTTCTCGGCAGTGAAAGCGTGGAGTCCTAACCACTCTCCCACCAGGGAATTCCCAACAATTTGTTGAATGAAGGAATGAATAAAGAGCAGTCCCCTACTCAGCTCCTACTACCCCGCCTCCTCCCCCAAATCTCTCTCCTTCTCTCAGTCTTCTCCCACTAGAGTCATCCCCCCTCTTCACTTGGCCCAGGTCTCATCCTCCTTCCCCCACTTCAGCACCTGCTCTCTTCTACTGTGAACCCAGCAGGCCTCCAGGGAAGAGATGAGCTCCCTCCCACTGCTGCTGTTCTCAGCTCTGCGGTGGAGTGGAAGACAGGGATGCCTGCAGCCGCAGCGTGGCGGGGGCTCAAGGAAAACAGCTCCGAGGAGCTCAGAGGCCAAGGGCCTCCTAGGGCGGGCATGCTGGCCACGTAGGGAGTGGCTCCAAGGCCACTAGCAAAGATACTCACAGAAGGCTTTTTTTTTTTTTTTTTTTTTTTTTTGCGGTATGCGGGCCTCTCACTGTTGTGGCCTCTCCCGTTGCGGAGCACAGGCTCCGGATGCGCAGGCTCAGCGGCCATGGCTCACGGGCCCAGCCGCTCCGCGGCATGTGGGGCCTTCCCGGACCGGGGCACGAACCCACGTCCCCTGCATCGGCAGGCAGACTCTCAACCACTGCGCCACCAGGGAAGCCCCAGAAGGCTTTTTAATGAGATAAAGCCCTCAGCAGCAGACACAAAAGCATGTAGCTCTCCACCCCACGGTCTGGGGTAGACAGAGCCATGAAAAAACATTCTGATGCTATAATATAGAGTAGATTCTAGTAGTTAAATACAGGGTTTGGAATCAGACAACTCCTCCCCAGTTCTCATCACTTTCTGACAGTGTGAGCAAGCCACTCAAATTCTTTGAGCTCAGCTTTCTTCCTCAGCAAGAATACAACAGTATTTACCTAACCAGGTTGTTGGGAGGATTCAATGAGCCAATGCATATAAAGGGTCTGGCACAGAGTAGGCATCCAACTTCCTTATTAACCAATCATTCTGCCAAAATGTAAGGGTGCCAGTCTGGAAGGCTTCTTGGAGGAGGTACAATCTGCAGGACCCTGCATGAGATATGAGGCTGCTGGTAGCAGGAAATCCCTCTGGGAGCCAGGACTACCCACAGGGATATCTTAGGTTGAGTTCCCTAGATGCCTTAGGTTGAGTTCTCAGAGCCTGAGAAAGGGATTCTTGTGCAAATGATCTCCTAGGGCAGTGAGGGAGGCAGGATAGGGCAGGGGAAGAAGCCAAGCAAAGATGTCGGTTCAGCTAAGTCTAGCCTCAGTCTGATCCTCTGGGGAGCTCTGGAGCATAAAATACATCACAAGGTTTATCCCTCTTAGAAGCAAGGGAGCTGGACTTTTTACCCCACATCAGTCATTCGTGGGCTGTGGGCAGGCCAAGGAGAGGTAGGGAAAGGAGGGCATCTCCAGGCAAAGCAGCTCACAGGGACTGATACCAGTTCTTCAGAGAAGGGTGCATCTATGAGACATTAGCAGCCAGCACTCGCAACAGCAGGGGAATGGGTGCAACCATCCCTGTAAAGGTATATAACCAAGAGTATTTACTGCCAGGGGACTGGCAAAGAGATGGGAACTGGATGAAGAAGAGGGGAGAGGATATTAAATTCTCCTACTGGGCCTTCCAAGGAGAAATTGAAGCAGCTGATATGTTTTTGTTTGTTTGCTTTTTTTTTTTTTTTTTTTTGCGGTACGCGGGCCTCTCACTGTTGTGGCCCCTCCCGTTGTGGAGCACAGGCTCCGGACGCGCAAGCTCAGCGGCCATGGCTCACGGGCCCAGCCGCCCCGCAGCATGCGGGATCTTCCCAGACCGGGACACGAACCCGTGTCCCCTGCATCAGCAGGTGGACTCTCAACCACTGCGCCACCAGGGAAGCCCTGTTTGTTTGCTTTTATATTTTGCCGTACCACACAGCTTGCAGGATCTTAGGGATCCCACAGGGATCGAACCTGTGCCCCCTGCAGTGGAAGTGCAGAGTTCTAACCACTGGACCGCCAGGGAAGTCCCTGGTATGGTTTTATAAATTTATTAATTTATTTATTTTGGCTTGTTGGGTCATTGCTGTGCGCGGGCTTTCTCTGGTTGCGCTGAGCGGGGGCTGCTCTTCGTCGTGGTGCACGGGCTTCTCATTGCCGTGGCTTCTCTTGTTGCAGAACACGGGCTCTAGGCGCACGGGCTTCAGTAGTTGCAGCACGTGGGCTCAGTAGTTGTGGTTTGCAGGCTCTAGAGCGCAGGCTCAGTAGTTGTGGCGCACGGGCTTAGTTGCTCCGTGGCATGTGGGATCTTCCCGGACCAGGGCATGAACCCGTGGCCCCTGCATTGTTAGGCAGATTCTTAACCACTGCACCACCAGGGAAGTCCCCTGGTATGGTTTTAAATAACTAAAACGCAGACCTGATAGGATTACCAAATAGTTAACCCTTTCTGGAGAGCTAATAAGTGTACTTTATAATTAAGTGGCCCATCTTCTCCAGTGCCTGATTTGCCTTTGCCGAATATCTTATGCAGTATTTTTCAAAAGGTGCTGCTATAGGATGTTAACAAGTGTTGCTGTAAAGGAGGTACAGATCCATTAAACAAAGGTAGAAAGGTTTATTTTCTTCCCACAACTTTTAAACCAATATACTGGATCAACAAAAACAATGGAATATTATTCAGCCATAAAAAGAATGAAATACTAATACATACTGCAACACGGATGAGTTTTGAAAACATTATGTAAAATGAAAGAACTCAAACACAAATAACTACATATTGTATGATTCCATTTATATGAAATGTTCGGAATAGTTAAATCCATAGAGACAGAAAACAGATTAATGGTTGCCAGGGACTGGTGGGAAGAATGGGGGGTGATCGCTTAAGGGGTACAGAGTTTTCTCTTGGGATGATAAAAATGTTTTGGAACTAGATAGAGGTACTGGCTACAAAACATTGTGAATGTACTAAATATGCTGAATTGTATGCTTTAAAATGGTTAATTTTATGTTATGTGAATTTCACCTCAATTTAAAAAAACAATCAGGACAAGCTCAGTGTGCTTGTTGCTAATGGGGTGTCACTGTTCTCAGGCCTTCTCAGTGGACACAGCTAAGGAAAAAAATACCTATATGCATGGGGAACCTCTAGGCTAACCTATAAAGCATTTCACAAACAGGTTAGGGAGTCCTTTTTTGAGAGCATCTCACAGGACCTATGATGTAGAAGGCTGACCCAGCGCATGGAATGTTGGTGGAAATGTTTTTGTTTGTTTGGGGTTTTTGTTTGTTTGTTTTGGAGGGATGACTTTTGGTTTTGGTCAAGCTGCAGGGCATGCAGGATCTTAGCTCCCCAACCAGGGAACGAACCCGAGCCTCCTGCAGTGGAAGCGTGGAATCTTAACCACTGGACCACCAGGGAAGTCCTATGACTCCTGTTTTAATCAGCACTCTTCTTCTGCCTTTTTGTATAACTTTGGAGAAACTGTTTCTCTGAGCTGGGACTTACTTTATACACCAGACCAATGGTCTCCATTGATATAATTGAAAGGACTGTAAAAAAAGTTTAACACTTTTAAAGTCTGTCAGAGTGCTTTACTAGGTTTCAAGCTCCAAGAAGATAGGGTCTAAGTCTTCTATATCAGTAATTTTCACAGTGCCAGCCAGTGGGCTTTCCACATAGGCACACACATAGGAATAGGTAGTACACACATAGGAATAGGTAGTACACATTCTATGGAAGACCGTGGACCAAGCACTTTACCTCCCTGAGCTATCTGCCAATTTAGTTCTGCCAGAGGCTAAGAAATAATTAATTTAATCAACATTTCTGGAAGGTCTGTTTGGACCTACAAAAGCCGGTCCTCTGCTCTCCAATAGTCTGTTATCTAGTGAAGTAATGATAACAAAAGACACCATCAGTTGAAGCTTCCCCAGTTCCATTCATTTAATCTTTAATCTGGATCATCAACATTTAGATCATTTTTAATCTTTGCTCTTACAATGCTATAACAGATATCCATCTCTATATGTAACTAAGAACATGTGCAGATAGGATATCTTCCTAGAACTTACTAGGTCAAATTGTGTGTGCATGTGCAATTTGAAGATATTACCAAGTCTCTTTTCGTAGAGGCTGTATGGATTTCCAGCCACATTGGCAGTGGCTGGAGAATCCTTGTTCCCCACACACTTGCCAAGATAGCTATCAAGCTTTTTGATCTTTGCCAATCTGATAGGTGAAAAATGATATCTCAGTGTGGTTTTAATTTGCATTTCTTTTATTAAGAGTGAAGCTCTGAGAAAATAAGTGTTAGTTAGAATGTGGAGAAATTGGAATACTTGTGTACTGTTGGTGGGAATGTAAAATGGTACAGCCGCTGTGGAAAACATTACGGTGGCTCCTCAAAAAAATTAAAGACAGAATTATCATATGATCCAGGAATTTCACTTTTGGAGTATATCCAAAAGAATTGAAAACAGGAACTCAAAGAGATATTTGTAAACCCATGTTCATAGCATCATTGTTCACAATAGCCAAAAGATGGAAGCAACCCAAGTGTCCATCAATGGATGAATGGATAAAATGTGGTATATACATACAATAGAATATTATTCAGCCTAAAAAAAGAAGGAAATCCTGACACATGCCACAACATGGATGAACACTGAGAACATTATGCTAAGTGAAATAAGCCAGACACAAAAGGACAAATATTGTCTTCATACTTACATGCCTTGATAGTCAAATTCATAGAGACAGAAACTAGACTGCTGGTTGTCAGAGGCTGGGAGGAGAGGAAAATGTGGGGAGTTATCCTTTAATGGTACGTAGTTTCAGTTTGGGAAAACCAAAAAGTTCTGAAGATAAATGGTAGTGTTTGTTGTACAACAATGTGAATGTACTTAGTGTCACGGAACTGTACACTTAAAAATGGTTAAGATGGGGCTTCCCTGGGGCGCAGTGGTTGAGAGTCTGCCTGCTGATGCAGGGGACACAGGTTTGTGCCCTGGTCCGGGAGGATCCCACATGCCGCGGGGCGGCTGGGCCCGTGAGCCATGGCCGCTGAGCCTGCGCGTCTGGAGCCTGTGCTCCACAACGGGAGAGGCCACAGCGGTGAGAGGCCCGCGTAACGCAAAAAAAAAAAAAAAAAAAATGGTTAAGATGGTAAGTTTTATGTGTATTTTAGCACAATTTTTTAAAAAGAGTGAAGCGGTCCAGTGGTCAAGACTATGCACTTCCACTGTAGGGGGCACAGGTACCAGGGAAACTAAGATCTCGCATGCCACGAGGTGTGGCCAAAAACAACAACAACAAAACATAAAGAGTGAAGCTTTGCATCTTTTCATGACACAGCCATTTGTGTTTCCTTCTCTGTGAACTGTCCGTTTATATTCTTTTCACATTTCCTGTTGTTCCTTGGTCATCTTCTTACTGATTTACAGAGCACTTTGTATTAGCCTTTTACCCTGATATAAATTGCAAACTTTTCGTCCATTTTCCTATTGACTTGGTTTTTGTTGTGTTTTTTTTTTTTTAAAATAAACTTATTTATTTATTTATTTTTGGCTGTGTTGGGTCTTCGTTGCTGCATACAGGCTTTCTCGAGTTGTGGTGAGCAGGGGCTACTCTTCGTTGCCGTGTGCGGGCTTCTCATTGCGAGGCTTCTCTTGTTGCGGAGCATGGGCTCTAGGCGCTCAGGCCTCAGTGGTTGTGGCTCGCGGGCTGTAGTTGTGGCACACGGGCTTAGTTGCTCCACGGCATGTGGCATCTTCGTGGACCAGGGCTCGAACCCGTGTCCCCTGAATTGGCAAGCAGATTCTTAACCACTGCACCACCAGGGAAGCCCTTGTTGTGGTTTTGGTTTTTAGCTAGGTATGAGGTAGAGATCTGACTAAACTTTTAAAAGCCGTTTTATAAATTATAAATTAGGAGTTTGGGATCAACATATACACACTACTGTACATAAAATAGGTAAACAACAAGGACCTACTATGTAACACAGGGAACTATACTCAATATCTTGTAATAACCTATAATGGAAAAGAATCTGAAAAAGAATACATATATATCCATAACAGAATCACTTTGCTGTACAGTTGAAACTAACACAACACAGAACTGTGTACCTTGCTCTGGATCACACAGGCCATTAGGGTGGGAGCTGCCAAATGGGTCAAACAGAAAGCCAGGCAGGGAGGGAGCCAGCTCCACTTTGCACCTTGCTACTTAGTAGCTGTCTGCCTCCAAAGCCCGGTGCTCACACCCACCATGTTCACTTCCTGTTCCACTGCTTTCCTTGCTCTGGATGCTCACCAGCAAAGGTAGGCTTTTAAGAGAATGAGGCAAATTCAAGTGCTACCCGAGGGGTGATGTTCACCGGTGGCTGTGCGGCTGAGGCAGTTGGGAAGAACCTTGTGGAAGAAGGAAAACTCAAGGTAGACTTTGGAGAGTCAGGCAGAATTTGGATGGGTGGAGAGGATAGGAAAACACAACCGGCAAGGGAAAATGGGTAAAAACCGATATGACATCTAACTGGGAGGTAGTCAGGGTGATGATGGGGCTTCCTGTTGGAGTTGAGGGATAGAGAGGGTCTGTCTGTCTTGCCCATGAAAGGACATCTTAATTCTGCCTGGGTAATCTGCTAACAGAGCTTTGGGAGATGGATGTAAATTCAAAAAGGCTAATTACCTTCTGCCTGTGAGGGAATGTTGCCATTGCATGTGACTCCGGTACAGAGGCAAAGCCCTTACAGGAAGGGCCTGGCAGCTGGTTTTAGGGGCAGAGCATGGGGTTGCATGTGGATTACTTAGCCCCTCTACGGTCTGTGACGGGGAGACACACACACACACACACACACACACACACAGACACCAAAAAAAAAACAACAGAAAAGCATTCAAGGGTCAACATTAGTTAGGGCCCAATGCCTCTGGTGGCCTCTTGGCTACTTGCCCAAGGACCTAGCAATAACTTGCCCTTTGGCCCTTGGTGGATGGGAGGAAGGCTAGAGCCTGGGGCCCAAGAACTCATAGTGCATACCCACTTTGTCAAAGATAAACAAAGCCAGGTACTAGTTAAAGTAGTAAGGACAGATTTTAATCAATATACTATCGCAATAGTATATTGCAACTTCAATTTGCACAGAGGTGACTGGGCCTTTTAAAGGGAGAATGAGGGAGTATGGAGGGAGGCGAGCAGGGGCTCCGTTGAGTCAGGGTTGGTCAGTGTAAACGCTGATTAGGCCAGCTGCATTTGTTAGCTGGCAATAATTGAAGTCAGGACTCCACCCACCCACAGAGCCTGGGAGACAGAGGCCCTATCCGTCCCAATGATTACATTTCAAGGGAATGGCTTTCAGGTCCTTGAGAAAGACACATAATACATATACATCTGATATACACCTCAAAGGGACAGGAAGAAGTCACAGTTGTAAGCCCTTTTTAGTATAGGCTCTAAGAAAGGGGTGGTGGTGGGGAGCTTATTACAGGTGTTGTCTAGAACAAACAGTAAATTCTGGAGCTTTCTCTGGCAGGCAGTTTAAAGGGGGTTAGGGTCATCCTAGGGATGTGGCCTCGAGGTGTTAGAAACTATGTTATTGGGTTTAAGTCTTTTAATGTGGGCGGAGGAGGGTGGATAAAATTATTTGTGTTGAGAGTGTAGGTTTTGTTTGTGGGTTGTTTTTTGTTTGTTTTTTTTTTTGGCCGCCCCTCGCTTTATGCAGGATCTTATTTCCCCAACAGGGATTTAACCCATGCCCCCTGCAGTAGAAGCTCGGAGTCTTAACCACTGGACCACCAGGGAAGTACCAAGAGTGTAGTTTTTATAGGCCAAGGTTAAGACCTATTGGAGAAGAGGGCCCAGAGGAGCCTGGCTAGAGTTTGGTGGAGCAGAGAACATTTGTCATCTCACAGCTGAAAGAATCTGAGATCGTGCCTGAGGGTGAAGGTCACCAAGTTCCCCCTTCTGAGGTTTGTAGCTCCCAGAAAATCATGTGGTAAGTAGGGTCTACCTGGGTAGGTGTGAGAGTCACTCTCTGCTACCTGACAAGTCAGGAATCCACCTCCCCACCTCTCAATCCTCCAGCCTGTTATAGCTCATCATACACCCAGAAGCAAAGGATACCACTGAGCTGACCCTATCCTATAGGTTTGAGATTTCAACCCCTGGCTTGCACCCAGAGCTTGGGGAGTAGCACCAGGTATACCCCACCTGTCCCTCTTTGAAACAGAAAACTTTCCCAGCTTTGGAGAGAATGCTAAGGGCTAAGGTCTGGAACACCTTTCAGGCCCATGTAGTATTTTCCTTTTACTGCATGAACTGATTTACTTATTTAAATTAAAAAGAGCATTTCTGTGGTAAACTAGCCTGAGACCCCGCTTTCTATAGCCTGGTTCTTCAGAGGCTAATATTATTCCACAGCCGGCCCATCCTTGAAGGACAATGCCAGAACTCTAGCCAACAAACGCCAATAGCAGCAGTTCTCAAAGTGGTTCCCCAAACCAGCATCGCCTGGGAACTTTTTAGAAACGCAAACTCTCAGGTCCACCCTGGAGTTAAAGAAACAGCAACTGAGGGTATGGGTCAGCTGTGTTTGAACAAACTCTCCAGGAGAATCTGATAGACGCCAGTGAGAGAAACACTGGTTTACAGGCCTCCCCTCTGCCAGAGGGGATGAAACTTGGAGGGCAACCTGGAGCTTCACTAAGATTGAGGTAGGAGGGCTTCCCTGGTGGCGCAGTGGTTGAGAGTCCGCCTGCCGATGCAGGGGACACAGGTTCATGACCCGGTCCGGGAAGATCCCACATGCCGCGGAGTGGCTGGGCCCGTGAGCCATGGCCACTGAGCCTGTGCGTCCGGAGCCTGTGCTCCGCAACGGGAGAGGCCACAACAGTGAGAGGCCCGCGTATGGCAAAAAAAAAAAAAAGAAAAAGAAAAAAGATTGAGGTAGGTTTGGAAATTGGGGGAAGCTAAGAGAAGACATGGAAAAACGTGCTAAGAGAAGACATGGAAAAATATTTAAAATGTGTGCGCTTTGCCCTAAACAGTTGGGAGATAAGGGCCCCAACCAGAGAGTGAGACTGGAATGAGAAGGTGCCCCAGGGGGTGAGCGCTCCAGGAAACCCACAGACACTCGGCCCCTTTTTCCCAAGTCAGGAAAACCACACGCCCACGTGGCTCCTGGTGTTCTCTCTTCTCCCGCCTGTGTGCAGCGGCCCGACCGCAGCTGCAGCTTGCGAAGCCCGGGCACGAAGCCAAGCTAGCCTCAGGTCAAGGCTCTTTGCGAGCGCAAATGGAAACGGTACCCGGGGCGCGGTTCTCAGGTCGGAGGCTTCCCCTTTAGTCCCGCTCGGCTGCAGCTGACCACAGCCGTGTCTGAGGGGCATCCTCGGCTACTTTGCATCTCCCTTGAGATCCAGGTATTCAACCCGGGTCCGGGGCATCGCAGACGCCGCATCCTATTTCCACCATCGCGAGCCCGGCCTTCTGGGAGTGGAGATCTCCCATCCCCCTCTCCCCTCTTGCTCGGTAGAATCCCTGAGCCTTGGCGAAACTACAAAGCCCAGAAGCCCTAAGGCTCACGCGCTATCTTCTGGGAGTAGTAGTTCTGGATGCCGGACACTCCTAGCGGCCTGGCGCAGGCTGGACTCCATATCCCAGCATGCCCAGGGGCGTGAAGGAGGAGGTGGGAGGGGACAGACCAGGAGGATGTGAATGGGGAGGGGGCAGTTGCCCCCCTGCCCCCACCCTTCCCTTCCAGCCGGCCTGGGGTGGGGGGAGGGGCCGGGCTGAGGCGGCGGCGGCTCGGCTGCTCGCTTGGGGAGGGCACGGCGGGCAAGGGCGGGACTGGCCCGCTGCGGGAGGACTGGGGAGCCGCGGAGATAACGGGTCCAGACGCTGGCGGCGGCGGCGGCTTTCTCTGCACTGGCGGAGGCGGCAGCAGGAGCGGCGAGTATGGCCCGCGCGGCGCTCGGCGCTGAGTGAGGTGCGCGGGCGGGATGAGGGCGGGCGGGATGTGGGGCGCCCCGGGCCCCTCTCTGCCCTGAACCCCCTCTGCGCGGGCAGCTGGCTCTGCCAGCGGCCCACACCCGCCCGGTCCACCCCGGCAACTTCCCCTGGGTCGGGGCGCTGGGCTCCCCCGTGGGGGGCGGGGGTCCGCTTACATTGGCCTCAATCCCCTTTCCCCGCCTTCTGCTTCTGCACCTCCAGCCGCTCCCACGCGTGGCTGTTCCACTCCTTGGTGGCAGCCTCCAGCCCCAGCCCCAGCCCTGGGAAGCGCTCCGTGCCCCAGTCCCGACTTCAGTCCACTGCCTAGTTCGCGCCGCCAACCCCCGCGCGCGCTCCTGGCCTGTGCACTACAGAGAGACCCCTGCCCCGCTTCTGTTGGCCGAAGGATGCCTCTGCACCATCAGCACCTCTCTCCTCTTTCCCCTACCTGGCACTGCCCCCAAGCCACCCACAGTGGCCCAGTTCTCTCTGATGAGACCTAACTGCTTGACCTCCTTCCCACTTTGGAGAAACTGAGGCTTGGCATAAACCAGGAACTTGGCCAAGTCCATGCCCCAGTCCTGTGGGGCTGGTCTGAGCCCATGTCTTGGCATGGAAGAGTCATTTCCTCCCTCTAGTCGTTCCTAGGTGACGTGACCAAACTTTCCAGCTCCCTGCTGCAGCTCTGGGCTGAGCTCACTTTAGTCTCTCCTTTGGCTTTCTCCCACTTCTGTTTCCCCCTCCTCCTTCCTGTATTTCACTTCTGGCCTACTCTGCCTGTAGGGTCACCCACCTATTGCTCGTTTACTCAAGTTAGCCTTTTGATTTTTATTTGCCAACTGCATCCATCTCCCATTTATAAAGCACTGCAGAACAGAGTCTAAGGTGGTGTTGGGGGGAAAGGGGAGAGAGAGGGGCTTGGTGGTGGAAAGGGAGTGGCAGCCTCTTTCAACCAAAGCTGCCGAGGGGTGTTCAGGACACTCTGGGGTCCCTGGGTGAGTCAATCCTAGCCAGTAACGCACACTCCCATCTCGTCTTTGGGATAGTTGTCTGGAAGCTGGTTGGTCATCCCTTCCTCTTATTAGGCCTGATGGACTCCAGCGCCCCCCTGAGATGGAGGGAACCTCCTACATTGGTGGAGATGGCCGTGTAAGAGGAGTCTGGGAGACCACACCCCTCAGCCTCATCTTGCTTCTGCTGCTAACTTTGGAGGGGCTTGCCGGTTCAGGGAAGGATGCCTGATAGGTGCCCTGAGCTCTTTGTGGAAGAAGATGCAGTGACTGTAGGTGGTGATCTCAAGTTTAGTCGTGGTGTTCAGGATTTGAAAGAAAGAGGAAGCCAGGGATCAGAGAGGTGGCACAGACTTGCGTGTATAATTCAGTATTTTGTCTTCCTTCGGCAGATTTGCCTGTGGGTCACCCCTTCCTAGCCCAGTCTTCAGTTTCCCAGTGGGGAGTTGGGGGAGGGAGGGAAATCTATGAGCCATCAGGAAGGCAGGCTCTGGGAGTTCCGCTGAGATCCTGAATGAGCAATCTTGATCTGAACCAGATGGTTCTCTGCTTCAGCACCCCTCTCTCATCCCTCCCCCTTGGCTGTGAATAGGACGCCTTTAACCTTGTAACTTGAGAATGGAGGAAGGGAGGCCAGGGGGCCAACTGTCTGTGTGCGTGTTTATGTCTGCATCTGCGCTCACGTGCGAGCTTGCCAGGGACCTGAGGGAGTGACCCTGCATGGGAATGCGGTGTTGTGATGTGCTGTGGCATGCTCACAGCTCTCTAGGAACTTTCTGAGCCCAAACCCTAGGTAGTGCCAATTTCCAAGTTGCTAAGAACCACTGGGTATGGCCTCATGGGCTATTTCCCCATGAGCCAAACCTCTGGACCTGAAACATGCCTCAGGGTGAGGATCACTCTTCTTCAAAAAACTAACTGCAATTATGAGGAGTCCGAAGTAGAAGCATGGGGGGACCGGTTTCCCAGAACTGGAGTTATCTTTTTCCTCTGGCCATGGCAAGAGAAGATCTGAGGGGTGGAGTCTGGCGAGAGGGATGGGAAGCTGATTCCGTTGCTTTGTTCTATACCCCATCCTGCCTTGTGTATTTGTGTACTTGATTTTGACCACCATTAAACTACGGAAGTTCTTCAGACGTGTCCTCATTTATGAAATATCACCACCGGCTTGGTCCTTGGCGCATAGTAGGTGTTCAGTAATTTGAGTTAAAGTGGAGAGTCTTGCAGTTAAAGGGCAGGATCTCTCATACTTGATCAGACATCAGAATCCCCCTGGAGAGCTGTTTAAAGCACAGCTGGCTGGGCCCCACTCCCAGAGTTTTCTGGTTCAGGCAGTCTGGGTGGGGGCTAGGATTTGATTTGATTTCTGCCCAGTTTCTTGGCCATAACACTTGAGAACCACTGGTTTGGGGCCATGACGGTTGCTTGGGTGATTAATCCAGGCAGATGTAAAGTCTTTTTTTTTTCCTTTTTTAAAATTTATTTATTTATTTATTTGGCTGCGTTGGGTCTTCGTTGCTGCATGCGGGCTTTCTCTAGTTGAGGCGAGCAGGGGCAACTCTTCGTTGCAGTGCGCGGGCTTCTCATTGCGGTGGCTTCTCTTGTTGCAGAGCACGGGGTCTAGGCGCACCGGCTTCAGTAGTTGTGGTGCACGGGCTTCAGTAGTTGTGGCTCGCAGGCTCTAGAGCGCAGGCTCAGTAGTTGTGGTGCACGGGCTTAGTTGCCCCGCGGCATGTGGGATCTTCCCGGACCAGGGCTTGCACCCATGTCCCTTGCACTGGCAGGCGGGTTCTTAACCACTGTGCCACGAGGGAAGTCCCCAGATGTAAAGTCTTAAGAGAAATTTCCTCCTACCTTGCTTCCCCACTCAGGCTTGTCCTGGCAGCTGCCCTGGATTAGCCTTTTCCTTCCATTCTCATGCTGCCCAGTGTTGGCTAGGTTGATGGTAGGGGTGACTTGCGGGGCCTGAGCTCCCAGTCCCCCTGTAACTACATAGCAGACACTGCCCTATGGCTATTTGAAAGGAGGCCCCACAAAAGCAGGACATTTAGGCCCCAGGGCTTTGGAAAAGAGGTGGCTGCGTGGACATGGATAAGCAGACGCCAAACCCGGCACTCATCTGCCCTGTCCCTCAGAACGAGCAGGCTGGGGTGCTGGCCATGCTGCACACTTGACAGGATGCCTGGGAATCTGTGAAATTTAGAAAAACAGGAGGAACCCCTTGCATTGTGCTTTTACTTTGCCAAGCATTTTCCACCTGTTGTTCTTTAGGAAGTTGATAAGGCAGATGTAGACGCAGGCGGGGTTACTGAGAAACAGAGAGATGCACTGTGGGTCACACAGCAGGCCCAGGGCTCCTGATTCCAACCCTCTGATGGAGCATCTGCTAAACCAGTCGCTATGAATAGCTGGAATAACGACTGCTGTTCCCTGAGTGCTTATTCCTCACCAGTCACCGGGTTAGATGCTCTCACATGTCAGCTTGTTAGATCCTCACAGCAGTGTTGTGGAGTCGGCATTATTGTCACTCTTTCATAGATGAAGCACTGAGCCTTGCAGAACTTATGAGACTTGCCCAAGCTCAGACAGCTGGTAAGTGGAGGATACGGAAGTCAGACTCAGGCCTTACTGACAGCACACCCTGGTGCTTTCTGTCACTCACTGCCTGTCTTGCCCGGAAAACCTGTAATTGTCGTCCGGGTTGTCTGCCCCCAGAGCCTGGTGAATTTTACTGAGCCTGGAACTATGCTGGGTGTTGTGGAGGAGAGAATGACCAAGTCACTGTCCGCTGGGAGAGGGATAAGACAAGTACACTAGTGTCCACAGTGGAAGGCAGAAGGGGCAGCCAGTGGCTTGTGGGTTTAAAGGAGGCGGAAGTCATCCACGTAGAGGGTTCAGAAGAGGCCTTTGGGTTGGGCCCTGAAGGGGCAGGTAGAGTTGCAGCAGTGCCTACAGGCTGGAGAGTGTGCAGGCCAACAGGTGCAGAGAGAGGCCATCATGGCACTTATAGGGAGTTTTCCCTTTTGGTTGGAGCATAGGAGAGGTATTTCAAAAAGCAGTGAGAAGATCCTGTTTGGTTACAAGCAACAGCTTGCCTGATTTTGGCAGGAAAGGACTTCATTGGGGGGCTATGGGAACTCCTAGAATCTGAGGGATGACTCAGGACCCAAGTCCCCTCCAGGGTCTTGGAGTGGGTAAGTCAGGAGCCAAAGTCCAGCCTCTTCAGGGTACCACTGTCGCCAGGATAAATCTGTTCCAGCTGTGCTCTGTAATTTTGTCACCACAGCTTGGGAGTCATATCCCAGGGAGGATATGTCTCTTTGGCCCAGGCTGGGTCATGCTTCTTCCCTGGCCAGGGGAGGGCTGGTGGCATGGTAGGCAGTCCCCCCAGACTGTATCCAAAAGCTGAAGTCCCCAGAAGAAGTGGCAGTGGACACTGCAAGAGATCGGTCCAGCAAGGTGCGCAACGAGCACTCGAATCGGCAGACAGCAAAGGGAGGGCTTGGTTCTGAAAGGTTTCTGAGCAGGCAGAGGGCAGGCTGGCAGCAGGGTATAGCTGGGTCATAAGGGGACAAGAAAAGAAGGGAGGGAGGAAACGGAAAACTAGATAGGGTCCAGGTGAGATGTAATGAAGGCTGGAACTTGGCAGTAGAAATGGAAAAGAAGGGACTGATTCTAGAGTTGTGAAAGTAGATTTTTTCTGGAACAGACACTTGATTGGCTAGGGTTTGACACTTCATTGTTTGGGTGATGAGGTTGGTTCCTTTAGCTGAAGTGGGGCAGTCAGGAGGAGAAAGAGTTTGCAGGAGATGATGTGCCTTTGCTTTGGAGGAGCTGTACGCAGGGTGCTCACAGCACACACGGAACCCTGGTGAGCTCGTTACTCCTGACTCCATGCTGCCTGAGGTTTGGGGCCTCAGCCCTGAGGAGGTGGGGCCCCAAAGCTTCAGGGGCCCAGTACATCCTGAAAGCAGCTGGGGCTTTGTTGTCCACGCTCAACATGCCTACATCTCTTCTGTCTCCGCACTTCCACCTGCGTGGCCTTCTTCCTCCTCCTTCCCCTTCCCCACTCTCAGTTCCCATGCCCCAAATTCCCCCACCACATGTTCCCAATACCTGAGCCCTTACCAACTAAAGGACCTGGCCCAGCTCTCTGGGGACTTAGGTTTTAGATTTTCCTCCCTCTGTGCTCAGAATGGTTGTTAACAAGTCCTCACTAACTATTAGGGCAAACATCTCCAAATGACATTTTGCAGGGAGAGGGTCTGAACTTTGCCTGCCTGGGGACAACAGGCTTTTCCTCCAGTTAGGCCGGGCTCACCAGGGGCGCCTGTGTGTTTCCTTAAGCAGCCATTCTAGAGCACTTCTTGGTGCTTATTCATAAATCATTATACAGCATATTGTCAATCACGCTTTCATGTTGCCATTGCAGATCTCTCCTAAGGCCCCAGGGCATAGGCTGGGCTTTGGGCCACCCCAACTTTCTAGCTGAGAACTGGGCAAGTTTCCTCCTACAGGAACGGGAGGGAGGGGACAGGGTCCTCTCTGGGGTGGGGCAGGAGTGGCAGTGCTGAAGAGTACTTATCTCCACAGATTCTCAGAGAGAAGGTCATCTTCCTGGGTGAAGAGGACTGTTCCCCTCAGAGCTGTTAGCATTCAAATATATGTGATATTTTGTCACCTATGAATGCAGTGCATTCCACCATGGACAGTAAGGTGAACCAGGGGCAAGAGAAATCTAGAGAAAAATGTAACTTTTCTTTATTTTGATGTCTGTGCTAAATTTGTATTTGTGAAATAATAACATTTGTATTTGTGAATAATAATAACATTAAAATGAAACAAACAGCTCTGCTATCAGTTGTTGAAAAACATCCTCAAATGGCTTCTTCCTTCAAGGGGATGTGACTCTGCAAATGAGGAAGTCCAGAGAGGGAAAGAGGTTGACTGACATCACCCCACCGGCTGCTGACGTGGGAGGGGAGCCGGCAGCGCAGGGATCTCCTCCCTGGAGGGGCATTGTTCTCTGTCCTGTAGGCCTCTGTTTCTCATCTCTTGCTAGTTTATCACCTTTGCCCATTAGCATCCTTTTTCCTTTTTTCTCCTTCTCTTCCTCTCTAGGATCAGGGAGGGAAACATACCAGAGGGACACAGAAAGCAGCCCTGCTTCTGTGCAG
The DNA here is from genome assembly GCF_059928025.1 of Delphinapterus leucas. Taxonomy (NCBI): domain Eukaryota; kingdom Metazoa; phylum Chordata; class Mammalia; order Artiodactyla; family Monodontidae; genus Delphinapterus; species Delphinapterus leucas. Next base: position 47,727,969 of record NC_143148.1, read on the forward strand.
TTGAGGCATGAGGCCCATCCTGTGCTCGAGGGAGGGCAGGAGACCCTGAGGTGTTGGGGCATGACCCAGGGACCCCAGAGAGCAGCCCTCACCCTTTCTCTCCACCCTTCCGCTGTAAAGTCCTAGCACAGCAGGCAGGCAACAGCCTCCCAGCTTGAGCAGGTCTGAAGCCTTCTGAGGAAGAAAATCGGCAACAAATGCGAATAGCTAATTGGTCTAGAGGGAACTGTTCTGGTGAGGAAGAATCAGCAAGTTGTTAGTGTGGCTGAAGGGAATTCAGAGGGGCTGGAGTGGGTAGTGAGAGGGGAGGTTGAGAGGTGGATTGTAGGAAGAGGTACAAGTGAGGGAACTGAGGGCGGGAGTGGGGATTGCCCCTCCCCACTCATGTCACCTCCCACAGCTCCACCCTGCTTCACTCCCACTCCTTCCTTTTTTTTTTTAATTGAAATGTAATTGACATATAACCTTATGTCAGTTTCCAGTATACAACATAACGATTCCATATTTGTATACACTGAAATGTCTACAAATTAGTTAACATCTGTCACCATGCATAGTTACCACCTCCTTCCTTCCTGGTGGGGAGGGTCCCTTTGGGTTTGCAAGGGACTCTCCCCTGACCTGTCAGTGGAGTGCTCTGCAACCCTCATTCTCTCCCAAGTTCAGTTGAAAACAAAATACCTCATTTGATACTGATGGTAAACTGGAACCAGAGTCAGGAGGAAACAAAAGTCTCTGGCCCGGTGCTGAGTCCTCTGGCCGAGCAAGTGGAACAGACAGCAGCCGGCGGGACTGAGGCTGTGCGGGAAGGCAGGGGAGGGGCGAGAGCCCCTGAGCTCCCAGTTCCTGTCTCTTGGGTTTTCTAGGGAACCATCTGAGTCCGAGGCAGCCACAAGGGAGTTTCCAGGGTTTGGCCTTCTCTCTGTTCCATCCTGTCCCAGAGGGCTTTGTATTTCCCTGAACCCACACCTCTGTAGCTTCTGGCTGATCCCTGGGGCCTCCATCATGGCTCAGGAGGAGACCCCAGGTACCACAGGTAGAGGGAGATGGGAAAGCCCGAAGGGGGTTTGGAGAGGCATGGGAACCCCGTTCAGGCTCTTCCAGTGTAGGGGAGCCAGTGCTGGCACTTCCTTAGAGAGGAAGGTGCTATGCAATGGGAGCAGGGTAAGCAGCTTATGTCAGGGAGGTCCAGCCCAAGGCCACAGTGGTAGCTGATGAATGAAGGGATTCCCTCAGTGCCTGAAAAGCAACTCACGCTGGACCCTAAAGCAGCAGTGGATAAATGTGAGCTCAGATCTCTCAAGTGGCGTTTCCTGGGATTAACACAGAAGATACTTCACCCCTCTTTACACCTGGTTGAGATATTTCACAAGGTGTCTTCTTCCACCTATGCTGCCCACCCACTATCCCAGCAGTTCCTGCCCATCCTGGATCTGTGGGCCTACCCTGCCATTCATCCCGTGCAAAACAGGAAGAGGAGCCAGCAGACCCTCTGTTGTCTGCCACTGTGGCCAGGGTGGGGCCTGGCCTGAATGAGAGCCTCAGGGCAGGGCTATTTGGCTCTTCCAAAGAGGAAGCAGTTTGTTTGGTCAGGGGGCCCCCGGTGATTTTCATAGTCCAGGGCCCAGTCTGGCCGGGTGTATACAGGATTCTCACTGTCTTACTTACCTGCAGGGGTTTGGTGCTGTGTGACCCAGGGCAAGTCTCTGCCTCTCTCTGGGCCCCAGAGTCCTCATCTGTAAATAAAGAATTTAAAGACCTGTTCAGGGATTTGCTCTCAAATCGTCTGGTAGACCTGACAGAGGAATGCCATATCCTGAGTGAGGAGATAGGAATCGTCCATGGGAATCGGTTTGACCTTTCTGCTAACCCGCTTGGATGTACTGAACAGCAGCCAGCCTGCTCCGGCATCTCTCTGGAGAACCTGGGCTCCTGCAGCCAAGGGAGCTGTCCCCGTGCCTCTCGTTGTCCTCATCCCCACCTCCCAACCCTCGCTCTGCCTCTGTCCTGGGTTCAGGCAGAAAAACCCAACTGGTCTCTCATTGCATTCTTCCCTTCCTATACTGGCCTATACTGGTTAGCCTTTGGGGTGACTGTTTATAGGCTTCCTGTTTCTTTCTGCTCCCAGTCCCCTCACCTCCTTATACCCTAACTCTGCTCTAGCAAGATTTTTTCCCCAAAGCCAGCATGGGAGGTTGGATGACAGGCTGATCATGGGAGACGCCAGTTCGGCAGCACAGACTCCTGGCGGGTCTGCAAGGAGTTGAGAACATGCCTGGAAGGGGGCTGGGTAGAGTTTCTTAGTAGAGGAGAGAAGGAAGATGGTGAGGCAAAGGCCACACATAACATGATGCAAAGACCTGAAATGAATGGGCAGGGACCACTGGCCCCGAGGAGACCAGTTTGAGCAGAGCATAACATTTCATTGCTCAAGAAGGAGAAGCAGGATGGAGAGGTCTGGCCAAGAGATGGGCCCCAAGAACCACCCTGGCAGGGGGGAAGGCCTGGGTTTTCCCAGGGCTGGGCTGGTTGTACAGGATTGTGCTGGAAGTATGGGATGGGTTGTTAATGACTGTTTGTTCTCCACAGGCTGTGAGGCTGCCAAGGGTCAGTCTGATAAGAGGGAAGAGATAGACTTCTTGAGTTTTATCCTCCCGACAGCTGCCTTCTCTCAGCCTGCGCCACAGATACTGACAGGCTATTGTGGCCCTGCTCTATCTTCTCTCCTTTCTGATATACACAGCCCCTGGCTTCAGCCCAGCTGGGCTTCCCCTGCTTGGCCTCTAGCTCCCGTTCCCATCTGTGGTTAGATGAAGTCTGTACTGGGGGAGGGTCAGTCCTGGCAAGACTGAGCTGTTCTGAGCCTGACCTGGGAGTGGGATGTACTCCAGAGTGCGGCCAGGGTTCTGGGCTGAGCAATGACTCCCAGACCTGCCTGGTCCATTTTGGTCTCAGGGTTAACCTGCCACTCAGCCAGCCAGACCTGGGACCATGGGGTCTTAAGGGAGTCCCACCTTTGCCCCAGAGCTTTGGGAGGGCTGGGTGTTTTGCTGGGAGGAGTGGAAGTGGGGATCTGATGGAACTTGCATTTGGAAAGATAACTTTGGCCTTTCTCTGGAGAGTGAATTAGAGGGGGGTCCGTTGAGTAGATCTGGGGCTTTAGCAGTTAAGGGGCTACTATTGGTGGAGGGTGACAGTTCCTGGGATAGAGTGATGGTGGCAGATGTGGAGGAAGGTAGAAAGCTGAGAGATTTAGGTGGTAAACAAGTGGACTTGATAAGAGGTTGGCTGCAGGAGGTTGAAGGAAGGAAGGGACATAGATGACTCCCAGGTTTCAGGGTTGGCTGGATGATGTCCCTTTCCAGATACTGGGAATACAGAAGGGAGTCCAGTTTGGGGGGCTTAGAGAGTGCGTGAGTTTGATTTGGAGCAGGGTGAGTCTGAGGTAATTTTGGGTGCCTCTAAGGTATGTCATCAAAGGGGCGGCTTCCAGAAATGAGTGGGATAGATGTGTCTGGAGTTCAGGGGAGTGTCTGACATCATTTGAAAAGCCAGACATGACTCTTAACAGGCTGAGAAACCGGTTTGGAAAGGGTTCCTCCCAGAATCCATTGCCAGATAAGGAATGGAACCTAGGGTCCTGACTTCCTGTTGCGTTCCATGTCCAGGGTCATCTTCTCTTTCCCTGACCACTTCAGCCGGTTCAGGGCCCAGCCAGGGCCCTCCAGTCTTGCTTGTGGCGAGGGGACTCTGGCTATGGGCATTCCTGACCCCACCCAGGCCACCCAGAAAGGCCATGCATGTCAGTGGCTCTCTCACCATCTGTACATCTGGGCAGTGTCCGCAGCTGGAGAAGGGTGTGGGTCCTGGCCAGGAATGAGTCACTGATGGGAATCCCAGAATCACTTCTGTTCCTGTGGGCCCATGGGCCTCTGAGTTGGGTTGACCTATCAAGGACAGGGTTTTAGGGCCAGGTTCAGGGCAACCCTTCTGCACCAGATGGCAAGCGATACTGTAGTGGCTTTTTTAAATTCCTTTAAATGGAATGGAAAATGGTTGTACATGTGTGCAAGATTGTATCAGTTGGACTTCTTCAATTACAACAGCCAAGAATCCAACTCAAAGTGCTTTGATAAAAGGGAATCCGTTGACTCATACCTGAGGGAATGGCTGGCCACATACAGGGAAGATGAGGGACTCAAACAACTCCATCTCACCCCACCCTTCTCCATAGTGACAGCATTCTCAGTTCCCATGTGGTAGAAGGTGCCTGTCAGCAGTGCAGGCTGACTGTACCTGTCAGCAGTCCTGGGTTCACTTGGAATCAGGGTCCTTGCCCAACCTTGGATCAAGTACATGGCTGGCTGCATTTGGTGCTCTGATTGGCCAGGCACAGGGATGGAAATTTGGGGAGAGATGACTTCCCAAAGGAAAATGGGGTTGTCATGCATTCTAAAGACTTTGTGTATTGAGGCAGTAAGCAGAGCTAGGTGTGCATGTCAGAATCACCACTGTAGACAAACTTATAAGGATTTATTGCCATGTATTCATTTACCTTGTTAAAAACTGAATGCTAGCATGTAGAATGGGACTTAGAATCATTGAGTCATTCCATTTACATATCAGGAAGTGGGGTTGAGAAATATGCCTGATCTCCTCAAACCAGTAGGTAGAAGAACTGAGTCCAGAACCCAGGTCATCTGACTTGCAGGCTGAGGCTCTTTCCAGTAGTAAGTGGTGTCTTTTAGGGAGGAGCCCCCGTACCCCGGTTGCCCATCGACAAAGTCATTGATCCCCTGGACTGCAAGACAAAGAATAGACACAGGCAGGTTATGGAAAATAGCCCCTTCCTCGTGGTGGCCCGGGGCCATCTGTCTGAGATGAGGGAGACATTCACTCAGTGTGCGTTCAACCAGGTCCCAGTAAACAGAGGAGGCATTGGCCCAAGTCTGCCCGCTTCTGCCCTGGTGCTGCTTCCATCCCCTCCCCGTCTCCCCTGTCATCTCAACTTCCTAGATGCTCACCCTCCTCTGTGCAGCTTCCTGCTGGGGCCTAGATAAGAATGTAGCTCTAGGGCTGCTGTGCTTTCTGGATTACGTTGTATTTCCTGCTGGGGAGGGTTGTGCCCCTGTGTCTTCTCCCTTGGAAGAGAATGCCCAGGATGGTGGTGCCAGTTTCAGGTACAGAGAGATGAATAGCACAATTTTGGCCTCAGTTCGCGCATCACCTCCAATTTGTAAAGGGTACAGATGTTTGACTCAGCTTGGCAGAGCCAAGAATGGGGTGTTGTAGAAAGAGCTCTGAGGGAATTTCCTGGCGGTCCAGTGGTTAGGGCTCCGCGCTTTCACTGCCAAGGGCCTGGGTTCAGTCCCTGGTCGGGGAACTAAGATCCTGCAAGCTGGGCGGTGCAGCAAAAAAAAAAAAAAAAAAAGTGCTTGGGGCTTCGAGCCTCACCTTAGCAGGAGGAGACCTCAAGTTCAGTTTGACACAGGTGTCTTGCCCAGAGTGGGTCACTCCCCTGGGGCCCCTGGTCAGAAAGGGAAGGCTGCCCCCTGAGTGTGACATGTATGTTAATAAGATGCTGGAGGTCCTGGGAGCTTGGGGGTGCTTCTCCCCAGCCCCAAGGTGCTCAGTGAGCAAGGCGGGGCTCTTCTGAGTTTGGGACTGAATTCCTTTTTCATTCTGACCATCTCCTCATGCATCTTTCCTCCTGCCCTTCATATGCGTGTTGACAACCAGTCTTCTCTCCTGAACTGTTTGCCAACCCAGACTGACCAGAGCGCTGTGTCTGCCCTGCATGCTTGGCTCCCGCAGGCTCCCTGGTCCACCTGTTTCTGTCTGGGTTCATGTTCCCAGAGATTGGCCAGCTTGGGTCCGGCCTCCTGTTCCCTCAGGCTTAGCCACAGTGCCTACTCTTGTCCCCGACTCCCTCTTCTCGGTGAGGCTGAAATTCACTGGTACCTCGGGTACATAGTGCCTTGAAGCTTATAGTCATTACTTATTTCATCTTGATGGGGACTGTGAGGTAAGCAGGGCAGCAGGCATCATCATGCCCATTTTACAGATGGAGGACCTGAGGCCCAGAGCGGTAAGATTTGCCCAGACATGCAGCTGTCGAATAGCAAAGCCAGTCCTGGAATTGAGGTCATCTGGGTTTAGTCCAGAGTTCACTGTAAAATGTTAACTCATAGACACGTGTTGAGGTGGGGCTGCCCCAGTCTCACCAGGCAAGGGGCTTGAAAGGAGGCCCTGGGCCCCACCTCTTGGTGGCCCCCAGGTCACCCTGTACAGCCCAAGCCCCAAATAAGCACCATTATGTTGGCCATCCCCTTGTAACCCCAGGATACATAATAAAGTTAGCCAAAAGATACCGCTCCCTGGGGACCATGGTGATGGACCCCAGTTGGTGTATTCCTCCCCTCCATGTTCCCCCAAAGTTGACAACAGTAATAGATGTCATGACAGATATTATCTTAGCAGGGAACATATAATGTAGGCCAGGTCCAGGAGGATGAATCGCTCTTTGAGGATGGGACTGGGGAGGGCTCCCTGCTGCCCCCCCGGCTCCGCTCACCCAGGGGCGAGGGGCAGAGGCAGGGCAAGGGGGAGGCTGCCTTTGCTCTACGCATAGCAGCTGATATTGCCACTTTCCTGAAGGGAAGCGGATGACCGGCCTAGCAACCTTGGGGATGTTCTTTCCTCCCAGGGGTCCTGCCTGAGTCAGTCACAGCATGTTATCAGCTCCTCGGTGACGAGGAAGACGGCTTAGCCAGAGCAAGGGATGAATGAAAGCAGGTGTGCACTGGCCTCTACAGTTTACCAGCCACCTGCTCTCTGCCTCCTGGAGCTGAATATTAGTGACACAGGGATTCGCGGGGGCACAGGGCAGGGGTGCTTCCTGTGGGATTGGTGCTGGCAGTTGCCCTGTGGCACCAGGCTGGGCACTAGCTCAGGGCCTCTAACTGCAATTCCCAAGGTTTCTGTGGGAAAGATGACTCCAGAGGACACAGGCTGAGCAAAGGGCCCACCTCTGGGCTTCTCTCCACCTCCACTCCCGAGGGAGAGAGGGGACATTGCTCCCTTTAATCTCCTGGTCCAGGCATGGATGCAAACACCTCCTTTGTGTTTTCATTAGCATAGCTGCCACAGTCTGACCTTTCCCAAAGACAAAAGACGTTACTAAGTATAAAAGGAGAACAAAGGAAAGCTAAAGATAGGGTGTATGAAGAGTAAAAACAGTCTGGCTCACAGAGGACAGGTTACTGGTTTGTTTCCAGGGTTTTCGGGGTACTCTCCCCACTGGAGATACCCACCCCTAGGGCCAGCGCACCTCTGTATGCCTTTCTGCCAGAGTCTCTGGTCTCCTAGCGCTGACCTGTCTCCCTAAGGACCCCTGGGACCCATCCTGTCATGAGTCCTCTTTAGGGCAGGTGGGCCACCTCCTCTCTACTCAGGGCTGATTGGCTGTGAGGGAATGTAGCTCCTTCCCGAGGTCCCCCAGGGAATTGGCACCTACATGACTGTACCTATAACAGTGTCACCTTATTTATTATAAGTAAGCCTTGTAACAGGGCCCCATCTCTTTTTTTTTTGCGGTACGCAGGCCTCTCACTGTTGTGGTCTCTCCCGTTGTGGAGCACGGGCACCGGATGCGCAGGCTCAGCGGCCATGGCTCACGGGCCCAGCCACTCCGTGGCATGTGAGATCTTCCCAGACTGCGGCACGAACCCATGTCCCCTGCATCGGCAGGCGGACTCTCAACCACTGCACCACCAGGGAAGCCCGCCCCATCTCTTGACACAGCACTCAGGCCCCAGCTTAGCCCACAAGTTGCCGTAAAGGGTTGGTGGTTCTCCAGCAACTGATCTTGGCAGGAATTATACAAGTCTCACCACCAGCCTCCCTCTTCCCACTGGGCCACAAGAATAGAAACTGATAAGTTGGCCTGGTTGATGGAAGTTTTCGGGTGGGTTGGGGGGAAAGAGTGTTCTGGTTTAAAAAAAAAAAAAGTAAAAAGAACACTTTGAAGTCATCTAATCTTGATGAAAGAAGGAGATAAGCGCCTGACCACAAAGTGGAGTTTCCAGCCTGCAGCCCCAATTCTGCATCCTGCCTGGCATGTAAGTGGTGCCCAGGACGGTGTCCACGCCCCAAACGGCTGCCTGCTGGCACGCAAGGTGCTCCCATTTCATAACCAGTGTTCAGATGAAGCAGCAAAAAAATCAGAAGAACCGCCGCCTGATAAGGAAATGTGGGGGCAGGGTGGATAGAGTAAGGGAGGTTGTCTGCCGACAGTTACAGCCCACTGTTGCTACCCTGCCGAGGTTGGAGCCCTTTAGAGAAATTCGCCCCAGACAAAGTAGGCCTCCGTGCCTGCAGCCTGGACTGTCACCTTCATGATATTGCCTGGTCCCAGAGGCTCTGGCAGACTTCCCACCTGGGTGGCTTGGCTGGGCCATGAGGATTGAAGAGTTCCAGCCATAGGTTATACCAGCCCAGGGGAAGAGGTTTGCACAGTCCTGGCACTGAGGACACACAACCCTGTTCTCACTTGCACCTTCAAGTGTGACGCTGGCCCTAGTGGAGTGAGTGTGCGCCCCTGACTTCCGCCGTGGGCTGGGGGACGGAAGAACCCCAGAACGGGGGCTGCTGTGCTCCCAGAAGCACTGTTTCTGGACCTTCACATCCCAGGAGCTCTGCCAGCCTTGTCAGGGGCCAGAGCTTGCCCTGTGTATCAGAGCTTTGGGCCAGGTCCATCCCAGTATGCCCCCCAGGAAGGGCTGGTGTCTGCCCCCTGGTTGCTGAGGGCCTGGAGTCCTACCGGGTCGTGCACATACAATGACTACACAGACACGGGTCCTGCAGCCTTCCTTTCCAGCGAAGCATCAGTCACCCTGCTTCCCGGGCCCCTTTCCTGCAGGGTCACAGTGCTGGCCACTTAGGTTATGACCTCTTCCCCGGCATTCTCTGCCCCACCCCCCCATCCCACAGAGGATATGGGGATAGATGCCAGAGTTTTAAGTTGAATCCTTCAACTCTGGGCCTGGGCCAAGGCCTGGCTGGAGTTGTGAGCCACAGAGACTGTGGCCTGGAAGATTCTAGAAGCACAGCTTCTCCCTTCCCTAGGTGTGTCCTGGCAGGACTTGTATAGACCCTAGCTCAGCCCTTCCCCATCAGCTTTCTTCAGGTGGCCAACCTTCCAGTGCTTACAGTATAGGGAGGAGGACCCTGTCCAGAGCCCCGTGCCACAGTGCAGTGCAGGCTTGGGAAGGGGCGAGCCAGGGCAGTGGTGGAAAACAGAAGCACCAGTCCTGCCGCTTCCCCAGTGGTGAGGGCGAGAGTTATCAGATTCAGGATTTCTTGGGGTTGCTGTCTAAGAGGGCTGGTTGGGAGTTAGAAAGGGAATGCCCTGCCTCTCTCTGCCATGTGTATGAATCTGCTCTTTTAGGAGAACATTTGCCCTTTGCCCTCAGCCCCTGGAGCTTCCTTCTCAGTCTGCATACCCTTGCCTGGGAGTATTCCAGGAAGCTGTCTGGGTGTATGGAACAGGTTTTCACAGGCTTGTCCCCTGCCACGTGGGTGTGTGGGTTGGGGAGAAGGGGGTTGAAGGTTACCCGGAGAAACCATTTACTCCTTTCTTTTCACCCATTTCTGGCAGGGACAATGGAATGCAGTGAGACTCTCTTTTAAACCTTCTATCTATCAAACCTACACTAGTCCTCCCACCCCAGGGTAGAGTGTGTGTGCATTTGGGGGAGCCAACATTGTGGAGGATTGGAGTAACCCGTGTTTCTGAGGAAGGAGGACTCCCATTGATAAGCGTGAGTTGGACAGGAAGCATGATCCTTCTCCCCAAGGGGTCTGTAAGTTGAGGATTGACTCACCTTGTCCTTCTTGAAGCCCTCGGCTCTGCCCTCCACCCGTGTTCTAGCTGGTGGGTATTGCTCTGGTTATGCCCCTCTGAAGGCCTCTGGGATATGCTGTCACCAGCTCCCTCCTCTTTAGAGGGAGAGGCTGACAGCTGGGACCTGGGTTGCTGGTCTCTGGAGTCAGCTGCCCTTGGCATACCCCTGGAAGGGCAGCTCTCCTAGGGGAAGCCTGGCCGGCAAAACCAAGGAGCCCTGGGTGGCGGACAGACTAGAGGGGCTGGTGGGGCGTCCTCAAAACAGAGGAGTCCCATTGCTCTGCTCCTCAACAGAGCAGGAACTGCAAGGCTGGAGAGAGAAGAGCTTTGCTAAGGGGTCAGTGATGCGGCTGTACAAGGAGGGAGAGGCCTGGGGCTCTTCCCATGCTGTCTGCCACTCCCCTGTGCAATAAATATTTGCTGAATGAACACATCCTTTGCTTTTCTCTTTGCTTTTCTCTTAAGATTCGAAGCATCCCCTAGGCATCCTGACAAGGTGCAGAAGGAAAAGGAGGGCCCAGCAGCTTTTCTGTGGTTCTTCATTACATCTCTGTTGTGACTGAGATCTGAATCTTAAACCATGAAGAATAGCCAAGCCTCCCACGCTTTGAACCTTATCTTTAGAGGAAATCAGAGCAGACTGTAAGCATCATGGTCTCCTGACCCTGGGTGTGGGTGGGCTAGTCAAGTTTAATTGCTTTGGAAGGGAGAGTTGGGCAATAAGGTCTAGACCTCAGCTTCTCCAGACTCCTCTCTGACTTGCCCTAGGCCACCATTTAATTCATCCTGCTCCCTGCTTCCTCCAGAAGTCCTCAAAGAAGCTTAGATTTCTTTCCCAGTCTCCGGCCTCTCTCTCTCTCTCTCTCTCTTTTTTTTTGGGCTCGAGCTCGGAATCTTAAGCCCTGGACTGCCAGAGAGGTCCATCTCCTGCTTCTCTTAATGTCAGAGGCTTTCAGCCCTGTAGAGGAACCCCCTTATAAACTTTGTCTCTTCTAGAATCTTTTTTTTTTTCAGGACCAAGAACAGGTTTATTCAGATCCATGGTCGGTTACAAGTTTGGTCTGATTACTGGTCACAGGCCCCAAATGCCACTATTCTGAGTTTTCATCAAAATACAAAGCCCAATACTTAGAGTTTGAAAACTTAAAAAAAGACACCAAAGACTAAGGCTTTTAAAAATCTCGGTTGAAAAGTTCTCCCGGGTGCGTTATCTGTAGAATGAAATGCGTGTGAGATGCTGTGTGTCTCTTCTAGAATCTTGCTGCCAACTTGTGTCTAGAGAGCCACAGAGGTGGCCAAGTATGGGATGGACCTCAGTGAGCTGTTTAGAACCAGCTCAGGGCAGGCCTCTGTTCTGTGTAGTGTGATGAAGCCAGGGAACACGTGAGACAGGCTCCGTGACCCACAAGCTCTGCCACAGGATGGACACAGCATTGCTCGCTGTGCAGCCTGGGGGTGGGGGTCATTGGGGCAGAGCTGGCTCTGAGACTTCAGGTCTACGCTGCCCACTCCACCTCCCTGGAAGCTGCCACAGTGGGGGGTCGATGGGGTGGGCAGGCAGTGCCTGTGGTTAGGCAGGGAAGGAAGCTCTGGAGCAAGACCCTGGCGGTGCTGGCCTGGGGAATCCGGAGCTGGAGTGGGGCTGAGGGTGCTGAGGAACCTGTGTTGCCTATTCGGGGTCACAGACCTGCAGCCCAGAAAGCTGGCCAGGCTGGGTCTTGGACTAACCAAACCGTGGCCCTCCACCTGCCCACCCCAGGAGCACAGGCACTGAGGCTGGGAGCTTTCTGGCTCTTGTCCTTCCAGAAACCCTCCAAAGTAGATGGTACTCCCATTTTACAGATCAGGGGGGCTAAATGGTTGATAGCTGACAAGCGGCAAAGCCAAAATGTGAAGCCAAGTGTTTCTAGGTGCCTTCTTCATTTTGGGAGGCTTGACTGGAAAGGGACTTTGAGCTGTGGTGGATGGTTGTGAGATCTGACAAGTCCTAGCTAAGGAGGACTTAGCCAGCAGCCTGCGGTGCTTAGGGGAGCCACCAGAGAGAGTACTGTCCCTAGCAGCCCTGGTGTGTCTCTGCTGACAGAAGCTTAAGAGCAGTCCAACTGTTCCCACCGTCCCGGCAGCTTCTCTAGCTTTTACACACTCACTCTTCTCATTGCCTCCGATTTGTGAAACCTGGTTTGTACCTGAGGCCTCGTGTGTCTTGGTGGTCCACGAGAAGTTAGAGAAAGCTTTCACTTCTAGAACGTCAAAGCTGAAAGAGTGGGGGCTGGTTATAATGATCACTTCCATCTGCATATTTATACAGTGATTTATGAAAGTGGCTTCAAAACATTTTTTCATTACCATTTATTTCTTCTGCTTATTTTTTATTATTGTTTACTTTTTAAAATTTATATGTATTTTTTATTCTGGCCATGCCGTGCGGCTTGAGGGATCTCAGTTCCCCAACCAGGGATTGAGCCCGGGCCACGGCAGTGAAAGCTCCGAATCCTAACCAGTGGACCACCAGGGAACTCCCCTCTTCTGCTTCTTATAACCCTGGGGTTATGTAGAGAGGTGATATTCAGTTGGACAAAATTTTTTTAAATTTTTATTTTATATTGGAATGTAGTTGATTTACAGTGCTGTGTTAGTTTCAGGTATAGAGCAAAGTGATTCAGTTATACATATACATGTATCTATTCTTTTTCAGATTCTTTTCCCATATTATCACGTAGTATTGAGTAGAGTTCCCTGTGCTATACAGTAGGTCCTTGTTGATTATCTGTTTTATATATAGTAGTGTGTATATGTTAATCCCAACCTCCTAAATTATCCCTCCCCGCCATGGACAAATATTTTTTGATGCCTACTATATGAAGGCCAGTGCTAGATAGTGAATTAAATAACATGGTGTCTGTACACTTAGAGCTTAAGTGAAGGAGATAAACATGTCTGTGTCTTTTTAGGTTTCGTGTAGGATATTAATAAATATGGGCCAGATTTGGCCTGTGGTCCAAATTAGCTCATAACCCCTGGAGGGTAGGACACGGTGAGAGATGAGGCTTTGGAGGGTGGCCTGGTTTGGGGATCTCTGGATGCTGTGTGAAGGAGCCTGACCTTGGCCCCAGGACTGAGAGAGCTGCATCTCCATCTCGTAAGCTTTTGAACGCAGGAAGGTGATGAGTTTGTTAAGTCCGAAATGCCACATGGCTAAAGAGGCAATGGAGAATATAATCTAGAATCTAGGGTAGAAGGGCAGGCTCTTGATTTGGAGGGGGATGGGGCACCATAGAGAGGCAAAGGAGAAAAAGGGCTGAGGGCCAAACCTTCAGAATCCATTAGCAGCTGAAAGAAACAAGCAAGGAAGGGTCTGAGCCAAGAAAGCTGATTGCGATGGCTTGGAAGTCAAAGTGGTGGTCAGCAGGAACAAGCAGGAGATAATCAGAGAGGAAGAGGCTGGAGGTGGGGTAGCCTTCCTCTGATGGTCCAAGAACCTTGGCCTGGAAAGAAAAAGTGGCTAGCTGCCTGGTGGTAGCCTGGACTCGAATGTGGCTCCTGAGTTCACTGCTGTTCTGATGTAATTGAAACTAAAGGCTGGGCCTGCTGCAGGTGGGCTGGGGACTTGAAGAGAGTCAGATGGACCTTTTATCAAGAGTGTCCATGTGGCCAGTATGCATGTTTCCCCAGCCAGGTGCAACACTGGGAAATGCTCAAGTGGTGTGGAAGAGGGGCTGAAGGCAGGGCTGGCCTTCCTCAGCGAAGGCCTGGTCAGACCACATCTGAAAGATCCTATTTGCATGTCTGCCTGCCCCTGCCTCCATCCCATGGTGGACTGGAATGAAGATGGGGTGGGGATGGGAGAGCAGTTTTAATTGGAACTTTTGATCAGCTTACCCCAGGCTCAGTCGGCTTCGCTCAGTGTATTGGCTGGAGTTCTGTGAATCTCGTTAGAGATGGTTTGATATACCTTCTCAGGAGACTGGTATTGGCAGTGATTCCCAGTTCCTTGGTATAAATAGTTTAATCCAACTCATCCAGTCAAGATGGCACTGTAAATTTATACTCTAAACACATGGCAGTAATACATAAAAAGACAAAATGGGGCTTCCCTGGTGGCACAGTGGTTGGGAATCTGCCTGCTAATGCAAGGGACACGGGTTCGAGCCCTGGTCTGGGAGGACCCCACATTGCCACGGAGCAAATAGGCCCGTGAGCCACAACTACTGAGGCTGCGCGTCTGGAGCCTGTGCTCCGCAACAAGAGAGGCCGTGATAGTGAGAGGCCCGCGCACTGCGATGAAGAGTGGCCCCCGCTTGCCCCAACGTCTAAAAAATAAATAAATAAATAAAAGAAAAAATGCTGAAAACATAGCCATGTACTCCCCCTCCCTCCCCACACAAAATGATAAACATCCCTGTGATGAGAAATAGAGCAAGAACACACAGGGGAGAGCAGGGCAGAAGCTGCAGGCCTGCTGGTCTCTGAGACTGGATGCAAGAAGAAGTGGCTAGAAATCTGGGGTAACAGAGCTATGGAGTGCTCAACACAAAGCATGGAATTAGAGCTGGTCTACTGCTCGAACCCAGGGGCTGGGAAAACAGTTGCTGTCACCCATTCCCTGGGGCTATGGCTTATCATGAAGATGCTTACCTAGGGGGACAGAACATTAGAGCCTGGACCTAAGCTGAGCTGGTACTACAAGATATAATTCTAGACCAGGAGACCCAAAGGACCTGGGGAGGCAAAGGTGAAAACCCCCAGATAGGGGAGGGATGAGCTTACATATTCAGAAACATGTGAGGAAAACTAATACGAAGAAAGAACAAAAGCAAAGAAAAAGTTACCCCAGAAGAAATGAAAATAACAGAGTAATCAGAAAATATCTTTAGTAGAAATAGGTTAAGGATCCTGAAAGAGATTAGGGAAACAGGAGATTCGTTAAAGAAAAGAAAGGGAAGTTGTAAAAGAAACAAGAATATGTGAATATGAAAATTTTAAATTAAAAATTCTAGCAGCAAAAAATAGTGTAATTAGAATTTGAAACAATGGATAGCTGTAGCCTGGACATATAGAACTCATGAACTGGAAGCTAATGCTGAGGAATTAATCTAGAATGCAGCACAGACATGGAGGACATGTGACAGGCTTTAGCACAAGTCTAGTAGGAATTCCAGATATGAGTCAAGGAAATGGCAAAAAAATATTTGAAGTGATAATGGCTGAGAATTCCAGAATTGAAGAAACAGCACGAATACCAAACAAAATAAGTAACTAGATATAGTGAAACTGCAGATAAGAATAAAGGGAAAATATGGGACTTCCCTGGTGGTCCAGTGGTTAGGACTCTGTGCTTCCACTAGAGGGGGCACGGGTTTGATCCCTGGTCAGGGAACTAAGATCCTATATGCCACGTGGCGCAGCCAAAAGAAAAGAAAAGAATAAAGGGAAAATATTTAAAACTACCAGAGAAATAACAGAATTCAGAGAAACAACAATGAGACCGACAGACAACATTTCATCAACATTAGATGCCAGAGATGATAGAGGACTGTCTTAGGGAAACTAGAATTCTATATCCAGTTATCATTCAAGAATGAGGTGAAATAAAGATATTTTTGGATATGCTAAGACAGTTTTATCTATAGATCCTGGCTGAAAGAACTACTAAAGGTATGCTTCAGTAAGAAGAAATCTCGGGGGAAGGAGGAGGTTGCTAGCACCAGCATTGAGTGCAGAAATTGAAATAGTATGTTGGTAAGTTTAACTATAGACAGTATATCTGGATGCTTAAGTCACTCAAAGTGACTTAAACTCTAGAAAATATTTAATTAGCTTATAATGAGAAGTGTGGAGGTAGGGAGTGCCAGGGTTGGGGCAGTGGTCTAATATTGACATGAAGAACCCTGGATCATTCCATTGTTCTGCTGTGCCATCTTAAGGGTATAAGATCTTTCTTCTCATGGTTGTGAGATGGCTGCTGCTGCTCTAGGTAACATATCATCACCCTATAGCTTCCCAAGCAGGAAGGCAGGGAGATGCTAAGAGAAAGGAAGCTTTCTAATGTGCCTCTTTTTTGGGAAGGAGAATCTGTCCAAGAAGCCCCCAGCAGACATCTCCTTATGTCTCATTGGCCCGAGCTGGTTCGTTCTTACACCAATTCCTGGTAAAAGGGAACAGGCTTACTGTGGTTGGCTTTGACCAGGCTTGCCTCATCTCCTGGGACTGGGTTCTTTGCTACCTGAGCAAAATCAGGATTCTGTTGGCAGGAAAGAAGGGGGAGTGGCTGCTGGTAGGCAACCAACAGTGTCTGCCACAGATAGCAAAACACACAAACAGAAATCCAGTGTCTAGTTTGTTTTTTAATTTTACAAAAGGAAAACTAAAATTGTTCACCACATTATCAAGGAAGAATAAGGTAAAGTAAGGAAGGGAATTTCATTGTTAAATCACGTCAAGTTTCTGCCTTGTTAAACAGAATAGTACTGCTGAAAACGGTAGACCTCATTAGGACAATGTATATATGCTAACAATTTAAGATAACCACTAAAAGAAGAGGAATATAATTTCCAAGCCAGGAGGAAAAAAAGTGGTGGGAGTAGGGGTAGTGTGTCAGTCCAACAAGTCAGGAAAAGAAAAAAGAACTAAAGGAAAACTAGTGAAGAGAAAACAAAGGTAGTAACATGAGTCCAAATACCTAAGGGTAAAGGGTTATACTCATGTGTTAAAGAGAAAAAAAACTACCAGACTGGATAAAATGCAAATAAGAAGTGGTCTGGAGCCTGGAGAGAATGGTCAGTGGACACAGGGGCTTAACAGGAACCGCCCTGGCCTTCATCATACAGGTGGTTCTGTTCTTTTTTCTTTTTTTTTTCTTTTTTTGCGGTACGCGGGCCTCTCACAGCCGTGGCCTGTCCCGCTGAGGAGCACAGGCTCCGGACGCGCAGGCTCAGCGGCCACGGCCCACGAGCCCAGCCGCTCTGCGGCATGCGGGACCCTCCCGGACCAGGGCACGAACCCGTGTCCCCCGCATCGGCAGGCGGACTCCCAACCACCGTGCCGCCAGGGAAGCCCGGTTCTGTTCTTTAAATAACTTTCTATTTATTCCTCGCCCCATCTCCCTGCCTCTTCTCAACAGTTTCTGTCTGGCTTTGCCTTGCTACTGAGACGGTCGGTATTGTTTTCTGGATCGCTCCCTGCCTACTGTAGATATGTATAACAAATTCCTGGACTCCTCCCCTGCGCCCAACACCAACAAATCACACTGGGACTCCTTTAAGGGGCAGGTGTGGTGCAGAGCTGGGACCCCACATCCCAGCTGTCCCCCTGCCCCACCCTCTCCCCGTGCCTTAGAGCCCAGCATTCCTCCCCTTAGAGCCTGTTTCTTAGGGTGCAACATCGATCCGCTTGCGATGAAGACTGATGGTTTATTTCGCTGGGACTTATTTGAAAGTTAGCCAGAGTGATGATCATAGGCTGGAAGAAATGTTAGTTCTTGCTTTCTGGTTTCCTGGCTGCCAACTCAGGACAGCGTCAGAAGTTCTGGAGCTGAGATTTCGGACTCGACATCAAGGCAAAGTGAGGTGTCCTGCAGGAAGACACTGCCAGAGGGGTTGTAACTGGGGAGCGAGGAGGCCTGAGTCAGTAGGATAACTGAGGGGTGTGTGCCGGAGGGTGGTGCCAGCATTTTGCAATGTGATGACTTCAGTCAGCCAAGCATGCAGAGGTGAAGCAACCAGTTCTCAGACACATCAAGGATGTGCCTCTCTGGGCTTCAGTTGAGTGTGAGGGAGGGGTTGTCAGGTCTCTTCTTCCAGATAATGACTGACACCCCAGGGCGTCTTCTGGTGTCAGCTGTTGCCACACCAGCAAGCAGGGAGTTTGCTGGGTTACTAGGTTGGCAAGGTTCTGGGACACAGGGAACCCTTTGATGGTTGTGCCCCAGTTAGTGGGAAAAGCCTCTCTGGAAGGCAGTGGGAGCTTTTGGAAGGAGCACTGGCCTTGGAGCCATCAGACCTGGAATGATATTAAAGCTCTGTCACTTATCGCCTGGCTGACCTGTTTCAGCTGTCTTGGGACTTTTGTGAATACCAGATGAGAGGCTATGCCTGCAAATGCTTAGAAACTCATAAAACACCATGCAGTGTGAGTACTAATCTGTGGTTTGATGCCTTTACATTGAGGCTCTGGGACACGTCCTTAGGCTTTGTGTCAGTGGGAGGAAAGAGGGTGCTTATCAGCGTCTTGGGCTGGGATTTTTTTCTTTCTCTCCACCCCCTCCAGATTCAAGCAGTCTCCCTCCCCCCATCCTCTGCTCTTTATTTTGACGTTTCTTTTCTCTGCCTGCCAAGAAGACTGTGTTCAGCTGCGCTGGTCTGAGGCTGTGCTATGTCCTGTGCTTCATTAGGTTAAGTTGATGGGTTGTCTCCTGGGAACTGACCAGAGACTGGTTCTAAAACCATGCTAGCCTCCAAAACCCGGTTCCGTCCATTCTCCTTTGGGGCAAGCTTTGCTGCTCAATCCCATACGCCTGCTTTTCCTTTCTTCCACCTGCAGGCTGGCCAGGGCCTCCTTCGGTTTCCCTTGTTTCCTTGTATTAGCATAGTTGTTCAAGCATGCATCCCCTGATTGGTAGAAGGCTCTAGGGAAGACCATCTGTTCTCCAAGGCTGCCCCTGACCTTCTGGATTCTGCTCTCCAGTTCCTCTGTTCAGCCTCAGCATTTTGAGCTCGGCCAGCCATTCAGGGGGTATTTATCGTTAAGTGGTCTCACCAAATTTGCTAAATTTGTAACCACAAACCTCTCAGAAGACACTAGTATTGCCTTGCCTCCCACTAAATTTACCTCGTTACTCTCCTTCTCTCTTAGAGGACTGTTTCACATCTGATCTCTGTAAATCTCCAACCCCAGCAATAAAGATGCATCCCTCCCTGTGCCTGTGCCCATTCTCTGCTTCACCTCCTGCTAGGCAGGTCTACCCTTTCCATTAGGGCACTGGCTCCCCCCACCCTCTGCCCTGTTCTTGCTGCTCAGGAACTCTGCTGCTGTTTCTTTTTTATTTATCTATTTATTTATTTTGGCTGCGTTGGGTCTTTGTTGCTGTGCTTTCTCTAGTTGTGGCTTTCTATAGTTGCGGCGAGCGGGGGCTGCTTTTCCTTGCGATGCACAGGCTGCTCATTGTGGTGGCTTCTCTTGTTGCAGAGCATGGGCTCTAGGCTCGTGGGCTTCAGTAGTTGCGGCACACGGGCTCAGTAGTTGTGGCTCGCGGGCTCTAGAGCGCAGGCTCAGTAGCTGTGGCGCACGGGCTTAGCTGCTCCACGGCATGTGGGATCCTCCCGGACCAGGGCTTGAACCCGTGTCCCCTGCATTGGCAGGTGGATTCTTAACCACTGCGCCACCAGGGAAGTCCCAAGGACTCTGCTTCTTAATTATCCTTTCACCTGCAGCGTTAACTTCTCCCTCTACTGAACCATCCCCACCAGTATACAAACATTCTGTAATATCTCCCATTCTATTTTATCTCATTCCCTTTATTTAGTAACACTTTTATTGAGATATAACTCACATACCATACGGTTCAGCCACTTCAAGTGTACAAGTGAGTTGGTTTTAGTCTAGTCACATGGTTATGCAATTAGACCACAAACAATTTTAGAACATTTCATCATCCCAGAAGGAAACGCCATACCCATTCTCAGTCGCTCCCCATCTCCTCCAACCCCCAGCCCTAGGCAATCACTAACCTACTTTATGGATTTGCCTATTCTGGATATTTCATATAAATGGAATCACATCATATGTAGTCTTTTGTGTCTGGCTTCTTTCACTTAGCACCATGTTTTCAAGGTTCATCCATGTAGCACGTATCAGTGCTTCCTTTTTATGGCTGAATAAGATTCCATTGTATGGATATTTGACATTTTGTTTATTTATCAGTTGATGGAACTTTGAGTCCTTTCCACTTTGGAGCTGATATGAATAATGCTCCTATAATCGTTTGTGTACGTGTTTTTATGTGGATATATATTTTCCTTTCTCTTGGGTATAGACCTAGGATTAGAATTGCTGAGTCATACGGTAACTCTTTGTTTAACCTTTTAACTGCCAGACTGTTTTCCAAAGTAGCTGCACCATTTCACATTCTCACCAGCAATGTATGAGAGTTACAGTTTCTCCATATCTTCACTAATAATTGTTATTATCTGTCTTTTTGATTATAGCCATCCTAGTGAGCAGGATGTGGTGTCTGATTGTGGTTTTGATATGTATTTCCCTGATAACTCACGGTCCTGAGCACCTTTTCACCTGCCTGTTGGCCACTTCTCATCCAGTCAGGTGTTCACCCCCTCCAAACCTCTGGATCAGCCATTGTGAAGGTTACTGCTGACAGCCTTCTCTTATCTATGCCAGGCCCTCCGTCAATAATTTCTTCTGGTCCTGTAGTTTTAAGAATGAACTGTGCTCTGATGACTCTGAGATGTACCCCTCCAGCTCTGACCTCATCCATGAGCTTCAGACATCTGTGTCCTGCTGCCTATTGCCATTTCCACCTGGACATTTAAAGGGCATCTCAAATTTAACATGTTGTAAACAGAACTCTTGTTTTTTTTTTTCTTACCCAAACCCATTTCTTTCCTGACTTTTCTGTATGAAAGAATGGCACCCCACACACACACACCACAAGGCCCTGTGCCCCGGGTTCAGTCTTCCTCTCCTACCCACCACCCTCCATCTCACCCATCAGTTAAACCCTTCAGAATACATGCAGCTGCTTCTCACCACCTCCACTGCCTGCGATATTGAAGTAGCTTCTCTGTGGTCCCCTGCTAGTGTTACACAGCAGCCAGAGTAGTCCCTTAGCAAAAAATGTTTTAACCTAAAAAAAAAAAATTAGAATTTATAATGAAATGCATCACACATTCAGAATAGTATATATCATATAAATTCCTTAAAGACTGGGCTTCCCTGGTGGCGTAGTGGTTGAGAGTCCACCTGCCGATGCAGGGGACACGGGTTTGTGCCCCGGTCCGGGAAGATCCCACATGCTGCAGAGCGGCTGGGCCCGTGAGCCATGGCCACTGAGCCTGCGCGTCCGGAGCCTGTGCTCCGCAATGGAGAGGCCACAACAGTGAGAGGCCTGCGTACTGCAAAAAAAAAAAAAAATTCCTTAAAGAATAAAAATTTTAAATACTCTGTTTCTACTATCTGGATTAAGGAGTAATACATTCCCCAGTACTTCTGAAGCTCCTATAGACCCTTCTTCTTGTCTCATCTACCTTCTTCCCATCCAGGGGAATTTCCTGGATTTTACAGTGTTTCCCTGATTTTATCTGTTGTTTTATCATCTATGTGTATAGAGGCCTTAAAACAATTTCTTGCTTAGCTTTGCATACTTTTGAACTTTTCATGAACTCATACTGTAAGTATTCACCCCTGACTTATTCTTTTTCTTCAACATATAGTTTTTTGGTCATATTCATCCCTGTTTATGTCTGAAACTGGAGTTCATTCATTTTTACTGTATTACGTGAATGGACCACAATTTATCCATCCTATTCTGATGGACATTTGAGTTGTTTGCAGTTTTCAGCTATTACCCGGTGCTGCCTTGAGCATTCTCATATGTCTTTTGGTACACGTGTTCACATGTATCTGCTTGTAGAAATACTAGAGTTTACTACATACCCACCAGGATGCCTAAAATTAAAAAGATAGCAGATATCCAGGACATGGAACAAATGGCACTCTCCTATGTTACTGGTGGAAACATAAAATGCTACAGGCACTTTGGACAACTATTGGGTAATTTCTGGTAAAGTTAAACATACTGGTGTATGTACCCTATGGTCCTGTAATTCCACTCCCAGGTATCTACCCCAGAGAAATGAGAGTATGTGTCCACAAGGTGAGTTGTACAGAAAGGTCAGGGCAGTTTTACTCATAACAACCAAAAACTAAAAACAACTCAACTGTCCAAACGTGGAAAAGAATAAACTACTGATACACACAACATGGACGAATCTCCAAAACATTGTGCTGAGCAAAAGAAGCCAGCCAGGCAGGAGTGTTTATATGAAGTTCAAGAACAAGTAAACCTAATCTATGGTGACCGGACTCAGCAAAGTAGTATAGCAGTGAACGATGACCGGGAAGGAGCACAAGGGAACTTCTGGGGTTGTGGGGTGGTGGTGGAAATGCTCTGTATTTTATACTGGGTGCTTACACACGTGGGTAAACATGCATCACGCTCTACATTGAAAGACTTTTGCATCCTATTATATGTGAATTAAACCTCAATGAGAAAAACAGATTGTCCCAAGTAGCAGCACGATTTTGGGGGAAAATGAAACAGTGTATTCAACTAGTTGTCAGGGTTCAACTTAAGCTTTAAATCTGCTTAATAGGAGAAGCAGGCTGAACTCACCAGCTTTATAATTCATTGATTCTAAATATTCAACCTTTGGGTGAGAAACCATTCATTCCTACCCAAACTAGGAGGACTACATTTTCTGAGGATGTCTTCTCACATGGGACATCACAAAATAAATTAGCTCAGGACAAATGGGGGAACTTTCTAATCTCTCATTGTGTCCCCAGTGTTCCATCTTTTTCTGTGAGAAAGATGTTTTTTTAATTTTTCTTTAAAAAGAAATACTGCTGGGATATACTTATGTCCATATTTTTTAAGTAATGCCAAATTAGCCTCCCAAGCATTGTACCAATTTATTTTCTCACCAATGGTGAGTGAGTGTTCTTGATACTCTGCATCCTCTCTAAACTCTTAGTACTGTTAGTTTTAAAAAATTTGCTCCAAGGGTCCATTTTAAAATATAAATCAGGTCATGACACATCCCCCCCCCAAAACCCTCCCATCAGATTAATAATAAATCCTAATCCCTTCAAAGGCCTCTGTGTCCGGGCCCCTTGTACCTACCTCTCCGACACCCTCCCCAGTTTTGCTGGCCTTCTTGCCATGCTTTTTTTTTTTTTTTTTTTTTTAATTTATTTATTTATTTTGGCTGCGTTGGGTCTTCGTTGCTGCGTGCGGGCTTTCTCTAGTTGCAGCGAGCGGGAGCTACTCTTTGTTGCGGCGCGCAGGCTTCTCATTGCAGTGGCTTCTCTTGTTGCGGAGCATGGGCTCTAAGCGCGCAGGCTTCAGTAGTTGTGGCTCGCGGGCTCTAGAACACAGGCTCAGTAGTTGCGGCTCACGGGCTTAATTGCTTCGCAGCATGTGTGATCTTCCCGGACCAGGGCTCGAACCCGTGTCCCCTGCATGGGCAGGCGGATTCTTAACCACTGCACCACCAGGGAAGCCCCTCTTGCCATGTTTTTCACAGGTCAGGCTGTTTCCTCCTTGTGTACTCTGTTCCCTCTCACAGCACCCTGTAACTTCCCTGTCATGGCACTTTGTAATCCCCTGTGCCTTGCCTTTGTATTTGCCACTAGACCAGAAGCTCCATTAGGACAGGACGCGTGTTTACTGTCCCACACTAGCACCCCCAGCCCTCGCCGGCCCATTAAGTATCTGTCGAATGAATAAATAAGCCAGCACCAGCCAGGTGGCCCTGGAAGACTGGCCTGCTTCCCTCTGTGGGCACCAGAGGTGGGAGCTGATGCCCAAATGTGTGCCCTTCCCCCGACTCTTTTACATTGGGGTTTGCATGGGCTTAAAGTGAAAGATCAGAGCAGCTGTGAAAGGGAGAAATGAGAATTAGGCATTGGCAACTGGAGGGCACGGGGAGTACCCCAGAGCAAATGACGTGCATAAAAGCTCTTAACCAGGTGACTTCTGGGATTCGGGGTGCATGTCTGGGGCCTCTGACCGTTCTTGCTGCGTTCTGCCCTGTGCCCTCAGTTGCCCTCAGCAAACGTTCCCAGAAGCAGCCCAGCCTTGGGATTTCCAGAGCAAAGGCTTTTGCCGGTGACCCTTGTTTGGGAAGACCCTCTCTGCTCTTCCCAAACACAGTGACGAAACTGGGGCTTTTCCTCCCCTGACAAGGCAGCCGGTTACGTCAGATGCCCCCTTTGTTGAGACTGCAAGGAGTTACAGTCTTCCCCAACGTGAGAGATGTTTCCTTCAGAGCCTCCTGTGCCGGTTTCTGCCCAAGTCCGCCTTCGGGGGCCACAGTGGGCCACGCACCAGAAACCAGGTCTCCCCAGCCAGGCTCCTTGCAGCATCCCTTGCTCAGCCTGGAAGGTCACCACCTCCTGGGCCGCTTGCCTCATGGCTGGCTCTCCTCAGGTCACAGGATGCTGGGAGCAAGACCCTGCAAAACGGAGTTCTTTTCCTTAGATGTTGGTCATGGATATGAGCAAAGGGAGGCCTAGAAGAGACAGTGACCTGGCTTCTACTTACAGACAGTGCCACCAAAGGCTGTGCATGGAGTCCGGCATGCCAAAGGGTGCAGTAGAACCTTTGGAAGGAGCACACTGGACCAGTGCCACTGGGTCTGTGGGTTAGAGCTGGGAGCCCCGGTGAGGCCTGTGGACGAAGCTTCACTCTTGACCCTGGGAAGCCGGCTTCTGTGTCTCTTTGCCTCTTACCCTGGAGCCTCTGGGTAGTTGAAGGAGCCCATGGGCTTCTTTCTACGCCCTGGCCAGTCACAGGCTTTGGAACTGGATAGACCTGGACTCAAATCTCAGCTACACTCAGGAGGTTTTGACTAGGCAAGTTCCTTCACGTCTGTGAGCATTGTTTCCCCACCCAGAATAATGTCTCCTTATTGGAACGTGTTAGTTCTGTTCCCTGATGGCTTTGTGGTTTGGCTTGGCCCCAGAAATTGGAGCTGCCATAAATGGAGGGGGCGGCAGAGGTTCTTGAACATAGAGCCTGAGATGCCTACTGTGCAGCTGGTGGCAGCAGCCAGAGTTGCTGGAGGAGCTGGCTGGAGCTGGAGCTTTCCGAGCGCAGCTGTGAGGCCCAGGGGCTGGGTCAGAGCCAGGGCTGGCTGGACTTGGAGAGGAGCTGGTGGGGACACGCAGGCCTCTAGGATTAAGTGCTCCCCATGACATGGAGCCAGGGCCCGGGGGCTCCACTCTCAGCTTTGTCCCTGACTCTCACCCTGGCTCCCTAGCACATGGCATGGATTCAGGCTCCTTTCCTTAGGGTAGATCCCCACAGCACCCTGCTGCCTCTTCTCCCTGCTCTTGCCCAGGGCAGCACAGGGGCTCAGGCTGTCAGTAGCCCATGGCATTTATTTGGTAATCTGCAGAGGAAGGCAACTGTCCAGAGGGCTGAGTGGTGGTGGTGCTGAGCGTCCTGACACGGTCAGGTTCTCTCCCTGACACCAGAGCTGGAAGGATTGTTAATGAATCACGCAGCTAACCCAGGAATGCTTCATCTGTAGCCCACACTACAGAGGGGAGAGGGCAAATCCCAGGGCTCAGGTTAACCGCCCCCCTCACTTTGGGGGGGCTTCTCTACCTCTTCTCAGGGGTAGAGAACGCCCGGGCAGGGGCTCATATCTGCAGCCCCCTACGATCTTTTCTCTGGGCCATTTTCTCTTAAGTTTCCTGAAATTAACCTCATATCGCTGGAATAGGAACTTCCTAAACCTGGCTTTTCCAGTGACTTGCCCTGTGGCTCTAGGGAAATCACTTTCTGTCCTTGTTTACCTTCTGGCTAATGAGTGAGGGTGGCCAGCTAATCTGGTCTTTAGAGGCCCGAGTTAAGGAGAGCAGAGTGATACTCTCTGCAGTTAGAGGGAAGAGCCCTTTCTCTTGTCCACCCTTCAGTTAAGTGGGCATCTCCTCTACTGCCAGCTCTGTCCCCTCTGGGACTTGGGGGCAGGGCTGGGGGAGAGCACGTGTGCATGTGCGATCTGTCTGCACATTATTTTTCCTTTCTGCAATTTCAGAGTCATGCTGCGGCAGCCTGGCGCCTGACGAGTGAGGGGAACCTGCCAGGGGATTACTGCTAGCTCAAGGCAGGACAGAGGTCTCAGGGGAGCGGAGATGGGCAGAGCAGCCTCCAAGCCTGGGCCAGCAGCACCAAGACGGAGGCCTGGGCCCTGGCCTAGAGCTCGGCTCACACTTGCTCAGCTGACCCTGATGGCGTTCGAAGCAACACCCTGCTGAGAAGCGGCTGTTCCCAGGCCCCAGAGGACCTCAGAGCAGGAGCTGGAGTTTGACCACCCCTACACAACTGCAGTTGGGGCTGCGACCGTCGGGGGAAGGGGCTGGCGCCTCGGATGGGAAGTAGAAGGGCAGAACCTAACGCCAGGAGGATCTTGGTCTCTGAAGAGTTTTCTGGAACCCACGGAGCTTCCTGGGTTTCTTCTCTTTGGATTGGGGCTTGGTTCCCTCTCCTCCCCTGGCAGAGGGGTTGGGCCCTGAGGGCCAACTGAGAGAGGGAAGACTCTTAAATGAAATTCAGGCTGCCTGAAGCCCACGTGCTCTCTGCTATGATTGGGGTTCAAGGGCTTCCCTGCTGCAGGGGACGAGGGGCCACCTCGGCATCTGCTCATGAGCCACAAGGACCCCGAATGCTCCAGACTGGATCGTTTCAAGCCGCCAAAGAGGGGGACCCCCACAGCTGGCAGCCAGCAACCCCAAGGGACTAGAGGGCTGGGATGGACTGACCTCCCCCTTGCCAGGGCTCTGGGAGAAGCAGAGCCTCTGTGGCCCAGCTAGTGACGGAGAGACCCAATGAAGCCATAAGCAGGGCCAGGCGGCTCAGGGACAGGGGAGCCACTGTTGCCGACGTGCTTTCTCCTGACGCTGAGGGAGGGCGTGGTGTGGGACCTCTGCCCCTGTCCCCTCCCTGGCACTTGCCCATATGCCCTTTGCGTGTGGTGCCAGAGCAAGCAGGCTACGCTGGCCCATCAGCGGGCTGGGAAAGGAGTGGCCACGGTGACACCTGCCTGACTGCCGGGCTGAGGCCCCAGCTCCCCGGGGCACCGAACCATGAAGTGCTCACTGCGGGTGTGGTTCCTCTCCGTGGCCTTCCTGCTGGTGTTCATCATGTCACTGCTGTTCACCTACTCCCACCACAGCATGGCCACCCTGCCCTACCTGGACTCGGGCACCCTAGACGGGACCCACCGGGTGAAGCTGGTGCCTGGCTACACCGGCCTTCAGCGCCTCAGCAAGGAGGAGCCTGCCGGCAAGAGCTGTGCCTGTCGCCGCTGCATGGGCGACGCCGGCGCCTCTGAGTGGTTTGATAGCCACTTCAACAGCAACATTTCCCCGGTCTGGACCCGAGAGAACATGGACCTGCCCCCAGAGGTCCAGCGGTGGTGGATGGTGAGAAAGCTGTGGCCCTTCCTGCCTCCCCTTTGCTGCCTCCTCTCCGGGGATCTGTCCCCCCATTTGGGAGTCACCCTTAGAGCCCCCTCTTGGATTGGGGGTGTCTGTCTTCTGGCCCCCAGAGCCTTGACAAAGTGTGAGGTTCACTGGACCAGAGCCAGCTCCTAGGATCACAGATTGTGAAGGGGGAGCGAGCTTTGGCCTGGAAAGAAAGAGAACTAATATTTTCTAGTGCCTGTAGAGGCCAAACATAGACCAGAGATGCCTTGCTGGGCCAGGGAGGTGAAATAGACAGGAGAAACAGGTTCCCCAGGGAGAAGATGGTGAGAAGTGAGCATGGTAACAGGAAGAAGGCCTGCCCTTTATAAAGGAGGCAGCGGCTCAGCTCCAGTGATTGTTGCTATGCAGGCAGTATCCTAATTTGTAAATGTTTGCTCAAAATAATTTGAAACACCATGCCACTCACTTGGTTCCTTCCAATTGCTGGAAAAGCCTTTCTTCTGGGTTGGGATAGGAAAGCATCAGCAACTCCTCTGGGGGCTAAGGGAGGTGAAGGGGAGGGGATGGGGGGACAGGTGTACCCAAGCCTCCCCATTCTTCCGGATCCTGTCACCTTGCTGCTGCTTTAGCTCCCTTCACCTTGTCCCTGTCATCTCTGGAGCGTCACTCCCTAGGCTTTGCCAGGGCCATCTGGTTGCCACACATGTCAGAGGTGGAGCAGCGTCAGTACTTGACCCGGGGGGGGCCTGCAGGCTGCAGGCATTTCCTGCTGGGGGACTTGGGAGGCAGCTCATGGTCCCTGGTTTCCCCAGCTGGCAAATGGGGAGGGTGATGACTCTCCCTTTTTCTCACAGTTAGGACAGCTGTGAGGATGAGCTCCTGCAATCAGGCTTATCAGAGCAGCTCAGAGATCCTGCTTCCCAGCCCGGACTCTCAGAGTCCCTAAGGATGGGGAGTCTACAGAGCAGGAGTCACCAGGAGCCACACATGCCCTTCGCATGACAGCCTGGAGCCCTTGAAGGGTCCTGCCCGTTGCTCATAGTCACACCCTTCATTTTACAGGGAAGATAGAGGTTCAGAGAGTGCCCTGAGCTTGCCTTGGTCATAGGTCTCAGTGGTGGCCACGAAGAGCCAGAACAGGCCTCTGGACAGGGGTGGACCGAGAGGCAGGCCAGGCCCCCCGCTCACGGGGGTGGAACTCAGGGCTGTTTAAGCCCCGGAAGCCACCTCTCTGCTGCTCCCCACAGCCACCCTCTTTTGCTGTGAACTTAGAAATTCTTGTCTCAGGGCTAAGCTGCTTCTCCACACTGAGTTCATGTTCTTGTGCTCAGGGGCCCTTCCTGTGCTCAGAGAAGAGGCAGAGAAGCAGGCCCACCCATCCCCTCCATGCATTCTGTCCCCTGAGCAGCTCCTGCTTAGCCGCAAACCTGCAGCATTGCCGCTAGGATCATAGAGCATTTTAAAGCCCTTACAGATGGTGGCCCAGGGGCCGAATCCAGCTCACTCAGTGTTCTTAAACTATTTGCATGAGTTACCATCATTTAGGACCTCTGTTTTTTCAGCTTCTCTTGAGAAACCAGAAAATCTGGTCCTTCTGGGCTGACAATCCCACAAGGCGACAATTGGTTGGAGCCACCCCTTTTCGATGGGAGCTCCTGTTGGCTGTAGGCCCCACCTGCCTCTTCACTCCTGCACGTTACCTGCCTGGCACTATAGGCGTTTAAGTGCTGCCCTGGCCTCATTTCATGGTCTCTTGCATCACTGGTGGTGGGAGGTGCAGGGGACCGGTTTCATTCCAGCTGTTCTGACTTTGAAAGAATATCTATGCCTCTTTGCCTTTTCCCCAGGGCTCAGGGCTCCGGATATCCTGTGGATCTTGCCTGGAGTTTCAGGCTGAGTCCCAGGGGCGCCCCCTGCAGGCTGCTTGGGAATAAGCCCCTGAAGCTCCCCGGGGCTTTCCACATTAACTGCACCTCAAAATGACTATGAGACTAAGAGCTGCCCCGAGAGGACAGCAGAGCAGGGGCCTCTCTGCTTCGCGGCACAGGCCTGCAGACCCCTGGAGAAGGTGTTGAATAGCACCTTGACCCCCCGAGCCCAACCAGTACTGCAGAGCTACTCCCGAAAGCAGGGCCCTCCCTGGTCTGGTCTCAGTAGGGAGACTTCGCTATTGTTGAACAAGGTCCTTACTGCTCAGGGAGGATTTCCGCCCCCTGACAGCCCGGGGAGGAGGCCTGCG
Organism: Delphinapterus leucas; assembly: GCF_059928025.1. Classification (NCBI taxonomy): domain Eukaryota; kingdom Metazoa; phylum Chordata; class Mammalia; order Artiodactyla; family Monodontidae; genus Delphinapterus; species Delphinapterus leucas. Next base: position 47,757,341 of record NC_143148.1, read on the forward strand.
CCGGTTGGACACTGGAGGGTGAGGGCAGGGAGAGAGCAGGCGGGAGTCCCCTCCCCATCACACCCCTCCTGCTTTCTCCCCTCCGCTCCCCTCCCCTCCCCAGATGTTGCAGCCTCAGTTCAAGTCACACAACACCAACGAGGTGCTGGAGAAGCTGTTCCAGATAGTACCAGGCGAGAACCCCTACCGTTTCCGGGACCCCCGCCGGTGCCGGCGCTGTGCTGTGGTGGGGAACTCGGGCAACCTGCGGGGCTCTGGCTACGGGCCGGATGTGGACGGGCACAACTTCATCATGAGGTAAGTCCCAGGGATCTCAAAGCTGGACCCAGGACCGGCCTCCAGGAGGGGGCCCTGGCCTCCTTGGCCTTGTGCGGCCGCGTAGGAGCGGCCAGCTGCGGGGGGTGCTGTGACGGAGGCTCAAGTCTCTCGCTTGTGTTTGTCGGGGTGGATGAGGAGGCAGAACTGTCACTCTGAACTTTGCTTGAGGCCCGCGCTCAGCTTCCAACTCTGAATGCCTCTGCAAAGAGCTGAAACTAGGCTCCTGGCTGATGTCTTGTGAAAACTCCCCCCAGAGGCCCTTTCACCTACCTGCCTGGTCCCTTTTAGCAGTTGGGCCAGGAGTGTGGGCCCCAAAATAGTGTCTTGCTTAATAGCCACAGGTGATGCCTCTGGCAGACTCGCAGAGGAGGGACATCCTGGGCAGAAAAAGGAGCTGTCGGTGCCTGCTTTGGGCTCCCATCCCTTAACCTTTACCTCATAGCATTTCGATTGTGCAGGGGCTCATTCATTCTACAGACGTCTGTGCCCAGCGTTGAGGAACAGAGAAGGGCTGGGAGGGCACTCATTCCAGACGAAGACAGGAGCAGGGAGCCCGAGCGTGAGCAGGGACTAGAGGTAGATTTGTGACCCGGACATGGGCTGCTCATTCTGCTTCTGAACTTCCGTGTTTTCAGACTTATCTCCCTAGACTTGCAGCAGGAAATGCCACAGTAGGGATCCTTCCATCCCACTCCTTGGTGGAGGAAGAGCCCTAAGAGTAAAGATACTGAAAATGCCCAGTTTTCACTAAGCATCTCTTAGGATGAGCACTGCAGAAAGACCAGGTTTCCCAGGAGGCTGGGGGAAGGGCTTTGTCTTAGAAACTGTTGCTGTCTCCATAGCAACACCAAGGCAGCAATATGTCTCTGAGGCTTTTAACATTCCTTGCAGAACCTTTCTCATGTTGAGAATGGTTGGGGGGTGGGGGGAGAGGGGGATGCTAGGCCAAATCCAGGCATCCACAGCCACCAGCTGAGAAACACCATCCCCATTAAGGCTTCCTCTCCAACTGCTCTGTTCCTGCTCTGTTCCTCACAGACCCCAGGGCTGTCATGGCAGAGGCAGATCCAGACTGTGGCTTTGATGACAATAGGACCAATACTGTGTGTGGAGCTGTAGCAGTCCCAGCAAACTGTTATTAATGAATGGGAAAAATACTTCTCATCCCCTCTAGGAGACAGTATTTCTGAACCCTAAAGACCAAGACATCAGAGGGGTACCCAGATGGTAGGCAGACTGGCAGTTCTAAAGAAATGGATTTGGGAGAAGAGAGGCAGGATCTTAATCCCTGTGCCAGAGCACAGTTGGTGCTGTAGGAAAGATTCTAGGCTTCAGACTGGAACTGAAGTGGCTGAGAACACAGACTCACTCTCTAGTTCCAAATCAGGCCACTCCTGGTTTCCCAGCCCAAAGTACCCTCCAGTCCCTCAAGGGAAGGGAACCAGAGAGGCATGAGGTACAGCACAGCGACCAGTGGGGGGGGAGGGGGGAGGGGCAGGCATCCTGGACACACTGTCACCACATCATGCCATCAATGGGAGAGGGGCAGGAGGGAGCCAGTAGGGGAACCCCTGTGACACAGGGCCCAGCTAGGGGGTGCTGGCCACTCTATGGACAGGGAACGTTCGAACGGGTGTAAAAAAGCTGGGAGCATGTGGAGGAGACTTTGCTCCCTCTCTCCCAGATCCCTGTGTCCCCAGTGGAGGCCCAGGTTACAGTCACACACCTAGGTGGTATGATTCTGAATTGTGATCCACACAAGATAGGAATATTCTCACAATGCATCACAACGGAAAAGGCCAACAGTTTTGTGTTTAAAGCTGGATCACTTGTTTTTAAGATGCTCACCAAAAAAAGGGAGCTTTGATCCTGTGTTTTGCACCACTTGAAAGGAGTTAGAAGTTGTGTGTCACAGCCTGGGGGATGGGCAGGGGGGAGATTGCTCTGGGGTTCCAGGTTCTTCTAAGACAGCAGAGGAGAGACAGCCCCACATTGCACGTCAGCCCGGGACAGCTGAGGGTGGGCTCTGTCAGAACGCGGGCATCCCTCTTGGCCTTGGAGTGGAAAGGGAGACAAGAACTTAAAGTGCAGGGACAGGGTGGCTGGGACGGGCAGAATTGAGCCATCTGCCCAGGGGCCGAAGGGGTGCTTCAGCTTCTTGTCTTGGTTCCATGTCTTCTAGGAAAGAGGACAGAACAGCCAGGTGAGCTGTAAGCTGTGAAAGGCTGTCTTTTCTTTTTAAAAAAAAAAAAAATTATAAAAGTAATATGTGGGGCTTCCCTGGTGGCGCAGTGGTTGAGAGTCCACCTGCCGATGCAGGGGACACAGGTTCGTGCCCCGGTCCGGGAAGATCCCACATGCTGCGGAACAGCTGGGCCCGTGAGCCATGGCCACTGAGCCTGCGTGTCCGGAGCGTGTGGTCCGCAACGGGAGAGGCCACAACAGTGAGAGACCCGCGTACCGCAAAAAAAAAAAGTAATATGTGCTTGTTATTGGGAAAAAAAACCCCAGAAATGTACACACTAAAAAGTGAATTATCCAGGACTTCCCTGGTGGCACAGTTGTTAAGAATCCGCCTGCCCATGCAGGGGACACGGGTTCGAGCCCTAGTCTGGGAAGATCCCACATGCCACGGAGCAACTAAGCCCGTGAGCCACAACTACTGAGCCCACATGCCACAACTACTGAAGCCCGCGCACCTAGAGCACATGCTCCACAACAAGAGAAGCCACCGCAGTGAGAAGCCAGCGCACCGCAGCAAAGAGTAGCCCCCGCTCACCACAACTAGAGAAAGCCTGCACGCAGCAACAAAGACCCAATGCAGCTAAAAATAAAACATATTTAAAAAAAAAAGTGAATTATCCCATTCCCTAAGAGTAACCATTGTTAAAATTTTAATACTCTTCCAGATTTTTTTCTATTCTTATACAAAAGTTAGTTTTTATTCTTCCTCCCTTCCCTCCTTACTTCATTGCTTCCTTTCTTCCTTCCCTTCTCTCTCTCTCTCCCCCCTCCTTCTATCCTTTTTTTTTTTTCTTTCACAAAAAATGGAATCACACTATCTAATTTTCAGTTTTCCTTTTCTGTGTTGTAATTTCCTCTGACTGCACAGGTATTCAAAAGATATGTGTTAAAAGGAAAGAAGTGAGATTCCTCACGCCACTTGGTTTTTTAAACTCAGTAGCTCTTGGACGTATTTCTTACCAGCACATGTAAATCTACTTTGTTCATTCTGATGACTACATGCTATCCTGTTACATGAATGTACCAAAATGTATTAACCAGTTCTCTATTGTTTGATTGGTTTTCCTTTTCATTATTGTAAATAATACTGCAGTGGATATCCTTTGCACACTTATGCAACCATTTTTATAGGATAAATTTTAAGCATGGAATTGCTGGATAAGTGCACACCTATTTACGTGTTTGATGGCCAGCAACAAACTGTCCTCTAAAACTCTTGTATCAGTTTCCACAGTGGTGTCTTCTCACGCCACCCTCTTGTCCCTGCAGGATGAATCAGGCGCCAACCGTGGGCTTTGAGCAGGATGTTGGCAGCCGAACCACCCACCATTTCATGTACCCCGAGAGTGCCAAGAACCTGCCCGCCAACGTCAGCTTCGTGCTGGTGCCCTTCAAAGCCCTGGACCTGCTGTGGATCGCCAGCGCCCTGTCCACGGGGCAGATCCGATTGTGAGCTCCTCTGCTGGCTGGAAGTGGGATATGGGTGACAGGCCCACCTTGGGAGGAGTTGTCCAGGGAACGGATCTTAGAATTCCTTTAATTGAATATTTTGGCCAAGAGGGGCAGGTGAGGAGAGAAGCAGTGGTAGGGAGGGCCCAAAACGGTGGTTAGCTGAGGCCACAGCTTGTTTTGGGTCACTCCCTGCATGGTGGCAGCCAGCACACTGGTGGTAGAAAGGTGGAGAAGGACACTTTTCCAGGTCTCCTGTCTAGGAGGTAGCTCCTACTGTGGGAGCTCTGCCTTCTGAGAACTTTCTTTGGAGGCAGTTGCCCAATCACAGCTGGGAACCTCAGGAAATTCAATTCACCAAGTAGTTTTTTTTTAACAGCTTTATTGAGATATAATTCACATACCATACAATTCACACATTGAAAATGTACAGTTCAGGGGCTTTTAGTATGTCTACAGAGTTGTGTAACCATCACCACAATTAATTTTAGAATACATGCATGTTCTAAAGATGAAGATAACCTGAAGATACTCCTATACCCCTTGGCCATCTCCCCCACTCCCTCCACCCCTCCTCCCCCCCAGCCCTAGGCAACCACTAATGTACTCTCTGTCTCACCAAGGTTTGTGTGTGTGTGTAAAAATGTATGCGTGTAACAAAATATACTATTTTAACCACACAGTTCATTAGCATTAAGTATATTCACATGGCTGCGCAAACTTTACCACAGCCCATCTCCAGAACTTTTTCATCATCTCAAATGAAAACTCTGTACCCACTAAACAGTAACTCCCCATTCCCCCCTCCTGCCAGCCTCTGATAACCACTATTCTTTCTGTTTCTATGATTTGACTATTCTAGGTACTTCATACAAGTGGAATCATATAGTGTTTGTCCTTTTGCGTCTGGCTTATTTCAGTAGCATAATGTTTTCAGGGTTCATTCACGTTGTCGCCTGTGTCAGGATTTCATCCCTTTTAAAGGCTGCATAGTATTCTAGTGTATGGATATACCAGATTTGTTTATCCATTCATCTGTCGATGGACAATTGGATTGTTGCCACCTTTTGCCTGTTGTCACCACGTATTTTTTAAACACGGAAGTATAAGTTACAGTTTTCTGACTTTATCTTACGTTTGGGAGTCATAAGGGCTAAAATAAGTGCTGTAGAGTTTAAGTCCCATGAATACTCAGAAATGGGAGTGTAGGTTACAGGCACCATGGCTGACTAATAGGGAAGGAGGGATTTGTGCCAAATATGAGGAGAGTAGCAAGAGGGCTATTGTGGGCAGAGGTAAGAGCACAAACATGGTGGGTGTGAGATGATCACAGCAGAGCCTTGTGGGAAGAAAAGTTGGGGCTGGGTTATGGAAGGCCCCAGTGCTTGTCTAAAACATCCTTATTTCATCTTGAAGGACATAGGGAGCCACTGAAGGTTTCTGTGCAAGGAACTGCAGTGATGTGCTATGGGACAGCAGTCTGGAAGCAGGGGAGCCTGTCGTGAGGCTGGCATCACTTGGGCCTCAGTGGGAGACAAGGCATCCCTGGGTCCATGGAGCCACCTCAGTGTTATTTTTCTTTCTGCTTTCAGCACCTATGCCCCAGTGAAGTCCTTCCTTCGAGTGGACAAAGAAAAGGTAAGTTTCCTCCTCCCCCTTCTTCATCCCCACCCCAGAGGAAACAGTGCAGACCTGACTTGTGCTGTGCCTGGTCTTGTGGTTCAGATACCCCCCAGACCCTTCTAGAAGCTTCAGAGTGCCCATCTGCTGGTATGCCTGACCCCACACAGAGGCTGCAGGAACCAGAGAACCCTGATGAACAGGTCCACTGGCAAGCATGGAGGAACTGGCAGAAGCTGCTCAGAGCCTGGCCTGAGCCTCCAGGCCCCCAGAAGCCCTCACGTGCTCATTACACCTTCTCCTCCCAGGTCCAGATCTACAACCCAGCCTTCTTCAAGTACATCCACGACAGGTGGACAGAGCATCATGGGCGGTACCCTTCCACGGGGATGCTGGTACTCTTCTTTGCTCTGCATGTGTGTGATGAGGTGGGTAGTTGATAAAATAGCGGGACCCATAGACGAGAGGGAGTCCACCCTTGTTGGGACTTAGCAGTGCCTCAAGAGGAATGTGTTTTTACAGGAAGAAACAAAGTGGCTTTCATTCCCCCAATTTCTAGGTTGTAAGGTATAGATCTGCATTTCCCAGACTTAACTACTTTCATGATTTTACCAAATCTGAAATCATTTCATTGAAACGTTAAATTTATTTAAAAAGGAAATTGAATACTACTACCATAATTGATATTACTTGCCATAAACAATAAGCATAAACGTAAATGGAATGGAAATGACGTAGTTAAGTAGTTAAGTTTCAGCAGGATGGTGTCTCCCACAGCTGTGGGCCCCAGGCCTACTCTGTGTTAAAAATGGAGGTTAGTCATTCAAGGAGCCCATCTCTCTAGCAGGGGGAGCTACTGTGCCATACACGGTAGTGCTCATGCCCAGCACGCCCACTTTTGCCAGTAAACTCTTCAGTGTATGGTACTGGGTACTTGACCAGCTTTCAATAAAAGTACTCCATTAAAAAAAAAATTTAGCAAGGGTTGGAGAGCTGTCACAGAATAGCTCCAAACTGAGGTGTTCTTGATGTAATCAGAGGGTGGTTGGAAGGAGAACCGGAAGGGAGCAGAAGTCTCCCTCTGGGACTGTGTCCTTAGCGTCAGGGCTGGGTGTCCCCGGTCTAACTGCGCGCTGTAAATTGATGAGCTGCCGCCGGCCTCTGGCTGGGGTCGGCTCGTCGCGGCTCCCCTCTCCTTCCGCACCACGACCCGAGGCTCTTCCGCGCCCTCTGCTCCCTGGTCCCCGACTTGGGGTGACCCGCGCCGCCCTCCCCCGCAGGTGAACGTGTACGGGTTCGGGGCCGACAGCCGGGGCAACTGGCACCACTACTGGGAGAATAACCGGTACGCGGGCGAGTTCCGGAAGACGGGCGTGCATGACGCCGACTTCGAGGCCCACATCATCGACATGCTGGCCAAGGCCAGCAAGATCGAGGTCTACCGAGGGAACTGAGCCCGACTCAGCCGTGACTCTTTCGGCCCTACCGCGAAGCGCCGGCAAGCGCTCCAGCCGGGACTCAGGGTCAGCCCGGGGGTGGTGGCCTAAGCGCGGGCGCGGCACTCTATTGGGCGTCAGCAGGCAATCGGGAGCGACGCCGCCGCAGTCTGGACCAATCATGCTTCAGTCTAGCGAGCGCCGGCTATCCTCCGCCAATCACGAGACTCTGGGCGGTGGCTGGGCCTAGCATCAATCAGCGCTGCCGACGGCCGGAGCCTCTGTTTCTCACAGCCAATCATGCGACTCAAGGAGAACTTCCGGCGCTGGGGCCCGTCTCCTCCAATCAATGGCCTTCGGAGGCGGGCCGGCGGCCGATCAATCCCCACTCCCGTATGCTTTTGGGTAGGATTTTATCGATATTTCACGCTTTCAAAGGAGCAGAAGTTTGTTCCGGCCCCGAGAAGTACTTTCCTCAGGCTCGGGCGGAGGCGGCTTAGTCGCCGGCCGGCCTGACCCCGCAGGGGGCGCGGAGGAGGAAACGGTGGGAAAGTGCGGAACAGTAGCGGCCCGGTCTCCCCTTCCCGGTGGTCCCTCGTGGCGGAGGGGCGTTCGCGGAGGCTTTCGGGAGGTCGGCGGGTGGTCAGGTGGTTTCCAAGGAGCGCGTTTTTCCCCAGGGGAAAAGTTAGAGCCTTCCCAAACCGCTCTGGACCTCCGAGAGAACTAGACCTCACATTTCCTTTTTCGGTCAGGCGCAGATGGGTGAGTGCAAACCACCAAAGAAATGCGGTGAGAATCCAGAGGGTACGGGGGTCCCCTCCTCCTGCCTCCTCCCCTCCCGCCTTTGGCCACCCTATGGAATGGCCTTTCTGACCATGGCATTTAGTGTCTCACCAGAAAACTAGAATTGTTTTCACGTCTTGCTGGGGGCGGAATTCACCTAGGGCTTAACTGGAACACAGGTGAAAGAATAGGGCAGGAAACAAGGAAGCCCCGTCACATCAGATGTAAGGTACACTCACGTGTACCCCCTGCCCCTGTTGTTCGCCCACAACCTTTTTTAAGTGTCTCTCCCTAGGTCCTGGGCCTCCTCCCCAGCCTACTTGTTGCTCTGGGAAAAAAAAAAATCAAAACTTGCCCTGTGATTGGGGCACTGCTGCTCCCCGCCCTTCCCCCTTTGGCTCTAGGGAAAGGGAGCAACACGTAGGAAAGAAGGCTGGAGATGCTTTGGGCTCATGATTTAGCTAACCTGAAGTTACTAGGGGTGGCTGACCAACAGATTCTTTGCAAATAGTAAGCTGGCCATGCAAATAGCTGGGGAGGAGTAGACTTGCCCCCTGCATGCCTCCTCCCCTGCCCACACATCCCTTCCCCCTTGCTCACCTGCTGCCCTTTCCCTCTAACCCACTATCCATTTCCAGCTCTAGAAGGGCTGCGAAGCTAACAACCAGAGGTTACAGCTGGACGCTACTTGCATGACTGAACCCAGCTTAAGTCCCTAGAGGAAGCTGCTGAGGGTGTTCTCACCGTTCAAGGTTGGGGAAGTGTAAGAGGCGTGAAAGGGCTTCTGTGAAGCTTCCAAACCACTAAAAGGATCCCCCTTCCCAACAGTGACGAACACAAAAACCACCCTTTTTTCTTGGTGAGTTGATACCACCCGGCAGCCTCCTGGCCATTGGTGTAGTTCCTGCAGCTGGCTGGGGGAACAGTAGCCAGCAGGGGAGTGTATTAGAGGGTTAGGGCAGGGCAGTGGGCACCCCTAAAAGTTAATATATTGAGAACTTAGGTTGAGTCTGTCCCTTCCCAGTTCCAGAAGTAGGAGGAGTAAAGAATGTGGGTGGGTTAGGGGAGCCTTTAGTGGAACGCCTCTCTCGCCACCTCCTGTTGTCATTTTAGAGAGTCAAGGTACCAGTTATTCTTGCCAGTCTCATCTCAGTGCTTCCTGAAGCGGCTCTTTTGAGTGTTTAAAAGATGAAAAAACAATGCAATATGCCAAACAGTATTGAGCAGAATAATTTATTTCTTTTCTGTTCCTTTTTCTTCTTTTGTTTGGATTTTGTTTTGTTTAAAACATTAATAAATCCCCATTCTGGAAGAGGTAGGTCCCAGCATCCGGCCCAGATCTTTTCTACAACAATTATTTAAACAAATGTTGTTTTATTTTCTTCCCTTTTTCTCTGAATTAAAAAGAGCAAAGAAACTATATAGTCGTTTGTTTGTTCTGAAATGTGTTTGCTGGTGAAAAGAAGGTGTATCTGTCAGTGGGAAGTTGTGACCACGTAATGGCTAAGACTGTTGTGGGTGGATGTGAAGAGGGGAGGGCACGACTCCCACCCTTTCCTTATACGTGAGGCTTCCCAACCCCCAACTGCCAGCTATGCCTTCTGGGAGGGTGGCCTTCACCACTGTCCTTCAGGGCAGACACTGTCCACTGCAAGGCGCCAGCACAGCATGCAGATCCAGCAGGCACCAGGATGGGGCTTTTCCCCCCTCCTTTTCCAGGTTCTGTGGAACTTTCCATGATGCCATAGGTGTGGGTTGGCAGGGAATTGGCACAATGGTAGGAGCTGGTGCCACAGGGGTCTGCGGTAACTGCCTGTGCTGTTAACTGGGCTGTCTGGACCCACTCAAGCCTACCTCCATCATGCAATGGAATACCACTGAATGTACAATTTTATAGTCTGGTGGATCAGATAATGTGAGCCTCAACGATGGAACTGTCTTAGAGTCTGTAGTCACTTGGTGTCCTGCAATCCAGTTTCTGTCAATGCTCAAGAGCAAGCCTAGAGTTGCTTTTCAAATGGAGAATACTTTTTGGTGGAGGAGGGCATTGGTCTTTTTCTAAAACCCTAGGACTCTGGGCTGTAATTCTCTTATTTGGAGTTGCCATAGGTTCAATATGACATCTCTCTTTGCCACAGACACTCTCCAATAGCATTTGGTTGGCTGAGTGATAAGGTCCAGCGTCCGGATGACGTACACATAGCCTGGGCTTCCAAGAATTGTTTCTTATCTGGGCCCCAGTCGTATGGGTTGTGGGTCACCACACTTTGTGGGACCAGCACTCCAGATGTTGTACCTGTTACCTCCAGAATCAGGAGTCTCACCAAATCATGTGTCTTTTTTTTTTTTTTAATGTTGGCCAAGGACTGTGTTGTTTTGATTCAGCAAAGATATCACATCTGGAACCACAGGTTAGCATTGCCACTTGTTTACCTTTGCAATAAACTACTATCATTCTCCATGATTCAGATGGTGAGTGAATGAAACGAGGAAGAAGTCACCCACCCTTCCATAACTCAATTTGGATGGCAGCACCAGTCTCTGCAAATCCTGCTGGAATGTGGTATTGAGTTTGACTTACCATGTTGGAGATAGTTCCAGGGACTTCTATTAGGCCTATCCCATCATAATCACCTTCCCTCCACGGGTCTGGTTGCCAATATGGTGATTTTGCCAGGTAGTAAATATCTCTCTTTCCTTTTGGAACTAAGGAAATTACCTTAAAATGGGTCTGTGGTCTCATTGGACCCACCATTAAATGGACTTGGACCAGAGCTCCATCTATCATTAGCCATAGTAAGCTCCAACTCTCATAATAAGGTGGACTGCATTGGCATTTGGGTCTCAGAGCCAGTGTCTGATGACTCCTGATGGTCTGGGTATTTCCCTTTCCCCAGTGCACTGTCACTCCAGGAAATAGGTTCCTCGGGAAAAGCTTGGTGGAAGAGCCACACTACATACCTGCTACATCAGAGAATAGTTCCTCAAAGGACCCTGAGATCGCCTTGAAAAAGTCTCCAGGCGTGTGACCTGATTAGGTCTGGGAACTGGGTAAGAAGCCAAAAATTCCCATCATTGTGACTCAGGTTTCTTCTCGGCACTCCTAGAATGTTCCTTCCCATACACATCAAGCAGTACCTTAGAGGGCTGCCCAGCATCTGTTTTACTTCTGGGGACCTTAATGGTCGATTAACTGTTGTCCCAAATGCTTATAGGTCAGAACTCTAATTGACAAATGGGGTTGTTGTAAATGTGCCTCCCTGTGTCACGTAGGGAGGCACGGCTTGCTCATCTTTGTCAGGCTGAGATCCATTCTTTTCTGACCCTCACATAACAGCCACCAGAATTCTTTAAAGATGGTGCCCCAATCACTACTACATTAAAAAAAATTTTTATTGAAGTATAGTTGATTTACAATATTGTGTTAATTTCTGCTATACAGCAAAGTGATTCAGTTATACATATATATTCTTTTTTTAATTAAATTTTTTTTTTTGGCTGCTTTTGGGTCTTTGTTGCTGTGCGTGGGCTTTCTCTAGTTGCAGTGAGCGAGGGCTACTCTTCATTGCGGTGTGCGGGCTTCTTGTTGCGGAGCGTGGGCTCTAGGCATGTGGGCTCAGTAGTTGTGGCATACGGGATTAGTTGCTCCGCGGCATGTGGGATCTTCCCAGACCAGGGCTCGAACCTGTGTCCCCTGTATTGGCAGGTGGATTCTCAACCACTACGCCACCAGGGAAGCCCTACATATATATTCTTGTTCGTATTCTTTTCCATTACGATTTATCACAGGATATTGAATATGGTCCCTGTACTATACAGTAGGACCTTGTTGTTTATCCATTCTATACATATAATAGTTTGTATCCGCTAATCCCAAACTCCCAATCCGTCCTTTCTCCCACCCCACCTCCTCCTTGGCAACCACAAGTCTGTTCTCTACGTCTATGAGTCTGTTTCTGTTTCGTAGATATGTTCATTTGTGTCACATTGTAGATTCCACATATAAGTGATATCATACAGTATATGTCTTGCTCTTTCTGATTTACTTCACTTACTATGATAATCTCTAGTTGCATCCATGTTGCTGCAAATGACATTATTTCATTCTTTTGCATGGCTAAGTAATATTCCACTGTATATATGTACCACATCTTCTTTATCCATTCATCTGTCGATGGATATTTAGGTTGTTTCCAGGTCTTGGCTATTGTAAATAGTGCTGCTCTGAAGCATAGGGGTACATGACTAATACATTTTTTTTTTTTTAAAGACATTGTTTTGAAATGATGGATTTTTTTAATTTTTGTTTTTTGGCTGCATTGGGTCTTCGTTGCTGCGCGTGGGTTTTCTCTAGTTGTGGCAAGTGGGCGCTACTCTTCGTTGCAGTGCACAACCTTCTCATTGCAGTGGCTTCTTGTTGCAGAGCATGGGCTCTAGAGCGTGTGGGCTTCAGTAGGTGCGACATGTGGGCTCAGTAGTTGCAGCATGCGGGCTCTAGAGTGCAGGCTCAGTAGTTGTGGCTCACGGGCTGTAGAGCACAGGCTTAGTAGTTGTGACGCACGGGCTTAGTTGGTCCACCACATGTGGGATCTTCCCGGACCAGGGATCAAACCCGTGTACCCTGCATTGGCAGGTGGATTCTTAACCACTGAGCCACCAGGGAAGTCCCGACTAATACATTTTTTTAATATAAATTTATTTATTTATTTTTGGCTGTGTTGGGTCTTCGCTGCTGCGCATGGTTTCTCTCTAGTTGCTGTGAGTGGGGGCAACTCTTCGTTGCAGTGCGTGGGCTTCTCATTGCGGTGGCTTCTCATTGCGGAGCATGGGCTTTTGGCGTGCGGGCTTTGCACGCGGGCTCAGTAGTTGTGGCTCACGGGCTCTAGAGCACAGGCTCAGTAGTTGTAGCGCACGGGCTTAGTTGCTCCGCGGCATGTGGGATCTTCCCGGACCAGGTATTGAACCTGTGTCCCCTGCACTGGCAGGTGGATTCTCAACCACTGCGCCACCAGGGAAGCCCCCCAACTAATACATTTTTAAATTAATTTTTTAAAACTATTTTTGTTGTGGGATATAATGCATAAACAGAAAAGAGCATAAGAATAAATGTACAAAAATATATAGCTTCATGAATTATTATTTTTTAAAAGCTCCATAATGGACATTTATTTCATAAAGCAAAGATGGAATACTATATAATACAGATAGATTATAGATTATAAATAGAATTATATAATTCCTGTGGTAAAGGAAAAGCAATTTCCACTGCCATTTGGATATCAAAATGGACTGAAGAAAAAAGAGGTAATTGAACATGTTATATGGAAGAACTGGAAAAGCTAGAATTTTATTTTTCCAGCTTTATTGAGATACAATTGACATAGAAAGTTATATATGTATGTAAGGTATAGTGATTTTATGTGTGTGTATATTGCAAAATGATTACCACAATAAGATTAGTTAACACATCACATCATATAGTTAAAATATTTGTGTGTGTGATGAGAACTTTCAAAATCTACTTTCTTAGCAACTTTCAAACATACAGTAAAATATTGTTAACTATAATTACCACGCTGTACATTACATCCCCAGAGCTTATTTATCTTGTAACTAGAAGTTTATACCTTTGGACCACCTTAACCCATTCCCCCACCCTGGCAAGCACCAATCTGCTCTCCGTTTCTGTGAATTTAGTTTTTTTAGGTTCCATGTAAAAGTGAGACCATACAGTATTTGTCTTTCTCCATCTGACTTATTTCAGTTAGCATAATGCCCTCAATGTCCATCCATGTTGTTGCAAAAGGCAGGATTTCCTTTTTTATGGCTGAATAATATTCCATTGTGTATATATGCACAACATTTTCTTTATTCATTCATCTGTTGATGGACATTTAGATTATTTCCATGTCTTGGCTATTGTAAATAATGCTGCAGTGAACATGGGGTGCAGATGTCTCTTCAAGACAGTGATTTTATTCTTTTGGATGTGTACCCAGAAGTGGAATTGTTGGATCATATGGTAGTTCTGTATGCACATGCAAAAGAATGAAACTGGACCCCTATCTCACACCACTCAAAAAAATTAACTCCAAATGGATTAGACTTAAATGTAAAACCTGAAACCAAAATATATAAAGAGCTCACATAACTCAATAGCAAAAAACCCAATCTGATTAAAAAATGGGCAGATATGAATAGACATTTCTCCAATGAAGACATACAGATGGTCAGCAGGTACATGAAAAGATATGCAACATCATTAATCATCAGGGAAATGCAAATCAAAGCCATAATGAGATATCACCACACTCCTGTTAGAGCACCTGTTATCAGAACGACAAGAGATAACAAGCGCTGGTGAAGATGTGGAACAAAGGGAACCCTTGTGCCCTGTTGGGGGAAATTGAAATTGATGCAGCCACTATGAAAAACAGTATGGCGGTTCCTTAATGAATTATTTTAAGATGAACACTCATGTAGCCACCACTCGGGTTGTGCAAGCACCCCAGAGGCCTCCCTGTTCCATCTTCCTTGCCAAGCACAGCCCCCTTCCTTCCCCTGAAGGTGACCACCGCCCTGACATTCCATATTCACTTGAGTATTTCTGGATACTCAATTCTCTTTCATTAGTCTGATTACCTAGACCCAAGTCCACATGGAAATTTGGTTTATAATAGAGATGGCCTCTCAAATCACTTAGGAAAAGATGGATATTTAAATAAATTTTATTGGGATAACTAGATAACCATCTGGAAAAAGATAAAATTAGATCCATAGCCTAAACCATTCACCAAAATGCCAAGTGAATCAGAGCTAAATGTTAAAAATAAAACCCTAAAAGTAGTAGTTCTTTGATATATTCAAACAGAATATTATCAGCTTTGTAGCTGGTTTTTGGATTGGAATTTTTTTCATGCTCTATATAGTTCCCTGTATTACTAAAAATTGGAGCTTTTTCATTCATTTTTCTGTGTGTTCCAAACATTTTGTTAAATTCCCTCTTCCAATGTAACTGCTTCCATTTTATTTGTCCATGTGAGTTTATACCTTTTTCTTTCCTTCCCGATAAATTCAGTGAGCTCTTGGAAAGGAAAATTAGGTAAGTGTGGTGTTTAATCACATACTAGCAGACACCTTTTTCTTCGTCTGTTTTCCTCTGTCTCCACAGAGCTGATTTCTTGTGGTTGTTTATTTAACCCCTCTCTGTCATGATGGAGGCTTTTTAAATAATTGGGAATTGGAAATTTTTCTCTCCTCTGTATTAAGTGGATCAAGAAGCTGCTTGGGAATTTTGTGTACCTAGATGGAGCATATCTATGATCTGGATTGACCTTAGGGTGACTGGACAGGGAACTAGCCGTTCCAAGGCAGGGAGGGTGGTCAGGATAAGCTAGGTTGTGCTACAGTAACAAACACCCTTCAAACTCGCAGTGGCTTAAAACAACAAAGTTTGTTTCTCACTCAAGCCACTTTTCCATCACGGGCTGTGCTCATCACGGTCACTCAGGGACCCAGACAGAAAGGAGTGCCGTCTGTGGTGGATCTGTTGTTTCAGGGCCAGGAAACGAGTGTCTGGTGAGCCACAGGCTGGCTCTGAATGCTTCTGTCAAGAAGTTCACATTTCCTTGATGTCAAAGAAGTCCCATGCCCATGCCTCAGTCTAGCAGGGATGTGTGTTCCTCTGGGAGAGGCACCATGTTTGAGTGAGCAGTAATACAGTCTGAACACAGAGGGCTCTTTGGAGAGAAACATTACGATTTATGGCCTGACAAGGGGTGGTGGATACACACTTGGCTGGCACTCTGGCTGGATGCTAGAGGAAGGGCAGGAAGCGATTAAATATTTTACCCATCAGAGGAGTGAACGGCTGAGGGCTGCCATTCAGCAGGCGAGGAACTGCTGCCTGTTACATATTTGGCAAAGTAGGAAAACATTCCTGGCTTGGTGAGGGGAAGGGTGAAATCCTGAAACCCTTTAAAAAATCAAATTATTCCTTTCTGAGTGAATTAGGAATCAATGCTCCTTCTCACTACCCTTCCAGAAAAATCACAGCTTCTGCGGTGAGTTTGTCTGTGTGACAACTAACGCACAAAAATGCAAGATGGCCCCTCCCCTTACACTTGCCGAACTGTGGGTATCAGGACCAGCCTGCTCCCCGAGAATATAGAAACAACACCTTTCATCTAACAACTGTTTCTGCTGAGAATAATACAGGCTCTTTCTGGCAACATGGCTTCTCTCCAGGGAGAAGGCTTGGTGAAGTAGAAAGAACATATGGTGTCTGCATTCAGAAGGATCTGAGTTCAATCCTTCTTTTGCTATGAGGTAACTTTGCCTTTTCTTTCTATACACTTAAAACTGTTCTAAAAAAATCAATTCTATTAAAAAAAAAAACAACAACCCACTCTTTTCAATGGAAAGAGTCAGGGGAAAGTGTCCAGAAGAGCCAACCAATCAGGAACATCCAGTTTAGAGCTTATGGGAGCAAGAAATAGTTTTATTGTAAATGTAATCATTTCGCTTTCTCTTTCTCTACTGAAATTCGGTTGTGTTATTTTTGTCCTTAAAATGAGAGTATAATTAGGATTTAAAATCTAGGATTCCCATTTATTGAGTTTATTTCAATGACTTTCTCATTACTAAAATTTCTAATCTACCAATGGTATGCTGGTAAACTGCCTCTGAAAACAAACTAAAACCCCTGATTTATAGTGTTGCTGATTTCTGTGGTATAAATATTCCCAGCACAGCCAGTTTCAATCTGCCAGTGATTTACCAGCCAGCTTGTGTGAGTTTCAGCACACCACTGCTCTTGTCCAAATTTACTTCATAGTTTCTTGCTCTTTTCAGTGAAATGTAATCATTTCACTTTCTCTTTGAGCATCCAAACATACTGTAAGCCTTTTATGAGGCCATTCCATAAAATAAATTTTATCTGGGGTGAATTTGGTACCTTTTTTTTTGAAGTATAGTTGATTTACAATATTAGTTTCAGGTGTACAACACAGTGATTCAATGTTTTTATAGATCATGCTCCATTTAAAGTTATTAAAAAATAATGGCTGTATTTCCCTGTGCTGTACGATATATCCTGGCTGCTTATTTATGTTATACTTAGTAGTTTGTATCTCTTAATCCCATACCCCATCTTGCCCCTCCCCACCTTCCCTCTATTGTTTGCGTCTTTCTTTGCATTCAATTTCTTCTCTCCCCACAATCCACAGGTGGGTTTGCTTTTTAAAAATTTTTTTTAAATTTATTTTTGGCTGCATTGGGTCTTCGTTGCTGCGTGCGGGCTTTCTCTAGTTGCAGCGAGGGGGGTGCTACTCTTGGTTGCGGTGAGCAGGTTTCTCATTGCAGTGGCTTCTCTTGTTGCAGAACACGGGCTCTAGGCGCGCAGGCTCAGTAGTTGTGGCTCGCGGGCTCTAGACCACAGGCTCGGTCACGGGCTTAGTTGCTCCGCGGTATGTGGGATCCTCCCGGACAAGGGCTCGAACCCGTGTACCCTGCATTGGCAGGCGGATTCTTAACCACCGCGCCACCAGGGAAGCCCCACAGGTGGATTTAGCAATTGGCTCCATCCAGCTCCCCGCCCCTCTCGCCCTTATTCTAGAGCCAGGTGCGCTGATTCAGTGAGATCAGAGGATATCAGACCAGGCAGGCAGTTGACAGGATGGTGTGGCTTACCGGTTGCAGCGGGGATCCGCATCCTTCTGTCTCCTTTCTGGGCCTGCGTCTTGATGAAAGTCTCTGTCCAGCTGGCGTGCAGGCGAAGCTCCAATCCAGCGCCCTCCAAGCGGCGAGGTTGCCTTGAGTTCTGGTCTTGTGTGCAGCGCTTCGCTTCCCGGCCCCTGTGCTGAGCGGGACCTAACAGCCTGCAGCTGCTCGGTCCCCGGACGGGAGCCCAGCAAGCTTTGGCTTCAGCCCTGCTCGCAGCTTTGCATGTTTCCCCATTACTGGTCCATAGAAGTATTCATCTCGTTTTTCGGGTCAGGCGGTGTTTTGTTTTCTAGTTTTACCTTTTCTGTATCACTGTTGTGTTTTGGGGTCAAAGCGGGTGTCACTTATCTGGAATGCTGGCGCTGCACACGACCTCCTCTCCCTCTTTGCCTGTCTCCCTTCTGAGCACCCTGAGCACTGCTTCCTCTCTACCCCACCTCGCCTTGTCCCCGGCCTTTCTGGAAACTTGCTCCACTTCTCGCTCCCACTTTTCTTCTCAGAACCCCTTCCCGCACCAGTGGCTTGCATGCGCCCCTGACACACCTGCAGTCACCGTAGCTGCTGCATCCCCAGGACACTCAGTCTCACTTTCTCTCACACGTGATCCCAGCTGGACCCTGTCGCTCAGTCTCAGCTCCAGCCCACACACCCACTCACCTGGAGGTAACTGCCCGTAATCGCTCACAGCAAATCAGGCAGGCAAAACTACACTTCAAAACCTACAAAAACATGAGTAAATAATTTATAATACTGGGCTTCCCTGGTGGCGCAGTGGTTGAGAGTCCGCCTGCCAATGCAGGGAATACGGGTTCGTGCCCCGGTCTAGGAAGATCCCACATACCGCGGAGCGGCTGGGCCCATGAGTCATGGCTGCTGGGCCTGCGCGTCCGGAGCCTGTGCTCCGCGGCGGGAGAGGCCACAGCAGTGAGAGGCCCGCGTACCGCAAAAAAATATATAAATAAATAAAAATAAAAAGTAATAATAATAATAATTTATAATACTGAGATGAGGAAAGGTTTTCTAGCCATGACATGAAATCCAGATTTCTTAATAATGAAGTCTGAGCAATATTAAATTTTTTGTTTTTGTTTAACATCTTTATTGGAGTCTAATTGCTTTACAATGGTTAGTTTCTGCTGTATAACAAAGTGAATCAGCTATACATATGCATATATCCCCATATCTCCTCCCTCTTGCGTCTCCCTCCCACCCTCCCTATCCCACTCCTATAGGTGGTCACATAGCATCGAGCTGATCTCCCTGAGCTATGCGGCTGCTTCCCACTAGCTGTTTTACATTTGGTAATGTATGTATGTCCATGCCACTCTCTCATTTCGTCCCAGCTTACCGTTCTCCCTCCCCGTGTCCTCAAGTCCATTCTCTACGTCTGCGTCTTTATTCCTGTCCTGCCGCTAGGTTCTTCAGAATCAATTTTTTTTTGTTTAGATTCCATATATATGTTAGCATATGGTATTTGTTTTTCTCTTTCTGACTTCACTCAGTATGACAGACTCTAGGTCCATCCACCTCACTGCAAATAACTCAATTTCGTTTCTTTTTATGGCTGAGTAATATTCCATTGTATATATGTGCCACATCTTCTTTATCCATTCATCTGTCGATGGACACTTAGGTTGCTTTCGTGTCCTGCCTATTGTAAATAGTGCTGCAGTGAACATTGTGGTACATGACTCTTTGAATTATGGTTTTCTCCGGGCATATGCCCAATAATGCGATTGCTGGGTCGTATGGTAGTTCTTTTTTTTAGTTTTTTTAAGGAACCTCCATACTGTTCTCCATAGTGGCTGTATCAGTTTACATTCCCACCAACAGTGCAAGAGGGTTCCCTTTTCTCCACACCCTCTCCAGCATTTATTGTTTTTTGGGTTTTTTTTCGGTACGCGGGCCTCTCACTGCTGTGGCCTCTCCCGTTGCGGACCACAGGCTCCAGACACACAGGCTCAGCAGCCATGGCTCACGGGCCCAGCCGCTCCACGGCATGTGGGATCTTCCCAGACAGGGGCACGAACCCGTGTCCCCTGCATCAGCAGGCGGACTCTCAACCACTGTGTCAGCAGGGAAGCCCTAACATTTATTGTTTATAGACTTTTTAATGATGGCCATTCTGACTAATATTAAACTTTTGTGCAGTATTAAGAAAAAATGATTTTGTAAAGACAAAAAGGAAAACGTCCACCACTCAAGACAGTCTAATTTCCCTAAAATAGAAAGGTGGCTAAAATTCAATGAAGACTAACAAGCCAGTAGCAAAATGGTGAGATAGGAATGGGCAACACACCAAAACAGAAAAGTCAAATACCAATAAACTGAAAATTTGCCAAACATCACTAAATTTAAAAAAATGAAGCAGTTATATAATCTATTTTTACTACTCAGACTGGCAGTTTTAAAAATTGATAATAGAGGGAGTTGGTAAGCACATAATAGGTATCTTTGTTATCACTGCAATAACATAAATTGGTAAAAACTTTTCAGCAGGCTATATTAACAATGTGTTAAAATGTTAAGGGTCCCCACTCTGACCCAACAACTCTACTTCCAGGTATACATCCTGAGTGAGTCTCAGCTGGGCTCAGAGAGGAGCGGGACTGGTATTTTCACCGTGGGCAGCAACACAGTGGAAGCCCCCATGTGCCTATCACTAGGAGCCATGATGTAATGCTGGGGCAGCTACACGCTGGAATGATGCTTGTTGAGAGTGAGGCACATCCCTGTCACATGTCCAAGATACACGGGTAAGTGAAAAGGCAGGTTGCACAAAAGCGTGAGTAGAATGTTCACATTTTTGTAAGAGAAAAGTGGGTTGATATATGCAAACAGAAGGCAATATACTGAATGTTCACCAAGCTGCTAGCAATGGTGATCCCAGAGAGGTGGGGATGAGCACTTATACTTTATATATATATACACACACACATTTTTTAATGAGCATATATTAGTCTAATAAGCAGAAAAATACAAGTAAAAACAAATCGTGATTAGTAAAGCATTTCATAATTATTTTTAAATTTCTTAACATAATGAATGATGGGTATAGCTCTAATTTATCCATCCTTATTCATACAGACAATGTATGAATTAAAGTTCATCTACGTTACGGATGAACAGCATAATCAGAGTTTTCACTTGGTCATAACTTCCTTTCCAAACTCTGCTGCTCGACTCCAGGCACAGTGTGACATCCATGGGTGAGAATCAACTCACTTGGCCAGGCATGTGTCAGAAAACCACCCGGTGTCCCCTGGCTGCTGTGACACCAGGTACCTGAGCAGACAGAACTGCGGGAGGAGAAGGCAGCCCTAGATCATCCACTCTTGCCAGAGCATTCCCTCTGAAGATTCACTGACTTCCGTGGTTCTCCCTAAATCTGAGGTTTACAAAGTAGCCAAGATGCTCACACAGGGAGAGAGAAGGATACACTCTACACAGAAAACAGAGGTAAAAGGGATCAGCTGGGACATCTCTGGATTTGAGGAGAAGGAAGGTGGCCAAGGGCAAGAGACATTCATGACAAGTCCCAGTCAGGGATGGGGGTGCTGCTCTCAGGCCTCTCTGCTGCTGCCCGCACGCTCCACCCACGCACAGGAGCTCACACGGCTGAGTTGCCCAGGCCTTTCCTGTCCTCTGCCTATACCTCTATCATTTCTTCAGCGGCTAGAGGCTGGTCTCAACACCCCTAGCCAGAAAACAGGCAGGGGATCCTGGGGCCAGCGATTACCAATAGTGAGCACGTTATTATAAAGATGGAGGAAACCGTGGCTTTGAAAAGGGATGGGAGGAAAAGGACTAAATTTTCCAAAATGCAAATTTTTTCTTCTACCTTCCCCCATCATTTGCACAATTTTTGTCAAGTCCAAACGTAATTTAAAATGAGGTAGGTAGTTTCTCTCTACTCGTGCCTTCATCTTTGTGTTGACTGTTGAGGCCTGTGCCATGAAAGCACTAGTGTCCCGTGCAGGGGGAGCACCAAGGGTGGCACCAGTGACTGCAGCAGCTTCTCAGTTGGCTATTTTCTCAATCTCGTCCAAGTCATCTGTGTCCAGTCTTTCTATTTTCTTATCTGGGGGAAAGAAAAGAGAATTCAAAGAGAGACAAACATGGGGTTACAGAGACACACACTCAGGCAAGGGACAGCACAGCAGGGAGGGAGGAAGCACAGGTCTCTGCTACCTAGGAACGTGCTGTGCCTCTGGCCACAGAGATCCTTCACTGAACCCCAAAGGCTTTCAGTGACTGAGCAAGGGACACGGACAGCACAGCCAGAGCCCCAGGCCCCTCAGCCTGGCCGGGGGGACTGTCATTCAAGTCCCTGAGCCCTGAGTTCTCCAGGTGTGCTCTTTGAGACCTTCCACATTGTAGGGAAGGAGGGGAATGGGACAGAGACAAAGGCCTCTCTCGGGGCCACAGGAAAACCTACCCGTCACCCTCCCCTCCCGCCCTGGACTTGCCCCTGTAAGGTAAGGGCCCAGCAGGGGACACTCCCAGGGACTCACTGAAATGCTCCTGGATTCTGTTCAGGATGTTCATGCTGTGCTTGCTGTCCACCATGTTCACGGCCAGGCCCCTCTTGCCAAAGCGGCCGGTGCGCCCGATCCGGTGCAGGTAGGTCTCGTTGTCCGGGTTCCCATCCTTGTCCACGGGAAGGTCAAAGTTGATGACGACAGACACCTGTTCCACATCGATACCTGCATGAAGGAGAGTTGGAGAGGAGTAAGGGTGGGAGACAGAAATCACTGTCGTCCACAGTCAGGCCTACACACACCTCAGGTGGAAGGAACAGTCTGGGATGGGCCAGCTCTGGGATTCAGACAAAGGGGCAGGTAGCAGAACCCAGAGGGAGAAAACAGAACTGTGGCAGGTGCTGACTAAATTATGCAATCAGCCATCAGGCTCCAGAGAGCCTCTGCTGGATACCAGTATCTGGAGAAGCAGCTAAAGCCTCACTGGGGGCCCCAAGAAGAGCAGGTGCCGTTCTAAGCCACCAAGTCAGGACTCCTGGCTTCTGTGAAAGTTCTCCTCTGCTGAGGGAATACAAACAGGCTCTTCTAGAAAACAGGATCTCCCGCAAACCACCGGAGTGTCCCGCAGACGAGGATCTCTCCCGCTACCCCGAGCCTGCAGACCAGGACACAATCTCTGCTCACCGCGGGCACACACGTTGGTGGTGACCAGAACCTTCTCTTTGCCCTCTCGGAAGCGCTCAATCACTGCAGCCCTCTGCTCCACCACCATTTCACCACTCAGCAGAGCCACCTGGTGGCCTTCTTTTGAAAGCTCTGCTGCCAGCCAACTAGCTGTTTTGCGGGTCTGGAAGGAAGAAAACATCTCAGAAATATAAGTACCTTAAGAGAATATTTTTGATCTGGAAGACTACTAAAACTTAGCAGTTAAGCATTTTGTGCCTTAAAATTGTTAACGTGCTGTGGTATAAAGAAGTAACCATGTCACCTGGGTGCTAATCTTAGAAAAATATTTAACCTTAATATAATCACAAGGAGGGGGGAAATCAGAGACATTCTGAAGACTACTTACTAGTCTGAACTCTTTTTTTAAAATTTTTTTATTTTTAAGATTTTTTGATGTGGACCATTTCCAAAGTCTCGATTGAACCCGTTACAACATTGCTTCTGTTCCATGCCCTGGCCCCTTGGACCCAAGGCATGTCGGATCCCAGCTCCCTGACCAGGGATCGAACCGGCACCCCCTACACTGGAAGGCAAAGTCTCAACCACTGGACTGCCAGGGAAGTCCCTAGCCTGGACTCTTCAAGATGTCCATGTCATGAAAGGTAGAGAAACTGTTATAGATTAAGGGAGTCTCAAGACTTGAGACTAAATGCAACAGACATTCTCTGATTGGCTCTTAGGTTTAACAGCAGCAGCCAAAAGCAATAAAGGCCATTTTGGTACACATGGGGAAAGTGGCATATGATGGACTACAGAGAGGACACTCGCTGCATCGCTGTGAAAGGTGTGACAATGGTCCTGTGCTCGTGCAGGAGCACATCTCATCCTTAGGAAGCATTTAGGTGGGAAATGTCCTGATATCTACAACTGACTTTAAAATGATTCAGCAAGGGACTTCCCTGGTGGCGCAGTGGTTAAGAATCCACCTGCCAGAAACTAACACACCATTGTAAAGCAATTATACTCCAATAAAGATGTTGAAAAAATAATAATAATAAAATGAGCAAAAACCCTTACCCTAGAAAGGGACACAACAAATTTAAAATAATTACATTAGGCAAGATTTGTTTATATTGAATTTCTAATTCTTACTGTTTAAAACTGTCAGGTGCTTTATTAATTGATACTTTCACAAAATGAGAAATAAGTAATTTCTTTGATGGAAAATCATTAGTGCTATATGGTGCAAATCACCTGATAATTTAATTAAGGTGGCATGGCTTCTATCAAGTTACATTTCAGTAGAGGAATAACATGTTTACAAAAGGTTTTTTTTTATAATAAGTATTTATATACACACGTACTTTCTAAATATACTGAGTTACATTATGTCTGGAATAAAACAGTGAATCAAAAGGATCTATACTGCAGTTTTCTACCATATATGGCATTAGATATATATCCCAAAGCAAAATGACTGAAAGTATTTTATTAAATAAAAAAAAAGAATCTGCCTGCCAATGCAGGGGACATGGGTTCGAGCCCTGGTCCAGGAAGATCCCACATGCTGCAGAGCAACTAAGCCCGTGTGCCACAACTACTGAGCCTGCGCTCTAAAGCCCACGTGCCACAACTACTGAGCCCACGTGCCGCAACTACTGAGCCCATGCACCGAGAGCCTGTGCTCTGCAACAAGAGAAGCCACTGCAATAAGAAGCCTGCGCACCAAAATGAAGAGTACCCCCACTTGCCACAACTAGAGAAAGCCAGCGTGCAGCAACGAAGACCCAACGCAGCCAAAAAAAAAAAAAAAAAAAAATTTAGGGAAAAGTACAGATATCCCCCACACAAAAGCTTATGGATAAAGCAAATGTTGACAATAGGTGAAGGGCATGAAAGTGCTCATTTTGTATTTTTTTTCATCTTTTCTGTAGGTTTGAAAGTTTCAATTTGAGTTTGGGAAAACAATGCCACTGTAAAAAAAAATTTTTTTTAATCTACAAGTATTCCACTAATAGAGTAAGAGTTCTCTTATTCTTACATCACTTAACAGAATTTTGATGTTTTCTTCAGTGATCTTAACTATTCCTGAAAAATTATTTTGGCTATTATAAATGGGGTCTGGGCTTCCCTGGTGGCGCAGTGGTTGAGAGTCCGCCTGCCGATGCAGGGGACATGGGTTCGTGCCCCGGTCCGGGAAGATCCCACATGCCGCGGAGCGGCTGGGCCCGTGAGCCATGGCCGCTGAGCCTGCGCGTCCGGAGCCTGTGCTCCGCAACGGGAGAGGCCACAACAGTGAGAGGCCCGCGTACCGCAAAAATAAATAAATAAATAAATATATATATATATATAAAAATAAATAAATAATAAATGGGGTCTACCTTCCATTTTCTGGGGTCTATCCTTCCATTTTCTAAGTGTTTGTGTTTGACACTGGTAAACTACTTATTTTCTAGTAATTTTCTAACCAACCGTCCTGTTTAGTTTCTTATTTTTCTTCCAAATATCGTTGATTTACTTGGGTTTTCTAATGTATCACCTACAAATGATATAAAGTTCAGGAGACTCTATGCTTAGACTATATATATGCCTCAGGATACTAAGAAGAAATTGTTTTTTACATCTTCACAAACCACTTCCTTTCCAGCCACAGGGAAGGAACCTGGTCCCCCAGCACGAAGTGGAGCTGGCTGAGAGGGAGGGCGCAGGGCCACACCCTCCAGTGAAGCTCCTCCCCCCAGGCCTCCTCCTGCTGCCGCTGCTACTCACATGGCAGAAGATCATGGCTTGAGCAATGGTGATGGCCCCGTAGATATTACACAAGGCCTGGAACTTCTCATCTCTGCTATTGCACAGGACGTAATACTGCTTGATGGTGTCCAGTGTCTCCTCCTCGCGCTTCAGTTTGATGATGTTTGGGTCTGGGACCACTTTCTGGGCAAATTTCCAGACAGAGTCTTCGAAGGTGGCAGAGAAAAGCAGCATCTGGCAGTTCCTGGGAAGCATCCTGCAAGGGAAGGCCCAGGTGTTCGACATGACCCCGACCGAGTGTTTCACTGGAAGGAACAGAAGCACAGCCTCCCCAGGCTTGGATGACCTGCGTCCCCAGGAAGGTGGCAAAGCAGGGAGGAGCACTGCAGGGAGGAGGGAGGAGCAGACGTGGAGCAGGGACGGCTGGTGGTAGAGTCCCTAAGTCTCCTTCCTCAACCCAGGCTGGGGGTATGGTCAGTGTGACATGGAAATGGCCCACCAAACAAATGCCTCTGAAAGCTGCAGAGTAAAGAACCTGGCAGGGGCGAGAAGAGGAGGGTGAAGTAAAAG
This sequence comes from Delphinapterus leucas, assembly GCF_059928025.1. Classification (NCBI taxonomy): domain Eukaryota; kingdom Metazoa; phylum Chordata; class Mammalia; order Artiodactyla; family Monodontidae; genus Delphinapterus; species Delphinapterus leucas. The sequence goes on from NC_143148.1 coordinate 47,783,382, forward strand.
GAGATGATGCTGCAGATCAGGAGGCCGAGAAGTTCCTCCTGGCTCATGAGTTCCTACCTCTGGATGCGGATGCTCTGATCTTGGTGGCCCTGAGTAGCTATCATCACGTCAGCCTCATCCAGAACAAACACCTTGATCTTCTTGGGGTCAATGAACTTGAGCTTGGAGCACCAGTCCAGAACGGTCCCAGGGGTGCCAATGACAATGTGCTCACTGATCTTCTGACCTCTTTCCACTGTGGAGACAAGATGTGTTCTGTGGGTACTTCCATGACTAAACCCGCTTTCAAAATGAAAGCCTCCTTGCCCATCCTTCCAGAGCTAGAACAAGTTAATTCCAGATTTCAAACCACAGGGGTGTTACCCAAAAGTTTTGTGTTCTTCTACTATAAAATGGGCATAATGACACCCATCTCACTGCACTGTGGTCAGGATTAAATCCTACACAGTCAACCGTCCATGAGTGTTAGTTTCCCTTTTTCTACTTTCTCCTGTAATTCCCCATCACCCAATTCTTTCTCTTTAGCATAACACTTATTCTTTTTATACCATCCCTTCACTCATGGTTCATTGATTTCCTTATAAATTGGTAGTTTTGAGTCCTAGCATCCTGGCCCAGTGATTTTTTGCTTTGTTAGATATTCTAATTGTGTAGACAGTTCTCCTAAATACAAATTCTCTTTGATTGAAAAAAACACATTACTGGTGGGAGTTGAAACTGATATAACCATCTATCAAAATTACTAATGCATGTAGCCTTTGACCAGTGCTTCCACTATTACGAATCCATCCTGTATGTACATGAATATGTGTGAAATAACATATATGCAAGGATATGCATTCGTTAAAACATAACTAAGCAAAATATGACGCACCGAATGGATGACACCAACAAAAGTATAAAACCGTTTAGGAACTGATGTGGAACAATCTCCAAAATACATGATTAAATGTGAAAAAGAGGTTGCAGAGCAATTTGTATACCAATAGGGGCAAAAAAGAATACATGTAATATATGTACATGCGTGTGTGAGTGTTCTATCTATCTATCTCATCTATCTCTATTGCCGTGCCATGAGGGATGCAGGATCTTAGTTCCCCGACCAGGGATTGAACCCGTGCCCCCTGCAATGGAAGCGCTGAGTCTTAACCACTGGACTGTCAGGGAAGTCCCTACACGTTATCACATTATCACTTGCCTGTAGCCACACAGACTATCTCTGGTAGGACATGTGAGGAACGGGTTAGTACTGGGTGCCTTTAGGCAGGCAGAACCAGGTGTTTGAAGGGTATGGGAAAAGAAAAGTTTCTACCATATATCCTTTTCAATTTTGAAACATGTGAATGTCACCTATTTTCAAAAAAAATTTAAAGTTCGAGGAGAAAGGGACTTCAGTCAGGAATTCATTAACTCCACTGGAAAAGTTTTAAATGAACTCTTCAATACCTTGTGGTTCTCACTGTCCACTGCCCATCAGTCTAAACTGAACTTTAAAAAAAATGATACATTAAATAGTTAATATACTAATCCTTCACACAGTGAAGTCCCCTGTTATTATATAACAATCTAGAGAAGATCCATGTTGTCTCAAGATTCTGGTACAGTACACTTAGCTGCACCTATCAGTGTAAGACATCAAACACACACAAAAATACTAATAATTTCTGGTTAAAGTACTCTTTCTGCATGCTGAAACATGATGGTTTCCTCCAGGAAAAGCCCTTGTGTGATTATTTGTATGGTAACTGTACTAGCCGTTTTTGTTTGTTGAATGACAGACAAACTACAGAAAATCAAACGAGGAATTCCCTGGCGGTCCACTGGTTAGGACTCCGTGCTCTCACTGCCGAGGGCCCAAATTTGACCCCTGGTCGGGGAACTAAAGTCCCACAAGCCGCACAGTGCGGCCAAAAAAAAAAAGAAGAAGAAAGAAAATCAAGTAGGGAATTTGATATACACTTTCTTGAAAATGAACAGAGAGCCTATCACTTAAATGAAAACAACTGACTGTTATTTGTTGTCATGATAATGTTTCAGCTTAAGAGAAAATTAGAATTTTGGAACACTTCTATGTGCTGCTGTAGGTTTGAGAGTTTCTCCATGTATAAACTCCTCTGGGTTGGCGGTGATATTAATGCATTTTAAATGCTATTTAAAATTTTATATTATGAAATATGTCAACATTTGGAAGATCAGCATAACTCAATAAAACAGTATTTTCCAAATGACCAAGATATGATGTTAGAAAACCACAGTTGGGCAAAAGATGCATTCAAAGTGCAAGGGAGACCAAGGAATTTTAATGTAACAGTACGAAGAATTCATTAATATGATTTCAGATATCACATGGCAACTAACTTTTAAGTAATTACCACTTGTTAATAAGTTTTGGTATGGCATCCAAAAAAACAATATCTAAAATTATAAGAAAGGCTAGATTTTCTTCATATTCTTCCAAAGTAAGTACTTGGGGTCCTCAATAATGTTTAAGAGTGTAAGAGAGCAAAAAGTTTAAGAACCGCTGCTCTAGGCGATTATAAACTGCTGGGTTGAAGGGATGTCTCTCTTCCATTTTTCTAGGTAATGCCCACTGCTTCTGGACGTCAGTGTGCCAATGTATACTCCCCACTGGAGCACGTGAGCCTTCCAGTTCTTCTCCATCTTGGTCAACACTTGCTTTGCCAGACTTCCTCATTTCTACCATCTGAGAGGCATACAGTGGTTTCAGTTGACGTTTCCCTGATGACTAATGAAGCTTATCATCTTTTCACGTTTACTGGCCATCTGAATTCCTTCTTTTGCGAAGCGTCTGTTCAACCGGGCCTCTCTCGTCCATTTTCCTATTGGAATGCTTACTTTTTTCTAATTGATTTGTAGTTTTATATATTCTGATAACTTCTCCATTACCCATTTTCTACCTGCCCCTCCTCCCATCTTAACCCATATTTTCTACATTCTACAGAACACATGAAAAAAGAAGTGGTGGAAGGATTTCTGATTTGGTAAGAGCAAGTGAACTGTACGTGCTCTTAGATTACTCTTACTAAAGGTGTGCTTTGCTTTTAAAGAAAGGGAACTGACCCAACCTACCATCTTCAGTGCTCATCCCTCCCTCGTAAGCAGCTTCCAGAACTCTGGGTGCTGAATTCAAACCCTGGCTCCTCAGTGAAATACTCCACACTGGAAGAACCCCATGACTCATGCAGGGATTTTTTTTTTAACAACTAAAAATCTTATTTTAGGAGTGGAGAGAATTTTTAACAAATCAGCAAGTATTTAAGTGATTTGCTAAAGGCAACACTGGGCTCCAAGGTCAGACTGAACTAGAAAGTTGAATCTCATCACCTCATCTTCAAAATTCATATACCCAACCACCCACCCCAACTCACGGCCTAGGTCTTGCCCCTTTATACTCACATTTATTGCCTCGAACAGCATAAGCAAGCTTTAGTTCTGGATGAAATCTGCCCATCTGCTCAATCACTTTTCCTGTCTGAAGCGCCAGCTCATATGTTGGGGAGAGGCACAGACACTAACGGGCAGATCATAGATCAGTTTAGGAGAGCCTTGTAGTAACAGACAACAGGCTCTAAAGCAACAAGTACACCAATGTCATTACCACTTGAACAGTGTAGGAAACCACATCCTTGTCAGCCAGGCCCACATTTCAGCTGTAGACAGAAGCCTTCAATAGGGAGCCCTGGCTTGGCAGATGCCTTCAGAAGCCACTGTTTAAGGCTGCTGCTTCCGAATCAATTCTACCCAGGTAAGGGCCTGGTGCACCATTGGGCTTTGCCTGAGCAACAGTCTGAGGCATCAGACGCATTCAGACTGTACCAGGGGCACCCTTGTTAGACAAACCCCCCCAGATAGCGCAGCCATTCCCAGGACGAGCAAGCCAGGGCCCCCAGGATTCCACCCCCTCACCTGGGGGTATCTCTCTGCTGGTTCCACTCGGCTGAGCATGGCCAGGACGAAGGCAGCTGTTTTACCAGTACCAGACTGAGACTGGGCAATCAGGTTCTGTGGGCTGGATGAAGGAAGAACAGAGATGAAAATAATATTGGTTAATAACAGTCAAGTGTCGGGACTTCCCTGGTGGCGTAGTGGTTAAGAATCTGCCTGCCAATGCAGGGGACACCGGTTCGAGTCCTGGTCTGGGAAGATCCCACATGCCGCGGTGCAATTAAGCCAGTGTGCCACAACTACTGAGCCTGCGTTCTAGAGCCCATGCTCCGCAACAAGAGAAGCCATGGCAATGAGAAGGCTGTGCACCACAACAAAGAGTAGCCCCCACTCGCTGCAACTAGAGAAAGCCTGTGCACAGCAACGAAGACCCAATACAGCCAAAAATAAATAAACAAATTTATTAAAAACAAAAAACAACCAAGTGTCCAAATGTTCTTTCTGGGTGGTAGGAATAGGGATTTTCCCCCTTCATGCTTCTATTATCCAGGTTTTCTGCACTGAGTACAATGATAAACTTTTTATATGATGTTAAAAAAAAACTGCTTAAATATTAAGTGAAATGATTATTTTAGATGGGCTCACACTAAGAAATCCTCATTCTAGACTCTAGCACAGCTAGAGTGCCCCAGTTTTATACCCCAAGGGGCCTATGGAAATTAAGACTGCAGAGTAACATCTGTGCCCAGACAAATCCCTGAGCCATAATGTGTCTTCAGGACTTGGCTCCTACTATGTGCTCCCTTTTCTCATCTTTATGGAAAATTTAAGAGAACAAGTCAGATGCTTTAGAAGGAACTTTCACATTTCACTTCAGGTAACCCAATGTCATGGGAATAGGTGGCATTTTTTTTTTTAATTTATTTATTTTTGGTTGCGTTGGGTCTTTGTTGCTGCGTGTGGGCTTTCTCTAGTTGCGGTGAGCAGGGGCTACTCTTTGTTGTGGTGCATGGGCTTCTCATTGCAGTGGCGTCTCTTGTTGCGCAGCACGGGATCTAGGCGTGTGGGCTTCAGTAGTCGTGGCACGCGGACTCAGTAGTTGTGGCTCATGGGCTCTAGAGCTCAGGCTGAGTAGTTGTGGCGCACGGGCTTAGTTGCTCCACGGCATGTGGGATCTTCCCAGACCAGGGCTCGAACCCGTGTCCCCTGCATTGGCAGGCGGATTCTTAACCACTAAGCCACCAGGGAAGTCCTAGGTGGCATTTTTATCATTAAAAAAGAGGGACTTCTCTGGTGGTCCAGTGGTTAATACTCTGAGCTTCCACTGCAGGGGGCACAGGTTTGATCCCTGGTCGGGGAACTAAAATCCCACATGCTGTGTAGTGCAGCCAAAATATAAACAAACAAACAAATAATACAGTTGAATGAAAAAAGTTGCTACCTAAGTATGATACCATTTATGTAACGTTTAAAAATATGCAAACTTGGAATTCCCTGGCAGTCCAGTGGTTAGGACTCGGCGCTTTCACTACCGAGGGCCAGGGCCCGGGTTCAATCCCTGGTCAGGGAACTAAGATCCCACAAGCCACGCAGCGTGGCCAAAAAAACCCAAACAATGAAAGCAAACTACGTAGTAAAAGGATAAAAAAACATGAGAGAAGGCTTCCCTGGTGGCGCAGTGGTTGAGAGTCCGCCCGCCTATGCAGGGGTGCGGGTTCATGCCCCGGTCCGGGAAGATCCCACATGCCGCAGAGCGGTTAGGCCCGTAAGCCATGGCCACTGAGCCTGTGCGTCCGGAGCCTGTGCTCTGCAACGGGAGAGGCCACAACGGTGAGAGGCCCGCGTACCGCAAAAAAAAAAAAAAAAGAAACGAGAGAATAATGACCCATATCAGTGATGCTCACTTGGGAGGGGGAGGGGAGGGGGAGGGGAGGGAGGGGAGGGGAGGGGAGGGGGAGGGGGAGGGAGGGGAGGGGGAGGGGGAGGGAGGGGGAGGGGGAGGGAGGGGGAGGGGGAGGGGGAGGGAGGGGGAGGGGGAGGGGAGGGGGAGGGGGAGGGAGGGGAGGGGGAGGGGGAGGGAGGGGAGGGGGAGGGGAGGGGGAGGGGAGGGGGAGGGGAGGGGGAGGGGGAGGGGGAGGGGAGGGGAGGGGAGGGGAAGGAGGGGAGGGGGAGGGGAGGGGAGGGGAGGGGAGGGGAAGGAGGGGAGGGGGAGGGGAGGGGAGGGGAGGGGAGGGGGCTGTGAATGGAGGGAGTTACATGGGAGCTACAACTGCCGACTACATTAATGGCAGCTTTATTTCTTGGCAGGATGGGGTTACGGAGATGTTCCTGGTATTGCTCCTGATATTTTTCGCAGGTCTCAAAAATTTTTAAATTATTAAAAAACAATAGCAACGACAACAACAAAACAGTTTTTTAAACTGCATAGAATAACAGCACTAACTTTTTCTATCAGTTTTTATTAAGTGGAAAAGGCAGAAACTGTATTGAATTGCATCTGACTCTCTCTGCACCTGTCTAAGCTATTCCCCTGAAGAAGCACGTTGCTCTCAATGGCCCATCTTGTGCTCAGGAACACTACAGCTTTTGGTGGAAGACGTTTAACCCAGTTCTGAAGAGGTGTGCCAGGGTCCATATACTTACGGCTCAGCAAGCATCATGGGTAACGCATTCTCTTGTATCTTGGATGGTCGATTGAACCCCATGGCATAGACTCCCTGCAGAAGCTGTGGTTTCCTAGGAGGCCAGGGAGAGAAAGATGGATTCCTAGTTGTTGAAATTGTTTTAAAAGCCTAGAATTTTATTTTTCCCTATATCTAGCAAAGAATGATACTTCCTGTCAGACATATTTCCCTATGCCTTAAAAAATACTAACTAAAACAAAACAAAACCAAAATCTTTCCCTACTAAATCTTAATCTGAAACTACTACGCAATTTATAAAATCCGGGCTAGTTTCCTTTCTTGGAGAAATTCATCTTTCAGGAGACCCACAAATTTGGTTGGCCTTGGATGACAAACATTCCCAGGATACTGGAAGAATGGTACTTATTAATTCATAGTATAAAATAAATTATAAAAGACATATCTAAAAATAAACACTGCTTACTATGCTGCTAAGATACAGAAGTCCCTTTAGGGAATGACATTTCAGTTTTCATTTCTCAGTGCAGATGCTCCACTGAACCACAGTCATTTTGTGTTCCATGGGCCTTCCAAAGCCAGCTGTGCAAGAACTCGGGACAATTGAGAGGTAAGAAAATTGATTCAGCCAGTTTCTAGTAAATAGGTAAAGGGAGTTCAGTAATCATACTGAACTTTACGAGTGATTAGATTTACTTATTTTGTCTAGTCAAAATCAAAACTAGAAAAGCACCAACTTCTTACATAAGTAGCCACACAACAAATATCAAATAAAGCTGCTTTTGTAGTACATTTATAATAAGCTCTCTGCTACCTCTAAATTGACAGGGTGTTTAACAAAAATCCCACCACATTGTTTTTAAAGTAAAGTCAAACCAAGTCAAGAGTGTTCTCTAAGCCTTCCTTAGAGTTTAACAGGCTCTCTAAAAGGCAATTCTTCTGGCATATGGTGGTTCTCAGACACAAAGAACTTTGAAGAGTAACATCCATTTGGAAGAAAAGGTTGTGAAGTTTAGCAGATTCTGATTTGGTTGCCAAGGAAACAAAGTCACTACTGAAAGAGGACTCAAGTGATCCAAGAACTTTCAGTGGCTCATTATTTTTCTTTTATTTTGCAGATCTTTTCAGTAAAAAATAGACCAAGTATATTAGGTGACCTAGGTTTTATTCTTTGTTTCCTTTGGCTACTAACAATTAAATCGGAAAGAACTTGCCTTTTCAAAGAGGACAGTTCATCACTGGTTGACCTGAGAACTCCAGTCCTTTAAATGAAAGGAATTTAAAAAGACCACTGATACTTGGAAAAGCAAGCTGTCAGAGCACATCTAGCTGCTCGGACAGAATTTATGAATGGAAGCAGAGATGACAGATTTGCTGAAAAAAGCCTTTGACAGAGAAAATACACATAGAAAAGTATAATGTCCTGAAAATATTCAAAAAAAAAGGCCACACTTTAAAAACCTTGCTCTTAGCTATTGCTGCATTAACAACTTGATTTGGTTCTAGTTAGCTCTCTTATTTAAAGTGTCTCTTACTCTCAAGTGGTGGCAATAGTTGGCAGAAATGTGGCCCCTATTTGCCTACAGTGGGCATATGATAGATTTTGCTGAACAAAGGCAAAGAATCCATTCATTCCACCACTTTCTTATTCACTAGCTATTTTCTGTCTATGATTTGAGTCCTGGCAGGCAGCAAGAAGGGTAGCTATGTCTTGTGTTACTCATAACACCCAGCACAGTGTCATGTACATAAACCAACAACCCTAAATACCTCTTTACTAACTTACTGAAGGAAACGAAAAACTTGGCATAACATTACATAATTCTCTGCCTTTAAAACAAGGACATGTTAGAAGTCATTCTCACCACAGTGCAGAAATGTGCACACATAAGGCTTAATTCTGGGTTCTGGATTTTTAAAAAAATTCTGCAACACTGAAGGCTGATTTCCACTGCAGTTACTGGGAATCCTGCACAGGCTTCTTGGACACATTTTATAAAAGCAGATAAACTGTTCTTAACACTGTAAACCCTACAGTCTAACAAAAGGGCTTACCTAATAAGAAATGTTCCTGACATCCAGAAATCACCTGTCAGCCAATATTTTATTGAAAGTTCTAAGAGCATAAAAGAAAAAAGACTTTCAGCTATGATGAATAAATTTGTGGCATTTAAAAATCCCTAAAGAGAAGAACTGGGTAGCCAAGAGACAAGGGTGGAGGGAGACCATCACTTTTCCATACTTTTAAACTTTTGAATCATGTGAATTATTAACTAGTCAAAGAAAGTAAATATACTAAGATTTAAAAAAAAATAAAAGTAGAAAGTAAAATTCCCACAAGATCCCTGATATGCTAAGTCTTATAAAGGAGGGACTAGCAGGGAACAGTTGTTCAAAGGAACGGATACTCACAGCCGAAGCTCCTCGAAGGACTTCACCGAGTAGAGTGGGGAGTTTGGATCTCGCTGCAGGACTTCCACTTGGTTGGTGTTATCGACAAGGTTGCTTCTGATCAGCTTGTTGAGTAAGGACTGGGCGGCTCTGTCCTCTGTAGGAAACAACCAGTAGATCTTCCTCATACTCAGTGGGCAAACCCCACCCTTGTGAAACCTCTCTCCCCATGTCTGCACCCACACCTGAATGGCCCAGCAAGGTAGGAGAAAAACATAATCACACCAAAAGGTCTCACTTTAAACTCCTGACTGCTAGACTCAAGTGGGCTGAGCTACCCAGCAAGACTTTATGTTTCTATACGCCACTTATTCACTCTTCTTCTCTCTTCAACTTCTAACCTCTCCACATTCTCACTCATCTAATGACCCTGCTACTCACTTCCCTGAGAAGTGAACGTAATCAGAAGCACCTCCAAGCGCTGCCGTGACAACCCACACACCCACTTGCGTTTGTGAGCGTCCTTTCCACCTTCCCTGCTGTAACTGTGGATGGACCGCCATGCTCCTGAGGCTAGCCCCTCTACTTATACAATGGGTCCCATTCCGTCTTTCAGACAAGGATATTTCTCCCAGCAGTGACCTTCTCTCTTGCATGATCAGTTTCTCCCTCTGATGGATCATTCGCACCAGCATGTACACACATTGTAACACCTCTCATCATAAATGTGCTTCCTCCTTTATCCCACATCCCCATCCAGTTACTGTCCCAGTTCTCTGCTCCCTTTTATGGAACATTCCCTGACAGGGCTGTCTATACTTATGTCTTCACTTTCTCTTCACTGAAGAGGTTTTTTTAATTTAACCTCCCCACCTGACCTCAACAGCCCTTGTCAAGCTCACCAATGACGCTACACTCTAAATCAACTGAACAATTTTTAGTTCTCTTAACCAACTTATTACCTATATATGACTCCCTACTTTTGAAACACTTCCTTCTTTTGGTTTCCGGGATACCACTCTCTTTTGGTTCTCCTTCTATCTCACTGTTTTCAATTTCCTTGGCTGATTCCCCTCATCTCCTTGATCTTATAACTCAGAATGCCTCTGGCTCCAGAGAGGCACGTCCTAGGTGATACTATGTCTCTTGCTACAGGGTTTCAAAGATTAGTTACCTTTCTCTTCTTCATCTGTTTTCTCTGCAGTGGCATTAGTTTTGATAACACCTACACAAGAAAAGAGTTATCATAATCAGAAAGGCAAGTATCAAATCTACTCAAAAGGGGACCTCCCTGGTGGTGCAGTGGTTAAAAATCTGCCTGCCAATGCAGGGGACACGGGTTCAAGCCCCGGTCCAGGAAGATCACACATGTGGCAAAGCAATTAAAGCGGTGCGCCACAACTACTGAGCCTGCGCTCTACAGCCTACGAGCCACAACTATTGAAGCCTGCGCGCCTAGAGCCTGTGCTGCACAAGATGAGCCACCACAATGAGAAGCACGCACAATGCAACGAAGAGTAGCCCCCACTCGCCGCAACTAGAGAAAGGCCATGCACAGCAACCAAGACCCAACACAGCCAAAAATATATATAAATAAATTTATTTAAAAAAAAATCCACTCAAAAGGTGGGACAATATAAATATCAAACCTTATTTAAGTGATCAAAATTTAAATAGTTGGCATTTCTATACGTTTAATGGATTTTTATTCCTAGGAAGTTTAGTGCATAAGAAAATTTCAAATTTCTAGAAATGCTGGCTGACTTCAGAGTGATCAGATATGTCACCTCTGACTTACTTATTTAAAATATAGCATTATTATAACTATATTTAAAATATAGCATTATGTTAGCAGACACAATTAGACATGAGAAAGAAAATAAAGGTATTAAAAATTAAAAGAGGTAAAACGATCACTTTTTTTAGATTACAAAAGATTGTAGGGGCTTCCCTGGTGGCGCAGTGGTTGAGAGTCCGCCTGCCGATGCAGGGGACACAGGTTCGTGCCCCAGTCTGGGAAGATCCCACATGCCACAGAGCGGCTGGGCCCGTGAGCCATGGCCGCTAAGCCTGCGCATCTGGAGCCTGTGCTCCGCAACGGGAGAGGCCACAGCAGTGAGAGGCCCGCGTACCGCCAAAAAAAAAAAAAGATTTTAAACTTGCAGGACTAAGAGAATCAACTTAAAAATGACTACAAAATAAGATATCTCAGTAAAAAATAAAAGAGCTAGGTACAAAATAAATAAATAGAAAACAGTAGCTTTTATAAATAGAGATATTATTGAAAAGATCCTCTTTATAATAGCAACTAAAAAGATAAAATATTGCACCTAGAAATAAAATTAACAAAAAATATGTGAGACTTATATGAAGAAAACTTTAAAACACTCATAAACTAATGCAAAGAGATAAAGCTAAAAAGCTCATAAATAAATTAAAATGGAACTCTAAGATATTCAATTAACCCAAAAGAAAGCAGGAAAAGAGCCAGAGAAACAAAATATAAAGGGACAAACAAACAGTAAAATAGCTAACCTAAACCCAACCACATCAATAATTACATTAAATGCAAATGGATAAAATACTCCAGTTAAAAGACAGAGATTATTAGAATGGCTAAAAAAGCAAGATCCAACTGTCAGCTGTCTACAAGAGGCACACTTTATTTTTATTTATTTTTTTATTTTTTTGTGGTACGTGGGCCTCTCACTGTTGTGGCCTCTCCTGTTGCGGAGCACAGGCTCCGGACATGCAGGCTCAGCGGCCATGGCTCACGGGCCTAGCCACTCCACAGCATGTGGGATCTTCCCGGACTGGGGCACGAACCCGTGTCCCCTGCATCGGCAGGCAGACTCTCAACCACTGCGCCACCAGGGAAGCCCCACACTTTATTTTTTAATTTTTTAAAATTGAGGTATAGTTAATTTACCATATTGTATTAGTTTCAGGTGTACAACATAGTGATTCAAAATTTTTACAGATTATACTCCTACAAGAGACACACTTTAAATATAATAACACAAATAAGTTGAAAGTCAGTGGATGGAAAGAGATACATCACGCAACCAGTAAGCATACGAAAGCTGGAGTGGCTCAGGTAATGCAGATTTTAAGACCAAAATCACCACCAGAGATAAAGGAGGATATTTCTAATAAGAGGTCCATTCATCAGGAAGACATAAATGTGAATGTACCTGGCAACAGATCTGCAAAACACAGGAGGCCAAAACTGACAAAATTAAAGGGAGAAATAAGACTATTCCACAATTGTCGTTGGAAATTTTAACACTTCTCTTTCAACAACTGGAAGAACTAGACCAAAAAGCAAACAACAAAAAACAGTTAAGACATAGAAGATCTGAGTTAACACTATCAACAACGGTGGCCTAATTGACATTTAGAGGACACTATACCCAATAACCGCAGAATCATATTTAATGGTTTCTGATCAAAATGGAGTTAAATTAGAAATTAATAAGATATCTAGAAACCCCCCAAGTATCTGGAAATCAAACAACACACTTCTAAATTATCCATGGGCCAAAAAAGAAATCAAAAGGGAAACTGAAACTATTTGAAGTATATGATAAAAAAGAAGAGGAAAGTAAACCCAAAGTAAGTAGAAGGAAAAAAATACAGAGTAGAAATCGATGAAATAAAAGACAAATATTCAAGAAAATTAACATTGCCGAAGCCTAGCTCTTTGAAAAGATAAAAAAACCTGGTAAGTCTCTAGGCAGACTCATCAAAAAAGAACAAACACATACCGCCAGTAATAGAAATGAAAGAGGGGACATCACATATGCTACAGTCATTAAAACATTCCTAAAGGACACAAAAAGGGATGTGAAAAAAATGGAAAGACTTAATCATAGGTTTTATAAAAAGACTCAATAGCATATAGATGTTAAGTTATAAATGTAACATGGTCCTAGGGGAAATACTAAAAGATTCTTTGTCTTCTTAGAACTAGTCAAGTTGACTATAACAGAATACGTATGGAAAATAAGAATAGCCAGGAACACTCTAAAAAAAGATCAATGGGGACTTTCCTGGCAGTCCAGTGGTTAAGACTCTGCGCTTCCACTGCAGGGGGCATGGGTTTGATCCCTGGTCGGGGACCTAAAATCCCACATGCTGTGTGGCACAACCAAAAGAAAAAAAAAAAAAAAATCAGTGAATGGGGACCAGCAGTCACAGACATTAAAGCATGTCATAATGCTCCAGCAATCAGGAATATGATCCTGGTACATGAATATGCAAAATAAGCTTGATAGGATAGATGAGAAAATGCAGAATTTGGTATATGATACAGGTGGATCTCAAATTAGAGAGGAAGAATGGACTATTACAAAAGCGGCACTGAAACAAATCTGTAGCCATCTTGACATTAAAAAGGTGAAACACACTAGAGAAAACACTTTGGATCCATACCTCACAATCCACACCAGGAAAAATTCCAAAAGGATCAAAGACTGGGCTATGAAAACTGACTCAAATTCCAGAAATAATAATGTGAAAGACTGATACGTTTGACTATATAAAAATGTTTGCAGAGGGACTTCCCTGGTGGTCCAGTGGTTAAGATTCCATGCTCCCAATGCAGGGGGCCCAGGTTCCATCCCTGGTCAGGGAACTATGTCCCGAATGCAGCAACTAAAGATCCCGCGTGCTGCAACGAAGATCCTGCATGCCGAAACTAAGACCCGGCGCGGCCAAATAAATAATTTAAAAAAAAAAGTTTGCAGAGCAAAAATACACAAGAAAAAAGTCAAGAGACAAAACTGGCTGAAGTATTAGCAACTTCTATCACAATCTTAAAATATGAAGTTCTTCATATTTAGAAAAAAGACAAAAAGCTCGGTAGAAAAGGAAATAAATTCCTTTATACTTATGAAAATATTCAGCCTTATTAATGAAATACAAAATGTATTACACTGATCCACCATGTTTTACCTGTCAGATTAGCAAAATTTCAAGTTTTTGACTAAAAATTCTGTGGTGGGGCTATAGGGAAACACTTTCATGCTTTACTGATAGAAATATAAATTGGTATAATACTTATGGAGGGTACCTTGAAAAATACTGATAAAAAGTTCAAGTGCATATGCCTTTGACCATGGATATCCATTTTGGGGGAATTTATCCTACAAGCGTATTTGCATACATGTAAAAAGAATTAAGTTCATGGTTATTCCATGAAACACTTTATAACACCCAAAGAATGTGACCAACCCAAGTATCTATCAAAAGATGACTGGTTAAATAAATTATGGTCTATCAACACAATGTAATACTACGCAGTTACAAAACTGAGTGAGGAAACTCCATTTACTGGTAAGGAAAGCTTGCCAAGGTATGTTGTTGAATGAAAAAAAGTAAGTACACTGTGTGTACTCTGCCATCTTTTGGTGAGAGAGAGAGAGAGGGAGAGAGGGAGAAAAATCTGTATTTGTTTTGCATAAAGAAACATTGCAAGTGCAACTGAGATTATCATACTAAGTGAAGTAAGTCAGAAAGAGAAAGACAAATACCATATGAGATCACTTATATGTGGAATCTAAAATACGACACAAATGAACCTATCTATGAAACAGAAACAGAGTCACAGACATAGGGAACAGACTGGTGGTTGCCAAGGGGGAGGGGGTTGGGGGAAGGATGGAGTGGGAGGTTGAGGTTAGCAGATGTAAGCTATTATACATAGAATGGATAAACAACAAGGTCCTACTGTATAGCACAGAGAACTATATTCAATATCCTATGATAAACCATAATGGAAAAGAATATATAAAAAAAGAATGTGTATGTATGTATAACTGAATCACTTTGCTGTCCAGCAGACATGAACACAACATTGTAAATCAACTATACTTAAATTAAAAAAAAAGAAACTTTGGAAGAATATTAAAAATCCAATAACAGTGGTTACTTATGGCATAGGGTGGTATATGGGTTGAACTGTGTCCCCCCCAAAATTCGTATGATCAAGTCCTAACCCCCCAGTATCTCAGAATGTGATCTCCTTTTGAGATGGGTTCACTGCAGATGTAATTAGTTAAGATGAGGTTGTTAAGATGGGCCCTAATCCTGTATGACCAATGTTCTTATTAAAAAGGGAAATTCTGGATGTAGACATGCACAATACCATGAAGGCAGGGACTGGGGTGATGATGGAAGAAATGCCTATAAGCCAAGGAATGCCAAAGATAGCCAGCAAACCATCAGAAGCTAGGAAGAGACATGGAATAGATTCTTCCTCACAGCCTTTAGGAGGAACTAAACCAGCTGACACCTTGATCTCACATTTCTGGCCTCCAGATCTGAGACAATAAATTTCTGTTGTTAAACCACCTAGTTTGTGATACTTTGTTGTGGGAGCCCTAGCAAAGTAATATAGGTGGGGAGTGGGATCTGGGTAAATGGTGGTCCAGGATGGGAAGGAGGCCTTTCACTTACTTATACTTTCTGAATTTTGAACCCAGATTAACCTTCCAAAAAATTAAATTAAAAAAAACTTAAGGAAACATTATCAAGTGAACAGTGACTGTACAATCCAATAGTGATTCTTGATTTTAAGGAGTCAGAAGCTAAAATGTGGAAAACTAATCTATCTCCATCATTAATGAAACCGAATTTACTGGTTCTCAAATCCAGCGCTGACATTTGCCAAACGTGCTAAATGAAAGCTCCTTTCCACATCGCACCTATGAGTGCAAAGCAGAAGTGCACATGTAGCTTGTAGTTACTAGTGACTCACCATTGGTATCTGGTTTGACTTTCTCTTCCTTGATCTGCAAATTACTCATCTGAATGGGAATAAAAGGAAACACTTAAGAGTAGAGACACCTGATAACCAAATACCATGAATTACACAATTGACAGTTAAACACAGGTTTGAACTTCAAGGGTTCACTTATTCAAGGATAAATGCTACAGTATTACTCAACCCATGGTTGGTTGAATCCAGAGATGTGGAACCACATATACGGATGGACAATGTTAGTTATTTGGGGATTTTCAACTGCAGGGAGGGTTGGGGGCTCATAACCCCCAAGTTGTTCAATGGTTAACTACATTTATTAAGCTCATGTACACAAGTCTAAATGGTAAAACAAAAAAGGGGGGAGGGTCTTACCCAACTGTTAGAAAGCAATGTTTATTTACTTATTTTTAATTTTTATTTTATTTTTTTGGCCGTGCTGCACGGCATGTGGGATCTTAGTTCCCCAACCAGGGATCAAACCTGTGCCCCCTGCAGCTGAAGTGCGGAGTCCCAACCACTGGACCGCCAGGGAATTCCCAGGAAGCAACATTTTAAAACATTTACTTATATCAGCCACCCAATAAGCAGAGTGGTTGAAACCAGATACCAAGTATCTTTAGGTCTATATTTGTGTTATTCATAAGAACACAGCTAGATTAGGGTTGTAGGTTAAAAAAGATTTGAAACCAATTCTCAGTAACTGTCTTTTAGGGAATATCTGATGCTAAATACTAGATTTAAATTCTAGAGTACAGAATCATATCCTTTATAATACTTTTTGATTTATTTGTGGCTGTCAATTTTATACTTCTGACCTGATTCCTCCTGAACTCCAGTGCCACATTTGCAAATGCTTGATGGGCACTGTATAGAAAAGAGTTAACACAGCAGGTCTGACTGCTATCCTTAGGAAAGCCAGCTTGCAAAGTTGGCCCCTGGCTGACACCTGGAAACTTGGATTTGGAGAGAGTTCCCACCATTCCCAGAACCGCTGAGGGGTTCAGTAACTATCTTTCTAAAAACATGTGGTTTATGATAACACCTGGTTTCCTTCCAGGGGTCTGGAATTTTGGTACCTGCTAGGCAAAGAATGACGATGTGATAGACCCCTAATAAAAACCCTGAGCACTGAGTCTCCAACGAGCTTCTCTGACAACACTTCATATGTGTTGTTACAATCTGTGGCTAGAGGAATTAAGCAGGAATTAAGTGGAGCTTGTGACTCCTCTGGGAGAAGGTTCTTAGAAGCTTGTGCCTGGTTTCCTCCGGACTTTGCAACAGGGGCCTTTTCCTTTTGCTAATTTTGCTTTCCATTGTAATAAATCACAGCTGTGAGTACAATCACATGCTGAGTCCTATGAGTTCTCCCACGAAATCATTGAACCTGGACACCTCTCGGTGATTCCCAACACGGGTACTTACCAAGTTGTCCTCCTTACCTCAAATTCAGAACAGCCAAACATGAACTCATCACCCTACGTATCAAATCTGCTGTTCCTCCCACTCCCCTAATCCTGTTATTAGCACTATATTAATATCACCTTGTGGGATCCAGGTTGAAAACAGTAATCTTTGCCTTTATCTCCCTTCTCTTCTCTTTTTTAAATCTTCACACCTCCACAATTATCTCTTGAATCCATCCCCTCATCTTTACTTTCATCATTCAACATAGGCCCCCTATCTCTGGGCTATGAGAGTAACTTCCACATTGATCTCCTTTCCTTTAGACATCACTCCTAATATATCCTGTTCTCTGCAGTCCAATAAATCTTGCTAGCTCTCAGATCTAATCTTGTCAGTATCCTTCTTAAAAACCCCCAAACAAACAAACAAAAAACCCCAAACAAGCCAAATAAAGCCTTTCATCTTCAAGTTCTTTGTTAAGGGCCAAAGTACACTCCTACGATATTTTCAGTACTGCTCCTACTACAACCCGACAACCTTAAGCTGCAGCAAAAATGAGTTCTGATTCCTGTTCTCTAGGCAAGTCCAGCACTTCTCTGCATTCTATTCTAAAATGCTGTTCACCTTCATCTCTATCTTAAATGATTATTTTCTAATATCCAGCACAAATATAAACTTCTTCATGAGGAATTTCCTACTCATAAACATCCTCTCCCCATTCAAAGTTCATTTCTCACATTATTCTTACCATTTTCACAGCACCTCCCACATTCTAGGCTTCCTAACTAGATTGTAAAGCTTCTTCCTAAACTTCCCTGGATTTAGCCCATTTCAACAATCTGCTGAGAAACTGACAATCCTCCCAAGGCAATAAAGGGTGACCGGAGAAGAAATGTAATTTAGGCATTAAAAGGTTACATAAGACGTCAGACTACATGGGACTTCCCTCGCGGTCCAGTGGTTAAGACTCCACGCTTCCACTGCAGGGGGTACAGGTTCGATCCCTAGTAGGGGAACTAAGATTCCTCATGCCGCACTGAAGGGGGGTGGGGGGAAAGACTTCTGACTACAAAAAAACCCTATATTCTTAAAATCAATGGTCCATTACCACCAAACAAAGGTAACTTAGAGATAAGAACGGGGAGTCACAGTTTACACTATAGTTAACTTCCCACTGAATGGATCTTCATTAATCAAAGAACCAGTATATGAAATTAAATGTCTCTTTAAACACAGATGAAACAGTTTGTAGTGCCTCCCCCCGTTTGCAGTAGATTGAAACACTAAATATAAACCTGAATCTGTTATTCTGCAAATTGCTACAAACCGCCAACCATGTTAAGCACGCATCTAAAAAACGGTAAAATAAGAGTAGCAGACAATCACTCAGAAACCAGATGAAAAAGAGAATCAGCATTGCGCCTTTTCTTACAATCCCCACTGAGGAGGTGCAGTGCAGAAAAGACAGCATACATAGCACGGACAGATTTGCCACAGGATAAAAGTCTTTAACTGGCCCAGATCAAAGGAAAAGCCTCCATACTGGTCTCTTCTGCCTTAGCCGCAAATCAAGGCTAAGAGATTCCTCCCAGCAAACCTTTAGGGGTGTGTGGGCCACGGCCTGCCCAACCCAGGGAGCTCCCTGGACTCCAAGCAGGGTCGGCTTGGGCCCTCCAGTACGCTCGCCCCGCCTGGAGCTGAAGCCACTGACCGACTTGACAGCCGCTTCCTGCTTGTCCACTGCCAGGGCCCACGAATCGGTGGCCATGGTCCCGGAGGAGGAAGGCCGACTGGCGAAAAACACAACCGCACGCACAGCAGCACCAGCCCTGAACTCTGCAGGCGCAAGAACCACATTCACTCGGACCGGAAGCGGCGATGCGCGAAGGTGACGTCAGTTTCCGTCCGGGGCGAGACGTCACCGTCCGCGCGGCGCCACGCAGGGCCTAATATCGGGCTTCGCTTCCATTCGTCGTGCCCCGCTTCCTCTCGTCGTGCCCATACCCGGTTTTTCTGCGGACTTCCCCGGGAGCCACCTCATCGTGCCTGGAAATCCGTAAGTTCAATGGGGTGAAACTCGTAGACCTCACTTCTTTGCCTTACATCACTCTGAAGTAACCTAAATTTTATTTTTACGTCTGCCACTTCTCATAATAAATGTGTTAAGTTTCTGAGCTGTAAAGCCTTGCGCAAAGCAAAGTCCTAGGAGAAAACTATATGATGCCAGTTTCTGCTGTTAACGAACGAGATAACGTGTAAGACAGCAAAAAAGAAAGCGAAACCAAACGCCCTAAACCCCCATAATTCCACCACAAAAAACAAAACCAAAAAAGCCCCCAGCGTTTTCTTTACCTTCTGGGTCCTTCTAATTTCTGTACATATGCATCGTAGCACAGGTGTTTTACATAGTCCTAAACAAAGTACACATACAATTTTAAATTTGACTTTTTATACGGCTAAGTATTTTTTAAAGTCATTTGTCGATTTAATGTCATTGTAGTCCGTCAGTCTCATATCACGTAAATTACCTAAGTCCCCTTTCTCCCCGCCCGTTAGGGATATAGGTTTTTTCCATGTTTTATTATTAATTGATAACACTTAAGTGAACATTCCCACCCTGTCAAAAATCATCTTACTTGTTTGCTTCCAGTTTACTTTTTGTCTCTCCCCACTAAAATATTAACTCTTCAAACAAGAGCAAAGATCTTATCTGTCTTAATCACAGTTGATTGAAGAACCTAGAAAAGTGCATGGCACATGGTAGACACCCAATAAATATTTTTTAATGCATGGCTGAATAGACTAATGAAGATTTTAGTTCAGAATGTGTTACTCTAGGACACATTTCTAATCATTGCAACATTTATGTCAAAATGTATGAATGAGGGACTTCCCTGCTGGTCCAGTGGCTAAGACTCCGAGCTCCTAATGCAGGGGGCCAGGGTTTGATCCCTGGTCGGGGAACTAGATCCCACACGCATGCCGCAACTGAAAAAAAAAAAAAAAAAAAAAAAGATCCTGCATGCTGCAACAAAGATTCCACGTGCCACAACTAAAACCTGGCGCAGCTAAAATAAATAAGTAAATGAATATTTTTTAAAAAAGGATAAATTGTCAGTAAGCACAAGAAAAAGAGCTCATTAAAAATCATTAGTTATTAAGGAAATGCAAATCAAGGTCACAGTGAGATACCACTGCACACTGGATAGAATGGCTGAAATTAAAGATTGACCCACCATGTGTTGGTAAGGTTGTGGAATGTTAAAAAAAAAAATCAAAGGCACTTGTTAAAGATGATAATGCAAACTTTACTTAGGACCACCGCCATAAGTATAAGGACGACTGCAATGGGATTTTGCACCAGAGGAGAAAAATTTGGCTCAGTTCCAAATACAGCATGTGCAAGTGGAAATTTATAGCCAAGAAACAGGGGAGTGGATGGAAAATTACTAAGAGGAAACATCAAGGGTAAGGAGAGTTTTTGTTAAACTGATGTAACAGGATTCTTGCTGAAGACAGGCCAGGATGATCAGATGACACCTGGGAGATGGTGGAGGATGAAGAACCTGACCAGATATTGAGGGTGATCAGATATCAAGGGTGGGCGGTTCTTGTTAAAACTAGATTTTACAAGTGCACAGATGGTCCTAGGAGAAGTTTCAGGAGCCTGACTAAATGTTGGTCAAGCAAGGAAACTGTCAGGAGCAACTGGAACTCTCTTAAGCCTCTGGAGAGAAGGTAAAATGGTACAATGGTTTTGTATAACTGTTCTGCAGTTTCTCAAGAAGTTAAACCTATACTTACCCTGTGATCCAGCAGTTCTACTCCTAGTTACTATCCAAGAGAAATGAAACATAAAGACTTGTACACAAATGTTCACAGCAGATTTACTCATAATAGTCCTAAACTGGAAACAATACAAATGTTCATCAACAGGAGAATGGATAGGGGCTTCCCTGGTGGTGCAGTGGTTAAGAATCCGCCTGCCAACTCAGGGGACACGGGTTCGAGCCCTGGTCCGGGAAGATCCCACATGCTGCGGAGCAACTAAGCCCGTGCACCCCAACTACCGATCCTGCGCTCTAGAGCCCACGAGCCACAACTACTGAAGCCCGTGCGCCTAGAGCCCGTGCTCCGCAACAAGAGAAGCCACTGCAATGAGAAGCCTGTGCACCGCAATGAAGAGTAGCCCCCGCTCACCGCAGCTAGAGAAAGCCCATGCGCAGCAACGAAGACCCAACACAGCCAAAAATAAATAAAAGGAGAATGGATAAATAAATTTTGGTATATTTATTAAATGGAATACTTCTCAGCAATAAAAAGGAACAAACTACTGATACACATGATGAAATAGATGAATCTTACAGACATTATGTTGAAGGAAAGATGCCAGACACAAAAGATGCATACTGTATAATCCATTTGTATGAGTCAGTGTAAGCAGCTCTTTGCAGGAGACCGCCCTCAGCAGGAAGCCCCTTTTCTTGTCACTTTAGTAAAGCTGTATAGTAACTAACTTTTAAACCCAGCACCCCCATGCTCTACTCATCAACGGCCCAAGCACACCTTTCAAATCTTTTAGTCACAAAAAACCTTGCTTAACTTGTTGGTCCTTTCCACAGATCAAAGAAGTAGAAAAGAAGAATAAGTGATTAACAGATGACCAGATCTCTTCCCTAGCTTCCCCTTCAGTAATCTCCCAAATAAACTCTGTGACCAAACTGTGTGAACACGATCACATCTAGAGGAAGATCACAAGCTGAGGAGCCTGCACACAGTGGGGGATGGCGACGACCCATCTCAATGATTAACTGAGATTACTTCCCTCCTTCCCTTTAAAAGTTTCATGAGCAGAATCTTTGGAGGTGGTTTTTGGGATACGTTGAGTCCACCATCTCCCCAGATTGCTGGCATTCTGATTAAAGGCACTTTTCCTTTTTACCATTTGTTAGTATTGATTTTGTAAGCAGCAAGCAGCAGGACCCCCATTCGATAACAATGAAAATGTTCTGTTTTTTTTGTATAATGTTCTGTATCTTAATTGGAGTGATGGTTACACATGTGTGTACAATTGTCAAAACTCAGATTTATACACCTAATATTTGTGCATTGCACATCTATGTATAATGTCAGTTAAAAATAAAACAAAGCAATGTAATGAGAAAAAGTGTAAAAAATAGAGGTAGTAATAAATTTATTTTTACTTAAAAAAGTGGGGGGAGGGTAAGAATGTTTTCTCAGTTCTTAACTACTGATCAAAACAGAGGGCATGCACACATTATGCTTACAGAAGTAAGAATGCCAAACGCCATATTGTCTTCCCAAGTGACTAGTCTAATTTCCAGCACATCACCAATGGAGTTACTGCTTACAGACTACATTGTTTATTAGGAGACAGCGCCACAGTCTAACTCCACGTAAGGCAGCAACACTGAGGGAGACTGCTAGTTGGTTATCTAAGGGGAAAATGCTCCTTCTGTCTTACTATTATAACAATCACTTAAAAAAAAAAATCTAGATCTTGAGGCAACTATCCCTCTTACTCTTTTTTATCTCAAACACAGCAAAACTTTTCATGACAGTCAAAAGCAGCAATATCAAGACTCAATTTAAAGTTATTATGGAGGCAGAGTATCTTGCTTAGAACAAATATTGAAGTCTGGGTGCCCACTACCCTCTTTCCACTGCTGTTTCATTACGAAGTGCAGCTGCTCTAGCACTGAGAGGGTGATTCCTACATTGCTTCCACTGAAACAATTCCTAGAGATAAACGTGGTCTCTGGGGGAACTGAGGATAGGATTTTTCCTTGCATTTGATTTTAGGGTGCTTACTAAACAAATTTTTTAATTTATTTCACTGCCTGCACCTCTACTGGAAGGGTGAGTGGCATTTGTTTAATCCAGGTGAGTGTTCTCAGGGAGGTGCAGGCTGAGGCTCCAGCTGGGACAGTGAAACCAGCCAGCCTGTTTGGAGCAGCTCTGGGCAACAGGGAACCCTCTGCCAAGCCTGCCAATACCCTGGTCAGCTGAGGTTTTTATCCCTAAAGGACAGCATCCCGCTGGTAGCCACTGAGAATCCCATTCCTCTTCAGATCCGAGACCAACAAGAAGGGCACGTTCTCATGAAGCTGCGAACTAGACAGCCTATCCCGAGTCGTATTCAGTTAAACTGGGCAGATGACAACAAGAGCTAACATTTTAAAAATGCATCCTACATGATTTACTTGAATTTTCACAACAATCCTGTTTTCTCCATTTTACAAATAAGGAAATTGACGTTCAGAGAAGTTGACTTTCCAAGACCATATGGCTTAATAAGTGGCAAATCTGGGCAACCGAATTCCAGAAAACTCGGCGACAAAACCCAAAACCAAGGGCGGAGTGAGGGGCAGGCTTTCTTGGGACCTCTTTACTCAAGTTTCGAGCCGTGACGGTATCCGATTGGCCGAGGCCGGGCGCTCCAGCCAATCAGAGGTGGGCAATAGCCCTGCCCCGGGCACTTTCTAACTGGGCCTTTGGGCCCGAATCCCGGCTTAGATGCTGACTGGGTGAGCTTGCACTGCGCCTAGTTTGGAACTGCTGGGTCACATGATGACTTCGTCTATATCAGTGAATTGTATGTCCCGTTGGCAGGGACCTTACCTCTTGATCCCGAGCATTTCGCACATAGCAGAGACACAATAAACAACTGTTGAATTAGGGAGTGAACGTATCAGTAAGTCAATTAAGGGTCGGCAAAGAACATCTCACGATCGTGCCTGATTCTGTGGCGCCATCATGTGTTCTGAGCCGAGGCGTGCGGGCACTCGCATTGCTTACGCTTGCGGTGGGGGTGGGCACGATAGGATAGCGGCTCTGCTCTGGAATGACTGCTCTTTCTCCCTCGTGATGCCTCTGTGTACCGGAAGTGACGGGAAGGGGAAGAGGAATGCCGTTAAGATTCAGAAAATAATTTAGAAATAGTGGCAGGAGCCAGACCAAGTTTGTATTTGGCCCGCAAAATTCTAATGACTAATTTATAAAGATCAATTTGTAAAAATTGTATGAAAAAGTGATTGGGGATAATTTTTACAGAAAATTTGTAAAACATACTCCACTGTTAACACACATTAACAAAGCGGCAACACGCCTGCTGACAGCTAGGAATTCAGTGATGACTGACTACACACCTCCTACCCTTACTGGACTTCACCTCAGGGAAGACAGACGCTAAACAAGCAGTTCCAAACATACACATATTTGTATATGAGGCAAATACAGCCTAGCGGTTAAGAAGGTGGGTCCTGGAGCCAGACTGCCCAGGCGTGTAGCCTGCCTTGCTACTTCTGACCTGTATGTAGTGGGACACATGACTTACCCTCTCTGTGCCTCTGTCCTCATCTGTAGAATGGGAATCATAACACATTTGTTGTCAGGAGTAAATAAGCTATCTATATAGACCCTTTGAAAGTCACCTGACGCAGTAATGTCAATAAGGGAAGTGGGGACTCCCCTTGTGGTCCAGTGGTTAAGACTCCCGTGCTTCCAGTGCAGGGGGCACGGGTTTGATCCCTGATCGAGGAACTAAGATCCCACGTGCTGTGCAGTGTGGCCAAAAAAATAAATAATAATAAGGGAAGTACAGGCACCTGTACAGGGCACCCTGGAGCTGATGACAGGGGACTGAGGCACACGTTCCTGAAGAAGTGGGTTTTACCATTGAAAAAGGAAGGACTAGGAGGAGTGAGACAGGAGGAAGAACTGGGAGAAGAGTTCCAAGTAGAGGCAGTTGATGCACCCGGTCACTGGTTGTTTGGGGCCCACTTGGCAGAGGGGAGGGGTTCCGCCTCCAGGCTCCTCTCCCCACACGGAGTACCGAAATCTCTGGTGCTCTGCTGAGAGGGGGGACTTGAAAGAGACAAGGACTGTGGAACAGGAGGTTGGCCACGGGGGATGCCCTGGGGTGGCGTGAAGAAAGTATCCTCTGAACTTCTGCTCTGCTCCCTGACCACCTGCAGCCTCTGAGGACTCCCGTTTTGAGTTACCTTCTCTCTTTCCTCATGCCCATCTTAGCTAGAATCCTGGAGGTGAAACATTCTTTTTTTTTTTTTTTTTTGAAACATTCTTAACCTCATCCATACGTCCTGGCAGTTTCTTTGAATTTTTGTCCCTGCTTCAAAGTGGGCTGGCTGGGGGAGGAAATAACGATCTCAAAATGAGAAACTGGAGAGGGAAATGCACAGGATCACCAACCTCTCCGCGGCGTGGCCTAGCACAAAAGCAAATTTTGGCGAGGGTGGAATTGGAGCAGAGTACAAGGGGGGAAGTAAAGCAAGTGACGCTAGAGACCTGAGGTGCCTTATCTGGAATGCCTACTACATAGATGTGTCAGATGTATATACACAACAAGTTACACGGTTTGCACTTAAGGAAAATGGAAAGTAATGGGGGGCTTAAGCAGGAGAGTGGGAAAATCAGACTCAAATGTTACAAAGATCACACTGGCTGCTGTGTGACAAATGAACTAGAGGAAAACCCAAGTAGAGGCAGGAGCACCTGTTAGGAAGCCAGTGTAGTAGAACAGATGACAGTGGTGATCTAGACCAGGGTCTAAGCTAACTTAAGACTATTTGGCATTTCTCCAATTGCAGAATTCCAAGGATGCTGGAAGCCTATGGATGAGAATGTAACAGTTGTAAAGACTCAAAAAATGTGTACTAGTACTTCCAGGAGAGTTCCATTTAAACAGCCCCCCTCCCCAACCCTGCTTCCTCTGGAAGTAGCTAGCTGTAGTCCTGCATAAAAGAAATATCTGAAAAAAAAAAAAAAAAAGGAAGATCTGCCACCCAAGCACCTCTGCCTATGAGGTATGGAGAAAGCAGAGACTATAAGTGTCTCACCTGAGCAGCTGACATCCCGGACAGCGACCACTCTCAGGCTTCATCTAATATTTTTTCTCCACCTACTCCTATTCCCCATTTTACAATTAGGACTACTAAGGAGAAGCCCCTTGCTCTGCTGAATAATAATGCCAGAACAGTTTCTAAGCCAAAGCAGAAGCATCCAACAACAGGGGCTCGAGAAAGAGAGGACAGAAGGTAGGAGTGTGACAAATATCCTCCAAGCAGATCCCCACCTGCCCTCTTAACTTCCCACTAGGTGTTTGAAGCTCTTCCGGGAAAGCCCTGTTCCAGACTCAGGATTAGGAAAGCAGGAAAGCAGGGTACTGGAGCCTCCTAGCATCAGCCCTACAGGTTCCCTCACCTCCACTGTGTCATTTTTGGAAGATGCTGCAACCTGAGTCAGACAACAGAATAAAGAACATTTATTCTCAAGCAGAAAAGCAAAGTCAGATAAAACTGCAGGGGGTTCCTAAGAACCTGTTTTCTATGTTCAGGATCAAGAGAAACCTGAAGAGGGCCTCTGAAATTTACAATAGGTTAGGGGTGTTGGTGAAGAAGGGCCAGTCCCTTCTTGCAAAGGTGACAGGCCTGACATCATTCATGAGTCATTCATTCATGACTCAACCCTGATGTCATTTGTTCTTTCCAAACCTTCCCTTTGGATTTCTCCCCAGAATTATTTGTGTATAGTGTGTCTAAATTTTAAGAGCCACAGATTCTTTTTGGAATAACAACAGTAAGCAGGTATAAGTCTACCATTCCTCCTCTGCAGCACCCCTCCAGTCCATTTCTTCTTCTTTTTTTCTTTTTTTGGCCATGCCACCTGGCATGTGGGATCTTAGTTCCCTGACCAGGGATTGAACCCACGCCCGCTGCAGCAGGAGCGTCAAGTCTTAACCACTGGACTGCCAGGGAATTCTCCATTTCTTCTTTTGTGTTCTCAATACAACCAGTGACATCCTGGCACTTACTGTGTGATGGGACCGATGTAATAATCTTCTAACTGGTTTCTCAGATGCCAGCCTTTTCCAGCTCCAGTATATCCTGTATATCTCTGCTAGACCATTTTTCCCAAAACCCCATTTCTTCACTTCCTGTGATCCAAGAATCTATGACAATTCACTACTAAATCCAAATACTGTTCAAATAATCAAATCTCATTTTCTACCTAACAAGACTTTTCTCTGCCCATGTGGCAAGGCTGCTCCCTTCACTACCCTTCCAGTGTACTGCATTAATCCTAGTGAAGTTGCTTTGGTCTTAATAGGGCCTCATCTGCCTAGGCCACTCTTCTTGTCACTTGGAATCCCACCACTTTTCTCTCATAAGCAAACTCAACCCCTTCATGAAATCTTCTCTAACCTCAGAAATCCTTACCTTCTGAATACCAGACACTGTGAATGAAACAACCTTCACGTTAAATAATAAACAAGATGGGAACAAAAAAGGGAGAAGACCTGTTTCCAAGCCCTATTTGTATTCCTTTCCTAGGACTAGAAAATCGAATGTAAGGCCTTTGTAATGCAGGCATCTACCTTCTTTCTGATTAGTTAGCCAGCATACTCTGGTTTACCAGCAGGAAAAACAGGAATGTAAGGAGCCCTCTGGCAACTGAGTAGGGCCCTTGGCCTATGGTGACATCCCAGCTGCTTATGTTGAAGCAATGTCAACTCTGAAATGGAATAGTAGTATCAGGTGATGACTAGTCTATGGAATAATACATAAATCTTCACTAATACCAGCAACCAAAACCTGCTGTTTTCTTCTTATACTCAGAAATGATGTCTTAGTAACATGAACATGTCATAATTCAGTTAAACATCAATAAAGAATACATTAATGACTGATTAGTTCTTACGCATACAGCCAATGAACACTCCAAAAAAACAATAAAATCCATTGTTTATGGATAATGAACATATCCAGAATTTTCCACTGGGCCCAAATCTCCTTTTCTCAAGCAAGTTTCTTTTTGTAGGGCACAGTTTATCATTCCATACATAGGAACTTACTAAAATCAGCAGAAGAAACTCTGGGGACTGAAGCTCAAGGGCTCCATACATTTTTACATCACTGATGTCTCAAAATGGCACAAGGTCACAGAAGCAGCTATGGACCATTACGCCCTAGAGGCTAAGCACTGGCAGGAATGAACATGGGCTGCAGTGACACTGGGGGGACTTTCCAGAGCCATCCATACAGTGAGTCTTTCTTACCTTTTAAAAAGACACATACTCGTTTGGGAGTTTCTCCCCAGGAAAATACATTTAAACTCAAAACACTGCATAAACTTCATAAACTCCATAAAACCCATCCAGTGAGTTCTTAGGGGTCTAGCCCCAGATAAGGAACTGTTAATCTAGATTTCTACCAGATACCCATTTACTCCTACTATTGAAGAGTCTGAAGCACATCGCTTCCCATTTTCCTGCTTAGATTTAGGGCTACTCAGTAGATAGGTTATACATGTTGTGAGAAGGTGGGATGTACTCGGCCTGCAGCCTCAGGAGTCCACACTCCTTTAATTATTGCCTTTGTTTTAAGTTATTCCAGGGTTGGTCCACAGGACTTTGGGGGGGTTGGAGGGGGCATAAAATTTCTTCCCTTCTTACAAGACTCCCTAGGTGGGTCAGAGTTGGCCAAAAGTACAAACAAGACTCAACACAGTCAAGTGCCCCCAGGGGAATGTGGCAGGACTGACAGTCTGCGGTTCTCTCTGTAGCATCTGTAACGTCAGATTAGGGAAACCACCTGGGAGGCTGACATTGGCCCCTTCCCTTCCCAGGAGACAAATCTGGCCCTAAAACACAGAAATGTCTGCAAGGAAGGTCTGGGATTGGAATAGTTCTCATCACAGAAAATCCCTCTTTCAGGCCTGGTCCTAGATAAAGTGGCCCTTCCGTATCGAAGTCAAAGAGCTGAAGAGGACTCTCAGCTGGGGTTTCATATTGCTCTTGTAACTCAGTTTCATCTCATCTTTGCTCTGTCACTCTGTGGGTACCAACAGCTTTGGCCAGGTATGAGGAAGTGTCCATTACTATTATTTGCTCTGACTGCTCTGCACAAAGATGCCAAGTAAGGGTGGAGCAAAGGCCTTGGCAGTTGCTCTTGCCTTGGACAGATGAATGGCTGCAGTCCACCTTGTCCCTTAGTTGCACCTGTTTGTATTCCAAGCACTGTGAACGCAGATATTCAGAATCCCTTTATAATCAAGATGCCTAAATTCTGAAATCATTCCCCAGCTCTGATAAAAAACTTGCCTTCTGTGATCTGGAGGCAAAGCAAGGATTTCTGACTACTGCTGATCGCTTCTGGAGCCCTGAGACTGGCCATTAGCAACTTGAAACCACAATTTTCACTGAGGATCCAAACCTCAGAGCACCTTTTATTTGCTTAGGGCTACTAAACGGTCAAGGTGATGTTAGGGATGTAAAGAAGATGCTGCAAGTGCCCACAAGATCAGGTTTTGTGGCAAGCCAGGACCACCACTAATTCTCCACGATGACGTCTCCACAGGACTTGCTCAAGCACAAGCACAGTTATCAGATGTGCATTCTGCACAGATTGCACCCGCTGAGAAGAACAAGTCATGGTCTGCAACACAGACTTGTGTACACCAGAGATCCCAGGTTGGCATTGTGGTTCATGCTTAGCAAATCTTCCTGCTCTGGCCATCAGGACAGCGGGGACCGACAACACTCAGACGAGCTGTCCCAACCCAAATCCAAAGCAGCAGCTCGCAGGTCTCCTCTGCTGTTTCATGCCACACTCCAAACACGATGACTGGCTTACACACCTAAGCTACTCGGTCTCTCTCTGTGTTCCCTCTTCACCTCTACTCTGTCACTTTCACAAGGGCTGGAGGCTGGCCTGAACAATTCTAAGCAGAGAACAGGCCGGGGCTGCCACAAAGGCTCCTGAGCAAGTGATCAGCCACAACATCTAGGTTAGCGTAATGATGTGGGAAAACGCTGGCCAAAAAAAAGACGGAATTTCCAAAAGGTAAATTTCTATGTATTCATGCCTAATCTTCAAAAGTTGTGTAAACAATTTTTTTCTACCTTCCCCCATCACTTGTACAATTTTTGTCAAGTCCAAACGTAATTTAAAATGAGGTAGGTAGTTTCTCTCTACTCGTGCCTTCATCTTTGTGTTGACTGTTGAGGCCTGTGCCATGAAAGCACTAGTGTCCCGTGCAGGGGGAGCACCAAGGGTGGCACCAGTGACTGCAGCAGCTTCTCAGTTGGCTATTTTCTCAATCTCGTCCAAGTCATCTGTGTCCAGTCTTTCTATTTTCTTATCTGGGGGAAAGAAAAGAGAATTCAAAGAGAGACAAACATGGGGTTACAGAGACACACACTCAGGCAAGGGACAGCACAGCAGGGAGGGAGGAAACACAGGTCTCTGCTACCTAGGAACGTGCTGTGCCTCTGGCCACAGAGATCCTTCACTGAACCCCAAAGGCTTTCAGTGACTGAGCAAGGGACACGGACAGCACAGCCAGAGCCCCAGGCCCCTCAGCCTGGCCGGGGGGACTGTCATTCAAGTCCCTGAGCCCTGAGCTCTCCAGGTGTGCTCTTTGAGAACTTCCACATTGTAGGGAAGGAGGGGAATGGGACAGAGACAAAGGCCTCTCTCGGGGCCACAGGAAAACCTACCCGTCACCCTCCCCTCCCGCCCTGGACTTGCCCCTGTAAGGTAAGGGCCCAGCAGGGGACACTCCCAGGGACTCACTGAAATGCTCCTGGATTCTGTTCAGGATGTTCATGCTGTGCTTGCTGTCCACCATGTTCACGGCCAGGCCCCTCTTGCCAAAGCGGCCGGTGCGCCCGATCCGGTGCAGGTAGGTCTCGTTGTCCGGGTTCCCATCCTTGTCCACGGGAAGGTCAAAGTTGATGACGACAGACACCTGTTCCACATCGATACCTGCATGAAGGAGAGTTGGACAGGAGTAAGGATGGGAGACAGAAATCACTGTCGTCCACAGTCAGGCCTACACACACCAACCTCAGGTGGAAGGAACAGTCTGGGATGGGCCAGCTCTGGGATTCAGACAAAGGGGCAGGTAGCAGAACCCAGAGGGAGAAAACAGAACTGTGGCAGGTGCTGACCAAATTATGAAATCAGCCATCAGGCTCCAGAGAGCCTCTGCTGGATACCAGTATCTGGAGAAGCAGCTAAAGCCTCACTGGGGGCCCCAAGAAGAGCAGGTGCCGTTCTAAGCCACCAAGTCAGGACTCCTGGCTTCTGTGAAAGTTCTCCTCTGCTGAGGGAATACAAACAGGCTCTTCTAGAAAACAGGATCTCTCGCAAACCACCGGAGTGTCCCGCAGACGAGGATCTCTCCCGCTACCCCGAGCCTGCAGACCAGGACACAATCTCTGCTCACCGCGGGCACACACGTTGGTGGTGACCAGAACCTTCTCTTTGCCCTCTCGGAAGCGCTCAATCACTGCAGCCCTCTGCTCCACCACCATTTCACCACTCAGCAGAGCCACCTGGTGGCCTTCTTTTGAGAGCTCTGCTGCCAGCCAACTAGCTGTTTTGCGGGTCTGGAGTGAAAAGAATTGTTTTAAGGGAAGATACCTGTAAAAAAACAAATGAAGACACCTGCAGAAAAGTGGCTTGTTGCCATTAATATATATGAAGGCTCTACTGAGTTCAGTCAGCAGGTTAGGCATAAAGTTTCTGAATATTTTTTAGCCATGTGATTTTTTTTGGATAAATTCCTTCAATGATCTTAGTGTTTATCTATAAAGACTGGTTCGAGCCAAAGGTCTTCATTCCTAAATACTCTATATTATTAAAACTTTAAAATTATTTTCCTGGATGTTATTTGGAGGTCTTTTTCCCAAGTTATCTCTAAGAAGTGGGACCAAAGAAGGTTTAGCTCTTCAGTCTTCCCCTTACAACTCATTACAACCTGCGAGAATATGTCCTGGGGCAGATGGAGGTGATTCATTTCCTTTCCAGCCACAGGGAAGGAACCTGGTCCCCCAGCACGAAGTGGAGCTGGCTGAGAGGGAGGGCGCAGGGCCACACCCTCCAGTGGAGCTCCTCCCCCCAGGCCTCCTCCTGCTGCCGCGGCTACTCACATGGCAGAAGATCATGGCTTGAGCAATGGTGATGGCCCCGTAGATATTACACAAGGCCTGGAACTTCTCATCTCTGCTATTGCACAGGACGTAATACTGCTTGATGGTGTCCAGTGTCTCCTCCTCGCGCTTCAGTTTGATGATGTTTGGGTCTGGGACCACTTTCTGGGCAAATTTCCAGACAGAGTCTTCGAAGGTGGCAGAGAAAAGCAGCATCTGGCAGTTCCTGGGAAGCATCCTGCAAGGGAAGGCCCAGGTGTTCGACATGACCCCGACCGAGTGTTTCACTGGAAGGAACAGAAGCACAGCCTCCCCAGGCTTGGATGACCTGCGTCCCCAGGAAGGTGGCAAAGCAGGGAGGAGCACTGCAGGGAGGAGGGAGGAGCAGACGTGGAGCAGGGACGGCTGGTGGTAGAGTCCCTAAGTCTCCTTCCTCAACCCAGGCTGGGGGTATGGTCAGTGTGACATGGAAATGGCCCACCAAACAAATGCCTCTGAAAGCTGCAGAGTAAAGAACCTGGCAGGGGCGAGAAGAGGAGGGTGAAGTAAAAGGAGATGATGCTGCAGATCAGGAGGCCGAGAAGTTCCTCCTGGCTCATGAGTTCCTACCTCTGGATGCGGATGCTCTGATCTTGGTGGCCCTGAGTAGCTATCATCACGTCAGCCTCATCCAGAACAAACACCTTGATCTTCTTGGGGTCAATGAACTTGAGCTTGGAGCACCAGTCCAGAACGGTCCCAGGGGTGCCAATGACAATGTGCTCACTGATCTTCTGACCTCTTTCCACTGTGGAGACAAGATGTGTTCTGTGCGTACTTCCATGGCAAAGCCAGCTCTACTCTCTGAGTAATTCTAAAGCTACGATGTATTTTAAAGCAATTCTTTTGATGTTTGCATTCATATTTTAAGGAAAGGTTAGGATAGCACTACAGTATTTAATGGACATACATACACAAAACAGTAATGCTGAAAAGATTTGGTAAGAGTATAAACAATGAGATGAAAATGGTATTCTTTTACATTCTCTATAATCATCAATCCTCTTTCAAGGATTTCTTATCTTTATGTCTTCTCTGTCAACATCATTCTCCCTTGCCTGGGTTTGCATTTCTTCACAAGTAGACTTTTTCAAAGCTCTCACTCCAGTATACTCTGCCTCTCAGTTCTCCCAGCATCTATGTCAAATGAGTCAGTTGCCTTTACGTGCCCCTTTCCCAGGTCAGTAAATAAGATTCATTATGAAAGGTTTTGTCTTTTCCAAGAAACAAACTGCCTCTCTTAGAGTGCTTCCCCAGACTAGGCCTGGCACAGCATGGCACATTCTTGGCCCTGTGCAGCCTGCAATTGAGAATTTGGCTCATTTTGGGTTAGATGGTACTTACTGATTCAATTTTTAGTCCTTTAATTACAGTATAACCTTAACCAAATACATACAAGCTCCCATAAAAGTCACAGCCAAGGGACTTCCCTGATGGTGCAGTGGTTAAGACTCCACGCACCCAATGCAGGGGACCCAGGTTCAATCCCTGGTCGGGAAACTATATCCCACATGCATGCCGCAACTAAGAGTTCACATGCCACAACTAAGGATCCCATGTGCCGCAACTAAGGAGGCTGTGAGCCGTAACTAAGATCCAGTGCAACCAAATAAATATTAAAAAAAAAGTCACAGAGAAAATTTTGCCTTAACACGAATGTTGAGTCAATTTAAAGCTAACAAATGCTCCTCTTTACTTCAGTTAACAAACCAATTACTGCCCTCCACAAACAAATACTCAGAATCCTCTGTCTTTCTAACTCAGATACAAACTGCAATATTTTAGATGTCTTAAGACATCTAATCTAGACTTAGATTTTCTACTAAGCTTTATTGTCGTATTTACTTTTCTCTTCAGAACTGACATAAGAGGACTTCCCTGGTGGCGCAGTGGTTAAGAGTCTTCCTGCAAATGCAGGGGACATGGGTTTGAGCCCTGGTCTGGGAAGATCCCACATGCCACGGAGCAACTAAGCCCGTGCGCCACAACTACTGAGCCTGCGCTCTAGAGCCCACGAGCCACAACTACTGAAGCCCCCGTGCCTATAGCCTGTGCTCCGCAACAGAAGAAGCCACTGCAATGAGAAGCCCACACACTGCAACAAAGAGTAGCCGCTGCTCGCTGCAACTAGAGAAAGCCTGTGCGCAGCAACAAAGACCCAATGCAGCCAAAAACAAATAAATAAATAAACAAATTTTTAAAAAAAAGAAGTGACTTAAGTTGGCGTTAGGACATGTACAGCAAGTGGACTTCTGCCAGTCATCAAGTCACAGGTTTGTGTTAAAGATCCAGAGGACTCAACCAAGATTCCAACGAATTTATAATTACTTAAATATTGTAGTTTGTTGTAAAACAAGCAAAAGTAGAAAGAATGGATAAAGAAAAAAGAATAATAAAAGCATCTCCCAGGGTTAATTGCCATGAACATTCTAGAACACTTTTGCTCTTCCAATGAAGAAAAAAATCAGGCTATTTTTAAAGTAATTGGTCTGCTCAAAAAGTCAAATGTAACATAGTGGAGGGAATGTGAGGCGACTATTCTAGACTGAAAGAAAGAGATATAACAACCAAATGCAATGCATATACACTGACTCGGTCTTGGTTCAACAAAAAAGACATAAAGAAACACTTCTGGGACAATTAGGGGGAAATGAAATGGACTAGATGTTAGTTATTAAAAATGTGTTATTTTCTTGGCTGTGATAAGGGTATTGTGGATATGCTGCAGAATGTTCTTACTATGAAGTGCACACTGAAGTA
This sequence comes from Delphinapterus leucas, assembly GCF_059928025.1. Taxonomy (NCBI): domain Eukaryota; kingdom Metazoa; phylum Chordata; class Mammalia; order Artiodactyla; family Monodontidae; genus Delphinapterus; species Delphinapterus leucas. The sequence goes on from NC_143148.1 coordinate 47,818,267, forward strand.
CTTAGGAATAAAAAGCCACAGTGTCTACAATTTACTTTCAAATGATTCAGCAAAAAAAAAAAAAATACGGACACATATACAGATAAAGCAAATATGGCAAAATGTTTACTTTTCGAATCTAGGTGGAAGGCACATGTGTTCATTGTATTATTTCAACTGCATACATTTTGAAATTTTTCAAAATAAAAAGTAATTAGCTTAATTAACAAGGATCACATATTCATACTCACATTTATTGCCACGAACAGCATAAGCTAGCTTCAGTTCAGGGTAAAATTTGCCCATCTGCTCAATCACTTTTCCCGTTTGAAGAGCGAGCTCGTAAGTTGGGGAGAGGCACAGACACTGGTAGGGAAAGAATGCAGAGAGAATTCTGACACTCACTATTATGCAACAGGGAATTACCATTAGAACTTAATGATTCCTCCAGCTGAGGCTGAAGCAAAGAATATATAAAGTGCCCACCATTTGACTCTTTAAGCTGCAGAGTCATAAGCTGTAATTCTCAGGGGTCAGAACTCTGGCTCGGTAAAGACACTTGAGAACAGCTATTGGCCACTGGAGTACCAAAAGCCCCATGTGAGTAGGGACCTGAAATTCCAATTGGAGATAAGCTTCCTTTTCTGTTACTCAGAAGGTTCTCAGAAGTTCCTAATGGATGATAGTTGTAGATTAAGGAGGTTTTTCTTGCAACTAAAGAAGCCAAGCCTATCAGCAGTATCCCAGGACTGGCAAATCATCAAAAGAGGAACAGGATTTTTGTTATTACTGGAAGATCAACCATGCTGTTTGTGGTCAACTTACGGGGTTCTAGTTTATGTGAAAAGTAATACAAAGCTCAGCTTTTAATCCATCAAATGGCATTTCCCTTCCAGCTATGAGTTAGAAAACCCAAATTCACCAAGCCCTTACCTGGGGGTATCTGTTTGCAGGTTCTACTTGGCTGAGCATGGCCAACACAAAGGCAGCTGTTTTACCAGTACCAGACTGAGACTGGGCTATTAAGTTCTGTGGGCTGCACAAGAAAACAAACTGTTTAGGAGTATAAATCTCATGCATTCTTTCAGTGAATAAAAATGAAGCATAAAGCTTAATTAAAGAATGAATATTCCAACTTAATTTACAGAAGGAGGCCTTGGATTCTGTAGTAAAGTTACATACGCTAGCTTCACAAATAGAAGATTTTATGCTTTTGATGTGAAGTACTCCTTCCTTATCTTTTATCTATTCTTGACATAGCAGTGAGTGATTCTTTTAAAATGTGAGTCAGCTCATGTCACTCTTCTGCTCAAAAACCTTCCAATCACTCCAGATTTCATTCACAGCAAAAGTTAAAATTCTTCTAATGCCATACAAGGTCGCACCTGATGTGGCTCCCCACTAGCTCTCTGTTCTACCACCTCACCACTGCCCTCCCCCTTCCTCACTCCACTCCACCACAATGGCCCTGGGGCTGCTCTGGAAACATGCCAGCCATGCTCTCGTCTGAGGGCTTCTGCACCGGCTATACAGTGCCTGGTACTACTGTCCCCAGATGATAACATGCCAACTCTCTCCTCTCCTTCAAGTCTTTGCTCAGATATCACCTATTTAATGAGATTCTACCCTAACTACTTGATTTAAAATTGCAACCTACTTTGAAAAGCCTTAAAAAAGATGTACTGGTAGATGGATACATGATAAGGCATAGTAAATAGTCACAGTAAAATGTCACTGAAAGAATCTAGGAGGTGGGTATATATAGATATTCACTATAAAATCTTTTCAACTTTTCCATAACAAAACGTTGAGAGTAAAACTGCAGTCAGGTCCTTGGTATTCCCAATCCCCCCATCATGCTCTATTTTTCTCCTTAGCACTTATCACCTTTTTAAAAAAGAACTTTATTGAGATATAATTCATATACCATACAATTCATCCATTTAAAGTATACAAGTCAATGCTTTTTGGTATATTACATTAATGAGTTTTTTAAATTGTGGTAAAATAGATAATATAAAATTTGCCATTTTAAAGTGTACAATTCAGGGGCATTAATTATATTTACAATCTATCACCTTTTAACAGACTATATATTTGATTTATTTTTAATAAAAATATATCATCTATACTCCAAACTAGAATGTAAGCTCCTTGTGAGCAAGGATTTTGGTCTGCTTTGTTCACTAATGTATCCAAGTGCCTAGAATAGTATCTGTTACAAACCAAGCCCTCAATAAATATGTTAGTGAAGAAAAAGTACTAGAAAATTCTCTCAGATCTCTTCTAACATTGACAATCTAACACTGAGCATCTATGAAAGCATCAAGATCCATAAATACAAGTGGCAAATGTGAAACAATCTAATAAACATTCAATTTATTCATTTTTAAGTATGCTCAAAAGACATTATCCATCTTGAAAAATACATTATGACACAGAACAAAAAAAAACTTTGAGAAAATACAGACCTAAAGTATCTATTTTCAGACAAATAGGGAAAGGGGGATTTAGGATTATATGCAGTACAAATTTAGATAATCATATGTGATGTAGGGATCAGTTTTTATAAAAAGTTCCTCATGCTCTAGAACCTTGTTGCTCAAAATGTGGTCTGACACCAGCAGCACCAGCAACACTGGGAAGCTTATTAGAAATGGTGAACCTCAGTCCCCACCTCAGACTTACTGAAATCTGCATTTTAATAAATTCCTATGAGATTCAAACACCTGTGAAAGAGTAAGAAGCACTGCACCAGAAAATGACCTTAGCAATTGTACTATTCTGGTCTCCTAGAACCCTGTTTGGTTTTTGTCTTCTACATTTGACACATATATTTTACTTATCCATATAATGAAATCATGGTGTATATAAATGATATAAATGTATTTACCAACATAGAAATATTATTATGTAATTATCGTATCAAAAAAACATTTAAACATTTTATATGGTTCCTTTAAGAAAAAAGTATACATATGCAAGTTTACATAGAAAAACATCTAGAAGTCTCTACTCCAAATATTAATAGTGTAGGGGAGAGGGAGATTACAAATTATTTCTTTTTTCTTATTTTTCACTGTTTTCCAACTTTTCTAAAATGAGCATGTATTACTACTAGTATAGTTTTTTAAAATAATAAAAGTTAAAAAAAAAAACATGGGAGGTTAAAAATGGGATAGAGTTGCATTAGGACACGTACGGCTCAGCAAGCATTAAAGGCAATGCGTTCTCCTGTATCTTCGATGGACGGTTGAAGCCCATGGCGTAGACTCCCTGGAGAAGCTGTGGTTTCCTAGAAAAACAGTTAAAGATGAAAGTCACAGTCTCTTTCGTTAAGGAAAGAAGCCACATATCTAGCTAACAGTACTAGAATTGTGAACTGGACACAATGTATGAGTGCAGCTAAAGCTTTTACAAATTACCTAGAAATTTTACTTACTAGCCCAAAGCAGCTAAATTCTTTTATTAAACTTGTGTTAACTAAAAATGTTCTGTAGTGATGAAAAAACACTTGTAACAGGCCTAGGATTTCTATCTAAACACAAAGGGGAGAGACAGAAAGTAGATACTCACAGCCGAAGCTCCTCGAAGGACTTCACTGAGTAGAGCGGGGAGTTTGGATCCCGCTGCAGAACTTCCACTTGGTTGGTGTTATCGACAAGGTTGCTTCTGATCAGCTTGTTGAGTAAGGACTGGGCGGCTCTGTCCTCTGTCAGGAAAAAAAGAGTGTGAAGATTTTAAAAAGTCCATGAAATCCAGCGTGATGATCTCATCTGAATTCAGCTGCCATTGGTATTTTAAGCAATAACATGCATTTGTACTGGGGCTCCTAATTCAAGGTATAGCTTAGTTTTGATTTATAAATGCATTTAAAATAGTTTTATTAAAGGGAAAAATTATGATACTCGTATCATCTGTTGGGGCCTCATATTCTTCTCCAGAACTCTATTCCTAACAACTATCCTTTCTTGAGGTTACTGATTTCTCCTATCCAAACCCAAATATTTACTCCCCAATTTACACTCAATATAAATTTAAAATTATGAGCTTAAGGGACTTCCCTGGTGGCGCAGTGGTTAAGCATCCGCCTGCCAATGCAGGGGACACAGGTTCGATCCTTTGTCAGGGAAGATCCCACATGCTGTGGAGCAACTAAGCCCGTGCGCCACAACTACTGAGCCCACGTGCCACAACTACTGAAGCTTGTGTGCCTAGAGCCCATGCTCTGCGACAAGAGAAGCCACCACAATGAGAAGCCCGCGCACCACAGCGAAGAGTAGCCCCCACTCGCTGCAACTAGAGCAAGCCCACGCACAGCAACAAAGACCCGATGTAGCCAAAAATAAATAAATAAAATAATAAAATAAAATTATGAGCTTAAAAAACACATCACAACAATGGAAAAAAAACCAAATTAACAAAGTCTGTATCTTGATGTTGGATAAGCTGTTCATTAAATGTGTCAAAATACCAACAAATATATATAATTTTATTAGGAAATGGTGACGCAAGTTAAAATTTCTTTTATAAAGACCAATACAAGATAATCATTCAGGGAATATTTCCTGCTGCTGCTGAAGTTTATCAGTTGTTCAAAGTAAAATTTCTCTAAAATGTAAAGAATTAGAATCCCTTTACCAATGACTATGTTGAACTTTTTATTAGCTCTGTGACTCCCATTAAAGTCCAGCCGAGTAAGGTGTAAAAATGAAACCTCGTAACATTCCATTCTCTTAGACTGTAGAACTTCATGTATATGTAACTCTAGGCTAAGTTACCTTTCTCTTCTTCATCTGCCTTCTCTGCATTAGCATTGGTCTTGACCACAGCACCTTTATCAGACACAAAGCGGCCGTCATTCAAAATCACATCCCATACCCAACAGCTGAGACAATTCAAATTCTATGAGACACTAGAAATGTAAAGGCCTGGGGAGCAAAAAAATAAATGAGGAAACCAAGCCACAGATAAAAACATTTTATTGTTCATATATAAACAAAGGTATGAAAACTGTCGCTTATATTTCAGTTCTTTCCAAGTTCTCTCACTTTACCTCAAAAACTAATATTAATCCCTCACAGCATCAATATTTCTCTCATGTTACAGAAAGATGGTTACAGCAATGACCAAAACCACCTTGATGCTCAACAGAGCATCTATGCAAATCATATTTCGTCAATATACAAACACCATAGTGCCATTAAGACTCTTTGTATATAAATTGTTGATTAATAGAAACATATATTCAATGTTGTAGTTCTGTAAAAACATACAGAAAAATAATTCAGAGTGAGGTGTTACAGTTTCTCCCCTATAATGTTAAATACATCAACAAAAATTCAATGGACATCTTAGGTTTTTGGTAGATACGATTTCAGAATAATTACAATAGGTTAACCCTCAGGTTGTTCATACTTTGTCTATCTCATCTCAAATTGAGGAATATTTTAAAAAACAAATAATCATTGGCAGTATATTTTCATGGTTAGTAATACACTTTATAATTTATAAGCCAATTAGGCATCCTCATGCTTATATGAAGCAGAACAGCAAACAATCCCGTTTGTTGATTCCCAAATCAAATGACTGCCACTATCTGCCCGCGCCCTGTCTGGAACACTTGTAATTTTTTTCCAGACAGTTGTTATGTTAAAACGTTAATACTAAAGGAAATTATTTTTGTTTTCAAACTAGCATTTAGTTACTCACCATTGGCATCTGGTTTGATTTTCTCTTCCTTAAGATGCAAGTTGCTGAACTAAATGGAGAACATGGGGGGGAAAGTGTCAGGAAAATCACTTAAAAGATTCTGCATCAATAGTGCCTCCCCCAGTGAAGCTGGGAAGAAATGAACCACTCTCATGACCTATTCGTTAGGACATATTCATTAGGTTATTCTGCTGGGCTCCTTTTGTTTACTAAATGTTAGAGTGAGAATAAACAAAATATCCCACAAAACCAGTGGAAAAAAACTGGTTACACAACAGCTCAAAATCCACACTTCCTAACTACAATCCTTAGAAAGAATTATAATAATTTGTGAGTTTGCTTAATGCCCGGATTACACAGATTCTCTCAATCTCTCAACAGAATACCATTTAAGTTGTCACTCTCATTTTTCAAACAAGAGGAAATTTAGAGACATACTGGAAAATGCAGTCATTCTTCAGAGAACACTGAGGTGGGAAGACTGCAATGAAAAGCATCTGTGGCTGGAAATCAGTCACGCTGCAGGCTATGTTGGAGTAACAGGGCCACAGCACGCCAGTATGCATCCTCACATTCGGGTTGCCTTGTGCTAGATGTCTGGTATTTAAAATTGGGAACAGCCTAGAGCATCATGGCACACTATGTAATCAAAATACCCAGCAGGATGAAGTGGGAATAGAAAGGAAGGGATAAAGGAAAGACATATCAAAGAAAGATTTATTAGGACTTTGATCAAACACTGTAAGTTAGGGATATCCTGGAAGGACTTATCTCCCCTATTAGTATGAAAAATTGTCAATTATACCTCAATAAAGCCAAAAAAAAAAAAAAGAAAAAAGAAAGAAAAGAACAGAACTTAAAGACAGGGGATATTTTTATTTTTAGTTGACGTTTGGATCTAGCCAAAGCAGGTGCTCTAATCATAAAATATTAAGTGGGGCTTAAGACGTCATGTAGAGAAGGGAAAAAGAATGAAAATCACCACCACAATCAAATGGCTATTGCTTAAAGCACCACTTGCACAGGTTTTCTATGTCTTGAGGTTCATTTCTGCTCTTCCTCTAAGTCCAAGAAGGGGGAAAGTGGAGGGAGGAATGAAAAAACTGTTTTAATGGGTAGTTAGCTGGGAATGGAGGAACCTCACTTCTATTGATGGAAACTGAAAAGGGAGTTTCTGGTGTCTGTCTACTTCGCTGTTGGGGTGGATGGAGGAGGAAGCAGGGGCCGGGGGAACACACTGGAGAGACTGGCAAGACAGGGAATTGGCAAAAAAAAAAAAAAAGGAAATCACTATGAAGCAGTAAAAATCCTTCATTAATTCTGAAGGACAGAGAGCACACTAACAGATAATGAATGAGGCAACCTGCACCATGTTATGATATATAGTAGGCGTTCAATATATTCTAGTCTTCACTAAAGCACTCCTCTTCCACATCCTGCCAATGAACATGGTTTAAGCCTAATATTCAAGGCTGTTAAAAACAGAGACAGACAGACTGACTTACTGGCAATATTTACAAGAGCAGGGTTAATAGTACTCACTCCTAGGGTGATAACTGCTACCTAAAATAAATGACAGGGTTGAGGTATAAGTGAGTTAGAAATATCCTTTACTGTAATAATCAGTGATAAAAGGACAACCTATTCTTTTGTTGGTATATTGTTAAAATTGAAGCTAACAGAGTAAATAAACAGTTAAAATAAAATGCAATGTACAGAAAAAGTTGATAGCAACAATGTAAATGAAACCAAGAAATGTTGTTTTGATTACAATGTATCAGAATTCTGGAGAGGTTCCAGCAGATTCTGAAAACATACTCAGCCCTCACTTTGCTGTAAGGATCTCAAAGCCTAAACAGCAAAAGCACCAGGACAGTGAAGTTCACATCACCTACTGCAGTGTCAGTGAACTGAACGCTGAAACGTACGTTGAAAGTCCAGTTAGTTCCGATTCCTTCCTTTGCTCCATTTACTTGGACCAAAAAGGAGAAACCAATTTCTCTTGCAGCTTCATTCAAAACTATTTTGCAATCCAAAAAATTAACCAAAAGGCAAAAAAGCCAAAACATCCACCTTATAATATCTACATTTTTTCAAGGCCTTTAGTTAATATTTTAGCTTTTAAGATGTGTTAAAATAATTGGAATCTATACAGTTACACACTGCATTTTATTCAAAAGCTACTTGAGAAAGGATTCTTGAGACAGAAGAAGGAAGATTAAATGGTTATTCAGTTATACTGAATAAGGAATGCCTTAGGCACAATGGTGAAGTAGGAGACTTAAGAGTCTTACTCATTAGAGTTTCCTACTCCCTTTGCCCTTCTCTAAATTGAAATTTCCTAAGGAACAAGGGGAACAAAGAGGAACCACAGGGGAATGAGGAAATAAACATAAATAGGATTTAATATTTTCTTTTCTAAAATGAATAAGAAATGGAGCTTGATGAATATTTAAAACACAGTAACCTTGCACTGCACATGTCAGAGTCACCTACATCACACAATTCCTGTGGAGATCCTCAGTGGGAGTTCCACAAGGCAGAAGGAAAGAGCTGTCTTTACTCATTTGTTCAGTTTTAGAATATTGGGACCTATTATAATTTACCTGTGCATGATTAAGTAAATTCACAAAACTTATCCAGGTTCAACTAATCTGTACAATATGGATAAGTAATTCAAGATTCCTGCAAAGAAAATGAATTACAGATAACAATAACTATAATAATAACAATCACTTATATAGCACTTATTTCAGGCATGTCCATAAATCAGTGAGGTAGGTACTATGATTATCCCCATTTAATAGATGTGGAAATTGAGGAACAGAGAAGTTAGGCAATTTGCCCAAGGTTATAAGTGTTGGGCCCAGAATACAAATCCAAGTCTGTCTGGCTACAAGGTCTTAGGTCTCAACTTCTACACAATAGTGCCTCTCATAGATGATACTAATCTCAAAAAAATAATAATAAACTTAAAGATGATACAATGATGCAGTCACTTTGGAAAACAGTATGGCAGTTCCTCAAAAGTTAAACACAGAGTTACTATATAATCCAGTGATACCACTTTTAGATAGATACCCAAGAGAACTGAAAATGTCCACACAAAAACTTGTACATGATCAAGTACATATGAATGATCACAGCAACATTATTCATAATAGTCAAAAAGTAGAAACAATTCAAATGCCCGTCAATGGACATCAATGAATAGATAAATAAAATGTGGTATCTATACAATGGAATATCATTTGGCAATAAAAGTGAATGAAGTACTGATAACGTGTCACCACATGGATGAACCATGAAAACATGCTAAGTGAAAGAAGCCAGCCACCAAAGAGCACATATTATATGATTCCATTTATAGGGAATGTCCTGAATAGGCATATCTAAGGGGACAGAAAATAGATTAGTGGTTACAAGGGGCTGGGCTGGGAGGTTGAAGAGAAATAGGGGCGACTGCTGACAGGTACAGGTTTCTCTCTGAGGTGATGAAAATGTTTTAAAATTGACTGTGGTAATGTTGATCTAATCTTCCTATTACATAAAAAAATTAACTCAAAATGGATCACAGACATAAATGTGACATTTAAAGCCATAAATCTTCTAGATGAAAATACAGGTGAAAAGCTTTGAGGCCTTGGGTAAGGTATATTTCTTAGACAGAACACAAAAAGAACTAATCATGAAAAAATTGACAAATTAGAATTAGCCAAAATTGAAAATGTCTCCTCTTCAAAAAAGTACTGTTAAGAAAATTTAAAGGCAAGCTCCAGCCAGGGAGAATATTTATGCAAATGACATATTTGATAAAGGACTTGTATCCAGAATACATAAAGAATTCTCCCAACTCAATAATAAGAAAACAATCAAAATTTTTAAGTGGGCAAAAGATTTGAAAAGCCACTTCAAATAAGTTATACAGGTGGCAAATAAGCACATGAAAAGACTCTCAACATCATTAGTCAATAGGGAAATGTAAATTAAAACCTCAGTGACGGGCTTCCCTGGTGGCGCAGTGGTTGAGAGTCTGCCTGCCGATGCAGGGGAAACGGGTTCGTGCCCCGGTCCGGGAAGATCCCACATGCCGCAGAGCGGCTGGGTCCCTGAGCCATGGCCGCTGGGCCTGTGCGTCCGGAGCCTGTGCTCTGCAACGGGAGAGGCCACAACAGTGACAGGCCCGCGTACCACAAAAAAAAAAACCCAAAAAACAAAAACAAAACCTCAGTGACATACTATACACCTATTAGAATGGAGGGAAAAAACTGGCCATGCTGTGCTGGTGAGGATGTGGAGCAACTAGAGCTCTTAGCCATTGCTGGTGGTATTACAAAATGGTACAGCCACTTTGGAAAACAGTTTGGTTTGTAACTTATAAAGTTAAACGTACACTTAACATATAACCCAGCAAATCTCACTATTAGGTATTTACCCAAGAAAAATGCAAACGTAAGTCCATACAAAAACCTGTATCCTAATGTATGTAATAGCTTTATTCATAAATGCCAAAAACTAGAAAATACACAAATGTTCATCAACAGAAGACTAAGCAAGCTGTGGTACACCCATGCATGGCATACTACCCAGCAATAAAAAAGAACAAACTACTGATCCACGCAACAACATGGTTGAATCCCAAACGCATTATGTTAAGTGAAAGCCAGATTTTTCAAAAGGCTACATATTATATAATTCCATTTATACCACATTTTGGAAAAGGTGGAACTAAAATGACACAAAACAAATCAGCAGCTGCCAGAGATGGGTGGGGAGAAGGAAGTGAATGCAAAAAGTTTGAGGGAACTTTTTGGAGTTGTAGAAACGTTCTATATATTGATTGTGATGGTAGCTACACAACTGTATGTCTCTGTCAAAATTCACAGAACTGTAGCACTAACAAGGGTGAATTTTACTTTATATAAACTATATCACAACAAACTTGACTTAAAAAAATTAAAAGGCAGTCCAAGAGATCCAACATTCAACTGATAAGAGTCTGGAAAGAGGAAATGAAGAAAAACCAAGGGGAAGAAATCAACAATGAAAATTTTCAAGAAAATTTCCCATAACACAAGGACAAGAGTTTTCCAGATTGAAGTTCCCACCCAGTGCCTAGTAAAATGAATGAAAATAGACCCATATCAAGAAACATCATCATGAATTTTCTGAATACTGGAGGCAAACAGAAGCGTCTTCAAGCTTAGAAAGGGAAAAAAGAGGTCACATCGGGAATCAGAATGGTCTCAGACATCTCAACAACAAATACAGAAATCTAGAAGGCAATACAACAATGTCTTTAAAATTTGGCAGGAAAATAATTTCCAACTAACAATTCTACACCCAGCAATACTATTGTTCAAATGATAGGGCAAAATAAGCTAATTTCGGAAAGGCAGTATCTTAAAAAATTTACTTCCCATACACCTTCAGAAAGCTGATAAATGGCTCCACCAAATCGTGAAAGATGAAGAGAGGGGATACAGAAAGGAAGGGATCCAATACAAGAGAAGAGGAGGAAGTCCCCAGATTGAGGGCAAAGGGAAATTTGCCCTGTTCCCCTCCAGCCCCCAAAATGAACTGGGGCAACTAGTACAGTTATTTTGTTTGTTTTTTGCGGTACGCGGGCCTCTCACTGTTGTGACCTCTCCCGTTGCGGAGCACACGCTCTGGACGCGCAGGCTCAGCGGCCATGGCTCACGGGCCCAGCCGCTCCGCGGCATGTGGGATCTTCCCGGACCGGGGCACGAACCCATGTCCCCTGCATCGCAGGGGGACTCAGAAATGGAATTGACAGATCACATGATGTGTGGGAACATCCTGAGATAAACTTAGACAATTAGCAAAGAGGCTGGGGTTGAATTGGCGATAAACAAAAAAAACGGCAGTTACAAATTCCAAGGGAAAAGTTGTATAGGAAATAAAGGTATTCCTGAGTTACTAATAATATAAGCACAGAATACTGATCTAACTAAAATCACAATATAATGGAAAGATGGGGAATGGGAAGGTGTGCTTTTGTGGTGGGGAAAGGAGGATGGAGTAAAGTGTCAAAATCAATAAACACCTAAACCGGAAAATTCAACAAGTAGCAAAGCAAGCATGTTATTCAGGGAACAAGGAGGTCAGTATCGTAAATCAATGTCAAGAGAAATAACAGTTTTCTTTGGGGAGGAAGAAACTGGTGGGAACCACTTTATGAAACTATTTGACTCTTTATCTATGTGCATATGAAACATTTTTATCAGTTATAAAAAATAAGACCAAGTCCTTGTTCTCGAGAAATTAACAGAAATAAGTACCAACAAAGCGGGTTCAAAGCACTATGAGAACTCGAGTGTTTAGGCGGGAAAAATGAATTCCACATAGTAACGTTTAACCCATATCTTGCTTACTGTGTGTCAGGCCCAGAACAAAGTTAAGCGGATCAGGAGAGGATTTACTGACTGCCAAGCCTACAGAGTCAATCATTCATCATCACTGAGCAAGCTGAGGAAGCACACAAATATGAATGAATAAGCCATGGTTCCTGAGCCCAAGCAGCTCAGAATCGGAAGGTGGAAAATGACACCTACATAGGTGATTATTACAATTCAGGGTCCTGACTCCAGGAAGACAGGCGGGCGCCTGGGCTCTTTAGCTATGGGAGCGCTCACCTGCGCTTACGTAATCTGTCGGGGGCTGGCGGGTGGGTAAACAAAGCCAGCTCAGGGTCCAGGCTCCATCCCTACGCGCACCCCATCCCGGCCCAGACCACCCTAGGGAGTGTCTTTTCCCAGGCATCTGATCCCGGCCAAAACGGCCCCCTGACCCTTTTACGGCTGAAGCCAACTCACCGACTCGGCTGCCGCTTCCTGCTCGTCCACCGCCAGGGCCCACGAGTCGGTGGCCATGGTCGCAGGCACGTCTGGGACGCAGGTGCCGGCAAACTAGCCGGCTGGCGCGGCGCGACCCGCGATCTGGATAGACTCCCGCCCCAAAGAGGGGGGAATTCTTTCGCTCAGGCGCTGGGGATCGGAAGCGGCGCGCCGCAGTGACGTCAGAATCCGCGCCGGACCGACCATCCCTCACCCGCTTTGGACTGGCGCTTTCGTCGCCTTCAGGCCCCCACCTCTTCATTGCTCTTGGTTTCTTATCGAACGTCCAAAACCACAGACTAAGGTAGTATCTTAAAGTGCCTAAGGTCAACCGGCTGTCCAACCAAAGAGCAAAACCATGTTTTGCTCGCCACCGTGCTGGGAGAGATGCCACATTCTCTCTCAGCACGGTGGCATAGAAGATGCTCATATAGATTGAATATACCAATACACAAAACCGTTACGGATAGTGAGCAAGATGAATTTGAAAGAGATTTTTAACTTCGCTTTTCAGGTTGGTAATTTTAAATGTCCAGGTGTTGGATAGGGTGTTGGGAATCAGCCCTCTCAAACACCGTTTGGTTAAAAATTTGTCCCACAGACTATGTGCCAACATCACTTACAGGAATTTGACCTTGAAAAATACTCAGAGTGGGTGCTAGGGAAATGTGTTCCAGGTAGAAAATCAGACAAAAAGCAAGCAGGTTTGTGGAACCAAACACAGTTTCTGGGATGATGACAAGAACCAGGGATGAAGTTGATAGGAGGTCCATGAAAAGGGCCGTGCAGAGCAGCTTATGAGCAAATGAGTTTATTCGAGGGATTGCCCCACTCTGGTGTAACATTTAGAGTTAGCCTTGCCTGGCTAGAATCCCAGCTCTCTTATGTAAGGGTTCTGTGACTGGGAGAATTAAAAATATGTGTGTGTGTGTGTGTATACATGGCTTTTAGAAGAGGTAAAATAAGGACTAAGTGTGACACTTTCCCTTAACTGGGATCAAACAAGCTTCTCTCTCCTTGCTACTTCACTAGAAAGAAGCTGGGCACTTCCCTGCAACCTGAGTGAGAAATGAATCCCCACTTCTTTCACTTTGCCAGTAATCCACTACAACAAATTAATTTCAAGTTAACAGTGGGGTCTATGGGGAATTTTACTTGTAGGCTGTAAGTAAAAATGTTTGGGAAAGGGTAAAGCAGTTCCTGCAATCCTCTTCTTGCCATGATTCTTTTTCTCCCGCACTCTTTACAGGGTTAATTTGGGGGAGATTTTTTTGGACCCTACAGGTGAGGATGTGCAAGAAGAAAAAGGTAAATATGCATTATGGCAGGCCATGACCTACATCTCCTCATGTGAGAAGCAACCCTGGGAATGTCTTGCCAAATTATATTGATCACAGGGCTAAAAGACGTTAAGGAACTTTTATGTTTAGTGAGGTTAAAAATAAGCCATTAAAGGTGCAGAACTGTATACAATAGGATCCACTTGTGCAAACAAAACAAACTCACATATATGCTTGTACATACTACAGAAAATGTATAAGATACCCACAAAACTGGTATCGGTGGCTGCTTCTAGTGAGGGGCTCTAGAAGTCTGGGGTGGGAGGAGACTTCCTTTTCATTGTGTACAGCTAATCCTTTGAAAATTTTTCCATGTGTGTGTTTTCCTTTTAAAATTGTATTTCAGACAAACAGGAAAGGGAATACTATAACAGACACCTAGATTCCCACCTCACGGCTTAAGAAATAAAACAATTAAGATTCAAATGAAGCCCCTGCATTGCCATCCCAAGAGACAGAAGCTCTCCTGAATTTTAGTGCTTATCTTTCCCATAAATGCTTTTAGTATGTATAGCTTTTCCTATTTAAAAAGAAAAAAAAACCTTAAAAATAAGCCCCAGGATTCTAGACTTTTCTGTGTCCACCCCCAACACCTGCACAATGTGAGACTCCTGGTAAGAAGGAAACTGGTTCCCAAAGTGGGGCGTGGAGAGAGGAATCAAGGGAATAAGAGCACCTGGATTTGAATTCAGCCTCCTGCATTTACTCCCACGTGACCTTAGGCAGCCCGTCTCCTCTGAAATCCTGGTAAGCACTCAACTCACGGTTCGAGGATTCGACGACATCACAAGGTTAAGGGCCATCAGCCCAGTGCCTGGCCCTTGGCGAAGGCTTGATTAAATATACGCTGTTATTATTATTCCTGTCCCTCCCTCCCGTCCCAGCCCGGGGTGGGGGCGGGGAAGAACCCTGAACGTGGAGAAAAAGGTCTTGTTTCTACCCTCAGAGATACTCACGTCGCCCACAGGCAGGGCGAGCGGAAAGCGCCCTACGGCGCGATCTCGGAACGGGCTAGCAGCCCCAGCCATCGCCCCTCAGCATTGCGGTTACCACCGCCAACGGCCGCTCACAGCCCGAGCCTCATTGGCTGAGGCCTAGAAGCCAGTCCCGCCAGCCAATCAGAGAAGGGGAACGGCAAGCCTGGCGCATGCGCACCAAAGTACCTGGGTGCAAAAGGTTAGGTCTAAGTTTCAAAAGGGGTAGCCTTTGGGTATTGAGCTTTTTTTCCCCCTCCCCCTGCCTTGAGTTTTTTAAACCGAGTTGTTTTTGCTGAATGTCAGGCTCCCGCCTTAGGTTGGAAACTCCATAAGGACAGGGCAGTGCTCTCCTTAATCTTGATCTCTAGGGTCTAGCGCATAATAGACACTCACTTGGTGAATAAATAGATGAGGAATGCACATCCTCCCTCCCTGACCCCCAGATCAAACATTTTTATTTTTAATTTATTTTTTAATGAATATTTTATTTAATTTTATTTATTTAATTTTATTTTTTGGCTGCACTGCAAGTGGGATCCCAGTTCGGCCAGGGATCGAACCCTTACCCCCCTGCATTGGAAGCGCGGAGACTTAACCATTGGATCACCAGGCAAGTTCCTATTTTAAATTTATTTTTAATCTTTTTTTTTTTTTTTTTTTGGGGGCCAGGCTATGCAACATATGGGATCTTAGTTCCCTGAACCCATTCTCCTTTCAGTGGAAGTGCAGTCTTAACCACTGTTCTGCCAAGGAAGTCCCTGTAGATCAAACTTTTTTTTTTTTTTTTTGTGGTACTTGGGCCTCTCACTGTTGTGGCCTCTCCCGTTGCGGAGCGCAGGCTCTGGACGCGCAGGCTCCGGACGCGCAGGCTAAGCGGCCATGGCTCACGGGCCCAGCCGCTCCGCGGCATGTGGGATCTTCCCGGACCGGGGCACGAACCCGTGTCCCCTGCATCGGCAGGCAGACTCTCAACCACTGCGCCACCAGGGAACCCCAGATCAAACTTTTTAATCTTTGCCTCTGAACAAATAGGTGAAGAAGCTCATTCTCTAGTTTAGTCCACTGCTACTCCAAGTGTGATCCCCCAGTAATAGCACAGATAACACGTGGGAGCTTATTAGAAATTCAGAATCTCAGGCTTCGCTCCAGACCTACTAAATTGGGATCTGCATTTTAAGATCCTAGTGAGGCAGTAGATAGATGGGCCCCAGGTTAGACATTTACAACTGGCCTCCTGTTTACGTTTCATGAGACAGAAAAAAGTGGGTCAGGCTGGATACTTAGAACTAGCCTCCTGTTTGCATTTCCTGAGACAGGAGATAGGTGGGCTGCAGGTTAGGCATTTACAATCAGTCTCCTGCTTGCTCTGAAATAGAAGCAATGACAGGGACAGGGTAAATAGCCAAGCTTTGTCTCTTGTGGATGCCTTAAGATAACAGTCATGGCAAGAGCAAAGAGGGGCAAAACCTTGTTTCAGTAAAGGACCAAGGGATCTCCGCTTCCCCTCACCTTGGGGCAAGGGAGACACTACACATGGGCAGAAAGGCTCCTTGGGGGTCAAAAGTCAGGGGACAACTCCAGGCCATGGTGACTCTTGCTTCTCCCAGACAGCTGTCGGGATCCATCTTGACTGAGAGGTGCATCCGCACCTAAGGGGAGGGTCCTGAGACAAATTAGCCAGGGGAGAACAAAACAAGATGATTGGCCGGAAGGAAGACAAAGACCCGGAAAATTGCCCCTTTATAAAGAATTTAAGAATTTCCCAAAGGCGCAACTCTTTCTCTGAGTTCGGCCATGTGTCTTTCTGCATGTACTTTGCTTTTCCAATAAACTTTTTCCTTTTCTCTTTACCTTCTGCCGCCTCGCCTGAATTCATTCTTGACAAGGCAGGCAAGAACTAGGGATCCAAGCCCTAGCCGCTGGCCCCTGTGGTCTAGTGGTTAGGAGTCCCGGTCCGGGAACTAAGATCTTGCTTCCAGCTACCACTCGCTGTTAATTGCTGCAAGCTACTGCTTACTGCTGCATGCATCCGAAATCACTAGGTGATTCCTATGGTACTTCATGGTCTGAAAACTCTTCAGTCACCCCCATTTGACCTAATAGCAAATAAATGAACATTCAAAGTTCATTTTATAGATGATAAAAGTAGCTTAGGTGCCATGGAAGAATTAGACTACATCCTTCCAAAACTAAGTATTTTAGCTGTACTATCTTGAGCCCCTCTATGTTCCTCATGCCCCCAGGTAAGTTTCAACCAGTATTCTACTGCAGAGCAAGCCATGTGTATAGCACTCACTGTTACCTACAGTCCTAAGCAATTAGCCCAGAATAAGTTAGTAGTTTCCTAAAATAGACAACTTGCATGTTGCATTAAGATAGTTTTCCTTCTATTATATAGTTGACACTATCTGCCAGGGAAAAATATTGTAACAGGGAAGAGCCAAATCTGACTACATGTTGGATCTGTTTCTTTTACTTTAACCTTTGCTTTCCGCTGCTTTGTTCACTAAAAGGATACCGTCTATACATAGTGGCCTGCCTCAGGGAACCCTGCCCCTGAATGTTAAACCAAAGCGCCTTTGTTCAGGGGAATATCCCGACCCTGTCCACCTGTGGATGGCTGCAAGAAATAAGAAATTAACACAGCCCTGAGGTTGGCCATTACAGGGGATATTTGCAAATTTTCCGGTCTTTTTACTTTGCTTCCTCATCTCCTCCCCCTCTCTACTATAAAAGAAGCTGGCATCCACACCCCAATAAGTGGTTATTTTGAGACTTTAGTCTGCCACCTTCTCGGTCTTCTGGCTTCCTGGATAAACTTGTATTCCTTGCCTCAACACTTTGTCTCTGATTTACTGGCCTGTTGTGTGGCGAGCAGAGGGAGCTTGGACTTGGTAACAGTATCATAGAGAACTGGGTAATTATCTGAATAATTCATGTAGAAAATTCATTTTTAGAAGAATGTGACTTTTGGACTTCAACAGTTTCTCTTCATGTGTACTGAACCAATCACTGGGGAATAAAAAACATTTTTTAATCTATCTTCAATTCTTTTGTTAGTGAAAGTGCTATATTAACAGCAACAACTATGGCGACATAGCTAAGTTATTAAGGCTACAACCAATATTACTTTATTTTGAAAGTACAGTTTGTACAATTTTGGCTCTCCATTTTAAATGTGCGGGTACAAAAGTCTGACCCATTTCTCAGGTTGTTGTGACTAAATATGCTATTTGGGGCCATTTTGTTAAATATCTTTTTTCTTTTAATTAATTTATTTTTGGCTGCATTGGGTTTTTGTTGCTGCGCGGCTTTCTCTAGTTGCAGAGATCGAGGGGTACTCTTCATTGCGGTGCACAGGCGTCTCATTGCGGTGGCTTCTCTTGTTGAGAAGCACGGGCGCTAGGCGCGTGGGCTTCAGTAGTTGTGGCACGCGGGGTCAGTAGTTGTGGCTCACGGGCTCTAGAGCACAGGCTCAGTAGTTGTGGCGCATGGGCTTAGTTGCTCCGCGGCATGTGGGATCTTCCCAGACCAGGACTCGAACCCATGTGACCTGCGTTGGCAGGCGGATTCTTAACCACTGCGCCACCAGGGAAGATCTATTTTGGGCCATTTTGGATCAGAACAGTTGTCTCTCTTGGTTTTGACCTTAGCTGTCGTAACCTCTGGGTGCCAAAGTTTCCTCAGCTGTTAATAGCAGGTAATAAAAGTAACCTGTAAGGTTGTTGTGAGGATCAGTGTCTGCTGCATACTAAGTGCTCAACAAACATTAGGTGTGATGATGATTATTAATGCTTTGCTGTGAACTGGGAAATTAAGTGACTTCTTGCTAGCTTTTGAGCTTGACCTTCTATTTGTGTAGCATGCTCTTTTACATGAAAAGAGTAAAATTTTTCTGAAGTATTGAAACCAAGCAGGACCCTGTGGGGCTGTCCTGGGCACAAAAGCCTTTCTAGGAAATAGGTTTTATTCAGCCTCCCTGACCTTACCAGAGTTCCAAAGGGCAGATTCAGACAGTTGCTAATCAGGGAAGAGAGGGGACGCAGAAACAAGGGAAGAGCAGTCAAGAAACAATAGTGCAGCCTTGGGGTAGGGTCCTGGTTCCTCCTCAAGGAATATACATATAATATCTTTTAAGTTCTTCTGCAGGAACTAAGGCCCCCCACTCAGGTGGAGGATGGTAACTTCAGGCTGAGCGCCAAGATTCCTGGCGCACCAGCCACCCTGTTACCTTACCACCAACCAATCAGAAGAAAGTCACACACCCTGCAGCTCTCACCCTAAATTTTACCATAACCCTCCCCCACCCAAATCATCAGGGAGTTTGGGGTTTTTGAGTACCAGCCACCCGTCCTCCTTGCTTATCCCTGCAATAAACCTTTCTCTGCTCCAAATTCCCACTTTTTGGGTTGTTTGGCCTCACTGTACATCGGGCATATGAACTTGTGTTCCGTAACAATATCTTTAACCCAGGTATGACCAGCAGCACAATTTTATACCCTTGTATTTAGATATACAAGATGATGTAGGTTAATAGTGGAGAGGTTTAGGTCATGGGCTTTGCAGTTGAACAGAAACGGGTTTGAATCTTTGTTCTTTAACTTACTTTTCAGTGTGTACTTAGGCAAGGCAGTTACCTCATCTGTAAAAGGTATGCCAGTTGGCCTGCCTCATACACAGTTTAAAAACTAAACGAAATAATGTAGGAAATGTTTAATAATGCCTCACATATAAACATTAACTATTACTTTTCAAAGGCAAATCGAGGACCAAATGCCAATTTAATTGTCTCTCATAGAGTATGTTATTTTTTCCACACTAAATCCAACAAGGTCTAAAGGACAAGTGTATCCATGAGCACAACGTATCAGAATCTGAGGTCTGCATACCATTTTGCAACTAAAACCAACATAACTAGATACTAAGAGCTGTGACCTCTACCAAACACACGTCACCATTTCCCCCTTATTAATCATGTCAACGACTAGGATTTAGAGTATGGATACTAAAATGTCGGTCCCCAGAAGTCCACATCCTTATTTGTCACGTGACATGCCCCAGTCCCTTCTTTCCCTGCCATTGCATCAGCCGATTTAGAGCCGCCTTCCCAGAAACCAACTAATAAGCTGATTCGTGCTCCAGTTGACTGGCATGTCGGATAACCAATAATTTCTCGGAAAGGTAAGGCGCGGCGGGGCACTTTCCATCCGCTCGCTCTGGTTGGACGGGGCGGTGCGTGCTGCCAAGGGCAGTGGTTTGGCGCTGGTACCTCTGCGTGTCTGCGGGAACAGGTAACCGTGGCTCCGGGCACTGGGCTTTGAGGGAGGAGTTAGGAACTGCGACCCTCGGGAGAAGCAGATTGACCTCTGAGAGAGTTCTACGGCGCCGCGATAGCGGCTGTGCTTGGCGTTTGGACCCTGGGCCAGGCCCTGTGAGTCCTCTGGAACGGGGCGCGGGCTGCAGCCGGGGTTGAGGCAGCCGCTTGGCGACACGGCAGCTGGAGAGTGGCCTTTTGTCAGACCCTTGGAGCGCTGGGGGTGGAGTGGCCTCGGGTGGCCTTGCTGAGGACCGAGACCTTGGAAGGATCACTGTTGTCGCTGACCATCCGCCCAAAGCTGAGGTTTTATCTCCCCTGGTTAAATCCCCTAGGGGCGGGCGGGGTTGCGGGCGGGTAGAGTGGTCAAGACGGGTGGAATCTGGCTGTGAGCCGTTCCCTAAATTCTTAAAATTAGCTAATAACTGATAGTAGTCCGAGCCTACCTAGAAGCAATTTCCGTTCTCCATCACGTTTAGCTATTACTTTTTCAGGGTCTGTGTTTCCAGTGTGCTTTAAGTTCATTCGCAGTTCGCTACTAAAGGGTTATTAATTATACCATGAAATACTTAGCAACCACTGTGCTGGATGCTGAGGACATACCCTTAATGGTGAGCAAAAACCACCAGTCATGATTCTCACTGGGCTGGAACTTACAGCCTGTTGGGGAGATGGACCTCCAGCTGTCAAATGCCTGTGCAAATTATGACGGGAGACACCTGGGGCTATGAGACTAAAATAGGAAGAATCTGATTAAGAAGGAGAAGGCTTCCTTAAATAAGTCTCTTTGAAATTGAGATGCCAACAATGAGAAATAAACTAGGAAAAGGCAAAAAGGGAGAATAGGGTAGTCAGCTTACCTGGCAAGTGAAGAGCATGTTGAAAGGTCCAGTGGCTGGAGCCTTAAACCCAAAGGCCAGTGAGATTTAAGGTACTTAAGACCTTTACAGTTCCTGCTGGGAAATGGAATCTGACCTCCTTTGTGCTACCTCTGTACCCAATATAGCCTTCCTGTGTATTTATATTGAATAAATGAATGAGTGGTGATGGTGACACAGCCTTTAATAGTCCCAGCGTCCATAGGGCCTAACAGCAATATATTGGATCCTTTTACCTCATACTGCAGTTATTTCTGTGACTATCTCCCTATTAAGGGCACGGACTCTCTTTCGTCTTGGTTCCTAGCATACAGTATGTATTCAGTACGTTGAATGAATAAACAACGATGGAAAATTCATGTGTCTTTTGGAATGGAACTGCTTATTTTCCTCAGGTAACACATTTAGAGGAGGAGCAATGAACATTCTGAAACAGCTGTGATGTCGCTGCTCAGTCAGAATTAGCACCGTACGTTCATTGTTGCCACCATGATTAATATTCATTGAGAGCCATGATGAGAAGGGTCGAGGAAGATAGAAACCGTAGCCTTGACTCCTTAGCATGAACAGAAAATCCTCAGCTGTGGGGATTTTAGTCAGCTCCTTGGCTCTGTCTGCCCGTGTTTCACCATCTTTTTGCCCAAAGGGCTTTTTGTTTGAGTAATGAGTTGATTGAGTTGTGAATAAATCAGTTGAAATTGTGATTAAACATAAATCTAAGAGTCACAGTCTCATCATGTTCGTTGTGTACATCTTTCTTTGTATCTTCCTCCTAGGAAGGAAGAAAACTTTGAGCTAAGTGATGTAAAATAGTAGTATCCAATTTGTTCCAGGTTACAGGTTGCTTCCAGATACAGGATGGCTTTTGGCCTTACACCCCAGGTGGCGTAGGCAGAGTAGATCTTACTTTTTTACAAAAAAGGAAACAAATTTAGGACAAAGTGCCTTTTTATTTAATTGTTCATTTTGGTCATGCTGTGAGGCATGTGGGATCTTAGTTCCCCAACCAGGGATCGAACCCACGACCCCCACATTGGAAGCGCGGAGTCTTAACCGCTGGACCACCAGGGAAGTCCCAAAGTGACTGTTTTTTAAAATAAATTTATTTATTTATTTGTTTGTTTATTTTTATTTTTGGCCGTATTGAGTCTTCATTGCCGCATGCCAGCTCTCTCTAGTTGAGGCGAGCGGGCGCTACTCTCCGTTGCGGTGCGTGGACCTCTCATCGCGGTGGCCCCTCCCGCTGCAGAGCACGGGCTTTAGGCTCACAGGCTTGAGTAGTTGTGGCTCGCGGGCTCTAGAGTGCAGGCTCAGCAGTTGTGGTGCATGGGCTTAGTTGCTCGGCAGCATGTGGCATCCTCCCGGACCAGGGCTCGAACCCGTGTCCCCTGCATTGGCAGGCGGATTCTTAACCACTGCGCCGCCACAGAAGTCCTCAAAGTGACTTTTTAAAGGTTAGAGCTAGGTCTAGAATTCTAGAGACTTTTAGATAATGCTGTGAATGAGATGGTTCCTATTCTTATAGACACCCAGTGCTACATGGCACTACAGCTCCATGCCAGTGATTAGTACCCTCTACCAAGGCCTGTCACTTCTCTCTAACCTGCCTGTCAGAGAAGCCGTGTAATATATGTGAAAGAGCTTTGGAACTGTAAAGCTGTTTTACTCCTAATTTCCCTCTCTTCTGATTCCCTCTCTCTTTCACTGGCTCTTGAGCTTTACTTCCTCAGTGTGGCTACAACGTCCTTACTCCCTAGCAGTCAAATAGCTGGGAAGGCAGCAGTTTAGCAGTTGGTTTCTGGAGGAGCTAAGTGGAGGCAGGTACATTCCTGCTACTTGCAGGGCAGTTCCTTGTACAGATGGGCCCATGCCCAGGTCCACTGTTGCCTCCCCTAGATGGTCACGCCAAACCTAGAGGCCCTGGCTTTGGGGGATAGTGGAACTTTGCATGTTCTAGGCATGTGGGTTAAGACAGAGCTGGAAGGGCCCTTAGAGTTCATCTATTATGGCCCCCTTTTTTTGGTGAAGTAATTCCCTTAAGGACTTGGAGCTAGGACTGGAACCTGGGTCTCCTGAGCCTCCCTCGTCTCCAGGGGGCTCCTCTGCTAGACTGAACTGTGAGGTTTTATTCCCATTTCTTTTTTTTTCTTTTTTAATTTATTTATTTATTTTTGGCTGTGCTGTGTCTTCGTTGCAGTGTGCTGGCTTCTCACTGCGGTGGCTTCTTGTTGCGGAGCACGGGCTCTAGGCGCGCGGACTTCAGTAGTTGTAGCACATGGGCTCAGCTGCTCCGCGGCATGTGGGATCCTCCCAGACCAGGGCTCGAACCAGTGTCTCCTGCATTGGCAGGCAGACTCTCACCCACTGCGCCACCAGGGAAGCCCTATTCCCATTTCTTAATTCCTGACCTAGGGCTTGGAACAGCGGACGCTCCGTACATTTTTGCAGTGAATGAATGCATGAAGAAACCACCTCCTCCGCTTAATGTGTTGGTGTATTGAACAGATTGAGGTTGGCCCGGGAAGGAAGAGCATGTGGGGTTGCTGTCTGCTACTGCAGCAAGTTTTGCTTCAATGATGATTTTAGCCTTGGACATTACAACATAGAGGTTTTAGGATCAAACAGCTTACCCGTGTCCTGCTTTGACATGGCCTGAGAAGCTAGGAGTCTTGTGTAATGTTTACTTATCTTAGTTTCAATTCCCCTAATTTTCTTTCATTTTTCCTTTGGTTAGTTCCATAGGGTTATTTTCGAGATGGACTCAACCCTAACAGCAAGTGAAATCCGGCAGCGTTTTATAGATTTCTTCAAGAGAAATGAACACACCTATGTTCACTCATCTGCCACCATCCCTTTGGATGATCCCACTTTGCTCTTTGCCAATGCAGGCATGAACCAGGTAAGGGTGTTTTCCCTTCCCCTTGGCTTTTTTGTCCACAGAGGCAGCAAAGCAGCCCTGGAGTCAGTCAGAATCCCAGTTCTGTCCTTCCTGTGTGATCTTGCAGAATCTACTTTATGTCGTTGAACCTCTGTTTCTTTGTCTGTGAAATGAGGAATAATGATAGTGCCTGCCTTTAGGTTGTAGTGAGGAGTAAATAAAATAATGCATTTAAAATGTTTAGCACAGTATTTGAAGTAGGTACTTGAATATTAACTATCATTATTTTTAATTATGATGAGAGACCCCTATACTCATGGATTAAACTTGTATGCCTCTCAAGAAAAATACAGCCTACATCTAGTCTGTAAAGTTTTGCCTTTTTTTTTTTCTCCTAAGGAAATAGCTGTGCTTTATTAAAATCAGAGGCTGGGTTAATCTTGCTGAGCCCTGAAGAGACTTGTTAACTCAGCTGTTGTGGTTGTCCTTCATCTTTTCATTGTCCTTGTTTTTTTCTTTATAAAATGTCAGTTCTTCAGGATTCTTTTTTTTTAAAGGAGCTTTTATTTTATTATTTTTTAATTAATTAATTAATTAATTTTTGGCTGTGTTGGGTCTTCGTTTCTGTGCGAGGGCTTTCTCTAGTTGTGGCAAGCGGGGACCACTCTTCATCGCGGTGCGCGGGCCTCTCACTATCGCGGCCTCTCTCGTTGCGGAGCACAGGCTCCAGACGCGCAGGCTCAGTAGTTGTTGCTCACGGGCTTAGTTGCTCCGCGGCATGTGGGATCTTCCCAGACCAGGGTTCGAACCTGTGTCCCCTGCATTGGCAGGCGGATTCTTAACCACAGCGCCACCAGGGAAGCCCCTCTTCAGGATTCTTTTAAGGCTTTGCTTTCATTCCCATTCTAGGCCATGCACAGTCTTATTTTTTTCTTTAATTAATTAATTAATGTATTTATTTTTGGCTGCGTTGGGTCTTCGTTGCTGCACACGGGCTTTCTCTAGTTGTGGCGAGCACGGGCTTCTCATTGCGGTGGCTTCTCTTGTTGCGGAGCATGGGCTCTAGGTGTGTGACTTCAGTAGTTGTGGCACGTGGGCTTCAATAGTTGTGGATCACGGGCTCTAGAGCGCAGGCTCAGTAGTTGTGGCGCATGGGCTTAGTTGCTCCGCAGCATGTGGGATCTTCCCGCACCAGGGCTCGAACCTGTGTCCCCTGCATTGGCAGGTGGATTCTCAACCACTGTGCCACCAGGGAAGTCCCATGCACAGTCTTATTGACTTTTTTCCTTTTTTTAAACTTCTTTCTTGAAGCTACTGCCACGAATGCCAATTCGGATCTACTGCTGACGAAACTTTATTAGTAGGATTTGTGTTTGGGGCAATTGAACTATAAAAGATATTTAAAAGTTTTATTTTTGGAGACAAGCATTTTCTTGTGAAGTAATGAGAGCATCACAAGTTTATAAAGGTGTTTAAAAGGAGTTTTTCACTGTACCTGTGACATTGAAAACTATTTAATTGGCTGGAAGTGGATTCAGGTTAGATGGGGCCCTCAGGACTTTCCTTTGGAGGTTCTCTGGGTGACTGCTTAGCCCGGTGGACCCACCAGCCCTTAGGATGCCCCTCACTGTGGGATAAGTTGACATTTTCTGTTCTCTCAGGTCTCTTCTCTGGCATGGAAAACTAGAGGCACTGGGAACATTTTCCACCTGTATTACATGAAATTATAAAAGTGTTTTCAGTTGTGTGAGTCCCATGCATACACCTGGAATTGAGGGCACTAATTTTAGGTGGACTCTTTCAAGGTGGTGTGTTTTCTGGAATACTGGAACAGTTTTATTCTACTCAGCCATACCTAGGCTTTGTCTTCTCCCACATGAACTGAACGTACTTGGCAGAAGGACCATGGAGTCCAAGGTTTATAAACATTCTCTGAATAACAGTAACTAGTAGCCTGCATGTAGCACCTCCTATACGCCAGGCATTGCTCTGTGTCTTATGTATATTAACTCATTTAATCCTCATTCTGTGCCATCCTACTGAGGCACTGAAGGCGCAAGTAAACTGCCCAAGCTCACAAAGCTGGTAAATGCTGGAGCATGGATTTGAACCCAGGCAGTCATTTGCTTATGTGCTGTATGCCTCTTAATCAGAAATACCTTGTGTTTTTTTTTGTTTGTTTTGCTTTGTTTGTTTTTACATTTTGAATTAGTATTTATTGAGCATCTATTCTTTTCAGGTACTTTTCTAGGTGCTAGATAATAGCTAAGTAAGATAGTTTCTGCTTTTAAGGAGTTTACGGTCTAGCGCAGGACTGTGCAATGTACTTTCTGCAATGATGGTAATTCTATATCTAATCACACACCAGCCATGTGTGATTATGGAGCTAGTGTGACTTAGTGTGACCAAGTGGTGCTAATTTTACTCCCTGAACAGGTCTCAAAATTTTTTCTTCCTTATCACCTTTACTACCAAGCCAGCACATTGGTTTTAGAATATGTTCTTCCAGAAAGATGGTATAAGCCCTAACTGCAGAGACTTGAGAGGAAACACAGGTTTCACTGCATCAACCTTGACTGTTATCCCAGATCTGGCAGGGCTTTCCTTTGTGCATTTGGTGTTACTGGCAGTGGTGGAGACTGTTGGAGAACTAGGACCAGGGAGGAGCTGCTCCAAGACAGGCTGCCTCTGCTGCAGCCCACAGGGCCACCTGCCTCTGATAAGTTTCTGTATTGCAGGCTAATCAAATCCGGAAATGAATAGTCTATGTGTGTTCTCTTCCTGCCAGCCTGTAACCACCTGATATATCTGCAGCTCTTTAAAAGTTGAAATGTTCCCTTTCTTTTTTAGTTCAAACCCATCTTTCTGAATACTGTTGACCCATCTCACCCTATGGCAAAGCTGAGCAGAGCTGCCAATACCCAGAAATGCATCCGGGCTGGGGGCAAACACAATGACCTGGACGATGTGGGCAAGGATGTCTATCATCACACCTTCTTTGAGATGTTGGGCTCCTGGTCTTTTGGAGATTACTTCAAGGTAAGTTCAAAGAGGAGATCTCTGAGCAAAGATCAAAGGAATTTTGAGCAAAACAGTCATTTCTACTGAGGGAAATGGGTTCTAACTTTGATGGTTTCATGATACAAAATATCATCTAGGAGATTCAGAAGTGAAGGACATTTATCAATTCTAAGACTTCTTGGAAGCAGTACCTGTAATTTTGTGATTTCAGTTTACATGTGGATTTCTTGTATAAATTTGACTGTTTATGGTGAAGATACTCTATTGGACCTCTCCTATCATATTAAATAGATTCTGGTTTGGTCATATTCCACATCTTTTTGATCGTTTTTTAGGAATTGGCATGTAAGATGGCTCTAGAACTTCTCACCCAAGAGTTTGGCATTCCAGTTGAAAGACTCTACGTTACTTACTTTGGGGGGGATGAAGCAGCCGGCTTAGAACCAGACCTGGAGTGCAAACAGATCTGGCACAACTTGGGGTAAGAATGTAGCTCGCATGTGGAGAGTATGAGTACGGAGGAATAAAATGTTTCCTACACTCAGTGCCAGAGTGGGGTCTTAGGACTTGGGGTGCATTGCCATTTCCTATTTTGGGGTGTGTATGTGGAGGTGGAGGTGGCTGGGAGTAATTATCCTTTGGTGCATCCTTTGCTTCTTAGTAGGTTTACTTGATCATTCTGTCGTTGAAAGCCAACATAAAGAGTCTCGTGGTTTTTTTGTTTGTTTGTTTTGTGGTACGCGGGCCTCTCACCGTTGTGGCCTCTCCCGTTGAGGAGCACAGGCTCTGGATGCGCAGGTTCAGCGGCCATGGCTCAGGGGCCCAGCCACTCCGCGGCATGTGGGATCTTCCCGGACCGGGGCACGAACCCGTGTCGCCTGCATCGGCAGGCGGACTCTCAACCACTGCACCACCAGGGAGGCCCCGTGGGTTGTTGTTTTTTTAATGTAATATAATTCTAATATAAAATCACATAGCATAAAAGGTAACATGATAGATGAGCAATATGTGTTCTGGGCTTAGAACATAATAGAATTTATGAAGCTCTGTATCAAGAGGAATCTGATTGTGGAGTGATGTTCCCCTATAGATAACAAGAATGCCCATGATGTCCTTGTCTCATTTTCCTATTCTTTTTACTTAAACTCTCTTGTCGTTTAGTGTGTAGCTTTTTATATACTTAAGCACTGCTACTTCTTTATTTTTAATTTTTTTTTAAATTACTTTTACTCAGGGTATATTATTTCAATCCAGCTTCCCCTTGTACTTGGTCTGAAATCCCTCTTTGGTTAGACTCTATAGTCTAAATGTACTTGGATGTTTTGAGTAGTAACACATGTGAAACTTAAAATACTAATCTTGACTTTTTGAATCCTGTTTTACTTGGCTTGTATATATCTGTACTTTGTTTTCAAGCAAGCATAATCTTTTTTGAGTGCTCTGTTATCTAGCAACTCTCAGCAGAGTCAATATTTTGGAAATGTTTTAACCTTAAATTCTTTTTGGTATCATTTTAAGGTAAAAGACAGATGACTAAATTGGGGCATAGAGAGGTGACTTTAAATGATCAGCTGCTTTTTTTCAACACTTATGCTGTCATAATATAATTGTTTTCATTTATAAAAATGAAGGAACATTTGCAAAGAAACGTGCAAAGAAATTTGTTTAAATTCTGGTCGGGAATTCCTGGCGGTCCAGTGGTTACTACGCACTTCCACTGCATGGGACACGGGTTCCATCCCTGATCAGGGAACTAAGATCCCACAAGCCGGGCAGCCGATAGATAGATAGATAGATAGACAGACAGACAGACAGATAGGTAAATTCTGGTCATATTCAGTATAAACGTTTTCATTTTTATGTGTTCCTGTCTAGGCTTTATCTATATCTTTGCATGTTTTTATTTATTTATGATCACAGCATATGTGCATTTTGTATTCTGTTGTAGTCACGCTTGAAAAGAATCATGTTCTGCTTCTTTATCAGGATTTGAATGCAGACTCAGCACTAGTAATTGCCAAAGAATGAGCCTTCTTTCTAGAAATGCATAAGGATCTCCTTTTTTGGTGGATGCAAGTCTGTGCAGAATCCTGTCACTAGCTATAAATGGGCTTATCTTCCCGCTCTCTGCAGGCTGGATGACAGCAAAATCCTCCCAGGCAACATGAAGGATAACTTCTGGGAGATGGGTGACACGGGCCCTTGTGGTCCCTGCAGTGAGATCCACTATGACCGGATTGGTGGTCGGGATGCGGCGCACCTCGTCAACCAGGATGACCCCAATGTGCTGGAGATCTGGAACCTCGTGTTCATCCAGTATAACAGGTGGTCTTGGGGTCCTGATCTGTTCCTGCTAAGAGCAGCACCTTTCCTCAAGCTGCGTAGAGCGAGAGGAACTCAGCGCATGGCTGTCTTCTCATCCTCGTCTTTGGGGCCAGTGGAGCAGTGCTAAAGGCATCATGGGATCTTGTGGACATTGTTCAATTTTATTTCTCAGGTTTTCCCTCTGATCTCTGGGACAGGGCTGGGCCTATTCTTTTATAAACTAGTTTTATTCCACATACTACCTGCTTAAGGGCTATTCCTATAATGTCATTTTTGCTGTAATTTGAACGGCTGTTTTAAAGCTCATTTCCTTGAAGCTTGCCTCACTCTTTAATGAACCCCAGAGTATTTCTTCCCATTCTCCCTTCACTCCCCACCTCCCACCAAAACAGGCAGAGGCAAATGGCAAATAGTCACAGCCTGCAAACTGCAAAGTGAGTTCTGCCCAGCAGGGAGAGGTGGCAGCCTGAGTCCGTGTTTCATCCTCCTCTTTCTCTGGATCTTGCAGGGAAACCGATGGCATTCTGAAGCCTCTTCCCAAGAAAAGCATTGACACAGGGATGGGCCTGGAGCGACTAGTGTCTGTGCTGCAGAATAAAATGTCCAACTATGACACTGACCTTTTTGTCCCTTACTTTGAAGCCATTCAGAAGGTACTGGTCCTATTGCAGACTTCTGTGGAGGTTTCCAGGCTGGACCCTTAGTACTGTCAAAGATAAAACAATCATATGCTTTGCCGGGTGAGGGTACCTGTGACCATCTACCAACTTCACTGTTAATAACACAGGGGTCTAAGCACAAGGCACTGTATTTTATTGTGTGCAGGGGCCTAGCTGGAGGCTCTTCACTCTTGCTCCTGTTACCTTTTTTGGGGTTATAGGATCTGGCAAGAGGTCATCCTTTCGATTTATGCCCCGTCAGTCCTCTCTGAACCTCCTAGGGTGAGGCAGCACTAGAAGGGCTGCTTCCTGATGAGCCGCCTCCTGGTTTTTATCTGTAGGGCACAGGTGCTCGGCCATACACTGGCAAGGTTGGTGCTGATGATGCTGATGGGATCGACATGGCCTACCGGGTGCTGGCCGACCACGCTCGGACCGTCACCGTGGCCCTGGCTGATGGTGGCCGACCTGACAACACAGGGCGGGGGTAAGTGTGTTACACGTGGGGCAGGGTTAGGACTGACGCTGTTGAGTTTTATGGCTCTCTGTGGAACTTAACACCGTACTTCATTATTGTTTGTCTTCTAGGTAGTTGGAGAGATCCTTTTATTTTTTTTAGGGATAAAGGGAGTGTCAGCTCACTTTGAAGAGTTCACTATATTAAATTTCTGCTGCCAAGTACAAGATGATAAGGATTGTATTTAGGGTTGTCTGATAAGATACTGGCAGGGGCAGGGGAGATACTGATGAACCCCAGGCAACTTCATTACTGACAGCCAGGACCCGGAATTGGATTGTGGGCATCAAGTTGGCCGTCTGGTCTGTACTTCTTGCCTTCATCTCTGGTTCAGCAGAACAAGCTTGGAAAATAAACCAAGGTTACCCCAGGTTATCCTTGATGCATCTTTGTGGATATATTACTGAGTTTTATGCTGGAATTAATGTTAATGACTTTGGGGGAATGCAAAAAAAAAAAAGAAAAGAAAAAGCAGGCTTAGGATAAAAGAAAGAATCTGAAAGAGAAAGACAAAAAATTGGTCATGTTGCTTGGGTAGAATTCCAAAGGACCCACTACCAAACGCTCGGCTGGGAATGTTGTCTAGCAGGAAACTGGGTTCTGCCTCTTATAGGTATGTGTTGAGACGGATTCTCCGCCGGGCTGTTCGATACTCCCATGAGAAACTCAACGCCAGCAGGGGTTTCTTTGCTACATTAGCAGATGTTGTTGTGCAATCCCTGGTACGTGTATTTTCTGTTCACCTCTTCTGTACTGAAGCACATACCTTAAAAGGTGTAGAGTGGGAGATATCACACTGTTAATGAGAATTTTTAGAGGAGTCATAGTATAGTCCCTGCCTTCATTGGGCTCATATCTGTGTCTCCCGTTTACCAGGGAGATGCATTTCCTGAGCTAAAGAAGGACCCAGATATGGTGAAGGACATCATTAATGAAGAAGAAGTGCAATTTCTCAAGACGCTCAGCAGAGGGCGTCGCATCCTGGACAGGAAAATTCAGAGCCTGGGAGACAGCAAAACCATTCCCGGTAAGGACCGGTTTGTTCCTTTCTTCAATAGGCTGGTTCATCTTTCTGGAAGAGGCAAGCCCTTTCTCACAAACTGACAGTGGACTCCTGTGTCTCCAAAGGCTGAGCATAGCTTGGTTAGACCACTTTTGGTGTAAAATGGGGTTTATAGTAAGATTATAGAAGTAACATTATTGTGGCAAAGTATTCAAACAGTACAGAAGTAAAAAGTGAAAATCCTCTTTCCCAAACTCATTTCTCAGAAGTCACAACTCTTTGGAGTTTGTTGTATAACTATTCAGGACTTTTCTGTATTTGCATACAAACGCATATAGGGGTGTGTGTGCGTGTGCAAGCAAAAAATGGGAACGAGTAGTATATAGTGTTTTACAACTTTAATTTTTTACTGGACAGGAAAATTAATTCCAGAAGTTTTTACTTTTTATGGAAGTATAATATAATGTGCAAGGTGAAAGCCTGATGAATTTCCACAAACTGAACACACTTGTGTTCAGATTAAGAAACAGAACTTTTCCAGGAACCTCTTGTGCTTCCCCCAGGTTGACTGCAAAAGATTTGATGGATTTTCTGGCAAATACACAGAACCATTACTAACTTGCCTGGCTCTTTAATCCCTCCTGTCACTGCCAGTGTCCTCCTGGGAAGGGGTTGGGATGGAAAGGAAGGGGGGCCATCCCTGTCATTCTTATGTGATTCCATTGTGCTGTGTAGGGGACACTGCTTGGCTCCTCTATGACACCTATGGGTTTCCAGTGGATCTTACTGGACTGATTGCTGAAGAGAAGGGCCTGGTGGTAGATATGGATGGCTTTGAAGAGGAGAGGAAGCTGGCTCAGGTAAAGCATTTGGGGAGTGAGCAAGAAACTCAGCCCCAATCAAGGCAGGACTTGGCTGCAAGGCAAGAAAGAGTTTCCTTCCATTAAAGTCTTTGAAATTCTGTTTTTCCCAAGACCAGTGAGTCTCAAGTGGGGGCAGTCTGCCCCCCTTTCCCCAGGGGATATTTGGCAGTAGCGTATGAAGGTAGTTTTTGGTTTTCACAACTGGGGATGGATGCTACTGGCCTGTGGTGGGTAGAGGCCAGGAATGCTGCTCAACCTCCTTCAGGGGACGGCCTCCCAGAACAAGAGTTACCTGGCCCCAAATGTCAGTAGTGCTGAGATCAAAAAACTCTGTTCTAGAGCTTTACATTGGGCATAGTTTAGCAATTTCAAGTCCTTCAGATTTCTTTTTCTTTGATATTAAGGTAACTTATGCTTATTTCTCTTACCGGCAGCTAAAATCACAGGGCAAGGGAGCTGGTGGGGAAGACCTCATTATGCTGGACATTTATGCTATTGAAGAGCTCCGGGAAAAGGGTCTGGAGGCAACAGATGATTCCCCAAAGTATAATTACCATTCGGACTCCAGTGGGAGCTACGGTATGTTAGTGTGCTCATCTGGGGTGGTTTTCAAGCAATGAGTCTCAAGATTAGGAACCCAGGATATCCATGGTAGCCTTGCCTGCAGTGCTGTGTAGTCATGCTGTGTAATTTTATACTCAGAGAGACCCTTGGTGATTGACTTTCTATTTATTTTGGAATAATTATAGATTCACAGGAAGTTGTAAAAGAAATTTACCAGGAGATTCCTTGTACCTTATACCCAGTTTTCCCTAATTGCAACATCTTGCAGGAAATAAGGAAAATGACATTGACTTATAAAATTCACTGTGGCTGTTGAATTTTGCATCGGGATAGTAGCATTCTAAAGTTAAGACAACTCAAAAGAAATATACTGGTGCTACATGTTTTTGGTTTTTTTTGCTCCAGCAGAGATACCTAAATCTACGTAAGGAAGCCCACAAAAGGAATACATTCCTTATGAATTGACCTTGGAGTAGGGAATTTATTACTACTCTTAAATACCTACTAATCAAATTCATCAGGTTTCTGTTCAGTAGCTCACAGTTAGGGTGACCATCTGTCCCATTTTCCCAGAATTGTCCCAGTGTTGACACTGAAATTGTCCCAGTGTTTTCCTCACACCTTGGGAAATCCCCTGGTCCCAAGCAAACCGGGACAGTTGGTCACCCCTACTGAGTATTATATTCTCCAGTAGAAAACCAGCATGTTAAGCCCTTTTGTGGAGTCTAATAGGCTTCTTCCAACATGAAATTAGACAATTAGGACCTAAGGAGAGTTTGAGAAATAGAATCCGATAAAAGCCAGCTAAGAATGTGTGAATGAAGTCATCAACCGTGTTTTCCCCTTGTATGCAGTGTTTGAGAGTGCGGTGGCTACAGTGATGGCTCTGCGCAGGGACAAGATGTTTGTGGAGGAAGTGTCCACGGGCCAGGAGTGTGGGGTGGTGCTGGACAAGACCTGTTTCTATGCCGAGCAAGGAGGGCAGATCTACGACGAAGGCTACCTGGTGAAGGTCGATGACAGCAGCGAAGACGTGAGCCAACAGTTCTTCTTCATCAGTGGGGAGCGGGGGCCCAGCAAAGGGCCGGGCCTGGGCGCCGGGCAGCTGCTCTGGCTTCTTGGTGCTCCCAGCCCTGAGGCGCAGACACCACCGATCTTTGGGTCGTGTTCTGTGGTCAGTGTTTCTGAAGCCGAGGGAGCTGCTTCTTGTACTGTGTTGCTTTCATCACCGTTAGGTCCCCTTGTAGCAGGATCCTTGCAGCCAGGCTGCTTAGGTTGATCCCTGGTTCCTCCAGGCTTTCCTTGTAAATAAGGAGAGATAGCTCTCTGGAGGGCAGACATCCTTGTAGAAGACGTGGCCTGTAGCTCAGCCACTGCTGTCTCTGTGGTCTTGGATGAGTTACCTAGTCTCGGGCTTGAGCTTCCTTACACTGGCTTTAATTCTCTAAGATGCTCCTTAATGGAGAGTGTGTGTGTGTGTCTGTCTCTATGTATATATACACATGTATTACATATTTAAAGTGTTGTGTGTTTGTAATGATAAATATTTATATAGTGATCCATATATATATGTATGTGTGTATATATAATGGTATTAATGGTATGTGTGTATAGTACATAAAGGGAGAATTCATATTTATGTCCATTTATATATATACATATATACACACACATATGTATTTGGATTTATTTATGTATTGGTCTCCTCCTTGACTCCTCTTAGAAAACTGAGTTTACGGTGAAGAACGCTCAGGTCCGAGGAGGGTACGTCCTGCACGTAGGAACAATCTATGGCAGCCTGAAAGTGGGGGATCAGGTCCGGCTGTTTATTGATGAGGTGAGTTTGAGTTGCTTTAGGCTGGTTAGTAATCATCTTTCCTTCCCCTTTTAAAAAAAATGTCAGCTTTATCGAGGCATACCTGGCATGTAGAATTACAAGAGTTGTTTTAAAGTGTACGTCATAGTGATTTGATGCAGGTTGTGAAAGGAATTCATCTCCTCCTCTGGCTTTAAATTGGTCCATCATTACTGTCGCTCCTAAGTGAAATTACAAGTAGATGATTGCGTGTAAGGTGCAGAAGTAAATTTTGAGGGATGTCACTGAGAGTTAAATCTGTTCCCAAGTTAGACCACAGTGATTTCAGTTGAGATCCTGTAGCTTCATTTTCACGGATTGCCTTTCTCCAGCTTAACCTCAAATACTTCTTCAGGAGCCAAGGATCCTGTGTTAAGAAATAGGTTCTGCTGCACGTGCCAGAGCTCCAAAATAATAGTAGCATAAAGCAAGACGGAAGTGTGTTTGTCACCTGAAAGTCTGAGCTGATGCAGAGGCCCTCCCCACAAAGTCACAGGGCCTTGCTCTTCCTTGCTTTTGTTCCACCATCATTCCTGGGGTGTTGCCCTTGCTTTCATGGTCCAAGAAGGTAGCTATGAGATCCATTTTCTAGGCCAGGCGTTGGTGGACTTTTTTTGTGAAGTGCCAGATAGTAAATATTTTTGGTTTTCTGAACCATACTGTCTCCATCACAGCTACTCGACTCTGCGGTTGTGGCACAAAAGCACCGTAGGCAATACGTAAACACACGGGTGTGGCTATGTTCCAATAAACCTAGATATAAAAATGGA
The DNA here is from genome assembly GCF_059928025.1 of Delphinapterus leucas. Classification (NCBI taxonomy): domain Eukaryota; kingdom Metazoa; phylum Chordata; class Mammalia; order Artiodactyla; family Monodontidae; genus Delphinapterus; species Delphinapterus leucas. Next base: position 47,853,779 of record NC_143148.1, read on the forward strand.
TTGCAGGACGGGTTCGGCCCACAGGCCATAACTTGCCAACTCCTGTTCTAGAAAGAGGAAGGGGAGGGTGTGTTCCTTTAAGGGTACACATCACTTCTGCTCACAGCCCACTGACCAGAATTTAGTTACATGGCCACAGTTAGCGGCATGGGAAGCTGTAGGCTTTATTCTGGGCAGCCATGGGTCCAGCTAAAAACACTAGTACTTGGGAAGAAGAGGAGAGCAGGTGCTGGGGGCCGAGCAGCAGTCCGCTGCAGACCTCTCCACCAGCCTGCTCTGCCCTTTATAGCCCCGACGGAGGCCTGTCATGAGCAACCACACAGCCACCCACATCCTGAACTTCGCCCTGCGTTCCGTGCTTGGGGAGGCTGACCAGAGAGGCTCCCTGGTTGCTCCTGACCGCCTTCGGTTTGACTTCACCGCCAAGGGAGCCATGTCCACCCAACAGATCAAGAAGTCCGAGGAGATTGCAAACGAGATGATTGAAGCAGCCAAGGTAGGTTGCGTTACATGCGAGCTCTTGGGTCATGAACTCCACTCCTTCCTGCACCATCGCTTTCTATGTACGGAGCCGCCCCCGCCCAGATGCTCTCACTCTGTCGAGACATAGTCTGTCCGGTGAACACATGTGTTCAAAGCAGTGATTCTTAACTGTGCTGGGTAGGGGGCAGTGCTGGTGTTCAGTGGGGGACCTCAGGGAGGTCTTTGGTCCGCCCCTCCTTTAGGACAACCAGAGCTCTTTTAGTTAAATCTGTTTTACATATAGCACATCCATTTAAGATTTGGTTCACAGTTTAACAAAGTAGTTGGAAATTCCTATTTTGAGCCTCTTGACTTTACACATGGGGCTTTATTTTGGGAGGCTCAGGGCACGTGATGGGCAGAACCGAGATCAGAAACCCAGAGCCCTGCCTGCAAGACTGCACTCTCCCTGCTGCTTCCTACTGCACCTTCAGAGAAGATCTTTTCCCAGCTTTTTTTCCTATCTTCTTTCCGTGGCAGCCCGTCTACACCCAGGATTGTCCTCTGGCAGCAGCTAAAGCCATCCAGGGCCTGCGGGCTGTGTTTGATGAGACCTATCCTGACCCTGTGCGAGTTGTCTCTATTGGGGTCCCGGTGTCTGAGCTGTTGGATGACCCCTCCGGTCCTGCTGGCTCGCTCACTTCTGTTGAGTTCTGTGGGGGAACGTGAGTACCTCAGGGGGAGCAGTGGGTGGACCTGCCTTTCGTTAATTTGCGTTACCCTCGGAAGGTGTGGGTAATAGGCTAGACCAGCTCTCACTTGTCTAAGGAAGAAACAGAGTCCTCAGAAATGCAGTTGCCAAACAGCATTCCCAGGAGTCAGCATCTGTGTGCTCCCATCAGACTCCTGCGTGTCTGACGTTGACGTTTACTGGGTGTGTGATGAAACGTTCTTCCAAGGAGGGAAGGTGAAAAATGTCATCCTAACACTTACGGCTGCTTGCTCTCGTTCCCTGGACGCATGATGACAGGAGGCCTGGGAACTCATGATTCCGCAGGGCCCTGGAGCTTCTGACCTGGTCCTAGCCCCTTTTCATTCCCAGGGCCTCACATAGTTCCCTTTGCAGGCTTGAGCAGCATCTGTGGAATTAACCTCATCGTCGCAGAGCCCCTGAGTCAGGCCCCACGGTAGACCCGGCTCAGTTTGGCTGTGGGCAGCCACGTGTTTCTGCCAACTTGGAGTCCTCCATAACCCTTGGGGTCTTTCTGGGACCGTCTGGTGGTCTGGGAAGTTCCTGCCTGCCAAGAAATCAGGGGGAAAAAAACATTCTTAAGGCCATGATAGAGCCCATCCAGGTCCTCCTGTGAGCCTCAGGCAGGCAGAGAGCAGGTGGGTGCATGGAGGATGGGGTAGGGATCTGGGAGATTACATTCCAGGCCTCCCTCTGTCCAGTAGAATTGGGCCTTCAAATGAGTCCCACATCTGCCTTAATACCTCTCTCCATGACACTCTAGAGCACTGGAAACAGCTTTCGGAGACTTTACATCATCCTTGCGGAGTGGCTGAGAGTAAATGAGCGTTTGAGGTTCTCTGAGCCCCTGGGGTTGTCTGAGGTGCTGTGGTAAGACTTGAGAGGGAATCCACCGATACTCTCAGGCTGTTGAGCAGGGACAGACGGCAGCAGTGTGGTGAGGGACAACTACCCACATTTCATGCGTGAGAAAACTGAGGCACAGGAACGTGGCGCCTCGCTCAGTGTCGGCCCAGCCAGGCCTTCCCTGACTGCCTGCCCCTTCCAGGCCACAGCTGCGTTCTGAAATAAACACGAAGGGCCTTTGCTCATCATCCCCTTGAGGGAGCTTCCCTGGGAGCGACTACCACTTAGGGCTCCTGCCTGCCAGCCAAGGGCTCCTGGGTGCCGTGAGGACCATGAACTTTGCCTTCTGCCATTCAGGCATCTGCAGAATTCGAGTCACGCGGGAGCTTTTGTGATTGTGAGTGAAGAAGCTATTGCCAAGGGCATCCGGAGGATTGTTGCTGTCACAGGTGCCGAAGCCCAGAAGGTGAGCAGGTCAGGCTGGTTTGTGGCTTACTCGAACAAGGCAAGCGGGGCCCAATCTGTGGATCCACAGTGCCGATGGTCACGTGGCCGCTGCGGTCAGAATCGGAGGTACAGCACTCCCTCCAGAGTGTCCTCCCATTACCCCGCCTAGCGGAAGAACGCCAGCACCGCACGAAACGTTCTAGCTATCTTACATTTAATCTTTTAACATATAGGTAGATTCTGCCATAAGATGTCTGTGTCTAGGAGGGTAGGCCACAGTTTTGCTGTGGCTTCTGTGCCCCCAGCACTTAGCCACATCTCCCTTGGGGTATGTACCCAGTTTGAGATGCATGGAGTATGGGGACAGTTGCTCTGGGGGTGGGGACTGTAGCTCACGCCTGACGTGTGCCGAGGCTTGAGGAGTGATGATTTCATAGGTGGGAAGGGCTCCTGGCTCATGAGTTCTCTGTCACCCCCTGAACCTGAGTTCCGCTGGCCAGGTGTGTGAGGAGGGTGCTCCTTTCTGGGGCATGAGGCTGCAAACACTTGCTCCTGAAGGAAGAGAAAGTTCTGGTGTTCTGGGGGTGTGTTGTTCCATAGCCTGCCATCGGTGTCTGCCACCGTTCACAGAGTCGTGAAGCTGAAAGTTGCCTGACCCACAGTTTACAACACTGATTGTCTCCTCCCAGGCGCTCAGGAAAGCGGAGAGCTTGAAGAAATCTCTCTCTGTCGCGGAGGCCAAAGTGAAGGCCCAGACTGCTCCAAATAAGGACGTGCAAAGGGAGATCGCGGACCTCGGTGAGGTAGGGGCGGCCTCCCTCCTCAGGTCCTGGTTCTCGGTGCAGTGGGCCTTTGGACTGACTTCGGATGTCCGGCAACCTTGCCAAGGGGGCTTCCCGGATCCTGGCCTCCGGACCCCTGGAACCGGCTGCTGCCCCCGTTGCCGATGGCAGGGCAGCCCCTTCTGAGCGCTAGTGGGCACTGGTGTTGAGGGGGGTGGGAGAGGCACTGTGGGAGCCCACTGTCTCCGGGTCTCCTGGTGTTTGTTAACATTCGGTGGCTTCCCATTAGCCCATCACGGGCTGTGTTCACTGCCGTGGGGGGACCAGGTCTAATGGGGTCCCAGCTCTCTTTATTCTGCCCCTTTCTCTCCAGCCCTGCTCCTTACAACTCATGCAGTTGCTCATAAAGTGACTCGTCTCAAGGCCAGTGGATTCTTTTTGTTCTTGTGTTCTCTCTCCTTCTGGACACTGGTTGGGGGACTCTGGTGTCAGAAGCTAGAAGGGTGGGGTGGGCTCACATCCTCGCTCCTCGTGGCCCAGCTCCCAGTGGAGTTCCTGTTCTGGTTCCAGGCTCTGGCCACTGCAGTCATCCCTCAGTGGCAGAAGGATGAATTCCGGGAGAATCTCAAATCCCTGAAGAAAATCATGGATGACCTAGACCGGGCTAACAAAGCAGATGTCCAGAAGCGGGTGAGTCCTGGCAGTGCAGGAGCCGGGAGGATTTACCCAGCAAAGGCTGTGCAGACTGCTCGCTGGGTTTCGGAGTCTGAGCCTTTGACCTGAGGCCTCTCCTCTGGACTCCCTTCCTTGCAGGTGCTGGAGAAGACAAAGCAGCTCATTGACAGCAGCCCCAACCAGCCCCTTGTCATCCTGGAGATGGAGAGCGGCGCCTCGGCCAAGGCAAGCCAGGGTTGGGGCTCCATGGCACCACCCTGTGCCTGTCTGCTGCTTGTCTCCTCCTCTCAGAGTCTCAGCCTTCTGGTGGCTGAAGTGGGAGCCTTGTGGCTCTGAGCAGAGTAGTTGCCTGACGGCCCACTCTCTGGGACTGAGGTTGGGCTGAGCCATGAAGAGAGCTGGTGGCTGGAGAGCTGTGGCTCCTCGAGGTGGAAGGCGAAGCTCCGAGCCAGAGCGTGGGCGAGGCCCTGTGCTTAGTCCTCCATCCAGGCTCCCGGGACCAGCACCTGCTCTTAGAAGGGGGTAGGGGGTGGGAGCTCTCTGAGAACTGAGCTCTGCAGACCCGCTGCACTTGTGGAGAGTGTGGCCCCCTTCCCCAGGGCCGTGGCCTGAAGCCAGGTTCTCCCCACAGGCCCTGAACGAAGCCTTGAAGCTCTTCAAGACGCATTCCCCTGAGACGTCTGCCATGCTCTTCACAGTGGATAATGAGGCTGGCAAGATCACATGCTTGTGTCAAGTCCCCCAGGTCAGAGTGCCCTGCAGTCTTGCTCACAGCAGCTTTGTGCCAGTGGCCATAGCTTTTCTCAGGGAGCTTGGTTCTTCTTACACCTGTTTGCCAAGACCCATGTGTGTTTGTGCAACCCCTGTTAGAAGTGGCCGTTTTCCTGCTCAACTGTTTGTCACCTCCCCAGCACCCCTTCCCCTCAGGCTCTCCCCTCCCTGGTGGATATGTTTAACCGTGATGGCTTTGCTACTTGGTATGCCTTGCCCTGGCTGTCGTACCCACTATAGGATCTCTCTTAGCTCTGGCAGCATGCATCACCCAGGGCAGGATTGAGTGTCAGGCTCCCCCATCCTTTTTCCATCCCACCCCTCTCCTTGTCTCCCTCAATCCTGTCCTCTGTCCTGACCCCCACTTCTCCTTTCTGTCTTCTAGAATGCAGCCAACCGGGGCCTGAAAGCCAGTGAGTGGGTGCAACAGGTGTCAGGTCTGATGGATGGCAAAGGTGGTGGCAAAGATGTGTCCGCTCAGGCCACAGGCAAGAACGTGGGCTGCCTGCAGGAGGCGCTGCAGCTGGCCGCCACCTTTGCCCAGCTCCACCTGGGAGATGTGAAGAACTGAGGGGGAAGGGAGGCTTCCATGAGGAGGCATCTCCCCCACACCCAGATGGATCCGTCCAGCCAGGAGCGCTCCATCCCCCACAAGGACATTCTAATCATGGGACCTTTAAACAGCCCCATCTGTCCTCCTAACCCAGCAGTAACTGGAACTTAGCCTGGGAGCCAGCCTGTGACTCAATTCCCACATTACGCTTCTGCCCTGAGCACATCAGCGCCATCTGTCTAGAACCACTACCCCAGGATTGTGTCTGCAGAGTTCTCTGCAGACCCAAGGCTCTGGGCCTGCAGGGAGGAATCGTTTTTGCTGCAGAGAATAAAAGGACCATGTGCAATACTCGATAATGCCGTGTGATTTCTTATCTCCTTCTCCCCTCTCTCCCCCACCCCCCACCCCACGGGTGCCCCCAGTGTGACAGCCCGTGGCTCCCTGGGTGTCTGTAGAATAAATGCTGTGGCTCCAGCTGGCTTCTGGTCGCAGTCCTTGCCGAGTCTAGCCCCAGACCCCTGAAGTTCGGGAATAATGGCTGCTGGATTTTCCTCGACATCTGTGGAGGTGGCCCACAGAATAGAGCCCCTTGTAGGAGAATATCTTCATTTCTTAGGCCCATATCCCTTTTCCTCACTTGATGTGCAGGTTGGGTGTGAGGTCAGAGGCATTCTTTGGTATAGAAGGTGTTTAGGGTACATCAGTTGCCTCCCCCCACTCCTTTGACTGCCACGTCATTCCTGGTTCCAGGACCTCACTTGGACGGTGAGGGTGGATACTCTGACATGGTTCTGCGTCCATTCACCCAAGTGTGAAGACAGTTGGGTTTGGTAACAGTAGTGTACAGTACTTGGTTGTGCCCGCTCTGGCTGATTTCATGTCCCCTGAGTACAGCAGGCTGGCTCTGGGGCCCTGGGTCATTCTCAGGCCTGCTGACTTTGAGGGAGGAGGAAAAGCAGGTCTATGCTGAGAGAAGAAGCAGAGGCTAGCAGTCACAAGGCCTGGGGGTGAGGAGTATGAAAAGCAGACAGAGGGCTGAGGCCCTTGGCTGCAATATGTGCATGCCAGGTGAGGAGTGTTAGGGATACAAAGAGCCCACACAATCCGGAGCAGGAGAGACATAGTTCCATTCATTCACTTGACAAGCGTTTATGCCAGCCAGGGCACTAACAGTACAGGAGTGACCAAGACAGAAGGTCACCGCCCTCTTGGGCAAGGCAGTGGGGAACATGGATAAAACAGTCACACACGTAAGTGCAAAATTAAAATAATTACAGCTTCACAAGTGAAAGGAAGAAGCCCTACGCCCTGAGCGCAAAGGCTAGAGGTCAGCCGAGCCGGCCTAGGTCCCACTTCTGCAGGCCTGCCCGGTACATCCGTCCATCCATCCACCGAGCCCTGGGCGTCCTTGCGGCGGCCCCAGGACTCTGCAGCGCTCGCCGTTCTCCCTCCGGGGCGGCAGGGGGCGGTGCGGGGCGGCCTGCCGCTATCCCGACAGTCCTAGCGCGAGCGCGCGGCTTTGAGCGGGCGGAAGAGCCGGCGCGCGAGGCCTGGCCGACGGGTGAAGGGGACTCGTGCGCCAGATGCAGCCATGCCTGGGGACAACCGCCGCATCCGCGGGCCCGAGGAGTCGCAGCCGCCGCAGTTATACGCGACCGACGAGGACGAGGTGCCGGCCGCTCGCGACCCGACGCGGCTCCGGCCTGTGTACGCGCGCGCCGGGCTGTTGAGCCAGGCCAAGGGCTCGGCCTACCTGGAGGCGGGAGGCACCAAGGTGCTGTGCGCAGTGTCCGGCCCACGCCAGGTAGAGGGCGGTGAGCGCGGTGGCGGCCCGGCCGGAGCGGGCGGCGAGACCCCGGCCGCGCTGCGGGGCCGCCTGCTCTGCGACTTCCGCCGCGCGCCCTTCTCGGGCCGCCGGCGCCGCGCTCCCCCGGGTGGCAGCGAGGAGCGTGAGCTGGCGCTGGCGCTGCAGGAGGCGCTCGAGCCGGCCGTGCGCCTGGGCCGCTACCCGCGCGCGCAGCTCGAGGTGTCGGCGCTGCTGCTCGAGGACGGCGGCTCGGCACTGGCCGCCGCGCTCACGGCTGCCGCGATCGCCCTGGCCGACGCGGGCATCGAGATGTACGACCTGGTGGTGGGCTGCGGCTTAAGCCGCGCGCCGGGGCCCGAGCCCACCTGGCTGCTGGACCCCACGCTGCTAGAGGAGGAACGCGCCGCCGCCGGCCTCACCGTGGCGCTTATGCCGGTGCTCAACCAGGTGGCCGGGCTGCTGGGCAGCGGGGAGGGCGGCCCGACCGAGAGCTGGGCGGAGGCCGTGCGCCTGGGTCTCGAGGGCTGCCAGCGCCTCTACCCCGTTTTGCAGCAGTGTTTAGTACGGGCCGCCCGCCGGAGGGGCGCCGCCACGCCGCCCTGAAGCAGAACCCTGAGCAAGGACGGACGCCGAGGACAGCTACCGCTCTCCCCGAAAGGACCCGCGCCGTCGGCTTGCAGACTGCGTACGCCAAGCTGAGAACTCGGAGCACGGGAGAGTATCTGGGGAGGCGTGCTCAGAACTGATGCACTGGACAGCTGTGTTGGGATGATATTTTTAAAAACTGTGCCGTTAAAGGAACTTTTCTAATTGAGTTGGCTCCCAGCCACGACTCAGGTGAAGAAACCTGCGAATGCAGCTTGACCCCCCCAAGTTGGAAAGGACTTCAGCTGGACTTACCTGGAAAGTGGAACCTGGAGCTAGTGTCTCGTAAGGGATGGACCCTATGCAGGCCAGCCAGTGACCCCCTCCTATATTATTGGGCTGCTTTTGAGAGAATGGACAAGGGGCCTGTGCTTTCCCACTTAATATCTGAGCTAAAACAAAAACTCTTATATCTGAAAAATTCTGTTGTTCTTGATACAGGATTTAAGAGAGCAAGGCTCTTCCGAGCTGGGTAGTGTGTTCTCGGACTCCTGGTGTCAAAGGCTTGGGACAGCATTATATGTGTCCTGGTGTCCCTCATCTAGTCTTGGCTCCTGGGAGAGGGCACTTGAATTGCCAGGAGTGAGAGTTTCTGGATGTTGGAGATGGAGTCTGGCCATTTTGTAGGGCAGAGCTGGCCTGACCACAAGGGTAAGATGTTCTCTTTGTGGCTCCTGAGCCCTGCAGGTTTGTGCTCAGGTCTGGTTTGGAGAAAAGCGGGGCAGCTTGGTGCCCTTTCTGCCCTGGCTTGGTGTGAGCTTCTGAGCTTGTGTGTCTCGGGCCTGCTCAGCTTCTCTAGGAAGGGTTGGCCTGGGACAGCCAAAGGGCCAGAATAAGGCTTGGAGACCACACCGAGAACCCCTGATCAAGAGGAAAAAAATATAAATTTTATTTCCCCCCAGTGACATAATACATATTTCCAAAGCAGATCTGAAATACATGGTATCACATCAGCAAGAAACAAGATAGAAACGACACAAAAAGGATACCCCTATTGACACCCAGACAGGACTGGGGGCTTTGAGAGGGAGAAGAGCCGCTGGAACAGTACCTGCAGTCAGAGAAGGCTGATGGTGCTCCCAGGTGGGCCCCGTCCAGCTGCCCCTTCGACGAGTGGGCCTCAGCTTTCTAAGAATGGTGAGCTGGTGCTGGGCAGTTGCAGCCTCTTCCCTTCCCTGCCAGTCCCCATACTGTCATCTGGAAACATGACCAAAGCTAAAGCCAATACTTGGGGGGAGGCTTCCTGGCTGGTCTGGCTGAGCCGTGCCTCCATTTCTGTTGCCCTTGCTCCAGAATGGGTTGCATGGGTGCCACTGAGAGGCCTTTGGAAAAATCACTCAAGGCAAGGAAAGGAACCACTAGGGAAGGTGCCTGGAGCTGATGAGCCTGGAGGGGTTACAACCTTCTACTGGCTGTCTTCCTGGTCTGCTGCATGATTCTTCACCTGTAGGAGAAGCAGAAGCAGGACTCTAGCCCCAAGGGTTGAGAGGTGTGGAATGGCTGGGAAAGGGAGGGCCATCTGCTAACAACTCCCAGTCTCTCACCCCCACCTCCCTTTCTTGTCAGCTTTGACATCTCAGTGCTACTGTAGATTCTTCCTGAGACTTGGGAACGGACCCAGGACCACCAGACAGAAGAAGGCATTTTCTGCACCTACCCCAGTCTTTTCCTAGATGTGATACAGTCTTGGGCAGCAGTAAGTGTCCCCTGGAGCCCACAGGCCAGAGCTAGGCAAGTGGAGGAGAGGAAGCTCCTCACTACTAACCCCCCAGCAGCCCCAGCCTTGCTGAGATGGCCCTAGCAACAGTAGGGGCTTGGCCCATCTCAGGGACCACCAATAGGAGAGGAGGGAATGGTAGGGCAGGGAACATTTGGGCCCTTTGAAGCTGCACAAAAGGCTGTTATCAGATCCAGGTTTGGATATTCTCAGTCCAGGAAGGTCAGTGTGCTCCAGCTTTCCTGGGGAGTATGGTACAATGCAAGACAGCCCAAAGACTCTGGGGTAGCAGGTGGGCAGGGGCAGGCTTACCACATGGTTTTTGGGCAAGGGATCTGGGGCTATGGGGCACATCTGTGATATTCCCTGTGCAATGCTCAAAGCCCCCTCCCCACCCACCTTCCAGGAGGAGATGGTATTTCAGCCCAGAACTGGCTCAGCTGCCCAGCTGTAGCCCCTGGTCCATTTGAGCCGACCAAGCCCAAATCAGGAGGGGAGAAAAAACAGGGCAGGGCCCCGTCTTCTCCTGGGCATTGGCTGTGATGGAAGTCAGACGCCTCCCCGCAACCATCATTGTGGTCTCCCATGCAAACGCAAGTCCCTCCTTTGCTCACAGAGAGGCCACAAGGAGGGTGAGAATGGGGGGAGGCGCCAGGCCACTCACTGCCTCCTCCAGGTCTGTGTTCTGGAAGCTGTCTGCCTCTGGATGGGCCCTCTGTCCCCTGGGCTCCTGCTGGGGATCAGTGGTTCTGCATGAGGAGCCTTTACTTCCAGAACCCCTGTTCTGTTCACAGTCTTCTGTCCCTGCACAGGGAGAGTCACTGGTCAGTGGCTAGATTTGAAGGCCCCAGCTAACCCCAAAGATGCCACTTGATGCCCAGCACTGATCTAGGGAATCTAGGGCTCGAGAGGACAAGATGGGGATGGGCTGGGACACTGCTCTGGCTCTGGCAGACAGCTGCTGAGTGGATGGGGGTCATAGAACAATCTAGAAGCCAAAAAGGTCCTCAAGCCACAGAGACACCCAGAGGGAGTAGGGGGAAGTGAACTCCAGGGAGGGTGAGGAGGAGCCCTGCACCCAGGGAAAGCTGGACGCAGGACCCCCTGGTACCTTCAGGAGTGGGAAAACCTGGAGCCTGCTAAGGGTGTGGCCTGGGCCCACACCTGACCTGAAAGCTGGTCCCTCTGTTGGTCCATGTGCTCCACACTGTCCAACAGACGGTCCACCTGGGCTTTGATCTGGCTCAGCGCTCCCCTGATGGAGTGCAGCTCCTCAGTCTGGACTGCTGGGAGAGGGGCCAGAGTTGGTATCAGTCAGGTTCAGGAGGCAGAGGGCAGTGCTGCGAGGACTCCTGAACCCACCCTCACTGCTAAGGGCCTCCCAGTTCTCCCCTAGCCCTGCAGCTGAGGGCTGTGCTCCCTCACTCACGCTTTATCTTGGGGGTCAGCTGACTATTCCTGGGAGACTTGTGGGGACTGAAGTTGCTCTTGACCCCCATGCCCATATGGGTCCTCCGGATCTTGATAGGCACATGGTTGATTAGTGGAGGGATCCTCTGGTATTCATACACCCTATGGACAGGATGGAGAGGGAGTCAGGCCAACTAGCCCCACCTGCTTGCCCAGAGGACTGAGGGGGCAGGACCCACCTACCTGTAGGGGAAATCTTCCCTGTACAGCTTGTAATCCAGGTCATAGTTGCTGTTGAAATAGAGATAAATGAGGAAAGGGTCATTGTCCAGGGCCAGAATCCTTGCCTCGACTCCAGTTTAATTTGGAGAAACTGATGTATGCAGCTTTTCCTTAGAATCCCAGGATTCTTCACCATAAGAGCCCCTAGGGACTTGACCAAGGTCACTTTGGGAGACCACAGCAAACCAGCTTCCCCATAGCTGGCCTCTGTTAGGGGCACGTTCCGGGTGCCTCCAGGTGGCAGGAGGGGGCGATTGCCCACAGGCTTCTGGCCCGCCAGGTCTGGGCTGTCCAAAGCCTCCTCTGCCTGACCCAGGCACTGCTGATGTTATTCTGGTTCTTAGTCTGGCAAAGGATGAAAGGGAAGAATTAAGTCAGGGCTCAAAGCCACGGAGAGAGCCTTTAATCCTTGCGTGGGAATCGCCAGGATGCAGGGCTCAGCACTGGCAGGGCCAGACAGTGGGGGGTTAAGGGCCATGCCCAGGCCACCTTCCCTTCGCTCCAGGCCCTGGGAGAGAGGCTGAGTCTGGAAGGTCCCAGGCTGTCACTGCCTGGCCTCACGCCTGCTCTCATGCACCATGCACCTCCAGGGAACTGGTGCCTAGGAGGGAAGGGAAGATGGGTGCAGAGGGACAGCTGGGTCCGGCTTGGGCAGGAAGATCCTGTGGGGATACAGCTGCAGGCAGTTCGGGTGCAGCCTGAGGCTTCAGTTAAGGCAAGTGAGGAGTTGAGGGTGAGGAGAGGGGCTGCAAGCTGGGGGCAGTAAAGTTTCTGAAATAACTTTCTGGGACCATGCGCCCACACCACCAGCTCAGGCCCAGCTGATGAGGGGCAAGGCCTATGGAAGCCACCGGAGCGGAATAGGGAACATTAGGGGGCCCCTTCCCCTTCATGCCGTGAGGTCCCCAAGCCTGTGGATGAGATTTCCGGCCACCCCGTCCCCGCTTTCTGGCCTCAGGAAGTCTGGTGGGCGGCCCAGGAGCCGCTGGGATGTTGATTCCGGCGGTGGGAGGCCCATCCTTGGAGAAAGGAAAGCGAGCCAGTGGAGCGCGGGAGGGCAGGTACCCATCCCTTCGGCGCTCTGGGGTTGGGGTCGGGGTCCGGGCCACGGTGCAGGAAACAGGCAGCCCCCTGAGGGTCGGCAACGACCAAGCTGGGACAGCTGGGGGCCAGGACAGAGCTCCAGGTTACGAGTCTCAGCTGAGTACGAGTCTCAGCTGAGCATGACCACTCCGGGAAAATTCTCGCTTGTCCGGCCCGCCTTGGGTTGGCCATGGGGGCCCCCTCTCCCTGACTGGGTTGAAACCTCAGCAGAGATCAGACAGCTGGAGGGGAGGAGAGGGGAGGGAGATGGGGAAGGACCAGTAGCCGACCACCTGAGCTACCTCGATGAACCCTATTCTACAACAGCATTGGTGATTCAGTGGTAGAATTCTTGCCTGCCACGTGGGAGGCCAGGGTTCAATTCCCAGCCAATGCAAGAAGCACACTTTTCTTTAAACACCTCTTCCACACTTTTTTTCCTAAAATGACTTTTTAGAGTACCTAAAAATTAATGGTAAAGGAATGGTAATTCACTGACTGCTGAGCACAGACTTGGGAGCTACCGGAGTTGAGACAAAGGCAGGATGAGTTTGCGGGTTAGAGGTTAGGCGATATTCGCTGCTCCAGCTTGCTGTAGGTAGAGGGTCCCTCCCGGTCTGGGGTCATCCCTGCTCTGCCCCTGCCCCCAGTCATCAGGCAGGGCTGAGGCCTGTGCCCTGGGTGTGTGGCCTTGATTCTCTCTTCCTAAGGGGCAGTGGCCTGGTCACACAGGGTCTGCAGTCACATCTGTCCCCTGGTCTGGGCTAATGGTTACAGTGCAAGCTGGGACTTCCCACAGTAAGAGAAATAAAATGCACCATCAGTATGACTCTGGGCAGAGGTCAAGCCACCTCCCTCAGTGTCCTCAGGGGCCAAGTGGGGGGAGGTGGGGGGGAGGGGACCTGGGGCAATCCTTCCACCACAAACCTTTCCCTCCAGGTTGACAAATGCCATTTTGAGACCCAAGACACAAGGCCTGGACTTGACCAGTTCTCATAGAGAAGTCATCCAACAACTCAGGGGCCACCAGAACCTCATCCCGAACCACCCCTCTTTGGGTGACTATCCAAAGGGGCCAGAGCCACAGCAACAGCCTGCTGCTGCTCCAGACATGCTGCCCTAGTCCCCAGAGAAGGGTTTCATTCTCCCCACTGGAGTGCCCTAGGGACACATGGGTCTTAAGGAAGCCACCCCTGCCCCAGGCCTTGAATGCCAGGCACCCCTCTGAACGGAATCTGAGCTCCTGCAGGACAGCTGGCATCACTCCCCACTGCTTCCCTGTTCTCCCACCTGCACCTACAGGACTGGGTCCGAGCCTGCTAGGCAAGGGGGTGGGGCGACATGAAATCTGGAGAAGGCAACTGGAACTGAAGAACTGAGAAAGGGTTAACCCAGCCTCAAAGCGGCCGTGTGAAAAAGCACAGCTGAGAACTATGGGAAGAAACCACTTACCTCCCATCAGACGGATATTTACCAAACCATATCAACTCCCAGATGAGAGTCTCACGCACAAGACTCGAGGCAAACCAACATACCGCACACGCAGTTCAGCATCACTGAGGAAATGCAAGCTTAAAAAACTACGAGTACACATCTACTCATCAGCCCAAAACAACACAGTGAAAAAGCAGTCCATGCCGGCAAAGGTGATGTAGGCCTGGCTGCCGCAGGCAGGGAGAGATTTGGCCTAATGACTCTCGAGGTCAGCCTGAAGGTGCAGAGGCTTCTCAGAGTAGCCCCTACCCATTCCTGCCATCGCACTTCTGAGGAGATGAGACCCAAAAGAAACCAGAACTGGACTTCCCTGGTGTTCCAGTGGTTAAGAATCCGCCTGTCAATGCAGTGGACACAGGTTTGAGCCCTGGTCCAGGAAGATCCCACATGCCGTGGAAGCAACTAAGCCCGTGAGCCACAACTACTGAGCCCATGTGCCACAACTACTGAGCCCATGTGCCACAACTACTGAAGCCTGCTCGCCTAGAGCCCATGGTCTGCAACAAGACAAGCCACTGCAGTGAGAAGCCCGCACACTGCTGTGAAGAGCAGCCCCAGCTTGCCGCAACTAGAGAAAGCCTGCACGCAGCAATGAAGACCCAACAGAGCCAAAAATAAGTAAATAAATAAGTAAATTAAGTATAAAAAAATTATAAAAAACCCCCACAAACAAAAACCCAAAAGAAATCAGAACCTTCGGCAGCAGGCTGTTTACACAGTGCTGTACCTAACAGCAACCACCTGAGCCACTGCCTCCCTGCCTCCCCCACTGGCAAGACAGAAAGCACTCAAATGCCCACAGACAGGCCAGGAGCTGATCACAGACATCACAGGCTCCCAGCTGAGGGGACTAAGGGGCCACCGGTTCACACACACTGGTTACGCCTGTGAAAATGGCACGTTGGCTGGCAGAAGTTGGTGAGCTCCTTTCTAAACATGTTTAAAGGTTTCTTTAAAATTCCTTGAAGCTTTCCAAGTTAGAGGGAAGATTTCATCCAGAAGGGTTCCCATTGTCTACTTCCCAAACATGTATACCCAGAAAAAGCCCCCGAGCACCCCACAGGTGAGGCTCCCCTTGGAGGACTCACGCCCCCGGGTCCAGGCGAGAGGAGAGGGCATCACCAGCAGGAGGGTGGCTGGGTTGTGTCAGCTAGAAGGGGCCTTGGAATGAGCTGGGTTGACCCCCCTCCACACACACCCCCAGTTTACAGACAAAACCTGTGGCCAAGGGAGACCGACCTCCTCTGGTACCACAGAGAGTAAGACGAGCAGCCTGGCTGGCTGGGTGGGCAACACACTGAGCAAGCCTCCTGGGGTTCTCATTCTGTCTCAGGGGAGCCCAGAGCCCCAGACAAGCTGATCAGACTCCCTCCCCGGTAGGCAACCCCAGGCAGACTCACCAGGAGATGGCTCTGCCCCATGGCCTCTTCTGGCCTGGCCGGGAAGGGCCGGGCTTGGGCTCCCGAGCCATGTCTCAATCTGAAAAGAGAGCCAAAGAGTGGGACAGAGCAGGAGAGAGAGAGGGAGGGGTGCAGGAAAATGGGGCCAAGTGCACATAGGCCCCGCTTGCCTCCTGGCTGGCCCTTCCCTGCTCCTCCGCTCTGAGGCGGTGGGCAGTGCCCCCTGAGAGGCAGTGCAGTGGAGCGCCCATCCCCAGTCAGTGGGCAGCCCGACCTGGCCTCCAGACCCTGGGCCCACCTATTCAGAGCTGGGCTCCAGCTCCAGAGGGCTCATCTCCATCCCCAGGGGACCGTGGTTCTGAGACAAACAGTCCCTTTGGCTAACTTCAAAACGAAAAACCCCCGAGGATGGGGAGGCTGCTCTCCTCTTTCCCCCAAATTACCACGGGAATCAACCCCATCGCCCAGGCCTTGGAAGTTGGGGATGGTACCGTCAAAGGGCAGGAGAGGGGATGTCTGTGATCCTCTGAGGAGACACCCGTTCCTGGTTGGGTTAATTCTTGAGTGTTCTCCTGCTGCCTGTCTGCCCGCCCACAGGCCTGCCTGCTGCCAGGCCCACGCCCCACAGCTGCCTCTGGTCTAAGCTCCTGGGCTGGCTGCGTCTGAAACAGCCAGGGTGGCTCTGAGAAACAAAGCAAGCAGCCTGCCTGGTCTGGGGTGGGGACACCCCGCTGCCCTCTCTCTTGGTGGCAGGGGAGTCAAGAGTCAGCTGAACCCGACTTAGAGGAGGACTGAGAAGTCAAGCAAGGCAGCCGTCTGTGCACCAGTCACGGGCAGAGTGTCTCCTTTCTGGGCTCCTTCAGTGTTCACCACTTGAGCACGTAGCTCTATGCTCGTGGGAGACAGAGGAGAATCTGCTTCTTGCCGTATTCCCGCAGCTCACTTGGGGCCTGGCCACTTAGTAGGTGCTCAGTTGCTATCTGCTGAATAAATGAATGGAACTCCATTAAATAAATTCCAGCTTTTGCTTCTGGGTTTGGATCAGACCCCAGAGTTTCATCTGTGACCTCGAGGCCCCTCCCTGAGCCCACCCGCTTTCTTCCTGAATCTATGATCATCATCCATGGCCCACTTTTAACTGCCAAGACAGCAACAAATGCGAGCCTTCTCCTTTTCCTGTTCACAAGACTTCCTGCAACACAATCACCAAGAGCAGTTATCCAGCATCTGCTTGCTCATGGTGAGGAACAAGGAGACCAGCAACGATGTCCCTGAGGCATTGACAATCCAGATCAAGTGTTCATTTGGGAGGAAGCTGGCAATTCTGTACCCACACCCTCAGCCCTTCTCTTCCATTCATGATCCTGCCTTATCCAGTTATCCACTCAAGAACACATTAAACAGATATCCATGCACCAAGAAAATAGCTGTACTTCCATGTTGTCTGGCTTTCTATGTCTGTTTCTTTGACTTTCGTATTTGCAATGTCAGGAGAGGACAGAAAAACACACCCATGTCCACTGTGTAGGGCAACAGTGCATGAGCACCATGAAAATATATAAAGAAAATCTCATTTAAAACGGACTTGGGAAGCTCTGAAGAGGGAACTCGCACACATGTACCATTCATTGCAGTCTGTATAACCAGCAGGAAGAGGGAAGATAAGAATTATTTTGATGGAGGAGGACATTAATCACATGGGGATTTTATCTTCTGCCTTTTTTTAAAAAAAAAATATTTATTTAGGACTTCCCTGGTGGCGCAGTGGTTAAGAATCCACCTGCCAATGCAGGGGACACAGGCTTGAGCCCTGGTCCAGGAAGATCCCACATGCTGCAGAGCAACTAAGCCCGTGCACCACAACTACTGATCCTGCACTCTAGAGCCCGCGAGACACAACCACTGAGCCTGCATGCCACAACTACTCAAGCCCGTGTGCCTAGAACCCGTGCTCTGCAACAAGAGAAGCCACCACAATGAGAAGCCCACACACCAACGAAGAGTAGCCCCTGCTCGCCGCAACTAGAAAAAGCCCATGTGCAGCAACAAAGACCCAAAGCAGCCAAAAATAAAATAATAAATAAATTTAAATATTTATTTATTTATTTATTTATTTGGCTGCACCAGGTCTTAGTTGTGGCACACAGGATCTTCATTGCCTCATGCGGCATGCAGGATCTAGTTCCCTGACCAGGGATCGAACCTGGGCCCCCTGCATTGGGAGCATGGAGTCTTAACCACCAGGGAAGTCCGGCTTGTGGGATCTTAGGGATTAAACACAGGCCCTCAGCAGTGAAAGCACGGAGTCCTAACCACTGGACTGCCAGCGAATTCCCTCTCCTGCTTTAAAAAAAAAAAAAGAAGGAAATTTCCTCCCTGCCCCAGCAACAGCTCTCTTACCACCACTTGCAGCCAATGAGAAACTGCCACAGCCTTGAATGCTTGTTCTCTTCCAATGAAGTTTTGTTCAAAACAGCTCTCCCCAATTTCCCCCTAAAACTTAATAAAAGCAAGTGCCTCTCCGTTGTTCTCCAGGCTTGCCTATGATGCATCATAACATGCTTGTCCCAAATTGCAATTCTCTGTTATTTCTGAGTAAACCTATTTTGCCAGTAAAATAACTGGATGTTTTATTTTAAAGGTTGACATTGCATGGTGTCAGAAGTGGGATCCAGCGATGCCCTCTAATGACCTGGAGGCTGGTGAGCAAGCAGGTGTTGGTACCCATGGAGTTCATTGAGCTCACTGCTTTCTTGTCAACCCTGGAGTTTGAAGCTAAGTTTTTTCCTGAATCCAAGCTCTACTCTCTTTGCATTTTGAACTCTCTAGCTTTACTGGAATCTGTTTTCATGAAGCTTTCTGGTAAGTCGCCCTTCCTGTTCAAAGTGGGGAAAATGTGTGATTCCTAGTATTTTTTTGTTTGTTTGTTTTTTAAGAAATCTATTTTATTTATTTATTTATTTATTGGATGCATTGGGTCTTCGTTGCTGTTCATGGGCTTTCTTTAGTTGCAGCAAGCGGGTGCTACTCTTCGTTGTGGTTCACGGGGTTCTCATTGAGATGGCTTCTCTTGTTGCAGAGCACGGGCTCTAGGTGCGTGGGCTTCAGTAGTTGCAGCATGCAGGCTCAGTAGTTGTGGCTCGTTGGCTTAGTTGCTCTGCGGCATGTGGGATCTTCCTGGACCAGGGCTCGAACCAGTGTCCCCTGCATTGGCAGGTGGATTCTTAACCACTGCGCCACCAGGGAAGCCCCAGTGCTTATTGTAACTTCTTGTTTTTCAAATTGTGATCACAGACCATTGGTGAATTTGATTAATGTTTAATTAAATAGAACATATACATATTGTCTGTACCTACATAGATAAATTAATAATATATATCTTCAATTTTACCTATAATTTATAGATAAATTTATTATAGATTTGTTTATTATCTATATATAAATAGAAGAGAATAGTTTCATAAAATGCAAAATAGAGTGCATGCATGACATACACTGAAAATAGGAAATACAGTTTATTTAACTTTTATTTCAGTTACTTATATGTTTTTATATATGTAAGTATATGCTGGGCCATAATATTTCTTATTGTGGAATGATCCAACACATTTGAAAGCAACTGCTCTTATACCACAGTAAATGGAGCAACAAAAGGGTCTTACAGCCAGCTGAAAAGGCCAGTAGAAGAACAACCACCCTTTCTGCCCTGGACACTCTCAGTGATAACTTCTCAGTGCCAGGCTATAATCACTTGTTGATAGGTTCATACTTTGTTGCCTTGTCTTTTCAAATTTACAGCCAAGTAGCAATCCTTATTTAAAAGAACATACCCCATTTCTCTTTTTCTATTCTATTTTTTAATTGAAGTATAGTTGATATACACATCCCCCATTTCTTTTTTTTTTACTTCAAGTATAGTTGATTTACAATATTGTGTTAGTTTCAGGTGTACAGCAAAGTGGTTCTTTTTTTATATCTATACGTATTCTTTTTTGGTTTTTTTTCCATTATATGTTATTACAAGGTATTGAATATAGTTTCTTGTGCTATACAGTAAATCCTTTTTGTTTCTCTATTTTATATATGGTAGTGTGTATCCGCTAATTCCATACTCCTAACTTATCCCTTCCCCCTTCCCCTTTGGTAAACGTAAGTTTGTTTTCTATGTCTGTGAGTCTGTTTCTCTTTCGTAAATAAGTTCATTTGTGTCATATTTTATTTTATTTTATTTTATTTTTTTGAGGTACGCGGGCCTCTCACTGTTGTGGTCTCTCCCGTTGCGGAGCACAGGCTCCGGATGCACAGGCTTAGCGGCCATGGCTCACGGGCCTAGCCGCTCCACGGCATGTGGGATCTTCCTGGACTGGGGCACGAACCCGTGTCCCCTGCATCGGCAGGTGGACTCAACCACTGCGCCACCAGGGAAGCCCCCAGCAAAGTAATCTTAAAAAGGGCTTATATGAGGGAATTCCCTGGCAGTCCAGTGGTTAGGACTCTGTGCTTTCACTGCCAGTGGCCCGGGTTCAATCCCTGGTTGGGGAACTAAGATCCCTCAAGCTGCATGGCCAAAAAAAAAAAAAGCACTATTCTTGCTGTATTTTTGTAAATAATCAAGCCAAATTTACTACAAACAAATTAGTTTTACTATGATTATCTTTGATAAAAAGGGTAATAATTATTGAGAGAGAAACTGTGTTTGCAACTTTGTAGATATTAGATTCTTGTCCTGTTAATGATAAAGTTTCAAGGTTTTTTTATACAGCTGTAAGCTGAACTGGATTCTAAACTCTTCTAGTTTCCTCAAATATCTGACTATAAATCTCCAAATTGTTTCCAGTTTTCTCCCATCCTTCTGATTTGAAATCAGTAAGAACAAAGACTGCCCTTAAATGTCCTTGGAAGGGACTATACCAGGTCCTCCTCATTACCCAGATGGCAGCCAAACTTGAGACTCAAGCCTTGGGTGTACATCTCACAGTTAAAGAAGGCTCCAACTGACATCCAGTCTGATATAATCAAGCACTGGAGACCTCTGAATCAAATTTCACCAGGAATTGAAGCAGACAGCAGCTGAAGGAGACAGCTTTCCCAAGATGACCAGAACAGGACTGTATACTCTTTCCTGCTGTTACTTCTTCCCTTATCCTCTCCCTCTTCTTCTTGGAAAGACCAAATGCTCTTGTCCGCATCACTCAATCTATTACAAAAGGAGGAAACTTATCAGTCCACTGATTCAAATGTTAATCTCATCCAAAAACACCCTCACAGACTCACCCAGTATAATATTTGGCCAAGTGTCTGGGTACCCCATGGCCCAATTAAGTTGACACAAAAAATTAACCATCATAGGGACCAAGAATCAGGAAATGGGGTGGAGGTCTTTGCTCCATCTTCACCTCTCACAAAGATTCCCAGACAGATTTCCTAAGGGACACCCTCCTGTATTCCCCCAGGTTGTGAGTGCTTGACTGCACAGAACATGGGTAGGACAGTTAATGAATGGGAGTCATAATGAGTGACAGCAAATGATGCAAGGATGGGGAGGTTGGCAGTCCGGTGGGAAGACAGAAGAAGGCTGAAACAGAGAGGCCAAGCTGACGGAAGGACAAGAATAAGGAAAAAGGAGAGGAGCAGAAGGGGCTGGACATATTGAACAACTGGTCCCCAGAGTTCCCTGAGTTGACTCCCAGACACGTCTACCCTGAATTCATGAGATGGATACAAAATAGTTCACTTATTTGCAAAGAGCTCCCAGAAAGAAAGAAAAGGGTAATTGTATCATCCCCAGTATTAAAATTGCAGTCGGCAGCTAACAGTGATTGAATTCCAGCAATTTGCCAGGCATTGTGCTACAAACTTACATCCATCGTGTCATTTAATCCTCACAACAACCTTGCAGGGTAGCTGCTCCCCATCTTATAGAAAGGCTACCGAATGTGCCCAGGGTCACATGGAGAGCCACTTGAGAGGAGTGATGAGATCTCAGTCGCCTGCCTGGTAATCACTACGTGTTCCAAGAAGTTAGAGGACTTACTGAAAGACACTTACTGGTAGGCTCGGCTACAAGCATAGCCTGATTCTGTCAGGACCTCCAGGCCACACTGCCTTTGTACGGGGATGTTCCATTACCCACCTTACCCTGCACAGACTCCAAAGGCTGGCGAGGCCCCTGGTTAGAGCATGGGACGACAGGGCCAGTGCTGCAGGCCAGGGGCCCAGGGTCCCAGGTGTACCAAGTGGCTTCTTGCAGTGGACCTGAGTCATTCTCTTGGCCGTCCCACATCAGAGTCCCATTCCTGTGTTAGAGGTATCCCCCAGCTTGAAGACAGAGGCTGCCTCCCTGAAAGAAGCTGAAAATGCCCCTTTCTGCCTCCTTTTCCCAACCTCCCTTGAAGCAAGGTCCTGGGCACATGACGTGGCTCCTCCAATTAGAGCTACGTGCCCAACTTCAAGGTAAAGCTGCCGGTGGGAGAAGCTCATCTCAGCAATTGATGGCGGCAGTGGCAGCAGCTATATCCGGCTTTCAAAGGTGATGGCACCTCCATCCCTCGTTGGTGATGCCCGTTGTGGCATCTGTGCCCAGCAGAGGTAGTAGGGTCTCTTCCAGATCTGATCCTCCAACCTTCCAGAACTCCTGGGAGCTAACCAGTAACTTGGACAAGTTCCTTTACTGCTTAGAGTCACCAGACTCTGTTTCTTACAGTTAAGAACCTTGATGGATACAAAAATAGGACTAGAGGTGGATGGAACAAGAAGCCCTGTGGGAAATGGGGGTGATGGAAGCCTGGCAAGTGGCCAGAGGACAGTGAAAATCCAGCTAGTATTAAGGGACAGGATACCAGTAGCCCACAGCATGCCATGGCGAGACAGTTAATCCTGTGGTCCTCAGAACAAAGCGCCCATCAAGGGCAAGGCTTTTGGGACCTGGTGGCTCTTGCCATAGAAGAATATAAAGATTACCCTGAAGTCAAGGGCTGTTAGGCAGGCTGTGTGCTAACAGCACCAACAGCATAAAGGAAAGACAAGATCAAAGTCCAAATTTGCCCCTCAAGACATGGTTAGAAAATCAGGGAATTTTTATATCTTGTGGCTGCAAGGCTGAGAGAGTTACAACCCAAACTTAAGGCTTAATCAGTGGTTATAAAATGACACCATGAGGTGGATTCACACCCTCTCTGGGTCTCTAGTTGGGAAAGAGTGGAGAGTGGGGAGCAGAGAGAGTGGAGGGCTTTGCGGGAAGGTGTGGAAGACTCAGGACCCCCACTGCTACAGAGGTTCCCTTGCCAGCCAAAGGGACTCTTCTTAGTCATTCTGAAGGTACTGGTAGCAGAAATTCACTAGCTCTTTGCCAAACCCAGATCCCTTTCCTCCTGGGTGCACATCTAGGTGGAGTTGCCCACCCTCCCTCGCAGTTAGTGTGCTGCATGGCTGAGGTGTGGCCAGTGGCAATGGGAGGGCGGGATGTGCACTGCTTTCATGCCTGACCCATAGCATCCTCCAAGTGGCCATCAGCCCTCCTGCTTCCCAAGTTGGCCACCTGAATGCCAGTGCCCTGGGTGAGCTGGGAAGCCATGTGCTGTTGGTGGCAGGGCCTTGCTCAGCCTGGGTTCCCCCGCTCCATGGCACATGTGCAACCAGGCCAGCAGATAGCATTTACTTAAAAAATATACTCTGTAATGACCTTGCCCTGAAGGAGACCCCTTGTGTGTCCTACCCCATCACCCCTCATTTTCTCCAGACTTAAATAACAAGTCATATCGCAGCAGACCCCAGGGGGCTGATGACTTCAAATCTGGGAGGAAGATATTGAAACACCAGAAGAACCATGAGATTTTGCTAATTTATATTGACAAAACCTGCAAAATGATCTGGGAATGGATTCTGAGGGTGGAGAGTGGGGAAGGAAGAAAATGTTAAATGGGGTTGAATGTTTTTTTTTTTTTTAATTTGGCTGTGCCGGTTCTTAGTTGTGGCATGTGGGATCTTTAGCTGTGGCATGTGGGCTCTAGTTCCCTGACCAGGAATTGAACCCAGGCCCCCTGCACTAGAAGCACGGAGTCTAAACCACTGGACCACCAGGGAAGTCTGGTTGAACATACCGATATTTAGGATTCTATGGGGCTACCTTGAGTGGCTGGGATGGTTCCAATTGTTTGCTCTGATGTTTGCTTAAACCCTGGACTCAATTGTGGCCGAAAAATATTAGCTAAAAGCTAATAGATAATAATAATAATACGAATAAGAACTGGGTTTCCCTGGTGGCGCAGTGGTTGAGAGTCCGCCTGCCGATGCAGGGGACACGGGTTCGTGCCCCCGTCCGGGAAGATCCCACATGCCGCGGAGCGGCTGGGCCCGTGAGCCATGGCCGCTGAGCCTGCGCGTCCGGAGCCTGTGCTCCGCAACAGGAAAGGCCACAACAGTGAGAGGCCCGCGTAACGCAAAAAAAAAAAAAAAAAAAAAGAATAGCTAAAACTTACTGAGCATTTACTATCCTGCCAGGGACAGTTTTAAGCACTTCATTTATTTAACAAATTTACTGAGTTAACAAATGAAGTTTAGATAGTCTAATGTTGATGGAGGAATTGAGAAATGAGGACACTGGCTCAGCCCAGCTGATATTCATCAGTGTTTACCCCCCCCCAGGCTTTGTTTCAAACACTTTAATGTATTAACTCATTTTATTATCTTCATTTTACAGAAGAGGATCATGAGACAGAGAGATGTTTTAGGGTGACCAGCTGTCCAGGTGTGTCTAGGATGGAGAGGTTTCCCAGCATGTGGGACTTTGAGTGCTAAAACCAGGACAGCTCCAGGCAAACTGGAACAGTGGGTCCACCTAGGTGTTAATAACTTGACCAAAGTCACACAGTTAGTAAGTGGCAGAGCCTGTCCTCCAATTCAGGTAGCCTGACTTTAGACCCGAACTCTGCTTCTGCCAGTGGTTCACACACCTGAGCCTGCATCTGAAGTGGCTGGAGATCTTGTTAAAACTCAGATTAGGTTTGGGGCAGCTGAAAATCTGCTCGTCTAACAAGTTCCCAGGTGATGTCGATGCTGCTGGCCCGTGGACCAACATGGAGAACCGCGGCGTTCGGCTACCTCGCCTCCAGATGAGAATGTTGGAATGGACTTTTCAGGTAGGACCTGCTCACTGACACCCCAACCTAGGAACCCTGGGACGGCCCCAAGCGCATCCTTTGCCGAGGCACTGAGAAATATATTGGTGAGGGAAGCACTGTAGTGCCAGGAGTGCTGATGGGAGAGGCTGCAGCTGAATGGGAATCTGGCGTCTGGGGTGTTAGAGGCTCAGAAGGGCATTGGATTGCCAACCTTAGTTGCCATAAAGGTGGCTCCTGTGTCGCTGCTGTCAGAGCAGGCTCTGCATTTCCTGTGCCTGGCAGCAGTGGCATGGGAGTCTCCCCAGATGGGCTTTGCAGCAGAATTTGGAGCACTATTTCTGGGCTACAGAGGCCCCAGCGTGTCTCTCTCACTCTCCCTAGTGAAATTTACATAACGCAAAATTAACCAATTCAGTGGCATTTAATACATTTACAGTGTTGTACAACCACCACCTCTATCTAAATTCCAAAACATTTTTATCATTTCAAAATAAAACCCATACCCTCATTTTCCTGTTTCCCTTGGCAACCACCCGTCTCTGCATCTATGGATTTACCTTTTCTGAGTAGTTCAGATAAGTGGAATCATGCAATATGTGACCTTTTGTGACTAGCTTCTTTCACTTAAAATGTTTTCAAGGTTCGTCCACCTGGTAGCATGTATCAGTACTTCATCCCTTTTAATGGTTGATTTAATATTGCATTGCATGTATACACCACAATTTGTTAGCTACTCATCCATTGATGGACTTTCGGGTTGTTTCTACCTCTTGGCTATTGGCTATTGTGAATAATGCTGCTATGAACTTTGTGTTTTAAGGATTTATTTGAGCACTTGTTTTCGTTTCTCTTGGTACATACCTAGGAGTGGAATTGTTGGGTCATATGGTAGTTGTGTTTAGTTTTTTTAAATTAATTTATTTATTTTTGGCTGCACTGGGTCCTCGTTGCTGCGTGCAGGCTTTTTCTAGTTGTGGTGAGCAGGGGTTACTCTTTGTTGCGGTGCGTGGGCTTCTCATTGCGGTGGCTTCTCTTGTTGTGGAGCACAGGCTCTAGGTGCGCAGGCTTCAGTAGTTGTGGCATGCGGGCCCTAGAGCGCAAGCTCAGTAGTTGTGGTGCACAGGCTTAGTTGCTCCGCGGCATGTGGGATCTTCCCGGACAAGGGTTCGAACCTGCATCCCCTGCATTGGCAGGTGGATTCTTAACCACTGTGCCACCAGGGAAGTCCTGTTTAACTTTTTGAACAATCGCCAAACGATTTTTCACCATGGCTGCACCGTTTTACATTCCCCAGCAATGTATGAGGGTTCCAATGGGTCCCCACCCTCATCAACACTTGTTATTTTCTGTTTCGTTGCTAACAGCCATCCTAATGGGTGTGAAGTGGTGTCTCACTGTGGTTTCTATTTGGATTTCCTAATGACTAGTGATGTTGAACATCTTTTCATGTGCTTATTGGCCATTTGTATATCTTCTTTGGAGAACTGTCTATTCAAGTCCTTTGCCCATTTAAAAATCATTGCCCTTTTGATAAATTCCTTTTCTGCCATGACTAGCCAGGGCTGTTTCTATGTTTCTATTGGCTGCAACCAAGAACCGTGACTGATCTGCTTCTCCCGGTTCCATGGGCCCAGGCCACACTTGTACTGATACTTCCAACCAGCAAAGCAACTCGATGTTCGCACATAACAGTGTGCATTCTGGATGCTAATGGTAGCACCTCCCAGTCTTGCACCTGCCTGGACTCACCCTCTCACCGCTATAGGGAGAGGGAGGAGATGGGGCCATAACAGACCCCAGTTCAGATTATCACAAAGAAAGAAGAGACAAGTAGAAGCAAGCATAATTAATAAAGGAGGAGGTGTGAACAGAAACACAAAGCTGACAGAGGCAGTGGTGAGAGGAGCTGGAAATTAGGGATGCAGACAAACAAGGCTTCTAAATCTGTGCATTATTCAGGACTAAGAGTCTGAAAACCTCCAGATGGTGGCCTGGGTCATGTGGGCGAGCAGGTATGGGACTGAGGTGGCTGGGAGGAAACCAGTCTTCCTGGGTTCATTCTGGGTTGTCTGAATTCCCCTTCACAATGAGCATTCACAAGTCCAGCTGATCCATAACTTAGTTTAATCCTTTGTGGGGTGCATCCTGGGCAGCAAGGAACCTCTGTCTGTCCCAGAGGGTCCAGCCCAGATGGAGGAGAGTGGTCTCTTCTGACCACTGCCCCGGACTCCTGTTTCAGTGCCTAATTAAGACCCATCTTCCCACTCAAAAGCAGGCTGGGGGACCCCAGGCTCCCCTCCTCCTATACCAGGCTCTCCATCGGCCTCACTTGTACCCCCTGCCCCACTTCCTGCAAGGTCTGAGGCCTCTTTGGCTGTTGGGCCTGCAGTCCTAGCCCAACCCTTGTTCTAAACAGGTGGGCAGAAGGGCAGGTAGGGCTGTGCATCCAGGTGCTGGCAGGGGAGAGGCATGGGTGAGCCTCAGGGCCCTGGGTCCCACCGGGAAATGTGCTCCTGAGCTGGAAAGGAAGAGAACAGAACAAGGGTCAGTGACAGCCCAGGCGGTCCTGGGATGGGGACCCTGCTACACTAGGTCCAGAAATAGCCATGATCCCACTTGCAGCTCCAGATCCTTCTAGCAGGTGCTGCTGGGGGCTGATTCTGGGCTAGGTCTCACCTCTGTCCCCACCATAGTTCACTGTGCTCTAGGGAATCAGGGAATGCTGAAGAACCCGATGGGTTCCCATGTGGCAGCTTTAGTGACAGGAGGAAAGGGACCTTGGTGAAATCCCCAGCCAGGCTGTAGTTCTGGTCTTGCCCCTGCGTGGCTGAGCCCAGGCCAATCTCCCTCTCTGTGCTTCAGGGGCCTACAGGTCCAATGAGGCCCTGAGCAGGGTGTCCTCGTGGCCCTGTGTGCTCAGACACTCTAGACTGTTCATCTGGATATCCCCAGGGGACAGGGACCAGAGGAGGGGAGCCGTGGGAAGGCCCTCACCAAACTGGCAGATGTAACGGTTTCGGGTTTTACAGCGCTGGTCGTTCCAATTGAAGGCGGCCGATGCCTGCAGTTCCACACAGTTGCCAAACCTGCCAAGATTGTCGAGTGCTCAGGGTGGAGGAATGAAATTATGAGTCCTTAAATCCTCCCCCACAGTGGGCCACCTGCACCTAGGGAGGTGCCTCTTGGGTGCCCCCTCCCACATATGGGGCTTCTGGGAGCCAGCCCCAAGCCCATGCCTGCACTTCAGAGCACTGCAGCTCCTCTCTTCTCGGGGTGCGGTGGGGACAGCTCCACCCACCGCTGCAGCCCTCAGCCATGCCGGCCACTGCAGGTGGGGGTAGTGGGGTTGGAACAGACAGGCCCACATCTTTCCTCCCAGCAGGAGAAGGTATGCCTGGGGGCCCACCAAGCCGGCTTCCTCTAGGGATGGGCCAGTGGCCTGGGCGTGGCTGCCATCAAGGAGGTCAAAGGAGAACTGGGCGGGGTATCTGGAGCCTTGGTGGCCACACAGCCTGACCACCTCCCCCCCCTGCCCTGGGCATTTCTGGGCTTTGAAGACCAGGGCTGGGCCTCAGTGCAGGCGGGCCAGTGGGCAGATGTGTGCAGGAGTGGATGCAGGTGGGTGGCCAGCTAAGGAGGGCAGAATCAGTGTATTGATACAGGCAGAGGGGGCACGGTGGTGGGGGAGGGATGGATAGATAATAGAGAGACGGAGAGACAGCTGGAGGGATGATGGGGACTGTGGATGGATGAAGCCTTCTTGGGTTCCCTCTCTTTTATTTGAGCCCCTGGAGGTCAGGGATGTACCTCATCTCAGCACTGGGCCCACACCCAGCTGTGCCCAGACTTCCTGGCACCTGGGCACCAGGTAAGGCCCAGACCCTCAGGGCGCTCAGCCAAGCAGCAGGCAGGGTGGAGGTTGTTCAGCGGTGTCTGAAGGCTCAGCAAGCAGGCCCAGGGGAGAAGGTGGGCACAGGGGAGGGAGGGCACCCCAGACTCACCCCTGGTTGTCAGGCTGCCCAAAGGCGAAACTGGTGAAGGACTGGTGCTCCCCGGTGGTCCAGCGGAAGGAGTCCTTAGCGGTCTTGTAGGTGAGCCCTGAGCCACAGCAGCCAAGGCTGGCCTCACACCCGAGATCCCTGGGCCCCGCTGGCAGCCCAGGCTCCCTGCGATGAGGGCCTGAGCCCAGAGCCTGCTGCCCAATGCCTGTCGACCCCCAGCCCTTAAGCCCCCTTCCCAGCACTTCCAGCCCCTCTGGTGGCTCTCCCTCCCTTCGGCTCTCTCTGCAGGGAAAGGAGTCACCAGCTTGACTACTGGCCCCATTCTGGGCCCCAAGCCCTCACCACACCCTTACTGCCCGCTGGTAGGTGCTCTGGGTTTCCACGGCCCAGATTCCTGAAGCAGTGTAAGGCATCCCAGCCCCATACTCACTGCATCCCTGCCCGCTCCACCAGTCAGCCAGGCACTCACCGATCCAGAAGTTCCTGGTCTCAAAGTCATTGTTGGTCACCTCGTTGGTGGTCTCCAGGCGGCCCAGGTAGAAGGCGAGGATGTCCTGCACTTTCTGGCTCTCAATCTGGGCTAGCACCCCGCCCTTTCCCTGTAACCCCCGCTCCGGGTCATTCTGGCCCCAGAGCTCAGGCCAGCCCTTCCTTTCCATCCTGCCACCCATCGTGGCCATGGATGTCCAATCTGTGTGCTGGCTGGGCTGTCATCAGCCCCCCAAAGCCTCCAGCCTCTTAGAGCAGAGTCTGCCTTCTCTTCTCTGCCCACGGCTCCTCTGTCAGGGTCCCACACTTGGAAGGGTTTTGTTTCACCTGCTCAGTGTCTTTAATACATTTGGATTGGTTGCCAACATTAATAAATTGAGAGCTCAGTGAAAATCTGCATTTCTGGTTCTCTTGAGAAATTCCAGGTCCTGGCCTCCCTGAACTTGCATTCCTGCCCGGCAGCCAGCAGCTCGAGCTGAGTCAAGATGGCCCCTTAGATGGGGGTTGAGTGGGGCCTTGTCCCTGGGTCCCTCAGCTCATTAAGTGACCTCCTGGCTTCCATGGGCCTCTGAGTTGTAACCCCTGCTTTATACTAAAGATGAGAGTCAGGAGAAGTCAAAGGAATTCATCTCTTAGCCCAGGGTCCCTCTGTTAAGAACCCAGGGGGACGGTCCCTGGGAAGGCAGGGGCCAACCATTACCTGGCATTTCATCTTGGCTCCGTAATAGGTGTCTGCCTCTGAAGACACCGTGAAGCAGTCTCCATCGATCCTCAGGTCACAGGTGTGGAAGGGAAAGTGCACCTTGGCTGGGAGGAGGGAAGCCTGATTTTGTGTGTGGGCACCTCAGAATCATTACCCTTCCGGTCCTGCCAGGATGTTAAGCTCAAGGTACCCCTTCCCCTGGCCACCAAGCAGGAGAGGGGGTTGGGGTCAGTGGTGTGCTGGTAAATGTGTAACAACCAGCTCTCCCTCAAAAAAAAAAAAAGTCTATGATTTTAGCATTGCCATTTCTGTGGTGGTGTAAAGACCCCCACCATGGCCAAGTTCAAGCTACCACTGTGACGTCACTGATCGGGGAATGGGGGAGAGGTGCGTACGATGGGCTCCTGTGAGCTGGTCCGAACCAGACCCAGCACCAGCTGAGGGGGTCCTGGGAGGGGCTCGTCTTGTTGGGGGGCTTTGCGGCAGGACTCACTGGCACACTGGGCTCCCCCATAGCCAACATCACAGACGCAGGAGCACTCCTCTTCCCGGAACCGGCCGTGCACGCACTGCACGCTGCACCGCACTGCCAGGATGGGGCAGGGAGGGGACGGCACTCAGCTGGCAGCCCCTGGGCCCCAGGCTGCCCCTCACAGGCCACGGATGTGTGCAGAATGGCCAACCACAGCAAGAACAACCCCTGCCCCCCAGAGATGGAAACCATCGGGGCTCCCAACCGCTGCCACATTTGGCATCTTTGGTTTGATCTTGTAGAGAGAAGCAAATCGGGGTTTGGGAGTGGACCTGCTCATGGTCACAGAGCTGGGGGGTAGGGGACAGTGGGAAAGGAATCCACTTCTGGATCCTAATACTGTCCTTCCACCATCCCAGGGCCTGAGGGGCCGATCTGATTTCACTTTGAATTCCCTGCACAGCGCAGGGT
The DNA here is from genome assembly GCF_059928025.1 of Delphinapterus leucas. Taxonomy (NCBI): domain Eukaryota; kingdom Metazoa; phylum Chordata; class Mammalia; order Artiodactyla; family Monodontidae; genus Delphinapterus; species Delphinapterus leucas. Next base: position 47,884,162 of record NC_143148.1, read on the forward strand.
CTGGCAGACCGTCGGTGCTCAGTGAATGCTTATTGGATGAGGATAGGCTGTGCGAGGATCGCTCCCTGGGTCCCCCGGGTGGTCACAGTCCAGAACTCCAGGTGCCCCTCACCTTGGCAGTATCTGCCTGTGTAACCCGGGGGACAGTGGCAGTGGCAGGTGCTGAGGTTGAGATGTCCGTGGTTCCGGCAGCTCATGCGACATGGGTTCCTGGGGACCTCTGGTCGGATGAGAAGGAAATGCTGTGAGGGCGCCTCTCCCCGGCAGGCCAGGCAGGTGCCTCCCCGAGTGCTGAGGACCAGGGCTTCTGGGACAGTCCCTCAGGATGCTGCCCGCCTCCTCCAGGATCACCAGATCAAGCCGCCCCAGCCAGAGGCAGGCAGGGTGGGGCACTTACCACACAGCCCCCCTGCGTGGTCCCAGGCTTTGAAGCAGCCCGAGACGCTGGCTGTGCAGAGCGAACACCAGGTGCCCTTCTTGTAGGGGACGATGGTCTTCCCGTTGACCTCCCAGTTGCCTCTGTGAGAGCAAGCAGCAGAGGCTAGAAGGAACTGGCCTTGGGCCTTGCTGCCTGCCCCACCAGCCCCTTCAGCTCCTTCCGGCCCAGCCAGGAAGGCAGGGAGCTGGGAGAGACGGGGAGATTTCCTAGGAAAGAAAAGATGACCTCCAAACTAATACTGGGCAGATGCCCTGAACGCTGGGTGGTGCCTCCAGGAAGGGGCGTCTGAGAAGAAGCCACATTCTGCGTGGCCAGAATATTGGGTGCTGCCCACTTCTGCACCCTCTCCCTTTCCTCCTTCTTCCCTCTCCCAGCAGGGGTGCAGACCAAGGGGTAAAGGCCTGTGGGTGGGTGGGTGAGTGTCTCACCCTGGGTGACAGCATCCCCTACCCCGCAGCCCAGCAGGGGATGGCAGGGCAGCTGCCATGGAGGAGGCTTACCCGGGAGAGTAGGCACAGACAAAGGCTTCCATCTCAGCCTGGGCCCCAGAGCAGGGATGCCGCCCACAACCCAGCTGGCTCGAGGTGGCCCACACGAGCTGCAGGAGACACAGTGGCTCAGAAACCCTCTCATGGGCCACCTCCACTCCTAGTCTTGGGACCAACAGCCTAGATGATGCTCCCCTGGGAAGGGTAGACACAGCTCTTGCCCAGGCCAAGCAGTTAAACAGTTTTGTCACCTCCCTGGGGACCCCAGGAGCAGTAGCTGTGCTGGGCAGGGATATAAGGATGGGTGGGAATAGTCTAGAAAGGCCTTCTGGGTCGGGAGGTGAGGGTCAGCAGATACCTGAAGGGAAGGGAGATTGTGGATAGTGGAGGAGAGTGGGAAAAGAGACTTGGACCTCAAAGGCCTTGTGATGACTGATAAAATGGCCACAACGCTTCACTTCTCCCTACAGCCCCCTCTTTATAAAATGTGGCTTTGCAGTTCTTTGCATCAACAGGAGGAATCTCTTTCCCACACCTTGAATCTGGCTGGCCCTGTGGCTTCTGTTGGCCAACAGGATGCAGGAGAAATGATATTGAACCATTTTAAACCTAGGCCTCAGGAGACCCTACAATTTCCACTCATTCTCATAGAACTCTCATGCTCAGCCACCACGTGAACAAGGCTGCTGGAGGTTGAAGAACCTTATAGGGCAGAGATGAACCAGTTGAGGCCACTCTAGACAGCCAGCTCCCAGCCAACGCAGCAGCTGACTGCAGTTGCAGGAGTGGGCCCAGCGAAGACCAGAAGAAACTGTCAGCTGAGCCCAACCCAAACTGCCAAGCTGCAGAATCGTTATATTTGGGAGTAGTGCGTCATGCAGCAACAGCTAACAGATACAGGTCTTTAATAGTATTCAAAACTTAGATTTAGAGTTTTAGAATCAGTGACAACTTGGAAATAGCACAAATGGTCAATACACAGGAATAGCCAAGCAAACTCTGGTAGCCACTAAACATGACCAGCATGAGGCAGGGAGAGATGCACATGTAGTCATACCTATGTATCCAACAGTTAGGGAATATGCATTCTTTTTAGGAGTGCATGGAACTTTTGCAGACACTGACCCCTCAGTAAGCCACAAAGCAAGATTCAATAAATACTCAATAACCAACATCCTACAGGACACATTCTATGAATTCAATGCAATAGAATGTAAAGGAAATAATTTACTATTATTATTAATTAAATTAAAAAAATTTTTTTTGGCTGCATGGCTTATGGGATCTTAGTTCCCTGACCACGGACTGAACCCAGGCCCCGGCAGTGAAGGCGTGAAGTCCTAACCACTGGACCACCAGGGAATTCCCAAGGAAATAATTTAGAAGTAAGTAAAGGAGAAAACATAGTTTGGAAATTTAAATATACACTTCAAAATCAAAGACAGCATCATAATGGAAAATAGGAAACTCATAGACCTAAGTGACAATGAAATCACTAAATTCCAAAACTTATGGGATGTAGCTAACAGAGTTTAGAGGGAAATTGATAGCTTGAAAAGACATATACCAGAAAAGAAAAAGGAGTTAAAATTAATGAGTTAAGAAAGTAGATGAAAGAAAATAATAAAAACAAGGGCAGAAGGACTTCCCTGGTGGCGCAGTGGTTAAAAATCCGCCTGTCAATGCAGGGGACATGGGTTCGATCCCTGCTACGGGAAGATCCCACATGCTGCAGAGCAGCTAAGCCCGTGTGCCACAACTACTGAGCCTGTGCCCTAGAGCCTGCGAGCCACAACTACTGAGCCCGTGTGCCACAACTACGGAAGCCCGTGCGCCTAGAGCCTGTGCTCCGCAACAAGAGAAGCCACTGCAATGAGAAGCCCGCACACTGCAACGAAGAGTAGCCCCCACTCTCCTCAACTAGAGAAAGCCTGCACACAGCAACAAGGACCCAACGCAGCCAAAAATAAATAAATAAATAAATAATAAATTAATTTTTTTAAAAAAGAGCAGAAATTAATAAAAAGAATAAGGTTGTGGATGGGTGGAAAAAAGAGAGAAGGAAAACAAAAAGCTGATTCGTTAGAATAGTCAAACCTCTGGGAAGACTGGTAAAGAACAAAAGAGAGAAGGCACAAATAAATACAATAGAGAATTTTAAAAGGACATAGCTGCAGACACAGGAAACATTTAAAAAATCTGTTTAATTCTAGTTTAAAATCTCTTAAATGACAGCACCAACAAACTGGAAAATATAAAATGGATAGTTTCCTAGAAAATAGAGCTTGGCAAAACTGTCTCAAGAAGAAATAGAAAATCTGAAATGATCTACGACCATTTCTAAAAGTTGAATCAGTAATTAAAAATCCATGGATACATACACATGCACACAAAACAATCAAAAAATAGAAAAAGGCCCAAATAGTTTTACAGGACAGTTACAGCAAATATTATAGAACCTATTCCAGGAAACAGAAAATGAGGCAAAACCTCCAACTCATTTTATGAGGTTAATATAAACCAGGTGAGGGCAGAATGAGAAAAGAAAATCAGAGGTCAATTTCACTATCAAATAGTATTTAGGAAACCAAATATAGCAATTAATTAAAAACAACAACACACACACACACACACACCCTACATCGCTTTATTTCGCATCACATCATATATACAATGGAATACTACTCAGCCATAAAAGAGAATGAAATTTTGCCATTTGCAGCAACAAGGATGGACTTGGAGGGTATTATGCTAAGTGAAATAAGTCAGACAGAGAAAGACAAATACTGTATGATCTCACTTATATGTGAAATCTAAAAAATACAACAAACTAGTGAATATAACAAAAAAAAGAAGCAGGCTCCCAGATATAGAGAACAAACTAGTGATTACCAGTGGGGAGAGGGAAGGGGGGAGGGCAGTATAAGGGTAGGGGAGTAAGAGCTACAAACTATTAGGTATAAAATAAACTACAAGGATACATTGTACAACATGGGGAATATGGCCGGTACTTTTTTTGGCTGTACGCGGGCCTCTCACTGTTGTGGTCTCTCCCATTGCGGAGCACAGGCTCTGGACGCGCAGGCTCAGCGGCCATGGCTCACGGGCCCAGCCGCTCCATGGCATGTGGGATCTTCCCGGACCGGGGCACGAACCCGTGTCCCCTGCATCGGCAGGCGGACTCTCAACCACTGCGCCACCAGGGAAGCCCAAGGCCAGTATTTTATAATAACTATAAATGGAGTATAACCTTTAAAATTTGTGAATCACTATATTGTGTACCTGTAGCTTATACAGGTATATAAGTACCTGTACCTGTACAGCTGTACCTGTACAGCTTATATAGTACTGTACAACCGTACTTCAATATAAATAAATAATTAAATAAATATGAGTCATGAAACCGTGAGCTGATAATTGTTGAAGCTGGATGATAGGTAGATGGGGGTTCATTATATCACTCTGACTGCTTTGTATATATTTGAAATTTTCTATAATAAAATGTTTAAAATACATGACCAGGAAGATGTAGTGTCATGTAACAGCTTTGTACACACACACAAAAATTATTCATGTATTTCATCGCTGTAAATAGTTAAGGAAAAACCTTATAATTATTTCAATAGATGCACAAAAGGCATTTGATAAAACACAAAACCTTTTCATGACTTTAAAAATCCTTAACAAACTTAGATTAGAAAGAAATGTCTGGGGCTTCCCTGGTGGCGCAGTGGTTGAGAGTCCGCCTGCCGATGCAGGGGACACGGGTTCGTGCCCCGGTCCAGGAAGATCCCATGTGCCGCGGAGCAGCTAGGCCTGTCTATAACCTGATAAAGGCTACTTATTAAATTCATATGAAAGAATCAGGAGAAAGAATCAAGAATAGCCAAGAAATTTTTGAATGATAATAACATGGGGGATTTTCCTGTCAAAACTTTTTATAAAGCCATAATAATTAAAGCACATATATGCAAGAGTAAACAAAAAAAGCAACAAAATAGAAGAGAGAACTCAGCAACAGACCCATGTGGATATGTGAGCTTGGTATATGGCTGAGGTGGCATTAGAGTCTGGGGGGGAAAGATTCAGTGCTTCATACAAGAAGTAAAAAAAAAAGATAAAATTGGGCTTCCCTGGTGGCGCAGTGGTTGAGAATCTGCCTGCCAATGCAGGGGACACGGTTTCGAGCCCTGGTCTGGGAGGATCCCACATGCCGCGGAGCAACTAGCCCCGTGAGCCACAGTTACTGAGCCTGCGCATCTGGAGCCTGTGCTCTGCAACAAGAGAGGCCGCGATAGTGAGAGGCCCGCGCACCGCGTTGAGGAGTGGCCCCCACTTGCCGCAGCTAGAGAAAGCCCTCGCACAGAAACGAAGAGCCAACACAGCCATAAATAAATAAAATTTTTTTTAAAAAAGGCAAAATTCCTTTAAAAAAAAAAGATAAAATTAAATCCTATATCACTAGATGGCTTAATGACTTCAATATGAAAAAAAGGAAAACATTTGAACTTTGGAAGAAAATACAGGAAGAATATCTAGCTGATGTCAGAGTTGAAAAAGATTTATTTCTTAAACATGATACAACAAATGGATGAACTATAATGAAAAACAAGAGAAAATTGATTACATTAATATTAAAATCTTCTGAAAGATTTATCTTATAAAAGATAACATAAACAAAGAGAAAGTACAAGCCATATATTAGAAAAAAAGTATCTGCAACCAATATGACCAACAAAAAGTACAAAGCATATAGCAAAGATGCTTACAAATTAATAAGGGAAAGATGAAATTAAAAGGTAATGAAAAGAACAGAAAAGAGGCTCAGTCCCACATGTAATCAGGGAAATGCAAATTAAAAACAGAATGAGGTAGCATTTCACAGCCTTGAGTTGGCAAAAATGAAGGAGCTGACAATACTCCTTAATGAATAGAGTAAGAATGGGGAGTGAGAACTGCTTTGTGGGCAGGAGTAGAGTTGGCGACATCACTTTGGCAATAGCTACTAAGGTTGTAGGTGCGTGCTCCCTCTGACCCAGCCATTCCCCTTCCAAGTGTGTCCTAGAAAAAGTCTGGACACATATGTACAAGAGGACCGGAACTAGGATTTATGCATTTGGGTATGACTTGGGATAGTAAAAAAAAAAAAAACGTGGAAGTAACCCAGATGCCTGTAAATTGCAGTTTATTCATAGTGAATCACGCATGCTCAGATCAACGGAAACAAATCTTACAAATGTGGTCTGAAGTGATAAACACAAATTGCAAAAGGAGACATACAGAGAGAGCACTTAGGTAGGATTTAATAACACACAACCCACTTGCACAAGTAGAAAAGGTATCAAAACCCTTCCACGTGTAGTAAAGGTATTAAAACATGCTTGGGGAAATTCCCTGAGGGACCAGTGGTTAGGACTTGGTGCTTTCACTGCTGGGGCCCTGGTTCCATACATGGTCGGGGAACTACCCTCGGCCCCCCCCCCAAAAAAAGAAAAGAAAAACAAGGAATTCCCTGGTGGTGCAGTGGTTAAGAATCTGCCTACCAATGCAGGGGACATGGGTTTTATCCCTAGTCCGGGAGGATCCCACATGCCGCGGAGCAAATAAGCCCATGCACCGCAACTACTGAAGCCCATGCTTCTAGAGCCCGTGCTCCCTAACAACAGAAGCCACCGCAATGAGAAGCCCACGCAACTCAACGAAGAGCAGCCCTCGCTTGCCGCAGCTAGAGAAAGCCAGCACGCAGCAACGAGGACCCAACGCAGCCAAAAATTAATTAATTAATTAATTAATTAATATAAAAAATGTTAATGTCAAAAAAAATGTTAATGTCATGCAAAACAACAACAATAACAACCCACTACCCTGCAAGTTGACACATAAAAGTAACCATAAAAAAAAAAAGAGAAAAACATGCTTGGGATTTTGCCTGTGTTTTCCAGTGCTGGATCCTAGTACATAAACGATGCCAGTTACAGAGAAGACATTCAACAAATTTTGTTGAGGGGGAAGAAAAGGAAACATGGGGTGTTTCACCTGGACTTCAGCAAGTTTACCTCTGGGGAGGGACAGAGGAAAGGGCAGAAGGAGGCCTTACGCTTAGTTTTGTTTTTTTAAGAGATGAGAAACAAATATAGTTAACATTTTCTAATGCTAGGTAGTGGATAAGAAGGAGTCCGTTATTTGATTTAGCTTTGAAATATTTCATATTTAAAGCTGAAAAAAGTAAAACTAAACAAATGGGAGGAAAAGCAACCACCAATTTTAGGACAAACTGCAGACCTCTGAACCAGCCCAGCAGGGCAGGGGCCTCAGAGCCAGTACCCGGGCCTCACCTGAGTGTAGTGGGTGCAGGTGGCATTGGGGGCACACTCGGCCGCTGCCTGGCTGTACTGCTGCCCCTCTGAGAACCACAGGCCCACCACGTGGATGAAGGACGCCGAGCTCACGGGCAGCAGCTGCACATTCCAGCCCACTTGCGGGGTAGCCCGGGGGACAGAGGCTGGGCTTGGGGCTGGGGCGCCACAGAGGGCTGCCCTGGTCTGGGCCTGTTGGGCCAGGCTCTCGCTCCAGTCCTGGGGGAAAGGAACGCAAACAGCAACATCAGCAGGGGCCCCTGGGCCAGGCCTTAGTGATCCAGCCCCCCCACCAGCACATCCAGAGGTGCTGGTCCTGCAGGGAAGAGACCCCAGCCCAAACAGGGGTCCTGCTTGGCGGCTTGAGTGCTCTGAGCTGCTTTCACCGCCTTCACTGGGGCCAGGGAAGGTCAGACAGGACCTGCAAGGGGCGCTCCAAGGTGGTATTGGAAAAGCACCTGCCCTGTCTGGACCCCCCACCCAGAGCCCGGCTCCACCCTGGACTGACAGCTTCAGTCCTTCTGACTCCAGCGGCTTGTACCCTCAGGCCCCGCCCACTAAGGGGGATGGGTGTTCCTGGGCACGAGGTGCCAGCCCACGTGATAGGATGGGCCTCTGCCATAATTTTTCCCGTCTGGTAATGGGAGCCCTGGATAGTGCCCAAGCCTTTGAAACTGGTTCCGTGTTAGGTAAAACTGACCCTGGCCATTGTCAGAAAGGCTCCCTCTTGGCTTCCCTTCTGTGATGCAAAAAGTCGCAGCAGCCATACCGCTGTGTCTTATTCCCTAAATCTGGTTTTGGAGTACACAGGGGCACCAGCTGGGAGTCAGGACCAGAGAGGGTGTAAAAGGTCTCCAGGGCCTCAGCGCTTTGGTCTCAGCAAGCAGAGTTCTCTGGAGTGGGCCTAATCTGCTCTTCCCACCACGTACCAGCTGCCCTTTTCCCTACCCCCATCCAACAGCTCCCCGTCCTCTGAAACGGGGGGCTTAGCAACCAGGATGACATGTGTCACCCGATCGTCATGCCCTGGTCCAGCCCAGCCACCTCATTCCAGCTCTGTGACCTCCAGCAGTCTCCTAATCTCCATGAGACTCAACATACGCTTCTGTAAAATGGAATAATAAGGTGGGTGTTCCCTGGTGACCTAGTGGTTAGGATTCTGGGCTTTCATTGCCATGGCCCAGGTTCAGTCCCTGGCCGGGGAACTGAGATGCTGCAAGGCGTGCCGTGTGGCCAAAAAACAAAACAAAACAAACAGATAATAAGGTACCCATAGGGTAAGATTGTGTGAAGATTACATGGATGCAGAGAGAAAAGTGCTGCATTTAGGGCCTGACCTGCAGCAGCCCGGGCAGATGGTAGTTGTGATTTTACTGCTGACGGGGACTGGAGCTGGGAGCAGCGGGGACTGCGTGGGGCGCCTCAGCAGCCCGGACCACCCCCAAGGGCCTCAGCCTCCACTGGGGTGCCCAGGGCCAGAGCTGCGGGTGTGACAGAGGCTGAGTGGTGGGGCTCCAGTTGCATTTTTTATGAAATGCTGTTTTCTAAGACTTTGGCAACAGGGCCATGGGAAGTGTAGAAGCTGACCGGAGCAGCCTCACACTGGGCACTAGGGCTGGGAGTGTGGGGATGAGAGCCAGGACCTGGGCCTGAGGAGGGGCAGAGCCGCCGCGAGCAGGGAAAGGGGGAGAGGCGACCCCCCTCCTGCCCACCCCACCCCCACCTCCTGGGAACCTGACCCTGGAGCTCTCAAGGTCGCCACTGCTGCGCCAGCCTCAGAGCAGTTTATGGGAAGCAGTCATGGGGAACCCTGCCTGCCCCACACTGCCCCTCCCTCGCTCCCTCGACTGTTACCATGGGAGGGCGCAGCTGGGGTCCCATACTACGGGGCAGTGTTTCTGGGCCCCAGGATGACACCTTCAACCCTGAAGCCCCGAGGGAGTGGTGGGAAACCCTATACCCCGCTCCCTGGCCCCCAGTGAATGGGCTGGGAATTGGGGAGGGGGCCCCTCCTAGTCGCCTAGACAAACTGCTGAAGAAGCAGTGGGTCTGGTCACACACAAGCCTCACCCCTCCCACCCCCAGCAGGATGCTTCTCCCTCCCTGACTAGTCTCCAGTCCTGCTGGGACTCTTTTGTGATGCTCCTGTTTCTTGGAGGAGGGGACCCCAGTTCTTTCCATGTCTTCTGGTCTCCGGGGCAACGGGAAGGGATGCAAGGAAAAACCCAAGGGCTGCCTTTCTGGGGGAGGGGGAAGCAACGGCCCCCCTCCCCCCCCGCGCCCCCCCCCCCCCCCCCGGCAACCAGGCGTGGTCCCAGAGCAGGAAGTTGGCTGGCCGCTGCCCCACTCTGCCAGGTGAAAGGGCACCTGGCACTGGCATGGCCTCCTCAGTCCTCTTCAGGGTTGCCCCTCCAGGTGCCCCCTCGGCCAGCCCGGGTTGGGGGTACTCACCATTCTCTGCATGTTGGCTGCAGGGGGGTGGACCCGGCTGCGCAGGCGGTTGTGCAGGGAGAGGAGCAGGAAGCTCTCCTTCTTGCTCAGGGCTGGGGCGGGAGACACGGTGAGGCCACCTGAGCGTTGGGACCTGGGCCCGGCCCCTAGCGATGGGGCGGGTGTCACCACGGCAAGACGAGAATGCAACCCTGCACTTATGGAACAAGTGATGGGACAGGACGATGGTGGGTGTGTATGGGAGGACCCGGGGCAGAGGCATGGGGGCATAGGGAGATGTGGAGAAAGCAGTGGGGCTGAGACAGAGAGACAGGTGTAGGCCTAAAGGAGCCTTAGGCTGAGAGCTGGGGGTGGGGTGATAGAAGGGAATGGGGGCCTGGGGGCTAGGTGTGAAGAGGGGTCCAGCCCTGGGCTCGCAGCGGGCCCTCTGGCTGGGGCTTCTCTCAGCCACTGAGTCTCTTCTGGGGTCCCTGCTGCAGGCTCCCAGTGTTCTTCCTTCACCCCCAAGCCTGGGCCCACTCCCCTTCATCCTTCTGCCCCAGTCCCAGCCTCCTCCATCCATCTCCGGCCCCTGGACTGTTCGAGGGTGGCTCTTTAAATCACACCAGCCTGCCCAGGGCTCAGGCCTGGGAACTGGCTTCCAGAAGCCCCCTGGGACCCTCTGCAGAGCTCATAGCTCCTCCACTTTTTCCTCACCCCGCGGCCCCTTACCTCCAGGCACTGGAACCTGCTTCTCCTGTAGCTGGAGTGGGCGCACCTCTGCCCAGGTCATGCCAAGGAGAGCCAGGAGTACGGGCAGGAGGCCAGGCCGGTGGCCCCCCAGCCCAGGGGAGGGCTCCAGCCTCAACATGGGCCTGCTGGGTTCTCTGGGCTCTGCCCGGCTCAGCTGTCCAGCTCGCTTCCCAGACTGGATGGAGCTATTCACAATCTCTAAGAGTCAGGCTGGGCTGGCAGACAAAAGGGGGAGGCTGGTGAGTAATCGGTGAGTCCAAACAGCCTCCCTTCCTTGGCGCTGGCATGAAAGGAGACAGACAGCTCCAGTCCCGGGACTCCCTCCCTCCCTCCCTCCTCCGGCTGCTGGCCTGGTCAGCCCACCCGCCCGCCCGCCGACAGCCAACCGACCAACCCACTGAGTGGTTCGCAGCGACCCCGTGGCCCCTGCTAATCATTGCAGGATTATCGGAGCCCTTGGGGAGCCCTCGGAGACCCTGCTGATTGGCCCGCAGACATTCCAGGGCTGCAGATTAACGAATAATGGCTGTGCCCACGCTGGAACAGTGTCCTCCAGGCCCATTGGCAGCTTCTCCTCCCAGCCCCAGGCCCAGGGAGGCTGCGGCCATGTGCCCTGCGGGCGGGCAAGAACTGGGCAAGACCCCAGGGGAGTTCTTTCCTTTCTTGGGAAGCCCCGTCCCAACCCCCAGCCATGAATTAAACATAGGCGGATGGTAACCGCACACCAGTCAAGTGCCACCGGTGGGTGGGGGCACTGGGGCAGTGGGTTTGTAGGGGAGTGGGCAGGGGCTGCCCCAGGGGGAGGAAATGGGTGCCTTAGGACAGTCTGTCTGGGTTGTGTGCGGGGCTGGGTCCCAGCCCTGCTGCCCCCCCAGGTCCACCCACGTGACTGCAGGCCAGGAGAGGGCAAAAGTGGGAAGAGAGCATGTGATGCCCTTGGCTGACTGGAGTCCTGCTGGGAACAAGTCGGCCTCCAGACAAACAGGCAGGAGGGCAGCCAGTTGCCATGATGCTCCGGGGCCTGGCTGCAGCCAGCACAGTCCCACTGGAATAAGCTGAAGAAGATCTGCACCATGGCCCACATTTCCTAGAAAATAAAATTTGTCCCGCAGGCCACAGCCAAATGCCCACATTCCCCTCAGGGCAGATCAAAGGTTATTCAGCCATCCCAAAGGACAGCCCTGAAAGCCAGGTACTTCTTCCTTCTGGAGTTTGAGTGACCCCTGACCCCTGGGCCAGCACTCTCTCAGAACCAGATGTCAGTTCCTTGGAAGCTCTGCTGAGAGGCGAGTGGGCTTGGCTTTTGAGGGGGAAACACGGATGCAATGTGGATACCTTTGTGGATGTTGGGGAGTGGAGACAGGGCCAGGCACAAGAACCCCTAAGCCAGTCTGGAGTTGGGGATCCCCCTGTAATACCCAGGGCCTGAGGAGTTTCTTCTCCCTCAAATGGATGACCAGACAACCTCAAATTCACCCTGTCTGGGTCCCAGCAGTGCTTAATAAAATGCATATTTTTCTATAGCATTTACAAAGCAGCTTCGAATATGTGAATTCACTTAATTGTTGCAACAACCCGGGGCAATAGAAGATGAGGAGCCCATGTTTTAGATGCGGAAGCTGGGCTCAGCGTGCCTGAGGGACTTGCCGCAGGTCACCCGGCAGGCACATGGTGCATCCCAGCTAATCCGGGGGTTCTGTCTTCACATTCATTCCCAGACCCTAGTGCAGATCTGCTTTAGTTCACATCACGGCCCTTTGAATTCAATTCCCACAGCCCTGCTCTGCACCAGGTAACAAAAGACCCAATTCCTGCTCCTGGGCTTTGAAGATAAATGTGGCTAGTTTTCCTGTAGTACAATGCTGGGCACATGACACAGGTGGGAGGAAAATATATTTTGGGGCCTGGGGTGGAACAACTTTTGAGCGGCCCTGGCTCACCGTAAGAGGAGGCCGGGGCGAGCCCGGCTTTCAGGAGCCAGAAGAGGAGAAGCTGAGCAGAGAAAATACCAGACCAGACATCTGAGGGCCTAGCTTCTGTCTGAGGTGCTCTCTGTGACCCTGGGATTGTCACTTCCACCCTGGGTCTCAGTGTCCAATGGTGTAAAGCAGGGGTGACAATCTCGCTGGACTCCCTAGCTAGGGCATTGCACTTTGGTGTATGTAATATTTCCTCCTGGGTCCAAACTTTTTACAGTTGAGTGGTTGTAGTGGTGTTTGAGAATGGGCATCCAATTTCTTGCAAGACAAATTTCCCCAATAAGCAACTTCTATTCTGATTTCTATCACCATAGGTTAATTTTATTTGTTCTGAATTTCATAGAAACAGACTCATAGAATATACACGCTTTGAGGCCTGGTCTCCTTTGCTCCATGAAATGTCTGTGAGATTCATCTATGTTGTTGTTTAGTATTAGTAGGTTGTTTTTGCTTTTGTCGTTGTTGCTCTAATTGATGGTAGTGTTTCATTGTATTTTCATTCTCCTACAGATGGTTATTTGGCTTGTTTTAAGCTTTTGTTTATTATGAATAAAGTTGCTATAAACATGATTGTACAATTTAAAATTTCCGTTTAATAAACATGTGTAAAAGAAAGAAAAGACAAAATTACCCAAATCCTGAAGGAAAGAGGGGACATCATCACAACTGATCCTACAGAAATCAGAAGGGTTGTAAGGGAATATTAACAGCAACTTTATGTCAACAAAATAGACAACATAAGAACAATGGACAAATTCCTAGAAAGACAAATTACCAAAAGTGACTCAAGAAGAAATAGAAAATCTAAAAAAAAAAAGAAGAAGAAATAGAAAATCTAAGTAGATCTATCACAACAAAAGAAACTGAATGAAAAAGACTTCCCACAAAGAAAAGCTTAAGTGCAAATGGCTTCACTGGTGAATTCTGTCAATATTTAAGGGAGAAGTAATACCAAACATACATAAACATTTTCAGAAAGCAGAAGAGGAGGAGGATTTTCCAACTCATCTTACAAGATCAGTATTATCCTGCTACCAAAGCCAGACAAATATATCTCGAGAAAAGAAAACTATAGATCAATATCACTCATGAATACAGACACAAAAGTCCTCAATGAGGGACTTCCCTGGTGGTTCAGTGGTTAAGAATCCACCTTCCAATGCAAGGGACATGGGTTCGATCCCTGGTCGGGGAGCTAAGATCCCACGTGCCGCAGGGCAACTAAGCCTGCATGCCGCAACTACTGAGCCCGCATGCCACAACTAGAGAGAAGCCTGTGCACCACTACAAAAGATCACGTGTGCTGCAACTAAGACCCGATGCAGCCAAAAATAAATATTTAAACAAATAAGCAAAAAATAAATTTAAAGAAATCCTCAATGAAATATTATAAAAACGAATCTAGCACCATAAAAAAATGATTAACACCATGACCAGGTAGGATTTATTCTAGGAATGCAAGGTTGGTTTAACATGTAAAAGTCAATGTAATGCACTGTATTAATAGAACAAAGGACAAAAGCCATATGATCCTCTCAAAGACACAGAAAGAGCATTTGATAAAATCCCAAACCTATTTCATATGATGATTCTCAACAAACTAGGAATAGAAAGGAAATTCCTCATCCTGTTAAAGGGTCCCTGTTATGGACTAATACAATCTGCATCCCTCCAAATTCGTATGTTGAAATACTAATCCCAGTACCTCAGAATGTAACTACATTTGGACATAGTTTTTTTTTTTTTTTTTTTTTTCTGTTTTTTTTTTTTTTGCTGCATTGGGTCTTTGTTGCTGAGCACGGGCTTTCTCTAGTTGGGGCGAGTGGGGGCTTCTCTTGTTGCAGAGCACGGGCTCTAGGTGTGTGAGCTTCAGTAGCTGTGGCACGTGGGCTTCAGTAGTTGTGGCACGCGGGCTTAGTTGCTCTGCAGCATGTGGGATCTTCCTGGACCAAGGATCGAACCCATGACCCCTGCGTTGGCAGGCGGATTCTTAACCACTGCTCTACCAGGGAAGTCCTGGACACAGACTCGTGCTCTTATAAGAAGAGGAGGTTAGGATACACATACACACAGAGGGAAGACCATGTAAAGACACAGAAGATGGCCATCTGTAAGCCTAGGAGAGACCCTCAAAATAAACCAACCCTCTTGACACCTTGATCTTGGCTTTCTAGCCTCCAGAATGTGAGTAAATAAATTTCTGTCGTTTAAGCCACTCAGTCTGTGGTACCTTGTTATGGCAACCTAGCAAACTCATACAGCCCCTATGGAAACCCTACAGCTAACATTGTACTTAGTGGTGAAAGACTAAATGCTTTCCCCACTAAGATCGGAAACAAGGCAAGGATGTCTACTCTCACCACTTCCGTTCAACACTGTACTGCTGAATGTGCAATTAGTGCAATAAGGCAAGAAAAACAAATTAAAGTCATCTAGATTGGAAAGGAGGAAGTAAAACAGTCTTTATTTGCAAATGATATGATCCTGTATTTAGAAAATCCTAAGCAATGTTTAAAAAAAAAAAACCTACTAGAACAAAGGTCTCAGGATACAAAATAAATATATAAAAATCAAGTGTGTTTGTGTAAACTAGCAATAAACAATCCAAAAATGAAATTGAGAAATATTTCCTTTCACAATGGCATAAAAAAGCACAAGACCTAAGTGCATAAGACTATAAAACATTGCTGAGAGAAATGGAAAAATATCTAAATAGATGGAGAGACATTTCATATTTATGGATTAGAAGACTCAATATTGTTAAGATCCCAGTTATTCCCAGATTCATCTACTGATTCAATGCAATTCCTATCAAAATACCACAACCTTTTTTTTAAAAAAATTATTTATTTTTGCGTTGGGTCTTCATTGCTGCACGTGGGCTTTCTCTAATTGCGGTGAGCTGGGGCTACTCTTTGTTGCGGTGAGTGGGCTTCTCATTGCGGTGGCTTCTCTTCTTGTGGAGCACGGGCTCTAGGCGCGCGGGCTTCAGTAGTTGTGGCTCGCGGGCTTAGTTGCTCCGCAGCATGTGGGATTTTCCCGGACCAGGGCTCGAACCCATCCTGCATTGGCAGGCGGATTCTTAACCACTGCACCACCAGGGAAGCCCGCCTTTTTTTTTTTTTTTTTAAAGAAAGTGAGAACTGGATCCTAAAATCTATGTGGAAAGGCAAAGGAATTGGAATAACCAAAACAAATCTGAAAAAGTAAAAGATGGGAGAACTTATACTACCTGATTTCAAAACTTGCTATGAAACTATAATAAACACAACTATGTGGTATGGATTAAAGATAGATATATAGATCAAGGGAAGAGAATGGATACTCCAGAAATAGTTAAATTTATGGTTAATTGGTTTTTTAAAATTTTTGTTGGAGTATAGTTGATTTATAATATTGTGTTAATTTCAGGTATACAGCAAAGTTATTTGGTTACACATATACATATATCCATTCTTTTCTCATATAGGTTATCACAGAATATTGAATAGAGTTCCCTGTGCTATACTATAGGTCCTTGTTGGTTATCTGTCTTATATATAGTAGTGTGTGCATGTTAATCCCAAGCTCCTGATTTATGCAACCCCCAACATCTCATCTTTGGTAACCATAAGTTTGTTTCGATATCGTAAGTCTGTTTCTGTTTTGTAAATAAGTTCATTTGTATCATTTTTTAAAAATTAGATCCCATATATGAGTGATACCATATGATATTTATCTCTGTCTGACTTACTTCACTTAGTATGGTATCTCTAGGTCCATCCATGTTGCTGCAAATGGCATTATTTTGTTATCTTTTGTTCTTTTTATATATATATATATATACACACACACACACACAATGGAATATATATACCATGAAATATATGCCAATGGAATATATATACATCTTGTTTATCCATTCATCTGTCGATGGACACTTAGGTTGCTTCCATGTCCTGGCTACTGTAAATAGAGCTGCAATGACCATTGTGGTACATGACTCTTTTTGAATTATGGTTTTCTCTGGATATGTGCCCAGGAGTAGTATTGCTGGATGATATGGTAGTTGTATTTTTAGTTTTTAAGAAACCTCCAGACTGTTCTCCATAGTGGCTGTATCAATTTACTTTCCCACCAACAGTGTAGGAGGGTTCCCTTTTCTCCACACCTTCTCCAGCATTTATTGTTTGTAGATTTTTTGATGATGGCCATTCTGAGCGGTGTGAGGTGATACCTCATTGTAGTTTTGATTTGCATTTCTCTGATAATTAGCGATGCTGAGCATCTCCTCATGTGCTTTTTGGCCATCTGTATGTCTTCTTTGGAGAAATATCTATTTAGATCTTCTGCCCATTTTTTGATTGGGTTGTTTGTTTTTTTGACATAGAGCTGCATGTTTGTATATTTTGTATCTATGCATTTGTATATATTTGGAGATTAATTCCGTGTTGGTTGCTTCATTTGCAAATATATATTTTCTCCTATGGTTAATTGATTTTTGACAAAGATGCCGAGACAATTCAGTGGGGGAAAGGATGATCTTTTTAACAAGTGGTGCTGGGACGGTTGGATATGCTAAATCATGAGATTACACAGCTACTTCACATCATACACAAAATGAATTTCAAGTGGATCATAGACCTGAGTATAAGAGCTAGAACTATAAAACATCTAGAGAAAAAATTGGAGAAAATCTTTGTGACCTTGGGTTAGGCAAAGAATTCTTAGTTATAATACCCAAAACACAATTCATAAAATGAAAAATTGATGAAATGGATTTCATAAAAATTTAAAACTTTTGGCTTTGAGAAGTCACCATTATGAAAATGAAAAGACAAGCCACATAGAATATTTACAAATCATATGTCTGATAAAGGATTTATATGCAGTACACAAAGAACTCTCACAGTTAAACAATGAGAAAACAAACAACCAATTAAAAATTGGGCAAAGATTTTAATAGACATTTCACAAAAAAGATATATGAATGGAGACCAAGCACATGAAAAGATGCTAAACATCATTAGTCACTAAGGAAATGAAAATTAAAACCACAGTGAGGTACCACCACATATTCAGTAGATTGACTACAGTCCAAAAGACTGATGATACCAAGTTTTAATGAGATGTGGTCGAATTGGAACCTGCATGTATTGCTAGGGGCAGTGTAAATTTTACAGCCACTTTGGAAAACAGTTCGGCAGTTTCTTAAAAAGTTAAATATATACTTATCCCCAAACCCAGAAATTCCACTTCTAGTTATCTGCCCAAGAGAAATAGACACACATGTCCACACAAAGACTTATACACAAATGATCATAGCATCATTCGTAATAGCTCAAAGCTGGAAAAACCCAGATTTCCATCAAAAAGGTGTGAGCTGATAAACTGTGGTATATCTATATAATAGAATATCATTCATCAATAAAAGGGAACAAACTTTCCCCCCAGCTTTATTGACATATAATTATCATATAAATGAACAAATTTTGACACATGCCACAACATGGAGGAACTTCAAATGCCTTTAGCTAAGTGAATGAAGTCAGACACAAAAGATGATATATTGTATGAGTCCATTTATAGGAAATTTCTAGAAAGGGACATCTCTAGAGGAGAAAGGTCAGTGATTGTCTGGGGATGAAGATGGGAGTAGGGACTGACTATATTTATGACAGAACTTTTGGGGATGATAAAATATTCTAAACCTGGATTGTGGTGAAGGTTGTACAGATGTATAAATTGACAAAAAGTCATTCAAATGTACATATACAGTGGGTGAATTTCACAGAAGATAAATTATATCCTAATCTGTTTAAAAAGCAAACAAACAGTAGGAAACACTTACCAAATCGTTTTATGAGTCTAGCCTTACACTGATACGAAAACCAGACAAAGATATTACAAGAAAAGTATGTAGGGTGAAGTGGACTAATGTCCACAATTTACTTTGAAATGCACCAAAACCAGGTTAAATTAGTGAATTGATATCAGGATGAATAGAAGAATAAAGATCTGATGAAGGATGTTTAGAAAAATGGTAGAATCTAGCATTAAGTATTTTGATATTCACTGTAAAATGCTTTTAACTTTACAGTACATTTGAAATCTTTAAAAATAAAATGCAGGTTTCCCTGGTGGCGCAGTGGTTGGGAGTCCGCCTGCCGATGCAGGGGACATGGGTTCGTGCCCCGGTCCGGGAGGATCCCACATGCTGCGGAGCGGCTGGGCCCGTGAGCCATGGCCGCTGGGCCTGCGCATCCAGAGCCTGTGCTCTGCGGCAGAGGCCACAGCAGTGAGAGGCCCGCGTACCGCAAAAAAATAAATAAATAAAATGCAAAAAAGGAAATGAATTTGTATGGCTCAGCTGAGAATAATTTTTATAAAGACAAAAAATGTAAATAATATGGATTTAATCCAAAAGGAAAATAAAAACAAAGCTTACAAAATTGGTGGCAAGTGGAAGGAACGAGTGTGTGTATACAGCGTGGGAGCTAAATCATCTTCCAAGTCAGCAGAGAATATCTGAACACTGGAAAACCAATAAAATAGCAGGATAAGCATGAATTAGGAAAAAAAGAGTTAATCACCAGAAGAAAGACCTGTAAGAGTCAGACGATTACCCCTCGAGATTGAGAATCACTTGTAGTATTACTTGACTTAAAATTTGTGTGGGTATTACTTTGATGAAAGTCAAAATTAAACTTAAAAATCAGTCATAAAAAGCTGATACGTAAGTCATAAGGAAAATAATAAGCAGGTCCTATGTGAGTCAGCAGCCCAAGACCTTCGCCTGGTTGGGTTGCATGGTTGAGCTGGAGACCAGAGTTACCCAAGGCTGGTTCCCTGAGGTCAGAACTGCTCCTCCGTGGAGGGTTCCTGGCTGCTGAGGGTGCTGGACTGGCCCCGAGCCCTCTCGAGTCTCCAGAACCTGCCCCTGCCTCAGGTGGTGCAGTGGGGCTTAGAGGTTGCAGGAGCCTGGAGGTGGCATCCCCATCTGCCTCTCTTGTTCTCTGTTCTTCTTAGCTCCTGACTGGCTGGGCATCTGCAGGTGGAGATCCTGGAGGGCTGCCTGGAGGAGGAAAGCATGGCCTGGCTAGGCAAAGAGAATTTTACATGTGGGATGGGGTGTGTCACCAGGTCATATGGAGAGAGACTGTGCCTAACCTTTAATGAGAAGGGTATGTGGACCAGACATTTAGAAAGCATTTGGAGGAGGAAAGGTGGAGCCCAGAACAAGCAAGCGTGTTGTAGGCCCAGAGCTCTGGCACTGAGCACGAGTGGAGAGGAGAGTGGGATCCTGCTTTTTCAGGCCCAAGTCCTCCGTGCTTGTTGCCACTGGTGTGTCTTCCTCCTGTGATTCTGCTGAGCTTCGGTTTAAAAAGCTGCCAGGATAAGGGGAACGAGTCACGAGTGGGGGCCCTCTGCTTGGGTGAGACTCTGGCCAGGCTCCCCTGAATCCACACTCTCCTCTGTGGCCAAGGGTCCTGGCTGTCTTTGCTCCTCAAGGAGCAAGGCCGGCAGGGGCTTGTGGCAAGGGGCTGAGAGACAGGACACAAGTTTCCTGGGAGGCTGCTGTGATGTTCCAACCTAGAGCCTGTCGGAACAGAGGTTGGGTGTCCAAACTGGTCACCCAGGGGAGGAGGTGTAGCCAGCAGAGGGGGGTCAGCTGGTCCAAGTGGGAATGAAGCACAAACGTCCAGTGCTACTCAGGCCCCTGGAAAAGCTGGAAAGCACAGAGGCCAAGGCAGCCAAGATCACCGGAGGCCAGAGTAGAGCTGCTCACAGGTCATCCACACACATGCATCCCTGGGCCTGGAAAGAGCTCACTCAGCTCAGACAAGCCCACTGGATTCCCAGGCTGCCTCCTGAGTGAGTGAGTCTCCACCAAGCCCAAGTAGCTCGTAAACAAGTCATAATGAGCACAAAGCATCAGCCCCAGGGGCACCTGGGGACTCCCGCCCAGCTCCCGCCACAGGCGTCAGGCTCACAGGCCTGGGCACAGGTCTCTGCTCTTCAGCTGCATGTCACCAGCCTCCATGGTCATTCAGTTTGGCTCATCACCCACACCTCCCACAGTCTGGAGCCTCAGGTGCCAGGCCGTGCAGCTCACTTTGCAAGAATAATAATAAAAGTAGCTGTTGTGTAAAATTTTTCACAAATTTTGGGCCAAGTATTTTATACGCATTATTTGAGTCTGCAAAAACAAAAACCCAAACGTATCATTGCCCGTTTTACAAGCAAGTAATCGGAGGCTGTGATGATTAATTTTATGTATCAACCTGGCTAGGATATGGCGACCAGTTGTTTGGTCAAGCACCAGTCTAGATATTGTTGTAAAGGTATTTTCTGGATGTGAATAACAGTAAAATCAGTAGGCTTTCAGGAAAGCAGATTACCCTCCATAATGTGGGTGGGCCTCATCCATTCAGTTGAAGGTCTTAAGAGAAAAGACAGAGACCCTGTGGAGGAAGAAGGAATTGGGCCTCCACACTGCCTACGAACTCAAGACCCCCAACATCAGCTGTTCCCTGGGTCTCCAGACTGCCCGCCTGCCCTGTGCATTTCAGACCTGCCAGCCCCACAATCCCATGAGTCACTTCGAGATAAATCTCTCCCTCTACATATATACATATCCTACTTGTTCTCTCTGTCTCTCTTTTTGCCTATTAAAAAATTTTTTTTTTAATTATTTACTTTATTTTTGGCTGTGTTGGTCTTCGTTGCTGTGTGCAGGCTTCTTACTGTGGTGGCTTACTTACTGCGGAGCACGGGCTCTAGGCACCCGGGCTTCAGTAATTGTGGCATGCGGGCTCAGTAGTTGTGGCTTGTGGGCTCTAGAGCGCAGGCTCAGTAGTTGTGGCGCACGGGCTTAGCTGCCCCGCGGCATGTGGAATCTTCCCAGACCAGGGCTCGAACCCGTGAACCCTGCATTGGCAGGCGGATTCTTAACCACTGTGCCACCAGGGAAGCCCTTTTTGACTATTTTTGAAATTTCAGGTAAATAAACTTATATCAGCATGTATTCTTTGGGGTTTTGTTAGACATAACAATATTATGTCCACGAGACTTACCCATGTAGTTAGGTTTGGCAGTAGTTCTTTTCCATTGCCGTGAATATACCACAACTTATGCATCCATTCTACTTAAGTGAAAGACCTGTTAATTAACAAGACATGTCTTCTGCCCTGTTCTGCCTTTCCTCCTCTGCCATCCAGCAAACAGGACAGGATCACCACAGTCAACATTCCCATTGGGAAAAGGAGAAGATGGGACGCACACAGCACTCTTTGTTTCAGAGTAATTCTGAAATCTTGGGATGCAAATGTTACAAGAGCCCTCTATTCTCCAGGTGGAAAATATTCTATGATTAGATTTTCATTCTGGCTTTGGGGAGCAGGCCCCTAACACATTGTTTTCTGTAGCTCCTTACTCTGTCCTCTGGGCTCTTCATTCTACCCCCTTCCTTCTCCTCCTTGGCCACATCTGAATACGCCACATCTCCGAGGGCTAGGCAGTTTTCTCATCCTGCTTTGATCTCAGAGAAGATTGGGGGCCCAAGTTGGTTTCAAGCTCAAACAGTCACTGCCAATGTTTGTCCAAGGCGATATTCCTTGGCAGTAAAACTTTTTCAAATACATAGCTTTTTTTTTTAATAAGTTTATTTATTTTGTGTTTTTTTTATTTTTGGCTGCGTTGAGTCTTCATTGCTGCATGCAGGCTTTCTCTAGTTGCGGTGAGCGGGGGCTACTCTTCGTTGCGGTGCATGGGCTTCTCATTGCAGTGGCTTCTCGTCACAGAGCATGGGCTCTAGGCATGCAGGCTTCAGTAGTTGTGGCATGCGGGCTCAGTAGTTGTGGCTAGCAGGCTCTAGAGCGCAGGCTCAGTAGTTGTGGTGCACCGGCTTAGTTGCTCCACGGCATGTGGGATCTTCCCGGACAAGGGCTCAAACCCGTGTCCCCTGCATTGTCAGGCGGATTCTTAACCACTGCGCCACCAGGGAAGTCCCAGCTTTTTGTTTTTCTTTTCCATTATGGTTTATTACAGGATATTGAATATAGTTCCCTGTGTTATACAGTAGGACCTTGTTGTTTATCCATTCTACATATAATAGTTTGCATCTGGTAATACCAAACTTCCAATCCTTCCCTCCCCCACCCCACCTCCCCCTTGGCAACACAAGTCTGTTCTCTATGTTTGTGAGTCTGTTTCTGTTTCATAAATAAGTTCATTTGTGTCATATTTTAGATTCCACATGTAAGTGATATCATATGGTATTTGTCTTTCTCTTTCTGACTTACTTCACTTAGTATGATAATCTCTAGGTCCATCCATGTTGCTGCAAATGGCATTATTTCATTCTTTTTTATGGCTGAGTAGTATTCCATTGTATATACATACACCACATCTTTATCCATTCATCTGTCAATGGACATTTAGGTTACTTCCATGTCTTAGCTATTGTAAATAGTGCTGCTATGAATGTTGGGGTGCATGTATCTTTTAGAATTCGAGTTTTGTCTCGATATATGCCCAGGAATGGGATTGTGGGATCATATGGCAACTCTATTTTTCTGAGGAACCACCATACTGTTTTCCATAGTGGCTGCACCAATTTACATTTCCACCAACAGTGTAGGAAGGTCCCTTTTCTCCACACCCTTTTCAACATTTATCATTTGTAGACTTTTTGATGATGGCCATTCTGACTGGTGTGAGATGATACCTCACTGTAGTTTTGATTTGCTTTTCTCTAATAATTAGCAATGTTGAGCATCTTTTCTTGTGCCTATTGGCCATCTGGATGTCTTCTTTGAAGAAATGTCTATTTAGGTCTTCTGCCCATTTTTTTGTTTGTCTTTTTGTTATTGAATTGTATGAGCTGTTTGTATATTTTGGAAATTAAGCTCTGTGGGTTGCATTGTTTGCAAATGTTTTCTCCCAGTCTGTAGGTTGTCTTTTCATTTTGTTTATGGTTTCCTTTGCTGTGCAAAAGTTTATAAGTTTGATTAGGTCCCATTTGTTTAGTTTTGCTTTTATTTCTGTTGCCTTGCGATACTGACCTAAAAAACATTGCTACGATTATGTCAGAGAATATCTTGCCTATGTGGTCTTCTAGGAGTTTTACAGTGCCATGTCTTATGTTTAAGTCTTTAAGCCATTTTGAGTTTATTTTTGTGTATGGTGTGAGGGAGTGTTCTAACTTCATTGATTTACATGTGGCTGTCCAGCTTTCCTAGCACCACTTGCTGAAGAGACTGTCTATTCTCCATTGTATATTCTTGCCTCCTTTGTCAAAGATTAATTGACTGTAGGTGTGTGGATTTATTTCTGGGCTGTCTATTCTGTTCCATTGATCCATATGTCTGTTTTTGTGCCAATACTATGCTGTTTTAATTGCTGTAGCTTTGTAGTATTGTCTGAAGTCTGGGAGGGTTATGCCTCCTTCTTTGTTCTTTTTCCTCAGAATTGCTTTGGCAATTCTGGGTCTTTTATGTTTCCATGTAAATTTTAGGATTATTTGTTCTAGTTCTGTGAAAAATGTCATGGGTAATTTAATAGGGATTGCATTAAATCTGTAGATTGCTTTGGGTAGTATGCCATTTTAATAATATTAATTCTTCCCATCCAAGAGCATGGGCTATCTTTCCATTTCTTTAAATCATCTTCAGTTTCATCAATTTTTTTTTTTTTTTTTTTTTTTTTTGCGGTACACGGGCCTCTCACTGTTGTGGCCTCTCCCGTTGCGGAGGACAGGCTCCGGACGCGCAGGCTCAGAGACCATGGCTCACGGGCCCAGCTGCTCCGCGGCATGTGGGATCTTCCCGGACTGGGGCACGAACCCGTGTCCCCTGCATTGGCAGGCGGACTGTCAACCACTGTGCCACCAGGGAAGCCCCTATCAATATTTTTATAGTTTTCAGCACATAAGTGTTTCACTTCCTCGTTCAGGTTTATTCCTAAGTATTTTTATTTTTCTGATGCAATTTTATTTATTTTTAAATTTATTTTATTTTATCTTTATCTGTGCTGCATTGCTTGTGAGATCCTAATTCCCCTACCAAGGATCGAACCTGGGCCCTCAGCAGTGAAAGTGCAGAGTCCTAACCACTGGATTGCCAGGGAATTCCCTTGATGCAATTTTAAAAGGGATTTTCCTTTTTTACTGTCCTTTTCTCTTATTTCATTATTAATGTAAAGAAATGCGACAGGTTTCTGTATTTTAATCTTGTATCCTTCTACCTTGCTGAGCTCGTTTATCAGTTCTAGTAGTTTTTGTTTGGAGTCTTTAGGGTTTTCTATGTATAGCATCATGTCATCTGCATATCATGACAGTTTTACCTCTTCCAACTTGGATACCTTTTATTTCTTTTACTTGTCTGATTGCTATGGCTAGGACTTCCAATACTATATTTAATAGAAGTAGTGAGAGTTTTTATCATGAGTGGATATTGAATTTTATCAAATGCTTTTTCTGCATCCATTGAGATGATCATATGGCTTTTGTCCTTTCTTTTGTTGATGTGGTGTATCACATTGCTTGATTTGTGTATGTTGAACCATCCTTGTGAGACATTTTGCCCAAGTGAAAGTATTAACTGGTTACTATCATAATCAATTTTTTAAAATTAATTTTATTTATTTATTTTTGGCTGCATTAGGTCTTCGCTGCTGTGCGTGGGCTTTCTCTAGTTGCGGTGAGCAGGGGCTACTCTTCATTGTGGCTCGTGGGCTTCTCATTGCGGTGGCTTCACTTGTTGCGGAGCACGGGCCCTAGGCACGCGGGCTGAGTAGTTGTGGCTCATGGGCTCTAGAGCGCAGGCTCAGTAGTTGTGGCGCACGGGCTTAGTTGCTTCGCAGCATGTGGCATCTTCCTGGACCAGGGTTCGAACCCGTGTCCCCTGCATTGGCAGGTGGATTCCTACCACTGCACCACCAGGGAAGCCCTATCATAATCAATTTGAAAATTGATTTAAATCAATTTAAAAATTGCTCTTTCTCTTTAGATTTAGTCTCTGTTGGTGACTGCTACAGAGGTCCAGGAAAGGTAACCACCTCCCTGGGTGGCTACCTGGGTCATACACTAAGGAAGAGGCAGTGCTGGCCAGCTCTAAAGTTGTACTCTTAACCAACCACCACAACAACCCTTTCAGCTTGGACTCTGAGAGGCTCCAGTCAAATGATGCCGCAGATCCAAGTGTCTGAGGGTCCCTAACTCTACAGAGCCTCTCATGGGAAAGAGAGCGGAGGGATGGGCACACCTCTCTTTGGGAGGCTACACCAAAGGAGCCTCATTCGCTCCTGTGTCACAGGGACCCCGTTGGGTTGTCAGTTATCATCTCTCCGGGGAGATATTAGTCTGACTTGGGTTTCTAACTAATCGCCACAGTGTGTCCTCCATGAGGGGCTTTCTGAACCCAGGAAACCCCATTTCATAGGCCACAGCGCCACCTACTGCTGGTTTCTATGAACAAAGAGAGTGACTGAATCATGCTGATCTGAGACCACTCCAGCATTAGCCCCATTTTACGGATTGGCAAACAGAGGTTCTTTAAGAACCAGCTCAAGTCCTGCCTCATCCACAAAGCTTTACACAACTACCATTTCTCCTCCAGACTTTTCAAGAGTTGGCACCCAGGGGATTCCAGATACAAGAGGAGTTCGGAAAGCTCTTTAGAAGGACGGACATGTCTCTCAGCCTTGCTGATTCCAGTTCCTGTGGAGGATATGGGTTTAGATTCCCCAGGTGATTCTAATGCACCACCACTGTCTCTACCACATTTCTTGGCACTGACTTGAATAGTTCACTACTTCATAAATACTTAGATGTGAGGCCTGGTTTTTATTATCTGCAACTTGAGAACGTGCTTCTCTAGGCCTCACTTTCCTCACAGGTCAAGCAGGGATACTCTGCTCTAATTCACACAGTTGTGGTGAAGTTTCAACAAGGCAAGGCAGTTAGGGCACAGGAGCCACTTATAAAATTACTCTGTCTTATAGGGACTCTGAAATAGCACCCTGCACCGCACTGAGTCCATAGCAGGTGTTTTACTGCAAAACTGCACCATGATTTGTGGGTGCAGGTTGGTGTGGTGAGCGCACTGGCTGCTTCTCTCAGACAGTGAGCATTTTCCCCACAGGTGTGAACAAGAGTGTAGGCACAGCCCTGGTTTCCACACAGACATGGGCTCACAGGTGCGTGGGGGATACGCCCTGTGCCAGGTTCTTACCATGGAGTCAGTGTAAGGCTGGATGTCAAGTCCAGCGACAGCGATAGTAACTTCAGGGGGAGGAATGGGGTTTCTCCCCCAGCCATGCCCCCACTGCATGGAGAGTAACACTTGTAAACGTTTGTGTCGTCGCTATGTCAGTTCTCAAATTCTCTTTTACACTTCGGTAACAGGACAATGGTTTTATGTGCAATGTTTATCCCATCACCCAGCAGGATGCCCCGCCACAAGAGGCCATCCATTGAACGAAATCGGCTTGTGTGGTGAGATGGCCTTGAATCCAAAGAATGGGAACTAGCGAGTTGGCCCAACACGCAGGGGAGGCTGTACCATTAGATCGCTGTCCATTCAAAGAATATGTACTTTGTGCCATGCTCTGTTCTAAGTGCTGAGAACATGGCCCTGCACGAGATTTAGGTTCTGTCGTCACAGGGCAGAGCTTGCAACTAGTGGGAAAGGCAGTCAACAAACACTGATCTACTTCAGTGCCAAGTTCTATAAAGGAAAGAAAACAGGGCGATGTGATAGTAAGCAAGGTGACGGGGAGCTTCTCAGAGGATGTAGTGAATGATTCCTCTTCCTCTGGTCCAGACAAGCAGAGAAGGCGCAAAGAGTAAGATCCGGCCCAGAGCTCAGGTATTCTTATCCTGCCTCCGAGGTCTGGCCGGGCCAGCAGACAGGATTTTCCATCTGCTCTGCTAGCGATTCGCCCAAGAAGACCCGGGCGACTTCCAAAAAACAAAGTCAGTCCAAGAATCTTCTTTACGCCCTGACTAGTGTCTTTGGGCGGTGGACCTCGTGGCACCAGGCCTGGGGACTCGCATAGAAGGAAGAGAGAACCCCCGCCCTCCCCACACTGCAGCGGGGCTGCCGCCATCATGGCGATCCCGGCTGCACCTGGACAATTTAACAGGGCCCGAGGCTAGAGTCCTAAAGCGGCCCTGAAACACCAGGCCTGCAGCTCACCGCCATCTTGGCAGAGGCGGTTCCCCGCTACACGCACCCAGGGGCGGGGCCTCGCGAGACCCAAACAGGCCCCACGTGTCAGGGGCGGAGCTCTACCCTGACGTCACGGCGCACGTCGGATGGAGGACTAGAGCCGGCAAACCGTAGCTGGCTTCTCGCGTCACGGGAACTTTTTTCTCCCTCCTGTCCCGACCCCTTCCCTGTCTCTGTCCCTGTCCCACCTTCCGGACCCCGGGAACCCCGGCAACGGTTGTGGCTGCTGCCCCGCTTCAGGCGGGGTGTTGCTGAGCGCGGAGCCCGAGGGCGCCCGTGAGGTAAGGAGAAGCTGCGGAGCCGCCCTGGCGTCCCCGTCCACGCGGACCTTGGCGGCCCGGGACCCCCAGCGCCCCCGCTTTCCGCTGTGGTCTCGGTCAGGGGGCTTCCGGCGTCCCTCGTTTCCCGTCGGTTCTGCCTGGTCCTCGGAAGGCGCGTCCCGGCGCCAGGACTCCGCCCGCCGGGGCCGACAGCGCGTCGCCCGGTCTCCCTCAGCCTCTCTGCGGCGGTGGCGTCTCGCGGACCCGTGCCCGGCTGCCCAGGGCCAGCGCACCGGCTCTGGCAGGCGCCCGCAGCCCAGCCCGGATGCCCAGGGCGGCCGGGGTAACCTCGCTCCTGAGGCCCGCCTCGGGCAGGCAGCCCCCACCCCCACCCCCACCCCCCAGCGTGGGTCGGGCTTGCCCAGGTGGGTCGTCTTTGCAGGCTGAATTGTTTTCCCGCGTGGCAACGTGCGGTCCGCTTGTGCTTAACTAACCAGTAAAAGTGCTGCAGAGTCAGCGGTGAGGTTAGGTGGAAACGTCCAGACCGGGGCGGTGAGCTCTCTTCCCAACGTTTGACCCTTTGGGCCTGATGTGTATGACACCGAGATTTGATTCTGGCATCTTCACGTCCGTTTCGCCCGTGCCTTGTAAGCATGTTGTCGGGGGCTGCGGGGCGGCGAGGTAGCCGGGCTGAAGGGGACACGTTCCTAGGGCTAGAGATTTGTGTTAAGTTCTCAAACTTGGCTGATCACCTGGTGCACTTGTTGAAAAATACAGCACCCTGGACCGCAGGATCAGCATCTCCAGAGAGGGAGCCTGTGAGTGAGTGAGTGAGTGTGTGTTTTAAAACACGTGTCCCAGGTGGCTCTCATTTGGAGGCAGGTGTGGGAAATACTGTGTTAATCCGTCTCTTCTCATCCAGTCTCCCTTGTGACCAGCAGCCAATTTCTACAAGGTGTTGTGACCATGCAGAGGAACAGCTCAGAAGGAGTTGGAGCTGTCCTCTTGCTCTTGTTGGTGTAAGCAGATCTGAGTATAACCAGCGTCAGTATTGAGATTGTTTAGCAGGAATTCTTCTCCTTAGCAGAAATTAAACACGTAATTTACTTTCAACTAGGTGTGTGTTTTACTTTGTTGTCTTTGACATTTTCCGTTTCTTCTCTACTGGCTTTATCTCCTCTGATCTCACTCCTTTGCTATCGCTGCCAAACCTACTGGAATAGACTCTGATGCCATTGTTTCCTATCCTGTTTTTTTGTTTGTTTTTTGGTGTTTTTTTTTGGATGCGTCCTCGGCATGTGGGATCTTAGTTCCCTGACCAGGGATCGAACCTGCGCCCCCTGTAGTGGAAGCGTGGAGTCTTATCCACTGCGCCACCAGGGAGGTCCCTAGAATCTTCATTTCAGAGATGTGCTCAGGCCTCTGTGTGGGGAGAATGGTGTGCAGATGAGAGGCGGGAAGCCCAGTTGGGAACCTTCTGCAGTAAAGAGAGGATGGCGGGCTGTGCTCAGTTCAGGGCAGTGGAGATGGAGTGGAGATCCACTGGAGGGAGATTTAGGATGTAGGGTTGTTGGTTAGGCCTTGATGATTGACTGGAGAGAGGAGATGAGAGAAAGGGAGGAATGTGGGATGACACCCAGAATTCTAGTGTATGGTGTTCCTGGGGGACACAGGAAGTGGAGCAGAGTTGGAGATTGGGGAAGATGGCTTTACCTTTTGGATGTGCTCAGTTTGACCTGTGGGAGTCCAAGTGGAGGTGGCCCTTCTTCCACTAGACGTGCGGGTCTAAGGCTCAGGAGTGCTATGGGTTAGGCCATCAGTCATGGCAGGAAAGGGAATCACCCTGAACAGTGGTGGATGGGGAAGCGAAGCTGGCCTCCGGGAGCCCTGGGGGATGTCAACACAGAGGGAAGGGCAGAGGAGAGAGGCCAGTGATCAGGGCAGAAGGTGCCACAGAAAACAAGGAAAGAGTGTGTGGATAGGAGGGAGTGAGATGGTGCCCAGAAAGTGCCCTTGGAAAGGAGCAACATTTGCGTTCCTGGTGAGAGGAGTGCAGTGGCCTGGTGGGGCAGAAGCCCGACCACTTTTGGTTCAGAAGAGAGTAGGACGGGAAATAAAAAAGGTTGTGAAATACATGTTAGGAAATTTTTGCTTAAAAAGTCCACAGGCCAACTATGCCACCACCAAGGTAATAAAAGAAGAACTTAAGGGCTTCCCTGGTGGCGCAGTGGTTGAGAGTCCGCCTTCCGATGCAGGGGACGTGGGTTTGTGCCCCGGTCCGGGAAGATCTCACATGCCGCAGAGCGGCTGGGCCCGTGAGCCATGGCCGCTGAGCCTGCGCGTCCAGAGCCTGTTCTCCGCAACGGGGAGGCCACAACAGT
Source organism: Delphinapterus leucas (assembly GCF_059928025.1). Taxonomy (NCBI): domain Eukaryota; kingdom Metazoa; phylum Chordata; class Mammalia; order Artiodactyla; family Monodontidae; genus Delphinapterus; species Delphinapterus leucas. The sequence continues at coordinate 47,914,460 of NC_143148.1, forward strand.
GAGAGGCCCGCATACCGCAAAAAAAAAAAAAAAAAAAAGGACTTAAGACAAAGGTGGTGGCAAACATCAGGGCAGCTCATTGCTGCAATAATAACATTCTGGGAAAATATAGTTGATACTGGTATTGGTGACCTTTGAGTGGAGAGAAATCTTCCTTCTGTTTTTGATTTTTTGCAAGGACCATCATTTTAGAATTTTAAAAATTAAAAATTGCTAATTGAGTGTTTTGGAGCTTTGTTTTATTTCTGAAATCGCCTGGGCGGGGGGTGGGGGTACTTGAGCACATCTAAATGCCGAGGAGAAGGAGGTAAACGTGAGGGTATGTGAAAGAGGGAGGACAGCTGATGGAGCTCGGTTCAGGGGAAGGGGGCAGGAAGGGGGATCCAGGCCGTTGTAAGGGATTAATTTCTGACCCTGTGAAGGAAGGCAGGGATGGTTTGCTGATGCAGGGAGGTATACAGGTGGCGTTTTGGGGAACAAGATGAGACAGATTATCTGCTTCGATGAAGGAAGAGAGGAGGTGGTGTTAAAGGTTGGGAGAAGAGCCATGTTATGGGTTCAGAACCCGGATGTAGAGAGAGCTGTGCCTGTGGCTTAATAGGAAGTAGTCCGGAGCTAGGTAGGCGTGCCTGCTAACTTAAGGCACAAAGGAACAGGATCTTTTCCAAGTGTGACTGAGTGGTAATGGTTCAGAAGCAAGGAGGATGCCGACTGTGCCTCTTGATGGTGAGGTCAGTGGAACAGGGCTGGTGGCTGTGTGACAGTGACAGTTCCCTCAGGAGAGCTGCATTTCCATTAAGACAGAGGGTGGAGATAACATTAGTGAAGTGTTACCAACCAGGGATCTTGGCCTCCTTAATCAATAGAAATTGATAAGAGGCCAGACAGAAAATTCAGGCAGGGCTTTATTGGGCTCCTGCTGCAGCAGGCGGGAGTGAAAACAAGTAACAGTCTCCCTTGATTGCTCCGAGGCCGGCAGCGAGCTGGTTCCTTATGTGGGGTGAGGGCAGGGGTGGGTCCAGGAGTCAGGCCAGAGGGGTGGCTTGGGTGGTCTGCCTCCCCACTCTGGTGGTGGTGAGTGCAGGGGGCATGCACAGGACCCTGCTTTTGCTCCTGACCCCTGCTTTTGCTCCCAGCTCTTCAGAAGTGGCAGTTGGCTTTTTTTTGGTCTTTTTGTATCTTGTCTATAACTTCCCCCAGCTGTGCATGCATGTATATAGTTATTTTTAGTCCCTTATAGTTTCTTTGTATTTTGTTTGTATTTCATTTGTTCAGGTGTAAGCACTGCAGCAAAGGGTCCCAGGTCCTAGTCTGTCTCATTATCCCCTGAGGGATTCTACACCTTTTATTCTTAAGGGGTAAAGGGCCAAGTGTCTCATCATCTGGAACTTCTTCCTGCCAGACAGGGGCTGCAGACCCTAGCTTACCCTAGAGGTGTAGAAGTCCCTCTCTGACTGTTCCAAGGACCTGTAGGGACCTGGGCCACCCTCTGCTGGAATGGGTTGAATTCCTTGAGCCATCATGAGTCTTACTTGAAACTCTTAGAGCCTAGAAAACACAAACTTGCCCAGAAGGCTAAACAAACAAGGGCCAAAAAGGAGAAGAACACCAGTAGCCACTAAAGGGCCTAGAAAGGGAAGGAACCAGGGTAACTTTAGGAGGGCTTCCTTAACTGTTGACCAGGCAGTGGAGGCGATATTGCCGCTTCTAAAATTATGAAGCCAGTCTGCCTGGGCATATATTTCCTTAATGTTAACTTCCACCTGTCCTATCACACTAATTCAGGTGCAGTAGGAAGTATTATCGCACAGACTCCACCTTGTTCTTCCAGAAGGTTATCAAGAGCTAGACGACTGTCAAGAACTAAATTCGCCAAAGAAACGAGAGGTCTTAAGTCCCATTAAGGCTTGTCTTGTCTGTTCCATCATATAACCAAGCTGTCTGATCTCAGTGTTGCTTCATGATAGGTAAAGCCTCCCCATGGAGCTGCCAGTCCTGTGGCCAGCTCTGCCTTTGCAAAGATCATTCCTAGGGGACTTCCCTGGTGGTCCAGTGGTTAAGACTCTGTGCTTCCAATGCAGGGGACCTGGGTTCGATCCCTGGTCAGGGAACTAGATCCCACATGCATGCTGCAACTAAAAGATCCTGCGTTTCGCAACTAAAGATCCTGTGTGCCACAACTAAGACTCCACGTAGCCAAATAAACAAACATATATAGAGAATAAAGATCATTCCTAGTGCTTTCTGGGTTTGGTGATGAGCCTGACTGGTTCTGTTACAGATAAAAATCCCTCTTAACCCTGTAGTCCTTATAGCCCACTCTCCTATGAAGTGAACATTGTCAGTGCATTTATATGCTATGGCTTGGTTGGAAAAGACAGGGTCTGTCGATAATTCCGTAACATATGATGGTCTGGGTGTCCGCAGAGGAAAACAAACCCTTCCAGGGGTGCAGACCTGAATGTCTGTCTCACAGTTGTTAAGACCGGATAGCCCTTGGAGGACGTAACTGTTGTTAGTACTTAAAGAGTTAGGGGACAGCAGACTATTATGTTGATGATTACGCATATAAAGCTCTACAACATTTCTAACAAGATGTTCACGTATGATCCGCTGAGTACAGTAGCAAGAATGGCAAACAGGAGTCCAACCCACTACATCATTTTACTTATCTGTCGATGGTGCCTGTCTTTTGAATAGGTATCTCAGACCTTCCACTGGCTTACAGGTGTATTGCTCTTCTGTTGTAACCTGCGGGGTTTCTGGAGGTAAAAGCTTTAGTCTGGAAAAATGTACCCAACTAGATATCCCTTGCACTTTGACAGCAGTGGGAGTGGTTCAGATTACTTTATAGGGGCCCTTCCATTTTGGCAATAGTTGGTCTTCGGGGGACCCCTTTCCAGGTTTTAAGAAGAACTTGGTCCCTGGGATTTGTGAAGGAACAGCTCCTTCCTCTGTATTTTTAGTGGGAGCTTGCAGTGCCTTGTGGGTATAGTTCAGGATTGTCTTTTGAACTTGTCCTAGATTAATAATGTGTCTCAGGGCCTGGTTCACTTCTTCATCCACTAGAATGTCAGTAGTAAGAAAAGGTCTCCCATAGGTCCTTTTATTGTTTTACTTGTTTATTTTTTAAGGAGTTTTTTTTTTGTTTATTTTTGGCTGCATTGGGTCTTCGTTGCTGCGCACGGGCTTTCTCTAAGTTGCGGCAAGCAGGGGCTAGCTACTCTGTTGTGGTGCGCGGGCTTTTCATTGCAATGGCTTCTCTTGTTGCGGAGCACGGGCTCTTAGGTGCACAGGCTTCAGTAGTTGTGGCAGGCGGGCTCAGTAGTTGTGGTGCAGGGGCTTAGTTGCTCTGCGGCATATGGATCTTCCCAGACCAGTGCTCAAACCCGTGTCCCCTGCATTGGTAGGCAGATTCTTAGCCACTGCGCCACCAGGGAAGTCCTGAAGACATTTTTTAGAAAGCAGAATTGTGTTAATACAGTCTTTTATTCAATTTTAACATAATTTTATTTATTGAATAGTTAAGACAGTCACATTCCAAATTCAAAATATATGAAAGGGTCTATAATGAAGAGTTTTTCCTCTTTCTACTTGGACTTAATTTCTGGGAAATTTCAATCTTTTAAAAGTGGAGAGAATGTATAAAGAACCCATGTACCCACCAGCCAGCTTCAGTCTGGCTTCATCTATTGCCACTGTTCCACTGGATTATTCCCTGATGTTGGCCTTATTTTAAAACAAGCTGAGACTGTGTCTTATGCAGTAAAAGGCAAGGATTTCCTAAGTTGAAATTGCTGCAAATCTCTTTGGGGGCCATTTAAGAGCTCTTTTACTACCACTGATCACTTTAAGATTTTATTTGCTTTTCCAGAGCTCCTTTCCTTCCTAAAGAGTATCTTTTTTCTCCGTCTTTATGCCAAGAACTCTGTAGGAATGTCCCATACTTCCCCAAGGCTTCTGCTTCTGATAGATGGCCCAGTTGGCTCATCTTAGAAAACCTCCACAAGACATTTTCCGAAAGGAGAGGGAACAGAAAGTGTAAGGAGTACGGAGTTTTGAATCCCCTAAAGCTGACGACTGTGTTTGGGTCTGTTTTCGTTGCTCAGAGCCCCTGTTGAGTTCCCTGCTGCGTAGGATGCCAGAACTGGAGACTGGAGATCATGAAGTTGGTGAATTGCCCCGAGACCTTCACCCCGGACATGAGGTGCATCATGGGCGAGTCCCCTTCAGTGCGGGGCTACTTCGTCCTGGCGGGAATGAACTCTGCTGGCCTTTCGTTTGGTGGAGGAGCTGGAAGGTAAGTCTTTTGCACTCAGGTTCTGCTTGCGAGGCTTCTTCCTTTCCGGAATTACTTCTGGTTCATAGGATTTGTGATATACCTAATCCAGTATGTTCATAATAAGAGGAAGACACATGTCATGAGAGAGTTGTCCCCTTGAAAGTGTTTGCCATGGGAGGCTCTCCCCGTGTTCCAGACACGTCATTGTACAGAATGTTTTTGGAACTCCTCTTTTGGAGTTAGCCTTGGAGCCAGTGGGATGTTTTTTTGGAACTACTTCAGTCATAACAAATGTTGCTCATTCATGAAACTGGAACTAGAAAGAGCAGGTTTGGACGATACGATGATGAAATTTTTGTTAGACATGTTAGCCTACCTGTGGATTCCCAGATGTGGTGACTCACAGAACAGTTGGGTAAAGAGAAGAGAAGTCCAGTGACTAAATTTCTGGATGGAAGCTAAGTATAGTAAAGGATCACTGGCTGCTTCTCTCTGTTTTTCTCTTCTATTGCTGTAAGCAAAAATACACACACAGCTCGTTTTCCACACGGACATGGGCTCATGTTACGTAACATCTTACAGAAAGACCCGAATGAACTTTTTGGCCAACCCAGTACTTGAGTGATGAGTCAAGTACCAGGTTCTTACTAAGTCAAGTGTAAGGCAGGATGTCAAGTCCAGTGACAGTGATAGGGACTTCAGGAGGAGGAATGGGGCTTTTCCCCCACAGCCATGCCCCCCATTGCATGGAGGGAAGGGATCTTATTTACCTGTTTTCAAATTCTCTTGTACACTTTGGGAACAGGTGCAAATGGTTTTATTTTATTCTTAGTGATGGCAAAAACATATCTGGTTACCACAGATGCAGGACATTTCTCAGGCAGACACAGCAAGAGTAGTGAAAATGTCCGTTTATTCATTTACAAACTTAGTAACATAAAATAAAATTGAAATCTGACTTGATAGAAATACAGTGCACAACGTTAATACCACAATTCGCAGAGGGCAGAAATGGTCTGTCACCCTGTGTGCCTGTCATCACCAGGGCTCGTGAGAAACATCCCATTTACTAAAGTGCCTCGCACGTCTTCAGGACCACATGCTGATGCTACACGTGGGATAGAAAAGGGCTGAGTTGAACTGCACGTTTACAAATGCGAAGAACGAGTTGTAGCCTTTACAGTAATTACAATGGCATTTTCTTACATCCCAAGAGTTGACCAGAGAGTAAAGTGTTAGCTGTGCTGCTGGAAGACCCTTCACTGAAACGAGCTGCAGAAGCTTTCGACCCTACACCCATCTGTTGAAGGTACTTTTTTTCGTCTCCACCCACCATGTGACACTCTGGAGTGTAAGGCACTAGAACCTGGCTTGGAGGAAAGAAGTGCCCCAAGCTCCAGTTCTTGGTGTGCAAAAGAAATCCTGGCATAGATCCATAGAAACAGATGCTAAAAGTATCCTCTCCACTTCTTACAATTTCTGTCCTTGAGAGACAGAAAAATGAGAAGGCAGAAAGTCTGCAAAGGATGAAAATAGGTGTATCTAAATATCATGAGAAAAATGGCCCATGAAGAAACGTGTAATTCCCCAAGGGTTCTGCTCAGAGAAGTCACGAATCATACACAAGGAGCTCTGGTGTTTAATGGATAAAAGAGAAGGCAAAGACGTACAAAAATACTCAGTCCTCTTGAAAAATAGTGTATTTGTAAGGGACTGCATATGCCAGCCCCGTGATGACAAAGAAGGAGCCTTACAACTAACGGAGCACCTTAAAGTGGAGGGCAGTGGTGGTGGGTGTGGGGAGCGGCTCTGATACGTGGCTCCCTAGCTCCCTCACGACTCACTGCAGGACGTGGCTACTGCCTGTTATTTCATCTGCCGTCTCTTCCACTCAACTGTGCTGCTCCTGAGTCCATGTGCCTGCACATGACATGTGCCAGATGAAAATTCCTTACTCGTGAGAAACTTTTCTCTACCTCCTGTTGATAAAATGCTGCTTATATCAAAGTTTGTGAGGGATGGGGGGTGTGTGTACAAAAAGAAAATGAACACAGTAGGTTATACTTCAGGATTGAGCACTGTTGACCAAATCTCTATCTTAGATACTAAAGATACTTAGATCCTTGCTGCCTACACTGGCCAAGAGGCAACAAAGATATAAAAAGGAACTTGTAATGCCTGAAAGCCAGCCAATGCAGTTATTTTAGAGGCAGAAATCAAGGCGGAGGGGTCATCCCTCCAGTGAAGCAAAATCACTTTAGGAAGCTCCTATCATTCCTGCCACATACATGGTGGCAGTGGGGAGGGGTTAATGTCGCAAATGCATGCAAAGGCAGGATAAAGGAGAAAGCGGAAGAGTTATTTTTCACGTTGAGTTACTTTCTTGGAAACAACAGCCTAGGAAAGAAGAGATACAGCTAAAACTCTTGGTCTGTACAAGGAGGTAGAATCCAGGGACATCACACCTCCTGATGAGAATCAAACAAGTGACTTGGTGCAGAAATGGGAACTTTGGGGCCAAAGTGAGACTGGGGTTAATCACTGGGCTAAATGGCATCTCTTGCATTTGGGGGTACAGGGACTTCTCAGAAAAGCACTAGAATGTAGTGGGAACTGTTCAGTTTTCTCTCCTGGAGCTTGTCCTGCCCATGCAGTGCTACGTGACCAAAACACAAGTTAAAGGACATCACATTGTGCTATCCAAGCAGGTAGGTCTTGTCTGTCCCTTTTTGCTCTAAAAACTTTCTGAATTAGAGCTTTTATCACAGACAAGAAATCTTTAATGTCAGTCACATGACCATGGGATTTACATGTGGCACAAGTAGCTAGGGGCTTATCTCAAGAGAGGAGAAGGCTCACAGGAGACTTGGAACCTTGATTCTCCATCTGTTTGAAGCCAACACACTTTGTGTTTCTAGGTTCAAAATGATTCTTCAATTGCATATGCTGAGAAGATTGTGGAGCCCCTCTCCCAAGACAGCACAAGTGGTGATAATAACATCATTTCAGAGAGAAGAAAAAAGTACCAACCACCTAAAACGAGTCCAGCTACTCCTTGAACAATCCCTCCAACCTCCAGGGAGAGGTGAGTTGTCACAGAAAGCAAACACATGCGGTCCCAGTGCCCATCGCGGATGACGCAGAAATGAAGATGTTTTGATTGTCAACTATGCTTGAGGCAGGAAAGAGTCACCCCCTTCCCTTTAGGACCAAATGGAGAAACCTACCAGATTCATATTGCTATATTTGAATGAACCAAAGGAGACTTGAAAGATGAATTGTAAAGTGCTGGAAGATAAATATGTAAAGTTTCAGGGTACTCAATAAACAAGTGATTTCCCCCCCCAGAATCTTAACATCTTGTCAGTCTCTTAGAAGTGTGACCCCTATTTATGGATGTGATTTACGCATAAATCTAGATTTTCTTTTGGATTCAATCCCAAATAACTTTCCATTTATAAAGACGACTTTGCAGTGGTGTGCATGGGATACCTTTAGTTCTACACATCTGTTTCCATCTTCTTGGGTCAGTCGGCTCCCTGCTGGTAACACCTGCATTGTCCGGTGCCAGTTTGCTGCTCTCCCAAGTTTCACAGCTGCTGTTCACTGCTCTCCAGCTGGGCAGCACCTCTCCTCTTTGCCTAGAAGCAGCATCTCTCAGCTAGTTAAATTCACATTTGCACCAAAATACCAAGGCCCCCCGACAGAATTCTAATCACATACTCCCTCATTAAATCAATGAAGACCTCGTAAGAAGGTGGACACTAAAGTCAGTGATCAAGTGGGTAAACAGAAATCCCAGAGAAATGCCAGAACAGGCAGACACCTGAGAATTGTAAGCTGCTCTAATAAAATGAAAGGATTGTCTCTGATATACTTACAGACCTATCAGAACTAATGCATCCAAGATACCAAGATAACAAAGGCTATGGTTAATTAAAATCTCTAGCAGCCATTTGTTTGCAAGGGTAAATTAAGTGTGGGGATGGATACCACAGTCTGTGCGATCCAAGTTCCACCCTTAGAAAATAGAGACACTGCTTAGAAGTGCACAGGGCGCTCTTACCCCAAGTTACCTTCTATTCCAGAAAATGTGGAGAGATGTCTGGAAAGAGAAGACGGAAAGCAGACCTTGGGCTCAGGTAACATACGCTCTCCATACTGGGAACTCTCAAGGGACCCAAGTGGGTCATCTCTGTGTGGATCTGTGTCTTTTGTGCGGGGGAAGCAACCCTGGGGTCCCAGTAGCTCTCTTCAACTCAGCGTGGCCACAAGGTTTAGTTACTCAGCCAGGATGCTTGTCCTGCCTCCCCCGTCCTAAGGGAGAGAGCGTGCACTGAGCCAGTGGGCCTCCTGTGGAAGGGACACATGAGGCTGAACTGAAAGTCACATGCGCTTGGAGAAGAGGAACATCAAGGTGGGGTGACTGAACTGTGAGTAGCTGAAAGAAAAGCAGCACTGTTTCACAGAAAACTCAGCATCGCTGGAGCTTAGTTTGAGGTCACACCCTTTCAGCTAGGAAAAGCAACACTAAAGGCAACATGGTCTTTCCCTTTCAAACACTGTGGTTATTTGTTTAGTCGGTTAAATAAACCACAACCCTCCTCATAATAGAGATTAGCAAGAGATGAAGAAAATTATAGGCAGGTGGCCCTAGCCCAACAGTCTGATAACTGGGTCAGGATGGTTAACTAATCTGTGCTAAACCCCAGGTAACACCCACATGATGCCTCTCATCAGCGAGGTAGATGGTCATCCTCCTGCTAGAGGTATCAGGGTGCCGACCCACAGCACAAAGGGATGGGAGAAGGACCTGCCTGGCTAAAAGGCGTAAGCTATTCCACACGGCTGTATCACACAGACAGCAGCTAGCCAGAATTCACAGGTTACTCGAGAAAACTTAGCCCCACAGAGAGGGACTCTTACCCTGAGGCCTGCACACCACAAGCCTCCCTTGCTTCAAGACCCAGCATTAAGTGAGGCTGTCACTGTAACCCACTTCCACAAGTGGAGTCTGCCTCTGTCCTGCCTTCCTGTCCCCACAGGAACCTGAGATGGGGGGAGGGATGACCAGCCCAGAGTGAGTATCAGGAGATGGGAAACTGCAGAAGGAGGGAGGAGAAGATGGAGGGACAAGAGAGGGTGCAAAGGAAAAGTTTTTAACGCTTAAAATTATATCAAGGAGATAAGACAAGGAAGGTAAGAGGTGGGAGGCAAAGGTTAAATCAAGAAGAGGGATGGGATCAGGAAGAGGAGCTCCTTAAGATGACTAGAAGGTGGGAAGGTGGGGGGACTGCCTGGCATTACTTCCCGTGCAAGTCACTGAGCTCCACGTCATCCTTTCGGCGCTTATGGGTGAAGAGGGAGGTGACCGGGTAGAGCTTGGCCTTGGCCTGGAACCGGTGTCCTGCGATGTCAATCTCATATTCTCCCCGGTTGATGAAATCTGCTGTCACCACCTGCTCTTCTCCGGTGTCCTCGGAAAAATTGTGCACAAAGCCCAGGCACACGTGGCGCTCCAGGGTGTAACCATATGCGCTGCTGGTGGTCTTGCCCACGTACTGCCCGTTTCGGTAAATGGGCTCCCCCCACCAAGGCCAGAGGTCCAGGTCTGTGTCGTGGTCGTCCAGGATGAACATAGTGAGGCGTTTGTACACCCCGTTCTGCTTCTGCTGCAGCAGGGCATCTCGCCCAATGAAATCCATCCCCTAGGAAAGAGCACAGAGACAGCATCACCGCTCGGGACCCGGTGTCGCTGCAGTGGGCTGCCCACTCCCACCACACCCCTGCAAGCTCTGGAGAACGTGTGCTTCCCCCATGCGGAAAACTGCATTCACAGTATGAAAGACACCAGAGAATTCTTGTAACAACACAGGTACGCATCGCTCTCTTTTCTATTTTATAAACACATTTCAATCACAAGACCACACAGAACAAAAATAGGAAGAAAAATCAACACTTGAAAATGCTTGCTAGAATTATTTTAGAAAAACAATGTTTTTATATAATCTCAACCAGCAGTCCATGCATATATATCCGTATTCTATGCATAAATATTTACATATGCATATGTCCAAAAAAGAGCAGGATAAAATAAACTCTTAACAATGCGTGTCGCTGAAAAAATATTCTTTATGTTTTTCCCTATTTTCCAAGTCGAGTATTCTTTACTTTTATATCAGAGAAAAATAGTTACCTAATTGCTCAAAAAGAACATCAGAGATCTACTATACTGATAGGGAATGACTGCTAAGATTGCTAAGATATTTTAATAGAAAAAGGCAAGGTGCAATATACCAAGTATACAGTATCCAACCACCAAGGTTAAGAACGTGGTGAGGGGAAATTACTCGTCTGTTTGCACTACATGGAAGCTATCTACAAGGAGAGGCAGGACACTGCTGCTTCTGGTCAAGCTGGCAGTGGGACTGGGTGGGCTCAGCGGTGGGAAAGAGGCTTTTCATCCTCTTGAATGGTGATTACGAAAAAATTAGGCAGTGGAATGTTGTACATGTGGCATATTAATGAATTACCACAATCAACTCAGAAAAACTGCCCAGAAAGCACTCAGTCTAAAAGAGAACAAAGTGCCCCAAACAAGTGTTGTCTATTTATGATGTTTCCATATTAAGTGTTTTATCCCATAGATACATTTGGAGGTCTCAACACCTATACACTTTTCCTCCCACCTCAGCTCTTCCTGTTCTCATGCAGGCTCCCTGCTCAGGAAGCTGAGGGCAGAGTGGAGTGTGCACAGGTACAATACCTTGTCTAACTTCACCCGAGACTCTCGTCCGCATTCCAGGGGTGTGGTGAGGGTGTTTAAATCCTGACCCCAGAAGGCAAAAAACTTTTCAATTCGGAGACTACGAAGAGCATAATACCCAGCATTCCGGATTCCATATTTCTGTCCAACACTCATCACTTCGTTGTATACGTGCAGGGCGTACTAGAGGGAGAGACAAAAGGTCAGTAACCAGCAGACCTTCAGAGTTAAACACGGAATCTGCCTGACGGCTGACACTGTTACCTGGACAAGGGAGAAGGTTGTCTACAATCCTCAGGAACCAAAGTGCTGCAGCCCAGGCTTAAGCTCCACGAAAGCAGCACCTTTATCTTTTTACTTCTCTAAAATGTCTACGATCTCAGTATATAGCACTTATTTTTTTTTATTTTTATAGCACTTATTAAATAATAACTCACAGAAGCTCTCTTACCACTCAGTAAACGACCAGTCTCGTAACTGCCTCTCCAACAGCCATGCATCCTCCACTAGCTTTGGCTTTGTTTTTTTGCGCCAGTTCCCTGAGCTTGGTCCTTCCCTTATGCAATGGCCTATGCTGTGAAACTGGTGTTACACATAACTCTAGACATGCACGCACAACTCTGATTTGTCACACGGATTATGGCGTATCTTAAGAGACCTAGAGTGAGTCACAGAGGATCCCAAAAATCAGAGCTCTCCTACCCGTGTCCCACAATATCCAGTCTCTCATGTTGTTGTTCTTCCCACAATATCCAGTCTCTCATGTTGTTGTTCTTGGTTCCAGACACGTTTAAGTATCACATAACTTAAATGAACAAAAGTTTTCCAAATTGAAAGCAAATACTCACTCAAATACTCTGTTAAGTCTAAAGCCCAACAACAAACTACACTGTTTACTTTAAAAACTGTAAAACAGAAAACAAGACAGAGGAATGAGGAAGACAGATACTGTATAATCTCACTTATATGTGGGATCTTAAAAAAACAACAACTATTAAACAACAATAAAACCAAAATAGCAACTAAACTCATAGACCAAGAGATCAATTTGTGGTTACAGGTGGGGACTGGAGGAAGGTGGTCAAAAGGTACAAACTTCCAGTTATAAGGTAAGTACTAGGGATGTAATGCACAACATGATGACTAGGTGACACTGCTGTGTGATAACATGAAAATTAAGAGTAAATCCTGAGAGTTCTTCTCATCACAAGGAAAAAAAAATTTTTTTTCTTTTTATTGTGTCTGTATGAGATGATGGATGCTAGTAACTAAACACTGTGGTAATCATTTCACAGTCTATGTAAGTCAATCCATTATCCTGTCCACCTTAATCTTATACAATGATGTATGTAAATTATATCTCAATAAAATTGGGGGGAAAAGTCAAAAACAAAAATCTGCTTCATTGGTATCGCAATTCTTTATCCTGGCAATGTATGTTGCTCTATAAACTGCACTACTGCAGCCGAACAGGCATTGACTAAGCAGACAGCTGTGATCAAGGCAACTTTAGATGTGGAAAAGGGAGTCTGAGCTATTGGGTACAACACAGCCTGTGGTATGTGTGTAAGTGAAACACTGCAAATAGCAAAGGCGGGTAGAGGAGACCATTGGAGACTGGCTGGGAAACGAGAGTAAGAATGAGCTGTATCTCGGGTGGGTTCAGTGTCTCAAGCTGAATGCTCTGTACTTGAATTAAGAAGACAAAGGTTTAAAGCAGGTGAGTAGTCTTGGGCTAGAGAAGAGCAAAGCGAAAAGTGGGTCCCCACTACTTACTCATTTTCTCACTAGATGCCAGGGATTGAGTGTGAACAAACCAATCTGCTATCTGCCACCATGCTTTGGAAGGCAGCTCCTCAGAGACAAGTATAAGCTTCTTGAGGACAAAAGCCAGCTTGAAAAGAACCCAAGCAGTGCACAAATTACCTCTTGGACTCACAGAAAACAGGGCTTCTCCCTCCTGATGGGCTTGGCTGATTAATGACCCAGGAGCAGGTGGTAACACCTGAATGACCATATGGCACTTCAGTACAGGCAAAACATATCAGCTACATGCATATTAACTCTTCTCAAATCATGAATAATCCCTTCACCTTAATATTGTTATAATACTTTTGAGTGTGGAAAAGCAGATAAAATTTCATGGGCTGGTAAATCTGTGCTTCATTTAATAATTAAAAGGAAACCTAACACCATGAGTAGTATGACTATGTCAAGAACATGAGGTTGAAGATCACTGCTACTTGTCACAACTGGACAAGGGAAAGAAAATGCAGGAATAAAAATTGTTAAGAAACAAAAACTATTATTGTTTGTGTATGGTAAGACTGAACCCTGGAAGTTCCAGAAATCAACTAAAAAACAGCTATAAACAGTAAGATAGTTTAGGAGGGAAACAGGTTAAAGCATTAATATACGGGGAAAAAAGCTTTCATAAATCAGGAGACACCAGAATAAAGACACCCTTCCCATTCACAACAGCAACACCACCAAAATATTCATATAAATTTAAGAAATGTATACCATCTACATGAAGAAAACTTCAAAATACCTCTGAAGGTCACCAAAAAAAAAACCCCGCATAAAGAAAGGTATATTTTGATTGTAAGATTCAACACATATAAGAATGTCAATTCTTCCTAATTTACAAACGTAACAATCCAACAACTCAGGGTGTTTCTGTTTTAACTAGATGATTATAAAAGTTTATAAGGAGATCAGCTCGGTGCTTTGTGACCACCTAGACGGGTGGGACAGGGAGGGTGGGAGGGAGGGAGGAAGACGCAAGAGGGAGGAGATACGGGAACATATGTATATGTATAACTGATTCGCTTTGTTATAAAGCAGAAACTAACACACCATTGTAAAGCAATTATACTCCAATAAAGATGTAAAAAAAAAAAGTTTATAAGGGAAAATAAGGAAACAGGAATTCGTCTTTTCCAGTTTTCCAAGCTATGAGGGAGGATAAGCATTACCGAGTATTAAAATATACAATAAAGACTCAGTAATTAAAACAATGTGATACTGGATATACAAATAGAATAAAAGTCCAGAAATAAATCTAAATATATATAGAAACTTAGTATGTGGTAAAGGTAGAATCTCACATCAACTGGTCATCCATGTTAGAAAAAATAGTTTGATCCATAGCTCATAAAGTACCAAGAGACAGTGCAAAAGGTTGGAGCATTTAAATATGAAAAAACAAAACACACAAACCCATAAATAGCAACAACACAAACTACAAAAGCACCAGAAGTGGAAAAATTTTTTAACTCTGGAGTGGGGAAGCCCCTTCTATGTATTAAACTCTAGAAGCCACAAAAGATTCATCAATTCACCTACAAAAAAAATTTTTTGCAACATATGAAACATTTCCATAATAAAAAGTAAAATTTAGAAAACCCTTCTGGGACTTCCCTGGTGGCAGAGTGGTTAAGAATTCACCTGCCAGGGGACACGGGTTCCATCCCTGGTCCGGGAAGATCCCACATGCCACAGAGCAACTAAGACCGTGTGCCACAACTACTAGAGCCCGCGAGCCACAACTACTGAGCCCACATGCCACAATTACTGAAGCCTACGTGCCTAGAGCCCGTGCTTCACAACAAGAGACGCCACCACAATGAGAAGCCCGCGCACCGCAATGAAGAGTAGCCCCCGCTCACCACAAATAGAGAAAGCCTGCGCCCAGCAACAAAGACCCAACACAGCCAAAAAATACATATATAAAAAAAACCCTTCCATGTGGCAAAAAAAACAAATCAAGACAAATGATAAACTGGAAAAAAAATTTACAACTTAATAGTAAGGACTGGTTGGCTGATTCAGAGAATGCCTAGAAATTGGGGGAAAAGACCAATAATTCAATACAAAAATGGACAAAAGATACTGCCAGGACATTCATTCATGCAACATATATTAAGCGTTTACTATGTGCCAAGTATTTCTCTAACTGCTGGGGATATAGAAGTTAAACAAATATCCCTGCCTTTAGCAAACCTACATTTAAACGGGTAATGTGATGAACGAGATAAAGAAAATATATATTCTATAAGACAGTGGTAAGCACTCTTGAGAAAAATAAAACAGGGAAGGAGGCTAGGGAGGAGGGGGCCAGAGACTGCAACTTTAAATGGTCTCTTCAAGAAGGTGAGGTGGGACTTCCGGTGGCGCAGTGGTTAAGAATCCGCCTGCCAATGCAGGGGACATGGGTTCGAGCCCTGGTCCAGGAAGATCGCACATGCTGTGGGGCAACTAAGGCCGTGCACCACAACTACTAAGCCTGCACTCTAGAGCCCGTCACTCTAGAACCCGTGAGCCACAACTACTGAAGCCTGCACGCCTAGAGCCCGTGCTCTGCAACAAGAGAAGCCACCACAATGAGAAGCCCGCGCACCACAATGAAGAGTAGCCCCCGCTCGCCGAAACCAGAGAAAGCCCGCGGGCAGCAATGAAGACCCAACGCAACCAAAAATAATAAACTAAAAAAAAAAAAAAAAAAAAATGGTGAGGTGTGGGGACCTCCCTGGTGGTCCAGTGGTTAAGACTCCGTGCTTCCACTGCAGGGGACGTGGGTTCAATCCCTGGTTGGGGAACTAGGTAGGATCCCACAGGCCATGCGGCGTGGCCAAAAAGTTTTTTTTTTTTTTTAATTAAAAAGAAAAAAAGGTGAGGTGTGAATAAGACCTGAAGCATGTGTGGCTGTGAGCTTGGGAGGCTCTACGGGGGGAGGGATATGCCAAAGAAAGGGGAAGGGCAAGTGGAAAGGCCCTGAGGCAGAAACATGTCCAGCAAGGAGAGGCAAGAAGATAGGGTGAGATGAGCAGCAGTGTGGAGGAAGGTCGGCAGAGCTGTGTGCGCCCTGCAGATGGGCTTTTACTCGGAGTGAGATGGGTTTTGACAAGTAGCTTGATCTCTTGCATGGAACTGCACCCATCAGCCCAAAGTCTGACAACTCTGTGCTGGTACAAGCAATAAAGAAAAAGACACTCTTGTACACTGCAGAAGTTTTTATAACAGCAAAGGACTAGAAACCCTATAAATGTCTATTAGTACCAGACTGGTTAAATAAATTACGATTCAACTATATAATGGCATACTATATCATTTTCATTAAAAAATAAAGAAAAAAGAAAAAGGAAGCTCTTTCTCTTCAGGTACTGGCAGGGAAAAATCTCTAAATTGCTAAGTAAAAAAAATCAAGATGAAGAACAGCAGTAAGCCTCCATTTGTGTTTCTAAAAAAGAGGGTTATGAATACGTCTTTGAACTTGCTTCCATATGCACAAAAATCTCTGACATGATATAAACTAACAATTATATCACTGGTGGTGGCTGGTGGGAACTGGTCGGGTGGCACTGAATACTTTTTAGAGGTTTTTAGTTTTAGACCATGTAAATATATTACCTACACAAAAAAAGTACATAACTTAGCTAAAAACGTTAAAATCTCTTTAACGCAGCCTACCCTCAGTGACCAAGGCCCGGTCAGACATGGCGCTCTAACCCTGCCAGCACCCATCCTCTCGTGGTTCTCACCTCTATAGGAATGTAAAGCATGAATCCTGGCTCTCCCGTGTGAGTCATGCTCATCACCCGGATCCCATTTGCGTAGCCCACACTCATCTCCTGTGGAAACAAAGGGAGAAGGTCATCGTGGAAACTGTTAGGGGAAGTGGGCCCCTCCATGTTTGTTAGAGGAATGAATGCCTGAGGCAACCCCTCTCATTAGCTCTGTACCCTGTGTTGGACCCTAATGGAGATACATGTGAATGAAAATTTCTTCCTCAAGACAGTCTGTTTCCAGGCATTGGGGTCATTAGGAACAGATTCCAATGCTCTTCTCATGAACAGCCCCAGTTCAGGAGTACCAGCCAAGCCAGTGGAGGGAAGTGGAGGCAAAGTCTTTGAAAAGCATGAAATACTTCTTTTTACAAAGTCGTGCTAAAGATTTGTTTTAGTCAGAGACGCCGGGAGCAATGAAGACCAGGCAAATGTGTTCCCTGGCGGACCTGGCAGCCAAGTCCTGGGTACCTGCCCCACAGAAGATGATGCCAGATGACCAAAGAACACCGTTCACCTGCTACCCTGGGGGAAGAGACTGGGCTTCTCATGTTCAAAACGTGTTTCCAGCAGCTCAGTTACCCAAAAGGGGCCCCTGACTCAACCACCGTTCCTGCAATGGGAAGCGGTGAGCCCCAGACGGCCCTAAAGCAGACTGTTTCCATGAGGAGCAGGCATCGCAGCGCGGTACGCCGCAGGCGCACGCGCGTGGTTACTTCTTCAAGGAGCAAAGAATGTACCGTGACAGGGTCTGCTGCCAGCTAACAGAGCTTCCTGTTGCTTTAACTGTGCCATGGAGAAAAAGGAGAGCTGTAAAATCACTTAAGAGGTGGATCCTAACTTCGGTTTGAACTTCAAAGAGCATCCCATCAGTAACTGTCCCGAAGCTGCTTGTTACAGACTGCCAAAACATGTCTGTCTGGACCTCTCTAATCAACCACTTCCCAGAGAGTGTGTTCAGTTATCATTCCTTTTATTCAGTTACAGTTTGTTTCACTCAGCTCTAGTTGCCAAGTATAAGAAAGAAAATTTATAAGAAAGAAAGAAAATTAAGTAAGTTGTTTAGGGATTCACCTAAACCATTTCTTACCTGAAGGTGCCACATACACAGAAGTTACTTTGTGTATGGAAAAGAGGAAGCACTGCATGGAGAGAAGGGACCTGACCTTGACTGGCATTTTTTGGCATCCGCATCATAATACTATAACTTAAAAATTTAATCCACCTCTACAGAAATCAATAAATATATAGAACTGATATTCACAGAAATTAGGTCTTCAAAGATATCAATGTTTATTAAACAAGAAGAACATGAAGATTGAAAAATAAAGAAATGGATTTATTCAGTCATTCTGTTTGCTTAATAAAAGTCAGAACACGCTTTGTGGGTATTAACACCATAGTGAGAACATGTAATTGCCATCTCTGTAAAAGAAATATTCCCTGCTTATTTAAAAACTACAACTTTACTAGTACCCACCTTGCAAAACAGACTTGGGAAATGGTCTGGAGTCATAGGGGCATAGGACAACTCAGACAGCACATCCACAGCTCGAGGACCAATCAGATTGAGGGCTAAACGGAAAAGAACAAGAGATGTCTGGCCGCTCCAGGTGAATAGCTGAACCAATGGGAAAGGTCTGCTCTGGACTTGCTCTCCTATGGCCAGGTGTGGGTGGCAAAACCATGAAAATGTCCATTTGCTTAGGCAATCCTAGGGTGGACCTTGATTCTGGCAAATACACTTCTCCTGACAGGGCTGCTTAATGCTGCTACTGACTCCTGGCATCTGACAGCCTGGCTAGTGTGTTGCCTCTTCCTGAACAAAGGAAGACAAAACTCCACAGCCTCCTTTGCAACTAGATTGGGATCATGAGGCCAGGGGATAGGAGCCCACTCCCAGGGCTGGCCAAACCACCCCCTGCACAATTCCTGTTCCCTGGGACTTCCCTGATAGTCCAGTGGCTAAGACTCCATGCTCCCAATGCAGGGGGCCCGGGTTCGATCCCTGGTCAGAGAACTAGATCCCAGATGCTGCAACCAAGAAGTCCACATGCCGCAACTAAAGATCCCATGTGCCGCAATGAAAATCCTGCATGCCTCAACTAAGACCCGGCACAGCCAAACAAATAAATATTTAAAAACAAGACAAAACAAAAACAATTCCCATTCCCCTCCTCTTCCCAGTGTGGCTACATGACGGAAAAAGCCCCAAACCCAAATCAGTACCAGGAGAGCCCTGAGGAGAGCTGCCCACCCAGCCTGGATTCTGTCACATTTACGACAGCACCTAAGCTAATTACACATCAAATACCCTTAAATGGACTAGAAAATAGGCTTGCTTCAATAAGCTTCTATAGTTTTCTAATCTGGTAGCGAGAAAGTAATCATATTTGCTACCATGATGAACTGAGGATGAGGGCCTGGTGGATGCGAGGGGCAGGGGTCCATTGAGGGTAGGGAGGGGTTAAAGCTGGAATCAGGTGGCAGAAGAGGAGGGGTTGCTCCCTGAGAAGACTGCTGAGGAAGAGATAATACGGAAATTAAGTTATCTATCCTTAAAAAGTATTTACTCATTAAAGAAAAAATAAAAACTAAGGGGAAATTTTGAAGAAAATAATACTTAGGTAATAAATATAAAAATACTTTAATAATGAGTCACTCATTCATTCAACAAATATTTGCACTCTGATATGCTGGCTGTAGGGGACACAGCAGTAAACGAAACACAAAGAAACTGAAGCACTAACTCATTCACACTTCACTTATAAAAACATGGGGAAGCATTAGAGATCAATTTTCTATGACCAGGAGCCTCTTCCAAGATTCTAATTCTGACACTCATTTTTGAGTATCAGATATAGAGAAGGCAAATGGAGAAGACAGATCTGGATCAACTTCGATCAGCTGGCTTTTCCTCGCTCAGCTGACTGCAGAGGGCCCCCTTACCAGTGTATTTCCAGGTGACGTCCTCCAGAATCAGGTTGCTGTCTTCTGGCATGTATTTCTTAAGCCAGGCCCAACAGTGGACCTGTTGGTCGGTTGGAGAAATCATGAAGAAACTGAAAGTGAGACCCAAAAGTAATCAAAACCAGGCAGCAGGAGAATGATCAGGAAGCAGTAAGTTCTCAGCTAGTTTCAAAGCAACGAGCAGAACACTGGTGAATGATCTCTTAGCTTTTAGGGAAGGCCAACTGCACATACTTCTAGGATATACCACATAATGACAAAACAGAAGATTCTGGCTTTCTGCTAGTGCCAAGAAATTATACAGACCTACTAACATAAGGCATTTTTCCTCAATAGAGTAATTTTTCCACACCAAGTTTTACATAATCTGGTGGGTTTCTTTTTTTTTTTCCTCCTGGTGCTTTTTGTGTGTGTGTGCGCTGGGCTGCTAATGAACTGGCCATGACTTTGAAATGTTTTATTGTCCTCAGTGTGTTATTACAGTTTCCTGGAGAGGTGAGCTGAGTGCTCGGCTCCGCCACAGCCATTAGGCGGAGGGAGCAGAGTGGCAGCCGGCTCACCTTCGCTTGCTCAGCCGTGCTACGCTGCAGTCATTTTCGTACCCTCCGCCCTCGTTGAGCATGCCAGTATGCACGATGTGGCCCACGGGCACGTCAAGGTCATTGGAGAAGAGGTATTGGAGAATTTCTAATGCCTGATCCCCGGTGGACTGTAGGGTTAGGGAACGAAGCAGAGAGAACAAACATGAGAACCTCTGGCCGGTAATGCGGCCTGACAAGCAAAGTCACTTGCGGAGAAAATTCAATTAGCCGTACTCGTGCAACAGTATTTGCAGATTTGCTCCACTGCAACGAGCTCCAGAGAAAGCTAGCTATTGATTCTAGTGTCAAATGAGCCTCTGCAAGCAGATAAAGAACCAGAAACAAAGCGCTAAAAATTCCAGAAAATGTTATAATACAGGTGAAACACTAAAATATATCAGAGTTCTTAGTCTGCTTTGAAGTGACAGATGAAAAACAAGAGGCATTCAATAAATACGCAAGTTTCCAAATCTGTTCTTTTGGTTCCCAAATACTTACTGTTATTTCAAACTTTGTGAAAGAGGACATGTCAATGACACACACGGCCTCCTTACAGCACTTGACTTCGGACTCCACAATCTCAAACCAGTCTGGCTTGTAAAAAGTCTTGCTCTGCTCCAAGGCCAACAGGTCTACAGGACAGAGAAAACCAAAGGAAGACAGAAAAGGAGGGGACTTGTACTGGTGAGTCTCCTTGATAGATCAGTAGAGTATAACAGGTTTTTATTATTTATTCTCCTAGGAAGACAAACTAGCTATGCACATTTAAAAACAAGGTTTACTATTCTTAAGACAAAAAAACCCCCAAAAACAAAAATGAGAACGTGCCTCCTTACCCTTGTCTGGTGGCACAAAGTACTTTGGCCTCTCAAATCCATGTTTCTCCATCCACCTGGCTCCTTGTGCATCCAGCCGGTCATACAGAGGAGATGTGCGTAACTGCCTTCCTGTCTGGAAGTCCCAGCGGGGAACCTTCAGATCATACAGCAGAGCTAGGAGAGAGAAGAGCAGCCTATGAAAGCCCAAGGCACAGAGCTGAGCACCAATATCCATGGGCCTCTGGAGTTGCTCCTATTCAAAAAAGCATGCTTTCAGGCTGCTGTAGCCTGATTTGCCAAACAGTACCCAGTGTGACACGAATGTTCCAGAAGAAAGGATCACACTGCAAGAGCTGGTAACACCCCTCCACAGACTTATATACCTGTGAGTCACATAACAACTCTAGATCTTTGCTTATAATTACTGTTCCAAATTAGTAGGTAGAAACAATGGCAGAAAGGTCAGAGTTCTAAACCTTGTTAAGCTCCCAGCAGAGATGAAGGTTATGTCTACACGGGACACAGGTGGTTACAAAGTGTGAAAAAATGGCACCTGATTCTTTCCAGTGCCTGTGTTGTTGGAGTCTCAGACCTGTTACACACTTTTCCTAATATTTAGCCATTTCTGAAGCAAAAGGGCACACAGCATGCCTTGATTTGGTGGTTCTGAAATCTGACAGGTTGCAAAGTATTGTCCCAGTGACATGATTTACATAACAAAGGGAGGGTCAGAATTCATTTCTCCTAATGTCCAATCTGCAACAGTGAATACGTAAAATATCCAGAAAGAGTGTGATCTCTAGTCTCTTGCAGAGAGAAGACCGGACTTCACACCAGGCCAAACAAGAGGTACGTCAGCGTGGGGGGAGACTGGGAGATCACAGAGAAGGAAACCAAGCTGGCATCCTTATACTGTGACAGTCTCCTCTGGGCTTTAGGTTCTACTTTCCCTTTCCCCGTTTTCTATCATGCCTGCAACTTCCATCTCATGAGAATCAGAGGCGGCCACCAAAAGTACTGTATCATCAAGAAGAAGCTCCAGCTCATTTACAATTTGCACAGCTTCCAAAGTAACAATGGATGTAGAAACCTAGACTCTTAACAGTTCAACACTGTAACCAAAATATTCACTAAATAACCTTAGCAGTTACACATACTGCTTCCAGGTCCTTTAACTCCCATGGATGTGAATTCTCTGCCCCAGACCAAAAGTGAGCACACAGGTGTGACAGGTCATCCAAAGGCCTCATTGCTAATGGAACCTCCAGCTACTAAACCAGCAGTCCGTCCTTAAACAAGAATGCTGGTCACAGCCAATGCAGAATCTTAGTCCTGAGGATAACT
This sequence comes from Delphinapterus leucas, assembly GCF_059928025.1. Classification (NCBI taxonomy): domain Eukaryota; kingdom Metazoa; phylum Chordata; class Mammalia; order Artiodactyla; family Monodontidae; genus Delphinapterus; species Delphinapterus leucas. The sequence goes on from NC_143148.1 coordinate 47,936,788, forward strand.
ATTCCCCAAACAGATATATTTGGTCAAGTCTGAAAACAGTTCCTCAGTATACAAAAATGAAATTACAATCTGATTTGGTTCAATTCCTGATTCAAAAGCTATCTCTAAAGGGCACACTGGAAAATAAAGCCAAGACAAAGTAGTAACAAGTTAAAAGCGTCCTTCAAAGTCAGAGAGAAGCAAAAACAAGGAGAAAGAGCAGGAATGTATGTTTGGTATTTACATGAGAAATGGTTTCCTATCTTGCTAGCATAGGATGGGTTAATGAGGAGAGTCAGTCAAAGGAGCCTGAAGCTTTGAGACTAACTTGGCAAATTCTCTGCCTTGGAAAGCAAACCATGATCTCAAAGACCAAGTGGGGAGTGAGAGCATTCATTCTGACACAGCAAAGTGGAAAGGAGGCAATGCTGGGAATGTTCAAGAAGCTGCTGCCAGGAGTCTGACAGGAATCACCACCTGTACGTCCTAGTCCACTTTCCTGGTCCCCGAGGTAACTAAGATACAATACACTAAAGAAAATGTTCCATAAATGTCACGTGGGCATAATGCCCCCAACACAGGCCTGAAACAGCCAAACTCAGACGCCCAACTTGAAGCAATTACTAAAGAACCAAGGAAGAATCTGCCCCTCTGGACGACAGAACCAGTCAGATGCCTGCAACGATGGGCAACGGGGATAAAGCTTCACTTACGCATGACTTCCATGACACGGTGGCGCAGGAAGGTTCGGCTGCTCTGGAGGGCTCCAAAACGCTTCAGGTCCAGTTCCCAGACACTTTCTGAGGGATAGCCATGCACCATCCACTCAGCGAGGTACCTGTGTAGATGGGGGAAGTTGCTGGGCCTCTCAGCACCGTGATACTCTCAGTGCTGTGCTAGGAATCAAGCACCAACAGAATCGAAAGACTCTATCTTGTCAAGAGTGGTTGAGCAATTCTGGGCAATTTCCTTAATTTCTGGAAGAAACAAATTATATCCATCTACTGCTCTCGCAAGACCGCTATGAGGATATGAGCTCTAATGATAAGATTCCCTAGAAAGTATAGAGATAAGCCACATTCCATACAAATGTACTCCATACATCCAATGGGTTTTTTTTTTCTTTGTTTGTTTTTTCCTGTAAAAAGTCACCTCAGGAGGTTATACAGTTAACTGGCCATATCGCCTTTGCTCCAAACATTTTTGGTAACTTCTACTCCATAACTGTCTTCAGAGCCATTCTACAATTCACTCAAGAACACTGGTCAATTAAAAAATGTTTTTAAATTGTGGTAAAAAACACGCAACGTAAAATTTACCATCTTAACCATTTACAAGTGTATACTTCAGTGGTATTAAGCACTTTCACGTTATCTGTAACTCTCACCACCATCCACGTCCAGAATTCTTTTCATCAAACAAACTCTATATCCACTAAGCAGCCCCTCCCTACTCCCTCCTTACCCCACCCCTGGCAAGCACCATTCTACATCTGTCTCTATGAATTAGACTACTGTAAGTATTCATATGGGTGGAATTATACAGTATTTGTCCTTTCAACACCGGCTTAATTTTTAATTTATTTATTTTTGGCTGCATTGGGTCTTCGTTGCTGCGCACAGGCTTTTCTCTAGTTGCAGTGAGTGGGGGCTACTCTTTGTTGTGGTGCACATGCTTCTCATTGCAGTGGCTTCTGGTTGCGGAGCACAGGCTCTAGGCATGCGGGCTTCAGTAGTTGTGGCACGTGGGCTAAGTAGTTGTGGCACGTGGGCTCTAGAGTGCAGGCTCAGTAGTTGTGGCGCATGGGCTTAGTTGCTCCGCGGCATGTGGCATCTTCCCGGACTGGATGCGCAGGCTCGGCGGCCATGGCTCACGGGCCTAGCCGCTCCGTGGCATGTGGGATCTTCCCAGACAGGGGCACAAACCCGTGTCCCCTGCATCTGCAGGCAGACTCTCAACCACTGTGCCACCAGGGAAGCCCCCTCACTTAATTTTTATAAGTACCAAATTTGAAAATAAAAACCTGTGTGATCAGCATGATCTTTTACTTCACTCACCACACTTGGCTATTTCCAAACTCAAATACATATTCAAAGGACCAACATTTGTTATGACTGAAGTAGTACAGAAGAACATCCCACTGGCTCCAAGGCTAACTCCAAAAGAGGAGTTCCAAAAACATTCTGTACAATGACGTGTCTGGAACACGGGGAGAGCCTCCCATGGCAAACACTTTCAAGGGGACAACTCTCTCATGACATGTGTCTTCCTCTTATTATGAACATACTGGATTAGGTATATCACAAATCCTATGAACCAGAAGTAATTCCGGAAAGGAAGAAGCCTCGCAAGCCGAACCTGAGTGCGAAAGACTTACCTTCCAGCTCCTCCACCAAACGAAAGGCCAGCAGAGTTCATTCCCGCCAGGACGAAGTAGCCCCGCACTGAAGGGGACTCGCCCATGATGCACCTCATGTCCGGGGTGAAGGTCTCGGGGCAATTCACCAACTTCATGATCTCCACAGTCTCCAGTTCTGGCATCCTACGCAGCAGGGAACTCAACAGGGGCTCTGAGCAACGAAAACAGACCCAAACACAGTCGTCAGCTTTAGGGGATTCAAAACTCCGTACTCCTTACACTTTCTGTTCCCTCTCCTTTCGGAAAATGTCTTGTGGAGGTTTTCTAATGTTTTCTAATGTTTTCTAAGATGAGCCATCTATCAGAGGCAGAAGCCTTGGGGAAGTATGGGACATTCCTACAGAGTTCTTGGCATAAAGACGGAGAAAAAAGATACTCTTTAGAGGGAAAGGAGCTATGGAAGAGTAAATACTACATCTGGCTATAGAATCTCAAAGGGATCAGGACTCATGGAAAAGCTCTTAAATGACCCCCAAAGAGATGTGCAATAAAAGGCAATGTTTTCCTAAGTTGGAACAGCTGCAAAAGACAGATCCTCAACCTGTTTTAAGGTAAGTCCATCGTCAGGGAATGATCCAGGGGGACAGTGGTAAAGATGAAGCCAGACTGAAGCTGGCTGGTAGGTACATGGGATTTCTTTATATTATTCTCTTCACTTTTTTTTTTTTTTTTTGCGGTACGGGGGCCTCTCACTGCTGTGGCCTCTCCTGTTGCGGAGCACAGGCTCCGGACGCACAGGCTCAGCAGCCATGGCTCACGGGCCCAGCCGCTCCACGGCATGTGGGATCTTCCCGGACCGGGGCACGAACCCGCGTCCCCTGCATCGGCAGGCGGACTCTCAACCACTGCGCCACCAGGGAAGCCCCTCTTCACTTTTAAAAGTTTGAAATTTCCTAAATTTAAAGAAAAAAAATTTTAAGTCCAAGTGGAAGGAAGGACACTCTTCACTACAGACCTTTGAATTGGGAACCATGTGACTGTATTACCTATTCGATAAATTAAATTAAAATTATTTAAAAATTGAGTAAAAGAACACATTAATGAAACTGTTTTGCTTCTTAAAGTTCTCTTCAATTTTAAATGAAGTCCTATCAAAAGAAGGTTTCCTCCCAGCCTAAAATTTCAGCAATGATGTTAGGTGAATAAGTGATAAGCCAAAAGTCCCTTAAACCAAGATTTTAATTTTAGGTCCCTGAATCTGCTCACCAATAACCGTATCCTTAGATCAGATAAGCTCTGTAGACTACCCTCTGTAACCACCAAAAGAGGTTGTTACAAAGATCAAATAAGGAACTACGGGTATATCTCGGTTCAGTTCTAGACCACTGCAATAAAGTGAATATCGCAATATAGTGAGTCACGTGAATTTTTTGGTTTCTCAGTACATATAAAAATTTTGTTCACACTATACTATAGTGTACTCTATGTACAATAGCGTTATGTCTAAAAAACAATGTACATAACCAAAAACAATGTAAATTAAAAACTACTTGGCTAGATATGCAAGCAACCTAAGTGTTCATCAACAGGTGGCTAAAGAAGATGTGTGTGTGTATACGCAAACACACACAATGGAATACTACTCAGCTCTTAAAAAAGCTTTTGCCATTTGCAATAACATGGATGGACTTGAAGGGTATTATGCTTAGTGAAATGAGTCAGAGAAAGACAAACACTGTATGTTATTACTTATATGTGGACTCTAAAAAAGAAAAACTAGTGAATGTAAACAAAAAAGAAACAGACTCACAGATACAGAGAACAAACTAGTGGTTATTGTTGGGGAGAAGGAAAAGGGGAGGGACAAGATAGGGGCAGGGAGTCAAGAAGTACAAACTACCATGTATAAAAAAAATAAGCTACAAGGATGTACTGTACAACACAGAACGTAGTCAATATTTTATAATAACTATTAGTGGAACATAACCTTTAAAAATTGTGAATCACTATATCGTTTGTACGCATGAAACTTGTATACTGTACATCAATTGTACCTCAAAAAAAGATCATTTAAAAAAATTTTCTACTTAGACTTCAGTGTATTATTAAAAACTTCTAAAAAAAGTAAAAAACAAACCAAAAAAACCCTTTACTGCTAAAACATGCTAATCACCATCAGCCTTCAGCAAATCGTATCTTTTGCAACAGTAACAACAAAAAGCACTGATCACAGACCCCGTAACAACCGTAACAATTAAAAAGCTTGAAATATTGTTACAATTACCAAAATGTGCCAGAGACACAAAGTGAGAAAATGCTGTTGGAAGATAGTCCCAACAGACTTGTTCAACACAAACTTCAATCTATAAAAAACTCAGTATCATACAGCAGAGTTTGACATGACACTAAATCAACTATACTTCAAAAAAAAAAAAAATTGAAAAACGAAACCAAGAAAAAACTCAGCATGTGCGAAGCACAATAAAATGAGGTATGCCTGTGTTCCTGAAAAGGCTTTAAAGTGTAACATCTTAGACAAATATAAGGCAATCTTGTTAGAATCTAGCTCACACACCAAAGTGATCCCAGTCTTCCTGTAGATTCTGAATCTCCAGCTGGTTCTTGCCCTCAGTGAAAATTGGCTTTGGGTTCTTCTCAAAGCCCCCAGACAGGATGCCACCCTGCCAGTTCCGAATATAAATTCTTCCATCGGCATCCACAATAGCTGAGGAAGAGAAATGACAAGGGGGTAGGGGGTAGAGGAGAAGACAGGGTTGAGCGACAAGCCAGCTGTCTAAATGGACAGAAAAAGCAGCAAAACAAAAACACCCAAAATTGGACTTATTAACCAAACAGCATTCACTGAACACAGGCATTCATTAGCTTTAAAATACTGTTCCCGGTCATGGGGGAGGATCCTCCCTCTCAGATTTACAGTGGAGACTGTTTCTCAGATTATCCCTAACCAGATCACTTATCTAGAAGCTTTGACTAGTTCTCAGAATCAAACTGCTTAACTGCCACTGTGCCATGTGAAAGCCAGAGAGAAGGGGGGACTGTGGAGCCCACTCCAGGGATGAAGGCCTCCAAGTGGTATCAACCCCTCCCTACAGCGCTGGGAGTCTCTGAACAGCCTGAGTTTATAGCTCACCTGTGACATCTCCACAACGTGTAGCATTAAGTCAAGAACTCTAGGTTACATTCCAAACACCCTCAGTTTAGACCTGTTTGAGACTACCCGTTAGCTTGCAAACAAACAAAACGGCTTAAGTGCAATGCCCACTTTGGCCATCCTTTCATAAAGAGTTATTAAAGTCAAGTTACAATGGGGTCCACCTCCCTGTACCATGCTCCAGAAAAGAAACAAAAAGAAAAGACTCTTCCGGGCGCAGTCTGTCCTTAGCAGAAAGCCTTCCTTTGCAGAGGACAGAACAGGGGCAAGGAAACAAGATTAAAAACAAAGTGCAAGTCCTCACTTGGTGTGTTGCTCTGCAGAGGGGTCTCCCAGGGGCGAGTCAGAAGGTAGAAGTGTTCGCAGGCATGTAACGGGATACTAACCGGCTCCTCGTTGGACAGACCCAGCTCGTATGCCCACTACAAATGGACAGATTGATTTGTGGGTGGAAGAGGAACAGAAAGACAAATGAGCAAGTGCAGCCTCTTGAAAAGAGTTTAATTTCAAGTGGCTTCTGTGCGCTCTTGCCTCCACATCAGCTGTGGGAAGCCAAGTTCCAGCCTGCTTTAGTTCAGTTATTGGACGGGGAGCAACACTACGCCCTTTACACCACAAAGTCTGCTTTTCGAGCAGAGGAAGACAGATTTACCAGCTCGTGAAAGGAGCTCGTGGGGAGCAAGTGAGGCCCTTCTAACAAAACACCTGGCCTCAACCACAAACCCCAAATACCAATCATAAAGAACCGCACATGGCAGCAAGTACTCCTAGGTCCCCTTAAGACTGTGGAGTGGGAGGCAAGGGACCAATCTGCCTTCAAAGCAGCAGCAGTTTCGTGTCCTGGAAACTGAATCCACGCTCCTGACACAACAAAACAGCCTAATACTCAGCTGCTGGGCGGTAGGATGAAATGAAACACCACAGACAGACCCGACGCCAAGGACTGATTTCCGTCAATGCCCAACTCTCCTGGCCTTCCTGACCAGGACAGTGCCAGTTAGCCAGGGGGGAGGAAGGAAAAGGTCACCCAGGCTTCTGTTTGAGGAGTAAGAACAGGCTTCCGATTTGGAGTGAGAGATTCTGAGTCTTCCTGTCCAAACAGGCAACAGGGTGGCCCCTGGCATCTGCTTAGTCCGCCACAGTACTAACTGCACATCCGCCCCGCCCCCCCCCCCCCCCCAAATCCTGGAGACAAAAGTTAAATAAGAAAAGCAGTGACCCAGTACTGTCGCTAACCTACCTGACCCGCACAGTTGACAAAATAGTGGCACTGGATCTGTCCTTTATCAGTCTCCACACCAGTGACTTGACCTTTCCTCACCATAACATGAAGAATACTTGTCCGGTCATAGATCTGAACACCTGTGCCAATGTAAACGAAGAGTTGGGGCACCATCATCTGATGTTCCAGAATTAGGCATGTGCAGCAGACTTACAACAAACACGGAAGAGGCCAGGTCGATGCTGGCCTTTAATTTAAACAACCAAAACACTCCTGGAACCGCATCCTGAGACTGTGTAAATGGACCTTTCCCAAGACTGAAAATACCAGGCCAAGTGAAAAAACTGACTTTAGTATGTAATCAAATTTCAGGAACCATGGGAATTCCCTGGCAGTCCAGTGTTTAGGGCTCTGCGCTTCCACTGCAGGGGGCACAGGTTCGATCCCTGGTCAGGGACATAAGGTCCCACATGCCACACAGCATGGCCAAAAAAATTCCAGGGATCATAAAAGGGGTAGGAGAGAAAAAGTGCCATTGGGCATCCTTAAATCCTAATCTACGTACATCATGAATCAGTTCATCCAAAGTATTTAACACCATAGACACTGATCAGTCTTCCCCCCATTCATTCCAACATCAGGATATGATCCAAGCTGTGGATTAAGTCCCCAAGGTGTGTTTCAACCTTAGAGCTTCTCAAGTCCTGTGGGGGAGAAAATGCCCTTAAATCTGAAGTGCTTTAAGCAGGACTAAAAGCAGTTCCTTGGAACTTAATAAGAAAAATGTGGCCCTGAAGAAAAATATTTATTAACAGATACTATATTAAGACAAAAATTCTAGGAGCCAGGAGCCAGTGTCCCAATATGGAAGTTGGTTGGTGCTCCTGCCCTACTCAGAGATGCTTTCTTAGATGACCTCTTCCTTCCTAACCCCAAAGCGTGCTTACCATTTTGGGAGGCAGCGCTTGCCAGGGCAAGAGCCACATCAGCGGAGCACACCACTGCATCCTCGGGGACATGCATGGCCCCCACCAGGTCGTGCACATTGAGGAGAGGGTGAAGTTCAGCCACTTTCTTGGGGGAGATGATCTCGGAGGGGATGCCTATAACACTGCCACAGAACACAGGGGGACAATGACATTCACTGCCCTCCGGCAGAGGTCAGGTGACAGTAAAGTCAGGACAGGCTTCTAGCCTCATACGTACTTCAGCCTTGAATTGATGCGCTTCAGGGAGATCAGCCGGTCCTGAGTTTGGGCCAGAAAGATCGAGCCTGTCCTTATGTAACCTGGAAGAAAAAACAGCCCAAACTGAGACAGAGCAGGCCAAATGCAGGGGGGCGGAGTAGCAAGCCCACTAGACTGTAAAGTGGAAGACCTGTGATGAGTCCTGGGCTGCCACCTCCCAATCATTCTCAGCTCACAGTTTTGTGAGGATCAAATGAGTCTGATGCACATAAAATCACTCTTACACTAGAAATGAAGGACACCATTGCTGAACAAACCTTTGGTTTTTTTGGAGGGGGGTGAGAAGTAACTGTGACCCATCAATTCTTCACTCCTTTATGTAATTATAATTAGACCCTTTCTCCTCCTATTGTTGGTGGGAGAGTAACCCTTGGTGAAGGCCACTCAGCAATCTTCCACCTCAGTACAGCCAGCAGGCCTGTGACCTAAGCTCAGCCAATCTGATCCTCCTGGAATACTGAGTCTTGAGCAAGGAGGGGAATGGCTGGACGTCCCTCATCTTGGGAGCAGCAGCGTCCTGGCCACATGATTCCTGTACCAGCTGAGGGACTGGCTGCTGTTGGGTCCTTACAACCTGGCCTCCACCCTGCCTCCAGCTGGCAGCCTCCTGCCAACTCTACAGGCCCCAGTGGCCTTCCAACAAACTCCTTTTGCCCAAGTTAGCCATGGTCAGTTCCTGTTGTTTGCAATCAATGTACTGGATACGACCACTATTACACCGTAGTCAATGACAATCCTCCCAGAATGCAATGAGTCTTAGCTTTTATGAAGAAAAACTCGCATCAAGTGTCTTTTTAAAAAGGAAATACAGTCACGATAATTTAAATATTTTATTGTTACTTCTGAAATCATCAGATAAATATGCCCTTCGCAGACATGACAAGATGGCCAAGTTCGGAAAACTGAAATTTCAGAGCCTGATTTTATAAGTGGTAAATTTATCCTCAATATATTTACTCCTTTGCTCAATCCTGGGGTACACAGAAAGCAGAACTGTCCATAGCACTGTGAAAAATAAACTTGCTAATTATGGGTCAATGTTTGTTCACATTTCCTTTTGTCTTGACTGAAGGTGGAGTCTAAATACTGTGATCAGAAGTCCCTGGGTTTGTTCTTTTTTCCCCCTATAGTAAAGTTGTTATTCATATGAAATGCAACTAGATTATTTCGGATAGTGTTCCACTGAACGTTTCCCCCTTTTCCTGATGGTTTTATTCTATATTTGAATATGCAAAATGTTTACATTGTTCTAAAAGTCAAAACTATACAAAGTCAGGCCAGAAATACCACTACCCCCCAGGCCCCCACCCTGCACCCTGTTTCCCACCTACCCTGGGAGGTAACCAACCTCAGTACTTTCCAGTTTATCCTTCCTATGTTTCTTTCTTTGCAAAATTAAGTATACATTTGCATATTTTCTTATTTCTTCTTACACAAAAGTATCACATTTTATATACTTTTTAACACTTTGTTTTTCTCATTTAACAATTATCACAGAGATCACTCCATAGCAATTCACAGACATCTTCCTCCTTCTTTTTACATCTCCCTAATAATCCTTTGTGGGGATGTTCCATTTTATTTTACCAATCTCATGCACGTATATTTTTGTACAAGATGTTCTTATACATACAAACTAACCACAGACTAGTAACCTTCTGGTGGGTATTCAGTGGGGAGGATCACTTTTTATTTTCAGATTTCTGTATTGCTCACACTTATTATAATGAGTATATAACTTATTACATATGTTTAAAACTTTTTAAAAGTTCCTTCTAACCCACAAAGTAATTTTTAAAAATTGATGTGGCACCGACTTAGTAAATTAATGGTTTAATCTATCTGCATCTAGGTTTTTCATCTGTAAAAGAATGATCTGGGCTTCCCTGGTGGTGCAGTGGTTAAGAATCCGCCTGCCAATGCAGGGGACATGGGTTCAAGCCCTGGTCTGGGAAGATCCCACATGCCACGGAGCAACTAAGCCCGTGTGCCACAACTACCGAGCCTGCGAGCCACAACTACTGAGCCCCCGTGCCACAACTACTGAAGCCCGCGCACCTAGAGCCCGTGCTCTGCAACAAGAGAAGCCACCATAATGAGAAGCCCGTGCACTGCGATGAAGAGTAGCCCCTGCTTGCTGCAACTAGGGAAAACCCACGTGCAGCAACAAAGACCCAATGAAGCCAAAAATAAATAAGTAAAATAAATTTAAAAAAAGGAATGATCCTTCCTTATTATAAGATCAAATAATATGTGGAATACTCTCAAAGATTATTAAAACTTCTAGATTATCATGTTCAATCACTTGACAAAAATTACATCATGTGCAAAAGAAGCACTGCAGAAACTAGTGTCTGCATAATGAGGACCCTTGGAGTGACCCAGTAATTCAGAGTAGAAAGCAGTTAACATACACCTCACATGAATGAACTATTTTCAGAGGATTAGCTTATTATATGTTATCATCAAATCTATGTTGTACACGTCACCTATTTAATATCTCAAAGCAGTCCACTGAATGACAGCAGTCATTGGAATGCACACCTGTACATTCTGCTGGACAACAGAATTCTCCAAGCAGGGAAGTCCCTACATCACCTTTCACTGCATCACTGGTGAACTACAATGGGGGTGACAGATTGAGGGGGATGCCCTTACTCTCTTTTGCCTGACTTCCTCACTGCCCCACAGACATCAAAGAGAGATCAGGCCCAATAAAGGATTCCAGCCAGTGACCTCGAACAAAAGCTAGACTAACTTACCTTACAGAAAAGAAGCCTGCAGCCCTGATTCCTCTGGAAACTAACCAGCTGAGCCATGCAAGGCTCAACAAAGCACGAGTAACTGAACCAAAGGACCAGGACTCAGCAGTTCCATTTCTGGGCTCATTATGTGGACCCTCTTCTGACTCAAATACTGGTTAGTATCTGATTCAAGTACCTTGTTGTCATTAAATTAAATCCAACCAAAAAGGACTGAAATACAGTTAGGTCCATGTCTATCATATTCAAGTTATTAGAAAATCAGTCTTAAGTTACAATGTACAAGTAAGGTTACACTTCAGTTGGCAAAAAGAAAAGCTACCATTTTTTGTCAGTATTAATCTTGAAGTATCTGTGATCTGAATTATGCAAGGTCTGCCTCATATAGGCATTGTCCTGAATTTCATCACTGGGCCTCACTACCCTCTCATGATTATACTGTGGTCACCAAACTGCTTAATCAGCCACGAGACTGGGTTTGACTCTGGGCTTCTGGCTAATCCATCACCTTATAACAAAGCACTGGACTTTCTTTCTACCTTGTTACCATATGGGACCATAACGTGGCTTTGTCTCCCTCTTCTTGCGACAGTTCCTACTTACTCCAGTATTATTTAACTTACAATTCTGTGTCCTTACGCCCTTGGTTACACAGGTAAGGAGAAATACATGTTTATGCTTTCTAGGTAGAAATATCCTTAACATCAATTTTTGAAGTGCAGTGGGTCAGACTATGATTTAACTACCAAGCACCTAAAGTTGAGTTGTTTCTCCTCCTCTTTATTCAGGAGCCAAGTGTTGCCACTTACTAGACTTCAATGAGTGAAATATAGAGGAAATGGTCCAGGAAAACTTCCACTTCATAAGAATTATAGAATCTGAAAAGGAGCTAGGATACTGACTGAAGGCCCTCGATTTACAGATAAGGAAAGTGAAGACAGCTCAACAAGCTAAGTGACTTGCCCAAGGTCATACCCTGACAAGTGGCAAAACCTGTATTAAAACTCAAGTCTGAATTACCAAATCACAAGCTGACTTGGTATAGGACCGAATACAGTACTGAGTAAGAGTCTAGACTACCTGCTTACCTGTATGGATCCCTGTCTCCTGCTCTAACTGACGGTAGAGTCTGTTTGAGTAGGCTGCCATCTTTTGCTCAATGGTCAAGTGCCTGGCGGTGCTTAGGATGCCAGCACAGAACCTCGTAGAGCCAGCAGCCAGCCTGCAGGATAGATGCAAATGCTATTAGGTAGACGCATATATCTGTGAATACAAGAAGTTCAAGGTTCCTCATTATACCACTGTTGTAACATCCGAAGATGGAAACAACCGCAATGTCCATCAGCATGAGAATGATTTAAAATTTTGGAGTTCACCTATACAACAGAATACTTTACGACCATAAAAAATAAATGAACACTTTTATGCACCAATCCTAATAGAACAACCCTAGTGAAAAAAGCCAGGTGAGGAACACTGTTTAAGGTATGCTGCTACTCGTATGAAAAAGGGAAAAAAAATAAATGAATATGCATATACCCACATACATACCTACCAATACATATCTGATTATACATGGAGAAGAGTATCTGAAATGGTACCTAAGGAACTTAACTGGCTTCCAGTGAGGGAAACTTGTAGCTAGAGGTCAGCGAGCAGAAGGAGACTTTCCCCTGTACACTCTTTTACACATTTTCAAGTTTGAACTATGTAAATGTATCACCTATTCAGAAATAACCACACTTTAAATTTTTAAAATGTTGTCCAATTTGTGGTAGGCAACAGAACATAAACAGCATGGAACAGAAAAAGGACACTAGGTGAAAAGTGAATAAATTCGAATAAAGCAGCAATGTTAGTTTAAAATAATGTATCACAAATGCGTCATTAATTGAAACATTAATCCTAATGTAAAGATGTTAATAGTAGGTAAACCTGGATGCAAGGTATATGGTAACTCTGCACTATTGTTCCAATTGTTCTATAAATCTAAACTGTTCTAAAGTAAGTTAATCAACTGAAAAGGAATAGAAATAAGAAATAATGTAGCCAATTTCATTTTGGCTCAAAGAGGAAGCACCTGAGTCGCAGGATTTATTGCTGTATTATTACAACAAAGAGAGCAAGATGGTAAGATGTGCTTTGAACTGGAAATAAACACATCTTTTAGCTACTTGTTATGTCCCAATCTGCCATCTCTCTGAAAACCAGAAAACAGGAGTATTAGGCATCGCAAAACAAAGTACCAAAGATTTCCCTTTTCTGTAATTCTACTTATGCTATTTAGTGACACTTACATTAGCTATTGCTGAGTCAGTATTACTGAAATGAGAGGGATGAGGGAAGCCCATATAATCAGTGCAGCACAGCCCCAAGCCATGTCCAGCTTGATCCCTACCTGCCCTGCTCCAAAAGGACGATATCCTTCCACCCCATCTTGGAGAGATGATAGGCCACAGATGTGCCCATGATTCCAGCACCACAGATGACCACCTGTGCCTGGGCAGGCAGGGCCACAGAATGCGCTTTGGCAGCTGACGCACCGCTTCTGGCTGAGGACCACTTCTGCCATCCTCGGCTGCTTCTTGGTCTTCGGACCACCGATAGCAACTGGTAAAGCATCACGTCTGTCAGCAACTGGGAGACGTGCTCTCACTCAGCAAGAAGCGGATCCCGAGAATTCAAACTAGACAGAGAAAACCAAGAGCATAAGATTAACGAGAAAGTGTTGAAACACAGAACAATAATTGTACATTCAGCAAATGTCTGAGAACTTACTGAGTTCCAGACACTTTGCTAGGTATAGATACAGCAATGACGACAAATGAGGAGGTCCCTGCCTTTACACAACTTACATTTGAGACAGAGAGACAAGCAGCCAATATATAAATAAAACAAGTAACAAAGCTAGTACGACGGAATCACTAGGGGCACACCAACATATCATCGTCAGAAAGAAGGTGACATTTGAAAAGACCTGATGGATGAAAAAGAACCCGCTATGTGAGAGTGTTCGGACAGAAGAACCAGCATGTGCAAAGGCCCTGAAGTGAGAGAGCTTGAGGAGTCCAAGCACAGAAAAGAGGCCAGTGTGTCCACAGCACGTGAGGGAGAGGAGGTGACCTGAGATCGAGCTGGAGGTGGCAGAGACCAATCGTACATAGCTCTTGGATGCCACAAGGAGTGGGATTTATTCTACATGCAAAGGAAAACACTAAAGCAGGGGAATGACATAATCTGGCCTGTTTTTCCAAGATCAGGCTGGCTCCATGGAAGGCTCCCAGAAGGACAGGGAAAGCAGGGGTGAGTCAGGAAGCTATGGCAGTTCTCCAGGGGGGACACCGTGGTGGCTCAGACGAGGATGGTGGCAGCAGAGTCAGAGAAATGACTGGATTGTTTGGGAAGTAGAAAACACAGAACTTACTTGCCAACAAACTGGATGTTAAAATGGGAAAAACAGAGAAAAAAGGATGATGGCTAAATTTGTGGGGTAAGCAACTGGGGCCACGGACTATGTGAGATGGATCAGACATAGGGAGGGAGGCTGTGAGGGTGTGCATGCGTGTGAACAGTGAAAGGTCCCAGTCTTAGATGTCAACAGCCAGAGACCCAGCAGGCAGCACGTGAAAACAGGGAGCAGCAGCTGGGTTCCCAAGCCTGAAACCTGGGGTTGTGGTCCGGGAGTCATTAGCATATGTACAATATTTGAAGCCCTAGCATCTGGAGGAACAAGACCCCCAAGCCTCCCAGCATTTACACACAAGGAAGAGAAGGAAAGGACTACAAACAGGACTGAACGCTGTAGATGCACAGAGCATCCTGAAAAAGAAAAGTGGCTAAAGAGATAGAGAAGGAGTGGCCAGTGAGGTAGAAAGAAAACCAGGCAGAGGGCACAGAAGCCAACAGAGGAACGTGTGTGAAGAAGCGGTAACTACAGAGGGTGCTGAGGGGGGAGCAAGACGGCCACGTGTCCACCAGATGTGACAGCACAGAGCCCCAGGTGTCCTCAAAAAGAACATTCTCAGGGGAATGGCAGGGATAGAACAGAGATTAGAGCAAACTAAAGAGTAAGCGAGATGAGGGAGTGAGGCAACCGCTACCCCGTGCTTTGAGGGGAGCAGAGGAACTCGGAGCCGAGCAAGGTGGTCTGTGTTTAGGGCCGGGAGCTATTAAGCATGTTTCACTGCTGGGGGGATGAGCCAGTAAAAAGGGAAGAGACGGCAGAGAAAGGAGAGGCAAGAACAAAGGATGAGGCCCAGGAGAAGGAGAGAGAGAGACGGGATTCAAAGCTGCAGGGAAGGACAGCTCGCCTCTTGCTTCCACGGCGATGGGGGGAGTTGAAGGCACCAGGTGTGAGCTCCTGAGAGCAGAGCATGATGAGTCCCGTCGGGCTGATCACTTACACACCAGTCACAGGCTGTAACCAAGACATTTCTACAAGACAGTAAATATCCTACGTTAGACAAGGAAAAGCGTGGAGGCCAGGTGCACGGGGATGAGGATCGTGTACAGAGTAAGACCTAAGCTGAGCCTGGGAGGGGCAAAATCGGGACAGAGACGGGAAGCACACACCATCAAGCTGCAGAGCAAGCCTGACCCTAACTGCCTGTGAGACAGGCTGGGACCTGGGACCCTTTGTTGCAGTGCCTGCACCAAGACAAACATCTCCTGGAGCAAAAAAACACAGAGAAACAGTAAGGGACTAAAAATAACTGCATGCAGGGCAATGGGGGCAAAAAGAACAAAGATACAAAAAGGCCAAAACCCACCTGCTATTTCTGAGGGGCCAGAAGCAAAAGCAGGCTCCTGGCATGATCCCTGCGCACAGCACCACCACGGGGGTGGGCAGACCACCCAAGCCACTCCCTGGCCCCACCCACCGATCTGCCCCCACCCTGGGGGAGTGAGCAAGGGAACCTGCTGCTTGCTTTTGCTCCCTCGAGTCCCGATAAAGCCTTGCCTCAATTTCTACTGACTAAAGAGTCCAAGAACCCACTGGTGGATGACAGCGAAGGACGTGGCTCAGAGGCCGCAGCTTCTATGAACCCTGGGTAATAGCAGAAACTGAAGTACGGTGAAGCCAGACCATGGAAGCCTCTGATACTTGGTCCAGTACCACAGGCTGAATATGACAAAGGCAGGGTTTTAACAAAATTAATCTAACAGCAAAACAGGGGACTGTTCAAGTTTCAAGAAACTGAAGACCTGTTCGCAGACTATGCAGTCACAGACGTACAGGAAGACGAGGCCTGAAGACCAGAGTGGGGGTGACAAGCAGACATGAGGGTAGGACGTGGCTAGCAAGTCACCAACAGCACGTCCACCAGCAGCCTCAGGACCCAGCACGCTCCACCATCAGCCTGAATCACCTAAGGCCACGTATCAACACCCATCTGTCAGAGGACTCTCAGATCTGTGACGAGGGCAGGCACAGACTGCATCCCAAGAGAAATCCCAACCAACTAGGGACTAACTTTTCTGGCCACCTTGAGGTCCCACCATGCCTCATGTCCCTGTCAAACTCTGTCTCAAGATGGAAGCTTCTCCACACAGCTAGTCTTGCTGTAAGCTCATCTCCACATGACCAATTTCTCTCCCCAGTTCCAAACCATCTGTTTTCCTCCCCTAAAACCTCTATGGGCGCTCTAGAACACCCTTACCAAAGTGACGCACCCACCCCTTCACGAATGTTCTCTCCACCCTCTGTCTTAATGGAAATGCAGCTCTCCTGAGGGAACTGTCGCTGTCACACAGCCAGCCCTGTTCCACTGACACCATCAAGAGGCACTGTTGGCATCCTCCTTGCTTCTGAACCATTACCACTCAGTCACACTTGGAAAAGACCCTGTTCCTTTGTGCCTTAAGTTAGCAGGCACGCCTACCTAGCTCCGGGCTACTTCCTATTAAGCCACAGGCACAGCTCTCTCTACATCCGGGTTCTGAACCCATAACATGGCTTTTCTCCCAACCTTTTAACACCACCTCCTCTCTTCCTTCATCGAAGCAGATAACCTGTCTCATCTTGTTCCCCAAAACCCCACCTGTAAACCTCCCTGCATCAGCAAACCATCTCTGCCTTCCTTCACAGGGTCAGAAATTAATCCCTTACAACGGCCTGGATCCCCCTTCCTGCCCCCTTCCCCTGAACCGAGCTCCATCAGCTGTCCTCCCTCTTTCACATACCTTCACATTTACCTCCTTCTCCTCGGCATTTAGATGTGCTTAAGTACCCCCTCCCCCTGCCCAGGGGATTTAAGAAATAAAACAAAGCTCCAAAACACTCTTCAACTAGCAATTTTTAAAATTCTAAGTTATAAAATGATGGTCTGCAAAAAATCAAAAACAGAGGTAAAGGGCTTCCCTGGTGGTGCAGTGGTTAAGAATCTGCCTGCCAATGCAGGGGACACGGGTTCGAGCCCTGGTCCGGGAAGATCCCACATGCAGCAGAGCAACTAAGCCCGTGCACCACAACTACTGAACCTGCGCTCTAGAGGCCACAAGCCACAACTACTGAGCCCACGTGCTGCAACTACTAAAGCCCATGTGCCTAGAGCCCATGCTCCGCAACGAGAAGCCACTGCAATGAGAAGCCCGCGCACTGCAACAAAGAGGAGCTCCTACTTGCTGCAACTAGAGAAAGCCCGCGCACAGCAACAAAGACCCAATGTAGCCAAAAATAAAAATAAGTAAAATTTATCTAAAAAAAAGAAAAACAGGAGGAAGTTAAGATTTCCCTCCACTCAAAGGTCACCAGTACCAGTGTCAATTATATTTTCCCAGAATGTTATTTTTGCAGCAATGAGCTGCCCTGACGTCCACTTGTTTGCCACCACCTTTGCCTTAAGTCCTTCTTTTATTACCTTGGTGATGGCACAGTCAGCCAGTGGACTTTTCAAGCAAAAATTTCTTAACATGTATTTCACAATCTGTCTTTTCTGCTTCACAATAAATAATGTACAGAAAGGACTGCTTATATTTTGTTTTTCACTTTTCCCCCGTCCTACTCTCTCCTGCCCCACCAGGCCACTGCACTCCTCTCACCAGGAACGCAAACGTTGCTCCTTTCCAAGGGCACTTTCTGGGCACCATCTCACTCCCTCCTATCCACACTTTTTCCTTGTTTTCTGTGGCACCTTCTGCCCCGATCACTGGCCTCTCTCCTCTGCCCTTCCCTCTGTGTTGACGTCCCCCAGGGCTCCCTGAGGCCAGCTTCGTTTCCCCATCCACCACTGTTCAGGGTGATTCCCTTTTCTGCCATGACTGATGGCCTAACCCATAGCACTCCTGAGCCTTAGACCCGCACGTCTAGTGGAAAAAGGGCCACCTCCACTTGGACTCCCACAGGTCAAACTGAGCACATCCAAAAGGTAAAGCCATCTTCCCCAATCTCCAACTCTGCTCCACTTCCTGTGTCCCCCAGGAACACCATACACTAGAATTCTGGGTGTCATCCCACATTCCTCCCTTTCTCTCATCTCCTCTCTCCAGTCAATCATCAAGGCCTAACCAACAACCCTACATCCTAAATCTCCCTCCAGTGGGTCTACTCTCCATCTCCACTGCCCTGAACTGAGCACAGCTCGCCATCCTCTCTGTTTACTGCAGAAGGTTCCCAACTGGGCTTCCCGCCTCTCATCTGCACACCATTCTCCCCACGCAGAGGCCTGAGCACATCTCTGAAATGAAGATCCTATTTCGTGCCCCTGCTCAAACCCCTCAATGACTATCTGGCGCCCTCAGAAAAAGTCAAATTCCTTAATAGGAAGTGCAAGACCCTGCTCACTTCTTATCTCTGATCTAATTTCTCTTCTCTCTCTCCTTTCACACTCGCATCAAACCTAAACTACTTTAATTCCTCACACGTGTCAGGCATGAACTTTCTCTTCCACCTCTGGGATTTGTGCAGACTGTTCCTTCTCAGTGGCATAGTTCCTGCCACCCATCCCCCCAAATAAAGATAATCCCCGCAGCTCTCAGCCTGTTTGACACCTTGTTTGTTCCCACTCTCCCCCCAACACTCAGGTAACTGTTCTGTATTTCCCCAAACACCCTGCACAAGCCCCAGCTCAGAGCCAACCACACTCTGTAACGGTCTGTCTGCCAATCAGGGAAGCAAAACAGCAAGCTGCGTGAGGAGGAAGCCGACTTCAGAAGCAGACAGATCTGGGTCTGATAATCTCCCCCACCACTCATTAGCTGTATGACTTTGAGCAAGTTGTTCAATCTCTGTGGTTCAGGCTGCTCGTCCGTTACATGGGCTAGGAATACCTACCTCACGTGGCTGCTGCAAGACTAAAGCAGAAATGCAGGAAGAACATGGCAAGTGGCGCCTCAGAAGCACTTGGAAAGTGGTAGCCTTTAGCCCCCTGGGATAATGGAGCTCTCTGAGAGCAGGGACCACTTATAACTTGATCAGGGTTGTCACAGTAGGCACCTTGGAAATACAACCTGACAATTAAATGAGAACAGAGAACAAAGGAGATGGCGAAAAAATTCAGTGATGACTCAGATCTCAAGGCTAGGCCCCCAGATGTGAGGAGATCTCTAAATAACCTGATATAATTTTTTAAAAAAGGTTATATTCTTATAGGTAGTTATGATGTGCCAGGCACTGCTTTATGTATACAACTAATTTAACCCTCACAAATCTAGAAGATGTTACAATTTTTATTCTACACTTGAGGTAAAGGAGGCACAGAGACGTGAAGTGACTGATCCAAGATCCTACAATACTGGTGAGTGGCAGAGCCTCAATTCAAAGCCTGCCAGTTCAGCATTAGAGTCTGCCATTGAATCATTACTTCTTGCTACCTGTAAGTTAGCATTAGATGATTAAAAAAGGGTAGCTGAGAGGCCAGAACCACAAGGCACTTCCCCGAATAGAAAAAAGGAATTGCAAAGGTAGCATTAAAAACATAACAACAGGGACTTCCCTGGTGGCACAGTGGTTAAGAATCTGCCTGCCAATGCAGGGGACACAGGTTCGAGCCCTGGTCTGGGAAGATCTCACATGCCACAGAGCAGCTAAGCCCGTATGCCACAACTACTGAGCCTGTGCTCTAGTGCCTGTGAGCCAGAACTACAGAAGTCCACGCACCGCAACGAAGACTAGCCCCCGATCACCACAACTAGAGAAAGCCCGCGCGCAGCAATGAAGACCCAACGCAGCCAAAAATAAATAATAAAAAAACCCCAAAAACATAACAACAGATGAGTTTCAAGATGGAAGAAATAATACTAAAAGGCCAGGGAGATAAGAACCAAGAAAAGGATTTTTGACCTTGTGCTCATCATGACCTTCAAGAGTCAGTGAAGTGGTGAGGACAAAAAAAGAAGGACTTACAGTGGATGCAAACAATGAAGGTACAGAAGGCATCACAGTCTATTCCAGTAGGTTTGGCAGCTAAAGCAAAATAAAACTTGAGAGCAAAGGAGATAAAGCCTGTAGAGAAGAAACGGAAGATGTCAAAGACAACAAAGTAAAACACACACCTGGTTGAAAGTAAATTATGTGTTTAATTTCTGCTAAGGAGAAGAATTCCTGCTAAACAATCTCAATACTGATGCTGGTTATGCTCAGATCTGCTTACGCCAAGAAGAGCAAGAGGACAGCTCCAACTCCTTCTGAGCTGTTCCTCTGCATAGTCACAACACCTTGTACAAATTGGCTGCTGGTCACAAGGGAGACTGGATGAGAAGAGACGGATTAGCACAACATTTCCCACACCTGCCTCCAAATGAGAGCCACCTGGGACACGTGTTTTAAAACACACACACTCACTCACTCACAGGCTCCCTCTCTGGAGATGCTGATCCTGCGGTCCAGGGTGCTGTATTTTTCAACAAGTGCACCAGGTGATCAGCCAAGTTTGAGAACTTAACACAAATCTCTAGCCCTAGGAACGTGTCCCCTTCAGCCCGGCTACCTCGCCGCCCCGCAGCCCCCGACAACATGCTTACAAGGCACGGGCGAAACGGACGTGAAGATGCCAGAATCAAATCTCGGTGTCATACACATCAGGCCCAAAGGGTCAAACGTTGGGAAGAGAGCTCACCGCCCCGGTCTGGACGTTTCCACCTAACCTCACCGCTGACTCTGCAGCACTTTTACTGGTTAGTTAAGCACAAGCGGACCGCACGTTGCCACGCGGGAAAACAATTCAGCCTGCAAAGACGACCCACCTGGGCAAGCCCGACCCACGCTGGGGGGTGGGGGTGGGGGCTGCCTGCCCGAGGCGGGCCTCAGGAGCGAGGTTACCCCGGCTGCCCTGGGCATCCGGGCTGGGCTGCGGGCGCCTGCCAGAGCCGGTGCACTGGCCCCGGGCAGCCGGGCACGGGTCCGCGAGACGCCACCGCCGCAGAGAGGCTGAGGGAGACCGGGCGACGCGCTGTCGGCCCCGGCGGGCGGAGTCCCGGCGCCGGGAAGCGCCTTCCGAGGACCAGGCAGAACCGACGGGAAACGAGGGACGCCGGAAGCCCCCTGACCGAGACCACAGCAGAAAGGGGGGGCGCTGGGGGTCCCGGGCCTCCACGGTCCGCGCGGACGGCGACGCCAGGGCGGCTCCGCAGCTTCTCCTTACCTCACGGGCGCCCTCGGGCTCCGCGCTCAGCAACACTCCGGCTGAAACTGGGCAGCAGCCACAACCGTTGCCGGGGTTGGGGGCCGGAAGGTGGTACACGGATAGGGAAGGGGGCGGGACAGGAGGGAGGAAAAAGTTCCGGCGAAGCTTGATACGGCGACCTTCCGCGCTTTACGGTGCCTAGCAAGGGTACGCCGGCACGTGACCTCACTCGCGCACGCGCACCGTGACGTTAGGTGGCAGGGCTCCGCCCCTGACACGTGGGGCTTGTTTGGGTCTCGGGAGGCCCGTCCCCTAAATGGGGGCCGCCTCCGCCAAGATGGCGGTGAGCTACGGGTCTGCTGTTTGAGGCTCGCTTTAGGACTCTAGCCTCGGACCCTGCTATTTCTGCAGGTGCAGTCCTGCCGGCCGAGTTGGTGGCAACCCCGCTGCAGTCTGGGGAGAGAGCGGGGGTTCTTTCTTCCCTTGAGGCGAGTTCCCCAGGTCTTGTCCCACGTCGTCCGCTGCCCAAAGACACTCTAGTCCAGGGCGTAAAGAAGATTCTTGGACAGCCGCTTCGTTTTTTGTAAGTCGCCCGGGTCTTCTTGGGCGAATCGCTAGCAGAGTAGATGGGAAATCCTGTCTGCTGGCCCGGCCAGACCTCGGAGGCAGGATAAGAAACCTGAGCTCTGGGCCGGATCTTACTCTTTGCGCCTTCTCTGCTTGTCTGGACCAGAGGAAGAGGAATCATTCACTACATCCTCTGAGAAGCTCCCCGTCACCTTGCTTACTATCACATCGCCCTGTTTTCTTTCCTTTATAGAACTTGTCACTGAAGTAGATCAGTGTTTGTTGATTGCCTTTCCCACTAGTTGCAAGCTCTGCCCTGTGACGACAGAACCTAAATCTCGTGCAGGGCTATGTTCTCAGTACTTAGAACAGCGCATGGCACAAAGTACACATTCTTTGAATGGACAGTGATCTAACGGTACAGCCTCCCCAGCGTGTTGGGCCAACTCGCTAGTTCCCATTCTTTGGATTCAAGCCCATCTCACCACACAAGCCAATTTTGTTTAACGGATGGCCTCTTGTGGCTGGGCGTCCTGCTGGGTGACGGGTTTCAGCAGTGCACAAGAAAGAAAGGGCTTCTGCTATTAAGGAGTGGCAGTAAAGTTCCAGGGACCTCTGTGTCACCACGCTAGCCCACAGCCTTATATGTTCTCACTTGCCAGTTAACTCACACAGGACAGCCCATATGAAGTCTGGTTTCCTGAGAACAGACACTGTCTTTTGCTACTCTGTTACATGAAAGTTCAAGGCATTCTGGGCCTCCATGCTAGCTACATACGTTAATATTTTAGCTCTGGGCTTAAAGCTTAGGGTCACCAGCTGCCCCAAAAAAGAAGAGGAAATAGACTAACAGATATAAGGTATATTCTTGGGGAAGTCTTTCTGATACCTGGATGTGGCAATTTCAAGGGAAAATAGTCACATTTTTAAAAAAATATTTTTAAAAATTTATTTAGGCTGCATTGGGTCTTCGTTACTGCACGTGGGCTTCTCTCTAGTTGCAACGAGCGGGGGCTACTCTTCGTTGCAGTGCACGGGCTTCTCATCGCGGTGGCTTCTCTTGTTGCAGAGCACAGGCTCTAGGTGCACGGGTTTCAGTAGTTGTGGCACTCGGGCTCTAGAGCTCAGGCTCAGTAGTTGTGGCACGTGGGCTTAGTTGCTCCGCAGCATGTGGGATCTTCCCAGACCAGAGATCAAACCCGTGTCCCCTGTATTGGCAGGCGGGTTCTCAACCACTGTGCCACCAGGGGTCCCGTCACAAATATTTTTGATGAGCCATCTCCCAGGCATGTGAATTTGGGAGAAATCTAGTTGTGTATAGGAAATGGTGGACAGAATAGTGATATTTAACCTGTTAATTACATTGTTTTCATGCAGTAAGTACTGAACAAGCTGTTTAGATTTCTCCCTGCTTCCCTCCCCCATTGCCATTTCTGGCCTCCACTTTATTTTATTTATTTATTATTATTTTTAAATAAATTTACTTATTTATTTTGGCTGCGTTGGTCTTCGTTGCTGCGCTCGGGCTTTTCTCTAGTTGCAGCGAGTGGGGGCTACTCTTCGTTGCGGTGCGCGGGCTTCTCATTGCAGTGGCTTCTCTTGTCGCGGAGCACGGGCTCTAGGTGCGTGGGCTTCAGTAATTGTGGCACGTGGGTTCAGTAGTTGTGGCACACAGGCTTAGTTGCTCCGTGGCATGTGGGATCTTCCCAGAACAGGGCTTGAACCCGTGTCCCCTGCATTGGCAGGCGGATTCTTAACCACTGCGCCACCAGGGAAGCCCCTGGCCTCCACTTTAAAATGCTAAGTCCTAAGGCTCCTTTCATTGTCAATTTTGTCTTGTGCTTTGTAGGCTCTCATAACCACTGATGCACTGTTTTTCAAGAGGATTGAGTGTTTTTATGATCTTGACTTCTCTTTTTCTATTAAAGACCAGAGTTATTTCTTGTGTGATTCTTGAATCCTCTGAGAAGAGTGTATGCAGCCCTTGCAGAATTACACATTTCTTCATGGGCCATGTTTCTCCTGATATTTAGGTGCATCTATTTTTTTTTTTTTTTTTGCGGTACGCGGGCCTCTCACTGTTGTGACCTCTCCTGTTGCGGAGCACAGGCTCCGGACGCGCAGACTCAGCGACCATGACTCACGGGCCCAGCCGCTCCGTGGCATGTGGGATCTTCCCGGACCGGAGCACGAACCCGTGTGCCCTGCATCGGCAGGTGGCCTCTCAACCACTGCGCCACCAGGGAAGCCCCTAGGTGCATCTCTTTTATCCTTTGCAAACCTTCTGCCTTCTTGTTTTTCATTCTCTCAAGGACAGGAATTACAAGAGGTGGGGAGGATACTTCTATCCTTCTAGCCTGTTTCAAAAGATCAATGCCAGAATTTGCTTTGCACACCAAGAACTGAAGCTTGGGGGACCTCTTTCTTCCAAGCTATATTCTAATGCCTCATACTGCAGAGTGTCACATGGTGGGTGGAGACGTGAAGGAGGAAGAAAAAGTACCTTAATTTCTGTCTGAGGGTGACCATTCACTCTACACAGCTTCTCTTTTCCCAGAACAAGAGGGTGTGGGGTCAAAACTGCAGCTCATTTCAGTGAAGGGTTTTCTAACAGCACAGCTAACGCTCTACTCTCTGGTCAACTCTTGGGATGTATGATAAACGCCACTATAATTATTGTAAAGGCTACAACTTATTCTTTGCATTTGTAAATGTCCAGCTCAGCTCAGCCTTTTCTGTCCCTGTGTTGCATCAGCATGTGGTCCTGAGGGCATTTGAGGCACTTTATTATTATTATAATTTTTTTTTTTTTTGGCTGTGCCTCATGTTTTGCAGGACCTTAGTTCCCCACCAGGGATTGAACCCAGGCCCTCGGCAGTGGAAGCCGGAGTCCTAACCTCTGGACCGCCAGGGAATTCCCTGAGGCACTTCAGTAAATGGGATGTTTCTCATGAGCCCTGGTGATGACAGGCACACAGGGTGACCGAGCATTTCTGCCCTCTGCAAATGTGGTATTAACATTGTGCACAGTTTCTATCAAGCCGGATTTCAATGAAGATTTTCTTTTCATGTCACTAGGTTTGTAAATGAATGAACAGACGTTTCACTACTCTTGCCATGTCTGCTTGAGAAATGTTCTATATTTGTAGCTACCAGGCATATGTATTTACCATCACTAAGGACAAACATTGCACATAAAATGGTTGTCCTGTTACGTTACCAAAGTGCAGATCTGAAATCCAGTCTTCTGGCCTGGCCCAACCTCAGAGGCAGGATAAGAAGACCTGAGCTCTGGGCTGGATCTTACTCTTTGCACCTTCCCTGCTAGTCTGAACCAGAGGAAGAGGAATCATTCACTCCATCCTCTCAGAAGCTCCCCATCCACTCCATCACCCCGCTTACTATCACATCACCCTGTTTTCTTTCCTTTATAGAACTTGTCACTAAATTAGATCAGTGTTGACTGCCTTTCCCACTAGTTGCAAGCTTTGCTCTCTGACAACAGAACCTAAATCTCATGCACGACTATGTTCTCAGCACTTGGAACTGTGTTTGGCACATTGTCCAGTAAATACGTCTTTGAATGGATAATAATCAAATGGGCACAGGTTATGCTCCATTTGGGGCCACACTCACCAGTTCCCATTCTTTGGATTCAAGCCCATCTCACCACACAAGCCAATTTTGTTTAATGGATGGCCTCTTGTGGCCAGGCATTGTGTTAGACGATGGAATAAACATTGCAGAAAAACCCATTGTCCTGGGCTTCCCTGGAGGCGCAGTGGTTGAGAATCTGCCTGCTAATGCAGGGGACACGGTTCGAGCCCTGGTCTGGGAAGATCCCACATGCCGCGGAGCAACTGGGCCCGTGCGCCACAACTGCTGAGCCTGCGCGTCTGGAGCCTGTGCTCCGCAACAAGAGAGGCCGTGATAGTGAGAGGCCCGTGCACCGCGATGAAGAGTGGCCCCCGCTTGCCGCAACTGAAGGCCCTCGCACAGAAACAAAGACCCAATACAGCAAAAATAAATAAATAAATGAATAAACTCCTATCCCCAACATATTAAAAAAAACCAAAAACCAAAAAAACCATTGTCCTGTTACCGAAGTGTAAAAGAGAATTTGAGAACTGACATAATGAAGACACAAACATTTACAAATGTTACTCTCCATGCAGTGGGGGCATGGCTGGGGGAGAAACCCCATTCCTCCCCCTGAAGTTACTATCGCTGTCACTGGACTTGACATCCAGCCTTACACGGACTCCATGGTAAGCACCTGGCACAGGGCGTATCCTCCATGTACCTGTGAGCCCATATCTGTGTGGAAACCAGGGCTGTGCCCATTCCTGTTCACACCTGTGGGAAGACAAGCTCATTGTCTGAGAAAAGCAGCCAGTGCGCTCACCACACCAACCTGGACCCACAAATCATGGTGCAGTTTTGCAGTAAAACACCTGCTATGGACTCAGTGCGGTGCAGGGTGCTATTTCAGAGTCCCTATAAGACAGAGTAATTTTATAAGTGGCTCCTGTGCCCTAACTGCCTTGCCTTGTTGAAACTTCACCACAATTGTGTGAATTAGAGCAGAGTATCCCTGCTTGACCTGTGAGGAAAGTGAGGCCTAGAGAAGCACGTTCTCAAGTTGCAGATAATAAAAACCAGGCCTCACATCTAAGTATTTATGAAGTAGTGAACTATTCAAGTCAGTGCCAAGAAATGTGGTAGAGACAGTGGTGGTGCATTAGAATCACCTGGGGAATCTAAACCCATATCCTCCACAGGAACTGGAATCAGCAAGGCTGAGAGACATGTCCGTCCTTCTAAAGAGCTTTCCGAACTCCTCTTGTATCTGGAATCCCCTGGGTGCCAACTCTTGAAAAGTCTGGAGGAGAAATGGTAGTTGTGTAAAGCTTTGTGGATGAGGCAGGACTTGAGCTGGTTCTTAAAGAACCTCTGTTTGCCAATCCGTAAAATGGGGCTAATGCTGGAGTGGCCTCAGATCAGCGTGATTCAGTCACTCTCTTCGTTCATATAAACCAGCAGTAGGTGGTGCTGCGGCCTATGAAATGCTGTGTTCTTGGTTCACACAGCCCCTCATCTGGAGGGCACCACGTGGAGATTAGTTAGAAACCCAAGTCAGACTAATAAAATCTCCCCCGAGGGGTGATAACCCAGCGTGGTCCCTGTGACACAGGAGCCACTGAGAAGCAGCTCTTTTGGTGCAGCCTCCCAAAGAGAGGTGTGTGCCCATCCCTTAGCTGTCCTTCCCATGAGATGTTCTGTAGAGTTAGGGACCCTCAGACACTTGGATCTGGGGCATCAGCTGACTGGAGCCTCTCAGAGTCCAGGCTGAAAGGGTTGTTGTGTGTTTGGTTAAGAGCACAACTTTGGAGCTGGCCAGCACTGCCTCTTCCTTAGTGTATGACCCTGGGAGGTGGTTACCTTTCCTGGGCCTCTGTAGTAATCACCAATAGAGACTATATATAAAGAGAAAGAACCAATAGGATGTATATATATAGAGAGGGAGAGATTTATGTCAAAGTGACTCATGGGATTGTGGGGCTGGCAGGTCTGAAATGCACAGGGCAGGCGGGCAGGCTGGAGACCCAGGGGACAGCTGATGTTGGGGGTCTCGAGTTTGTAGGCAGTATGGAGGCCCAATTCCTTCTTCCTCCACAGGGTCTCTGTCTTTTCTCTTAAGACCTTCAACTGAACGGATGAGGCCCCCCCCACATTATGGAGGGTAATCTGCTTTCCTGAAAGCCTACTGATTTTACTGTTATTCACATCCAGAAAATACCTTTACAATATCTAGACTGGTGCTTGACCAAACAACTGGTCGCCATATCCTAGCCAGGTTGATACATAAAATTAATCATCACAGCCTCCGATTACTTGCTTGTAAAACGGGCAATGATACGTTTGGGTTTTTGTTTTTGCAGACTCAAATAATGCGTATAAAATACTTGGCCCAAAATTTGTGAAAATTTTTGCACAACAGCTACTTTTATTATTATTCTTGCAAAGTGAGCTGCACGGTCTGGCACCTGAGACTCCAGACTGTGGGAGGTGTGGGTGATGAGCCAAACTGAATGACCACAGAGGCTGGTGACACACAGCTGAAGAGCAGGGACCTGTGCCCAGGCCTGTGAGCCTGACGCCTGTGGCGGGAGCTGGGCGGGAGTCCCCCAGGTGCCCCTGGGGCTGATGCTTTGCGCTCATTATGACTTGTTTACGAGCTACTTGGGCTTGGTGGAGACTCACTCACTCAGGAGGCAGCCTGGGAATCCAGTGGGCTTGTCTGAGCTGAGTGAGCTCTTTCCAGGCCCAAGGATGCATGGGTGTGGATGACCTGTGAGCAGCTCTACCCTGGCCTTCGGTGATCTTGGCTGACTTGGCCTCTGTGCTTTCCAGCTTTTCCGGGGGCCTGTGTGGTGCTTGCTGTTCACAACTAATGTTGGTCACTTCTCAGAATCTTTTCCCTTCAAAAGTGTAACTGAGCCATTTCAGGGCTGCTCCTGTGAACCCGCTGGGACACTTGCAGTGTTATGTTAATGGTGTTTAACTGAGCAAAACTTGTTTTGCCTCCACTTTGAAGACGCCTGCCTTCACCAGATAACTGGGTGCCCCACCCTGAGAAGCTCCTACGTCAGAATTAGAGGGGGATTCTTTCCTTAGCTCTTTCCGGCGTCTCTTACCAGGAATGGCTGAATGACAATACCCAACCTTTGAGGAAGAATCAAACACCCCCAGAACTCTTTCCCTCCCTCACTCCACCTGCTCACCAATGCCTAGCAGATTCTCGAGTTGCCTCTTCATCCTATGAGCCCCAGGACATCTGCCTGCTGGCCGATTTCTGCTCAGTGATTTGTTCTTCTGTTAGGAGACTTCACATGTGTTTTCTTTCCTCAAGTTGCAACTAGAGTTGAGTGAAACACACTGAATTAAAAAAAGGATAGCTGAATACTCTCTAGGAAGCAGCTAATAAGAGAGGCCCAACCATTTCGACACCTTGACTGTGCAACCAGGAGACAATTATTGATGGAGGCTCTTTGAAGTTCAAACCAACATTGGGATCCACCTACAAACTATTTTTAGTTTTCCTTTTTCTCCATGGCAGAGTGAGAGCTATAGAAAATTCGCCACTGTTAGCCCTCAGCTGCCCCCTTCCCAGCACTCTCTTCGCTGCTTAGAGGAGCACCTAGAGGGGCCCCCACGTCAGGCTGCTTCTGGATGGGATTTACCACTTTCCCTTAAAGGAACAGCAACTGAGGCAGTGGTTCCTATTAGATAACTGAGCTGCTGTAAATGTTTTGAAAATTCGGTGCCAAAAATTTGCACATGAATGTTCATAGCGGCATTATTCGGAATAGCCAAAAAGTGGAAACAACCTAGATGCCCATCCACAGATGAGTGGGTAAATAAAATAGAGTATATCCGTACAATGGAATATTATCCAACAAGAAAAAGAATGAAGTGTGGGTACAGCTGCAACATGGATGAACTTTGAAAACATTAAGCTAAGTGACAGAAGCCAGACAGAAAGGCCACATATTATATGATTCCATTTGTAGACAATGGCCAGAATAGGCAAATCTATAAAGACAGAAAGTAGATTTCTGGCTGCAACAGGCTGGGATGCGAAGCTGGGGAGAAATAGGGGTGACTGCTGACAGGTATGGGGTTTCTTTTTGGGGTGATGTAAATGTTCTAAAATTTATTGTGGCAATAGTTACACAACACTGTGAATGTACTAAATACCATTGACTTCTACACCTAAAATGGGTTAATTGAATGGTACGTGAGTTAAATCTCAATAAAGCTGTTTTAAAAGCACATTGGATGCCAGTCTCTGCCCCCAGGGGAGCCGGTGAATTGTGTTCTGTGGATATCAGGTGTGGTCTTTTGCGGGGCAGGTGCAAAGGATACGTCTGCAGAGCCTGCGACCATGGGACTCTGTGAGAGCTGCAGGACTTTGTTACCGGATGGCCTTTGGTTCCCTGATTGTTTTGACATGAATCCAGGGCTCCGCCCCTCAATCTATCTTCTCCTGTCCAGCAGGACATTCATAAGTGCTCAAAGGCAATGATTTTGCTTTGTTTGTTGTTTGTCCTCTAACTCCCTGCAAAGGGCCGGTGCTCAGGAAGATCTTTAGGGAGAAGGGCATCGGTGGGCACTCAGAAGGCCTGGAGAGCCCGTGCCACGGCTGACTCGACATGTGTCAGTGCCCCACTCCCCACCCACGTTCCTCAAGTGCAAAATGATGGGGCCAGGCCCCGTGACACCGGCCCTCCCCTGCCCCACAGCTGTGTACTTTTCTAGACTTTCGTTGCTCCCTGTAACATTTGGGCTGAATTTCTATTGGGCCAGAAGGAGGAAGCCTGTGGCACAGCCACAGTCAGGAAGCAGTCTGAGAGCAGCCACTGGTCACCTATGGAATGTCTGCATAATAATGAGGGGCATCGAGAAGGGATTTAAGGACTTGCCTTGAAACTGTTTCATTATTTTGCCAGAAGGAGTTGATGGGAATTATGGAGGTGCCAAAGCCCTCCCAAACTGCCCCCCACCCCATGGGAATGGGACTGCTCCCCACGTGAGACCATGAGTTAGCAGAACTGGGAGTGAGGGGTCTGCGCCTCTGAAGGAACCTGCTCGGTCCTAGACACAGCTGCCATCCGAGATGTGGGGACCTGCCCACTGGAGCAAATGTGGGAGGGTCAAGAGGCCCCGACACCCAGCCGGAAGATTTCCAGAGGAGACACCCCGTCTTCAGGAGTCTAAGGAGGCATGGGGATGGACCAGCTTCTCACTGGGAAGCTGATTTCAGGAAGCTACTCCCATCCATTAGGCTGCCTGACCACCCCATGGTGCTTACCCAGAAACCAGAGACCAAGCGCAGGGAAAGGCCCCGGGCACTGGAGTCAGGCAGACCTGGGTTCTAATCCCGGCTCCGGCTCTGGCTGGCTGCTGGATCCTGGGCAAGTTATTCCACTCTGAGACTCAGTTTCTCCATCTATAAAATAGGGCAAAAATAGTTATCTGGAACATAGTATATTTTAAATTTTATTTGTTCATAATCTGAATTTATCAATTTTATTCATTTCTTAAAATTTATATTTAATTTTAAAACAACATAGATGATATAAATATTTTAAAGCTCCAAACAATATCCATTGAAAAATCTTCCCCCATCCTTGTTCTCTTTCCTCAGTAACCATTACCTGCTGCGTTACAGAGTGAATGTTATTCGTGTTAAAAGCTACCACTCATCAGGGGCTCACTTTGTGTCAGGACAGTGCGTTGTAACGTCCCTGCATTCACCCCTGTTTGGCAGACAGCATTACCCCTGTTCTGGGTGCGGGAAGTAGGCTCAGAAGGAGGGAATATTTTGCCTGGAAATATAAGACCTGTAAGAAGAGAAGCCAGGATTTAAAAACGCAAGTGAGGGACTTCCCTCGTGGTTCAGTGGTTAAGAATCCGCCTGCCAATGCAGGGGACATGGGCTCAAGCCCTGGTCCAGGAAGATCCCACATGCTGAGAAGCAACTAAGCCCGTGCACCACAGCTACTGAGCCTGCACTCTAGAGCCCGTGAGCCACAACTACTGAGCCCGCGTGCCACAACTACTGAAGCCCACACACTGCAACAGAGTAGCCCCCGCTCGCCGCAACTAAAGAAAGCCTGCACGCAGCAACGAAGACCCAATACAGCCAAAAATAAATAAATAAATTTATAAAAAAGAAAAAAGAATGCAAGTTATTTCATGTTTGTAAATCTCCTAGGACAACAGATGTTAGCTCTTCCCACTCAGACACCTTTCCATCAGGAGCTGGGCAGACGAGCTCCCTGAGAGAGAATGAGAGAGGGTGTTTTTATATCCATACAGGCATCAGACAACACCACAGTGAAAATAACAGTAGTGGCACCAGGCCAAGTCTAAGTTCTTTACATGCACCATCTCATTGAAGCCTCATCACCACCCTCTGCGGTAGGTGCTACTGTTTTCATTTTATAGAAGGTAAAATTGAGGCTCAGAGAGGTTAAAGAATTTGGTCAATTTCTTACAGCTTAGAAAAGAAGGAGCAGAGACAGGATTCAAATCCAGGCAGTCCAACAGGAGAGCCTAAGCTCTTCAACACTCTACTCTGTCCCCTGGGGAGGTGGCTAAGAGAAGGCAAAGGGTCAGAGGGAGCTGATGTAACAGACGAGAGAATGTGGTAGGACTGGAGGAGGGAGTCGCAGGGAGAAGGGGGCAGGACAGTCAGGAGCAAGGTTCTGGGACTGGCATTCCAGAAATGAAAGAAACGATGTCTGTCTGCTAGGAACTGAGGGCTTACTGAGAAGACAAATATAAACCACATGTGGAGGAAAAGAACTAGGTCAGTAGTAATAACACATCACAGCTATCAGACTCACTGTGTCAGTTAGCCACCGCTGCATACGCCACCCCAAACAGAGAGGCTTATGACACCCATCATCTACTTTGCCAACGAATCTGCAGCTGGGGCAGGGCTTAGTGGGGTCAGCTTGTTTCTGCCCCATGTGGCACCAGCAGGCGTGGCTGGAAGGCTGGAAGCTGGGATCATCTGAGGGTTTGCTCACTTGCAAGCTGAGGCTGGTCGTCAGCAGCACACCTACATGTGGGCTTCTCCCTGCCGATGCTCGGCTTCTTCCCAGCTTGGTGACCCCAGGTAACATCATTAGTCATTGGGGAATGCAAATTAAAACCACAATGAGATACCACTACACACCTCGTAGAAAGTTTAAATAAAAATGACCTGCCATACCCAGGGTTGTCAAGGATGCTCTCATACAACTGCTTTGGAAAATCCTTGGCAGTTTCTTTGGAAGTTAAACATACACTTACCATATGACCCAGCCACGCAATTCCAAGCTATTTACCTGAGAGCAATGAAAGCGGACGTCCGTACAAAGATTTACACATGAATGTTCATAGCAGCTTTATCTGAAGTAAACAAAAATGAGAAACAACCCAAATGTCCATCAATAGGCGAATGGATAAGTAAATTATGATATAGCTATACAGAGAAATACAGTTCAGCAATAAAAATGAATTCACTGTCGGACTTCCCTGGTGGCGTGGTGGTTAAGAATCCACCTGCCAGTGCAGGGGCACGGGTTCGATCCCTGGTCCAGGAAGATCCCACATGCCACAGAGCAACTAAGCCCGTGTGCCACACCTACTGAGCCCATGTGCCACAACTACTGAAGCCCGTGTGCCTAGAGTCGCAACAAGAGAAGCCACCACGGTGAGAAGCCCACTCACTGCAAGGAAGGGTAGCCCCCACTCGCTGCAACCACAGAAAGCCCGACCACAGCAATGAAGACTCAATGCAGCCAAAAAATAAAAAAAAAATTTTTTAATTAAAAAAATTTTTTAATTAAAAAAAAATGAATTCACTGTTGATCCATGCAACAACATGGATGGCTCTCAAAATTATTATGCTGAGTGGAAGAAGCCAGACAAAAAAAGTGTATGCACAGTATTATTCAATTTATATAAAAGTCTAGAAAATGCAAATGCAATTAACCTGTAGTGACAAGAAAGCACACCAGTGGTTGCATGGAGATGCTAGGGGTGGGGTAGAGGGAGGAATGACAAAGGGGCATGAGAAAACTTAGGGTTGATGGATATGCTCAGTACCCTGATAGTGGTGACGGTTTCACAGGTGTATACATGTTAGATTGTACCAAATTGTACACTTTAGATATGCGCAGTTTACCGTGGGCCAATTTTAAAAATAAAAAATATTAGGTTGGAGAAAGAAAGAAGGGCATGTGCAGCTCATGCAGCTCAATATCAAAAAACAAACAACCCAAGCAAAAAATGGGTGGAAGACCTAAATAGACATTTCTCCAAAGAAGACACACAGATGGCCGAAAAGCACATGAAGAGATGCTCAGCATCACTAATTACTAGAGAACTGCAAATCAAAACTACGATGAGGTATCACCTCACACCGGTCAGAATGGCCATCGTCAAAAAATCTACAAACAATAAATGCTGGAGAGGGTGTGGAGAAAAGGGAACCCTCCTATACTGCTGGTGGGAATGTAAATTGGTACAGTCACTATGTAGAACAGTATGGAGGTTCCTAAAAAAAACTTAAAAATAGAGCTACGATACGACCCAGCAATCCCACTCCTAGGCATATACCCAGAGAAAACTATAATTTGAAAAGATAAATGCCCTCAATGTTCATTGCAGCACTATTTACAATAGCCAAGACATGGAAACAACCTAAATGTCCAACAACAGAGGAATGGATAAAGAAGCTGTGGTACGTATATACAATGGCATATTACTCAGCCACAAAAAAGAACAAAATAATGCCATTTGCTGCAACATGGATAGACCTAGAGATTTTCATACTGAGTGAAGTAAGTCAGACACAGAAACACAAATATCATGTGATATTGCTTATGTGTGGAGTCTAAAAAAAAGGGTGCAAATGAACTTATTTTCAAAACAGAAATAGAGTCACAGATGTAGAAAACAAACTTATGGCTACCAGGGGTTAAGGGGGGAGGGATAAATTGGGAGATTGGGATTGACATACACGTACTACTATATATAAAATAGATAACTAATAAGGACCTACTGTATAGCACAGGGAACTCTATTCAATACTCTGCAATGGCCTATATGGGAAAAGAATCTAAAAAAAGAGCGGATGTATGTATAACTGATTCACTTTGCTGTACACCTGAAACTCATACAACATTGTAAATCAAGCATACTCCAATAAAAATTAAAAGAAAAGAAAAAAAAAAGAAAGAAGGCACATGGGAGGTGATAGGCTGTGGTGGCCATCTTGGAAAACACAAACCTACCTCGTTCACCAAGTATTTCCAACAGGCAAGGCACTGTCCTTGAGTCCTCCCAACAACCCAACCCAAGGGGGAGATGAGGTGGCCAATTATCTTCTATGATGATGATCTTGTTATCACAGAACCATGAGGTCTTGGTCCCTGGGAGGAAAGGGTGTCTCAGGTCTCTGATGACCGAACCTTGGGGCTTTTACCACTGAGCTGTAAGAGAAAGCGCTGCCCACTTCTTCGGACCCATCAGGAAGCAGAGGCGCCCTTTAGAGAGCGACACGGAGAGGCAGTGAGGAGGCGGCTCTGTGGGCAGAGGCTGGGGCACGGCTGCTGAACTGAGAGGCACCTGTGTCTGTCCCCTACCCTCCCTACCTAGGGAGGAAGAAGATACCAAGCCCCCGACAAGGAGGGCTCAGTTCGAGAAGCGCTGCGCCTTCTGTCCTGGGGCAGATATGGAGATGGCAACCCAAGGAAAGCTTCTGAGAGGAGCCACAGTCTCCCGGCTTGGCTGGACCCTGGGGCTTCGGCTGCTCTTCTCTGCCTCAGGCGAGGTCCTTGTTTCCCAGCCCCCCACCCCCAGATCCTTAGCCTCTTTCTCCTTTTTAATGGGGGGTGGGTGGGTGGGGGGGTTGCCCAAGAGACAAATCCTGGTTTAGGATCCAATAAAGAAGGGGCCTCCTAGGTTGGGGAGGGTATCAGAGGCCATGGGCTGGAGGGCAGAATCCTGGTGCACAACCCTGTGGGCCCCTCACTGCCACCCACCATGAAGAACACAGGCCTGAGGGATGGGAGTGCAGCGGGCAGGGGAGTGGTTACCAGGGCTGGACCTGGATGGACGGGCTGGGGGAGGCCTGGAAGGGCAGTTGAAGGGTGGAGGAACAGCACCAGGCACAGAGAGGCAGTACTCCGGGGCGGGGGCAGTGGGGGACACCTTGTTGCAATGCTGTCCACTGAAGCTTAACAGAAATGGCAGAAGTGGGCCACACTGATTAGACAGCCACCTCGCACTAGACGTTCTCTCCTTTAACCTTTCTGACAAGTCTGTGATGTAGATTCTACACCCCCCACTGCATAGGTGAGACGGGGTTATCCACAGTCACACAGCTAGCAGGTTGGGGAGCCGACCTGGGGAGGGGCGGCGGCCAGCAGGCACAGGAGCCACTGCAGGTCTGGGCGGGTGGGCCTGGCGCACGTGGTGGAGTTCTGGTGGAGGATGGGCTGGAGCAGGAGAGGGGGCAGCGGGAGCAGCAGGGAGGCTGGGCGCCACCCAGGCGTCAGGTGAAGCAGACCTGGGCTCCGCAGGCTTCGGTGGAGGGAGGCTGGGTGGGAGAGGAACCTACAGGACCGGAGACAGAGGGCGCGTGCTGGTGGAGCCCGGCTACGAAGGGGCAGGGGGCGGGGTCTGTTCCTCGTTCTCCTTCGGGAACTGAGACCGGGGGAAACTGAGTCGCCCTCAGCAAAGACGGACCCTGACCCTGATGGGAGAGAGGGTGAGGGACAGAGAGGCCAAGGACTAAGACGGAGGGCCCTGGAGGGGTGACGGAGTGGGTGGGGAGAGGAGGGTGGGGAGTACTGACGAGGTTCTGAGCCGGCGGCATCAGGGATGAGCGTGGCTGGAAGGCCGGGAGAGATGAAGGTGAGATGTCCTTAGGTCCCGGGCCTTGGCGTTCGTGTGTGGTGCGGAAGGGGCTTGTTCTTTTCAAAATGTGAAACTTGAACATTTTTGTCTGATTAAAGCATGAAAAATACAATTAAAACAAGAGGAGAAATATTAAAAGTTAAAAGACCTCCCATAATGGTAAACCCACACTCTGCTACTATTAATGGTTTCAAATATTTCCTTCTGATTTTGGAATATGAACAAAAACAGATAAAATACATTTGTACGAGGATTCCAGTGGTTTCACATCTTTGCCAAAACGAAACATTCTGTCTTTTCATTTTAACCATTCAGGTGTGTGTGCAGCTGATCTCACTGTAGTCTGCATTTCAGTTTCCATGATATATATGATTCTTTTCCATTATAGGTTATTTCAAGACATTGAGTATACTTCCATGTGCTATACAATAGGTTCTTGTTGGTTATTCTATATAGTGTGTATATTTTAACCCCAAACTCCTAATTTACACCCCCACCACACCAAAGCATTTGACTTAACAGTCTAATACATTACTTTGATCACTTCTCCAGTAAGGTTAGAACTTTAGAGCACTTCAACTTCACTTGCCTCCTACCAACGTTTGTGGGGTTTTTTTTGTTTTTTTTTTTCCGGTACGCAGGCCTCTCACTGTTGTGGCCTCTCCCGTTGCGGAGCACAGGCTCCGGACGCGCAGGCTCAGCGGCCATGGCTCACGGGCCCAGCCGCTCCGTGGCATATGGGATCCTCCCGGACTGGGGCACGAACCCGTGTCCCCTGCATCGGCAGGCGGACTCTCAACCACTGCACCACCAGGGAACCCCTGTGTTTTTTTTTTAAGACATTTTAAGTCAACATATATGTTAAAGACATTTATTGCTTTGTACAATATTTATGTATTTTTTAATTTAAAAAATTTAGGCCTTTCTCACCTTCTGAGATGGCCCACACTCTGTCTGTGGAGTGTGTTTCTCTCTAAATAAATCCACTTCTTAACATATCAAAAAAAAATTAAAATTTATTTTTAATCTTAAATTTATTTCACTAAAATTCATATATATTTTAACTTTTTGCTAATATTTAAGCACATATTTACCTTTTCTAGTGCTCCTCCTTCATGCATTTCCGTGTTTCCATCTAGGATCATTCTCTTCTGCTTGAAGATTTTCCTTTCGGATTCCTTTTGTGCAAGTCTCACAGTGACAAATTCTCTAAGCTTTTATCTGAGAACATCTTTATTTTAAGGGTTATGTTCATTAGGTAAAAAAAATTCTACATTGGCATTTTTTATCACCCCAGGACTTTAAATATGTCTTTTCACTGTCTTCTGACTTCCATCATTTCTGATTCGAAGTCAGCCATCAGTCTTAGTGTAACACAATACAATGGTCAAAAAAAGTTTTTTTTCATGTTCAAGGCTTCTTTATTGGTTGCATCAAATTATTACAAAGTAAGAACTGCTGTTGGCCCCCGGTCTCCGTAGTGGAGAGGCAGCCTTAAAAACCAAGTGACCCAATTCTCTAAAAAGGTTACCTCAGATGTGTGTTAAGTAACAAAACATTTTTTTTCTGGTCCAGATCACACACTGAATTTAGTTATTATGTCCTTCTTCAGCCACCTTTAATCTGGAACAATCCCTTAGTTGTTATCTTTCATGATTGATAAGTGTTGAGTGCAGGGCAGTATTTTGTAGAATGTTGCTCAGTTTGGGTTTGTCCGATGTTTCATTATGATTGGATTCAGGCTCTGCTCTTTTGACAGGGAGACGAAAGGATGTTGTGTCAGTACATTGTATCAGGAGGCACGTGATGTCTGTTCATTCTGCTCCTCTTGATGTGAACGTGGATCACGTGGTTTAGCTGTGTTTTCTCCACTGTAAATTACTATTTTCTCTCTGTAGATAACAAGTAATTTGAGAAGACACTGCTGTGCTGAGGGTTATTGTTTTTAGCAGGGGAGGTGGGAACCCAGGACCAAGGTCAAGAGCTCCCAAGGGAGGCCTGTCCAGAGTCTGCAGGCTCTGGGGTCAGGTCAGCAGCCTCCGCCCAGAGCTGGATGAGGGCTGGAGTTTCAGTTTGGTCACACAGGTCCCAAAGCCAATCTGGCTAGTCAGAGAAAAAGCATATGGCAAGGGCAAACACTCTCGTTTTGCAGCTAATCAGCTGTATGTGAAAACAAGTCCCTCCCCGCCTCTGCACCTCACTTTTTCTTCTTCTTTTTTTTTTTTTTGCGGTACGCGGGCCTCTCACTGTTGTGGCCTCTCCCGTTGCAGAGCACAGGCTCCGGACGTGCAGGCTCAGCGGCCATGGCTCATGGGTCCAGCCGCTCCGCGGCATGTGGGATCTTCCCGGACGGGGGTACGAACCCGTTTCCCCTGCATCGGCAGGCAGACTCTCAACCACTGCGCCACCAGGGAAGCCCTCTTTCTTTTTTTTTTTTAATTTATTTTTGGCTGCGTTGGGTCTTCATTGCTGCGCGCAGGTTTTCTCTAGTTGCGGTGAGCTGGGGTTACTCTTCGCTGTGGTGCACAGGCTTCTCTCATTGTGGTGGCTTCTCTTGTTGCGGAGCATGGGCTCTAGGACCATGGGCTTCAGTAGTTGCAGCACATGAGCTCAGCAGTTGTGGCTCATGGGCTCTAGGGCACAGGCCCAGTAGTTGTGGTGCACGGGCTTAGTTGCCCTGCGGCATGTGGGATCTTCCTGGACCAGGGCTCAAACCCGTAGTTCCCTGCATTGGCAGGCAGATTCTTAACCACTGCACCATCAGGGAAGTTCCTGCACCTCACTTTTTCATCTAAGTGAGAGACTTGGACAGTCTAAGCTTCTCCCCTTTTCGGCTAAAACTCTTTTGTTCTTAGTCCCTTTGGAAAACAGAGGCCAAACGCCTCTGAGGATTGAAGTTGGCCAAGGATCTTTTACCAGAAAAATCACACACAGAATTTGGGAGTGGGGCAATTCATTCAGAGTCTGCTAAGGTGTCAGCCAGGCAACACGTGAGCCATTCACTGCTGCGGTGTCCCCTCGGGGGGCTGAGGGCAGCCTGGCCGGGGAGCCACTTCTCCCTTGTAGAGATACAGGTGACGAGGAGCCTGAACCCACAGCTCATGTCCTACACTTACACCAAAGCAGGGTAGCCTCTCCAGGGCATGCATTCAGGGCTGACGGCTGCCCTGAGCCTCCTAGATAAAGGAATATTCACATTGGGACTCAAAATGCCCCTCAACCGCTCCCTCCTTTCTTCTTCTACTCTTCACCTTCTCCCATGTCCACTGTACACATAGGCCTACTATCTCCTAAGTGACAGTTGCTGAAAATGGATTTGAGGAGTTCTGAGAAGAAACCCTGGGTTCCAGGTTATCCCTCCTTTCTCACTGAACATCCCATTTCATTACTTGAATATTAGTACAGCCATTACTACTTAAAGAAATCCTTGCTACTATGCAATTCCTTAAGCTGTTACTTTTTAACAGCCGGATGCACATTGGCTTTGCTGAGAGTAGAGGAGGTAGAAGACAAGGTTCGGGAAGGGTGTCATGAGGTCACTGACCTCAGGGGTGGGTTGTTGGAAGGGGGAGGCAAGCACTGACTAAACGCGGACATAGCAGGGCTCAGAAAATAAACGTGGCCTAGTTCTGGGCCTGAATGGGAAGGTGGCCATCAGAGACCAGGTGCCATCCATGTGTCACATCTGTAAGGAGAAGTTCCAGGTATGTGTTCCCCCCAGGAAGGAGCCTCATCACATGGCTTAAACACATCAGTAGAATGAACAAGTCTGGACACATGAGCTTGAGAGTCAGAAAACCCCAGATCTGGCTTCCAGCTCTCCTGTAAAGGCCTATGGTCCTACTCTGTTTGACCTAATTAGCCAAGAACACAGACATTCTAACAGTAAGTTTCTGAGCGTCAGTGGCAAGTTTACAGTCAGTACTCACAGCTCCGGAGACTTCTTCCAGCAGAGCATGTGGTTGGAGGAGAGTCCTCCCAGTCACCACAGAGAAAATTTAACAAGTAAAAACCTGCAAACTCTTTATTAAATTCTCCCATTTCATCTGTACAGAAAAAAATGCACATTATGTTCAGAATCTCAGTAACATCTCAAAATTACACAGCATGAACATGTAAAAACAAGAAACTTCCAGGATTTTATACATAGAAAGGAAAACCATTTACAAAAGAGGCTTGTTAGTTTTACTTTTCTTTTTTTCCTTCTTAAAAAAAAAAAGTTAAAGGCCTAAGATCTCACACAGCATTTGCTGTACAGTCTGTTTTCCTGCTTCGATTGACCTGGGAACATGGTGTTGGGAGAAGCCGCTCAGGAAGCCTCGGGCTGCCAGCCCCTCCCGTCGGTCACTCACTCTAGTGCCCCTCAGTCTGACAGGGGACCTGTCCAAACCATCTAGCGTGTGTGGTACAGGGCCTGCTGGGCTCTGGGGTCCAGCTGTCAATTCTACGTTGGGGGGAAGGCGAAACAGAATATAGAGGCACTATCTGAATTTTCTCCTTGCCCAAGAAGATTCCTCCACTGCATGTATCCCAACACCCCTACCTGTGCGTTGTGGCAGCTCTTGGGAAGGGAAAAGGAGAGGAAGCCACCATCAAGATCCTGTCACTACCAGCCCGAGCAGACAGTCCCACCTTTGTGCTCCAGATGACAAACAGTCCCTGGGTCTCCACAGTGATCTCACTAGATGGCCTGGATGAACCTGTCACTCTGAAGAGTCAGTCTTGGTTTGCTAATGACTGATCTTTTCTCTGGGGTCTGGGCAGGAAGGGGGATTCAGCTTCAAACTTGATTGCCCTGACATGTGACCCTGGTCCTAGGGGAGAGGAGGACCAAGAGGAGTGTAGTGGGAGAGATGACCAACCAAGACACGTGAGAGAGAGACGGAGACCAGAACATCAGCTCTGGTCTCAGGCCCTTTGGGAATTGAAGACCAGTGCGGAAGAGGGGACTTAGGAGTGGAGTATCCCTAAAGGCCTGGGGGAAACTCAGGGCACTGGAATGCTGCATTTTATAAAATTACTTAGGTGCTGTCCAAATGGTGAGAATAAATAAAAGGAGTCTTTGAGGTTTTTCAAATTTCCTAAGAATCAGAAATATAAGTAAACATACCAAAATGCACATGATCCAAAAAGCCATATTCTTCTTTTTGTTCTACGGCCCAAATTTAGTTTGAATGTGTCAGGCTGTGTTGGCTGGCTTCTAAGGGTCCCTACTCCAGGTTCCTTCTCTGTATCTGCTTGCTTAGAGTAAGTTATATGCAGAAAACGTTTACTTTTTGGTGGGGGACGGGAAGAAATGGGATGGGGAGGCCTTTTCTCAGAGGAACTTGAGACCAGGTAAGGAGGTCCCACAAAGCAACCTACCCCTCCCTGGGTGACTCACACTAGTGGGGTTCTTTAGGATAGAAGTGGTACCACAAGCCTGGAGGTGGCGCAGAAGTCAGGCTCATATAGGAGAGTGAATCTTCCTTTGGGAAGGTGGAGGGAGGTCAGCACTCTGTCTGATAAAACGTAAACGATCCTACGACTCTTTACTACTGGCTTCTCTTGTTACTTGACCTCAGGAAACAGGAAGAAATGAAATCTGATGGTAATTTCCTGTCACACCTAGGAAAGCAGAATCTCCCTCCTTCCCAGTGTCCCCAAGAAGAATACGTGCAGGATGTGAGACAGTCAAAGGCCTGCAATGAATACAAGTAAACACCTGCTCACTCAGTATTAGAATTCCCCTCGCTTCTAAGGGTGCACTGGCTCAGAACAAGCTGATGGGATCCATAGCACTGGGCCTGGTAGTGGTACCAGAATTTTAGGGAACGCTAAGAAGGAAGGCTTTCCTGCTGGAGTGAACCCAAGCCCGAGCGATGGCTCCCACCTCAGAGCATCTTGCTAGCAGACTTCTCTTGGGACAGCAGCAATAGCAGAGGAAGGCCAGGGATGCACCAGGGTCAAGGTCTCACTCCCACAGCCACCCTTCTGTGTGAGAAACTCCGATGCAGGGAGAAGACAGCCTTGTTCTTGACGTTCTGCTCAGATTTCTGATCTCCTGCACTGCAGGGCCTCCAGCCCAGAGACTGACCTCCTGGCACCTCTGGGGTGTTGTAGAGACACCAAGTCTGAGTCTCTGAGACACTGGTGTGAGCTGACAAGGCCTGATGAGTTCTCTGGCTACTGTAATCTTCAGCAAGTGCTTGGAGCCTTGGCCTTGGACAAAAACCCTACCTGCTGCTTATGTTATTGTTCATGGGCTAGACATCAGAAGAGAAAAAGGACACAGGTCTGTCATCAGCTCCACTAGGGCCATGGTTTCTTCTTGACTAATTCTTGACTAGCTGATTTACCCAAGAGTGACCTATGAGCCCAGTAACCAGAGGTGTCCCAGAACCTGTTTTGTTACACCAATGAGGTACAGAAATGGATATAGTTGGGCCGTAGTTTCAGATGGTGCTGGGCCCCTTGGATGCAGGAAACTGCTCAGTCATATGAAACTATTCTAAAAACCAGTCACTGAACCTATTCCAAGTCGGATGGTGAAATGTTTTCTGACAACGAGCAATCAAAGATACCGGCCGAGTTACCCCTTCTATCTATCCGGATCATTTCTAAAGATGACAAATGTTTCAAGAATCAAACTCCTTTTCAAACTTCCAGATCTGCTGCAGACAACTGAGATCATCTCTCAGTTCAGAAAGAACAAAAGTATCTAGACACATTAAACTATGGAGATGTTTTACATACGCCGGGAGGGAGACTGCAGAGATGGAGAATGGTACTCCCACTCTCATCCAACAGGGAACAGTCATTCTATCCTGTAAACCACATCACACATGTCAGGGGGGCCTGTGTACAGATATATCCCCGGTCCTCGATCCCAGACCCCACCACCCAGGGGGGAGCCCCTGGAGGCGGACTATCTAGATCAGCTCAGTTCAGTCCAAAAGTGGTGGGAGGAGGGGGCGCCGCTCGGACTCCAAGAGTTTCAAGTTTTATGAGGCTGAAGAACCCCAGGACAGTTGCTAAGAATCAGGAAGACCCTAAGAGCAGGACTTGGGGGACCAAGCAGCTTGGAAGCTCCCCTTCATGACTTGGAGTACCCTAGGCAGGGGGGATATGCAGCTTCTAGAACCCACTGCCTCCAGGAAGGGTAGTAAAAGGGAAAAAGAAAGAAAAAGAAGAAAACCACAGTATTCAAATATATGTCAGTCAGGTTAGACAAGGAGTCATTTGGATCAACTGAGCCACAAACTGACCCACTTTGTACTGAACACATTCCAGGGAAGACAGATGTGGGGAGGTCCCTCAGCACGTGTGCACAGCGGCAAAGAGGCGCAGGGCAAGGGATGGAGCATGGTCTACGTGGACAGTTTTAGGCACGTGATTTATAATACTTTGTGGAGTCTAACAGGTTAATAAAATATATATTATATAAATATATCTTCTACTGTACACGCCACCCTCTTGTGCAGCCACTGGATTCCATGCCCCAAACTCAAGTCCAGGTGCACCAGGTTGAACTGTGATGCCTGCACTCCTCCCTTTTTATACTCCAAGCCTGTCATCTCTACACTGGAGGGACGAGGGATGGTCAGGAATATTGCTTCCATAAAGCTCAGATTCAGGAAAGACTGATGAATCATCAAAGCACATTGAGCCAATGCCTACTGTAGTGGGTGTATGCAGCAAACGGACAGAAAGAAAAAACGGAGAAACGCCTCCATCTTTTAATGTAGTAATTTTCCACACCCTCTCCATGTAGAGGCCTAAAGGAGCTTGTCTGGGAAGGTGGCCTTGAACCTGCAGAAAGGTCAGGTTGGACTGCCAGTCACACCCTGAGACCAGGCT
The DNA here is from genome assembly GCF_059928025.1 of Delphinapterus leucas. Classification (NCBI taxonomy): domain Eukaryota; kingdom Metazoa; phylum Chordata; class Mammalia; order Artiodactyla; family Monodontidae; genus Delphinapterus; species Delphinapterus leucas. The sequence goes on from NC_143148.1 coordinate 47,980,978, forward strand.
AAGTCTTTATAAGCCATTGTCTCACCTGGGAAGTAAAGCAAAGTCAATCAATCCCCCACTCCTCCTTCCTGCCCTGAGCCCCGGCCCCCAGTCACGGCCTCCCGGTGAAGCGGAGGGCTTCTGGAGGAACTGCCACCCCAGCAGGATCAATCCGAACGCGGCTTGAGTCCTGCACTGCCCTGGAGGAGGAAGGTCACTGGGGCACTCTGCCTTGGGCCTCAGGGCCCAGCCTCTCCATGCAGATCAGTGGACTGACCAGCTGCAAAAACTTCTGACCCCTCTCCAACCCACCTGCCCTCGGCCGAGGGAAGCTCATGCTCTACTCCACTGAGGTGAGGAGACCACACAAATACCCACGGCTGTGGGGTCCTGACCAGCAGTGGCTCTACTAGGGTAGGAACTGAAAGGCATCACTGTTTCAGCAGAAGAAAACAAGACCCAAAGCGGGCTGGTTAGTCGTTTCCCACTACTCGGTGAAGTCCATGGCCCTGACATGGGCCAAAGGTGCTGTTGAGAAGTAAGCAAGACATCCCAGTTATAGCATATTGGGTGGTGTGTTTCCTCTCTAAAGTCCTGCCTTCATTTTACACTGTCACACAGAAGAAATAACCCCATTGCTCAAATCAAGCCTGGAGGAGATGTGTTACTATATACATTTTTTTCTTTAAAAATTTCTTTTTTTTTTTTTTTTTTGGTGTTTTTAAAAAAAAAAATCATTTGAGTTGCAGGTCAGGTGACTTGGTTCTGGAAGTACTGGTAGTTCCATCGGTATGAGAGACTTGTCTATGGGCAGGTAAACCCGAGTTTGCCAACAAAGGCAATACCCAAAGCGGCCAGCTGCTGCACAAATGGTCGAGGAGGAGGATACCATGGACATGGGTGAAGTCTGAGACGGGACAATGCGGTGGATACCTGCTGCTGCTCTAACATGGGTGTTGGTGTCACCTCGCAGAAGGACGAGGTGAGTGGGTACGCTATACAGGAGGGCTGTACAAACTGGGCACTGGACAGGTAGTTCCTCTGGTGCTCAAGGTGGCTCTACCTGTCCTTGAGCTCTCGTGTCACTCGTTTGGTGATACGTCCACACATCAGGCCAATCAGGAACAGTATGCAGATGCTCCCACTGATCACAGAGAGAATGTAGTTCTTTGAAGGGGATGTCATCACTTGCATGGCGAGGTCAGAGAAGCCATCCGCTGGGGCCACCTGGAAAACACACAGGGGCATCACCCTCGGAGAGAAGTGGGCTGGGACAATGCTTGCTCTAACTTGCCCCCCTGGACTGCTACTGTAACTTAGGTCATTTCTTTTGGGGAGAGAGGAGGGCAACGGGCAAGAAAATCAAACACCGAGCTACAACTGTTTTTCCCAATCATACAATTCATCACAGTGATCACTGCCGCCCACGTAGTAACAGCTCTCACACTGAGGACCTGATGGTGTGCCGGCAAAGGGCTCAGCATGTTTCAATCGTTCAGTCCTCACATTAGTCCTGGGATGTACATTTTACTACTCCCACATTACAGATGAAGACCCGGAGGCCCAAGGGGTGGGAAGTGGTCAAGTGACTTGCACAAGGTCACAGGTTCTTACATATTTTGATTTATTTTCTTCATGTTGCTGTCTTTTTAAAAACAAAGAGAAAAGCTGAGATTCTGTCAGTTGCTAATTCTCTGTCGTGACTTGTTTTCACTCACCATCATATCATCAGCATCCCCCCCCACCAAAAACAACTTGCAAACATGACTTATGCTGACTGAATATACTTAATCACTCCCCTAATCGTGGACACTCAGAGTCTAACCAGTTTTCATCCTCAGTTTTCCTCAGTGCTTTCTCCAGTGGACCTCTATGGTAGGCTACTATAGCAGAATCAGGACCAAAAGGCTCCCCAGGTGCACATGGACCTGTTCTGTTGAGTCTCAACTTAGCCTGGGTGCTGAAAAGGGTCCAGCCCAGAGAGGTCTGGGCTGCTTCTATGCTCATCCATGTACTCAGAACAGAGCAAGGAGGCTCCAGATTAATCTGATTTAAGCACCAACATCTGCCAACAAAAAACTAGCAGTGGAGTCACTGTGAAGCAACGCTTGGCGGCTCAAAGGCGGAAACCAGTGACGAAAGAAGGGGCTAATTAATGTCTCTGCTGTGCTATCTGGAGATGATGGCTCCAGGCTCACAGAGCCCAGGCGTCTTATGGTGCACTGGGAGATTTTTTCAAATAAACCTGCTGCCAGTCTCACAACAAGGACAAGGAGGCCAGTGAAGTATCTCAAAGAGACCTGGGAAACTGAGAGAGGAGACGCCACATCAGGTGATTCTTGTGGTCATTACCTTTGCTGCGTAACTCCACATTTCAATCCGGTCATTGAGGCGTTTTTTGCACTCAGGTTGTAACCGCACCCGCTTATCCTCCAGGGCCTCCATAAGGCAGGACATTTCTGTGCAATGGAAAGGGATAAGAAGCGTCTGAAGCTGTACAGAACAGAAATTTCGGTAAGGACGGGGAGAAGGGTACCTAACCACCAGAGAATTCAGATCTGGAGGCTATACAAAGTTAAATCCCTTCAAGGACACTTAACCCAAGATCTACCATGGAGAAGAATATTTAAGGTTGGCTGTCCAGAGTCTCTCTTAAAACCTCTCTCATTTTATTCATTGGACACACATGGCTCAGAAACCACCATATACCTGCCCAGGTTCCACCTCACACAGAACCTGTCTGCTGAGCCCACTGTGGCCACCGGGGAAGCTGATGAAGCTGTTCAAGGTTGGACAGGGCAGGGAAGAGGGCCATGATGATAGCTTAACTTTTGTCTCCCTGATAAATAACTCAACTTCCTCTTGTCATCAAATCTTTACCTCGGGTCATGGCTCTATCAGTTCAAACCTGCAGCAGGATTACTCCTAAACTCACTTTGCCACAAAGGCATCAACCAGGCCCCCAGTGGATGCTGTCTATGGTTGAGCTGCAGCTACAGAACAGAGTAGCTGGAACTGATGTCTCAGAGGGAGTTTTTGCTCCTCCCAAGATAGTTCAGACAGGGTCAGAGTGAACACCGTGACTTACGACGCCCTCGGCCGGGGGTGATGGCTGCACAGTGGTGTTTAATGTCCAGGGCACAAGCTGTATGAAGAACTGGGTCCACAAAGATGTCTGCTTTGCTTTCCTTCAGCATGTTTAACACTTCCTAAGAAGGGAAGATCATAGAGAGAGCTTTTATAGAGGAAATACATCAGATCTGTTGTCTGTAAATACTTTACATACAAACAAAAAAGTCAAGGAGGGACGATTAAGCCAACAGAGGCTACTCTGAGATAGGTGGCAACGTGGTGATGATGCAATGCAAAGAACACAGACGGTTAGCATCCAATTTAATTCAGTAAATACAATTTGGGGACCTAGTGTATGCAGAGCTGTTTGCTAATAAGCAAAGCGAGGCAAGTTTAAGATCAGAATTGGGTTTTGGGCACTTTGGTATGCTATATTATTAAATACTAAGTGTTAGTGTATATACTGATTTAATGCAGTTATTTTGTTACTTTATATGTCTGAAAATGTGAAAATTGAAAATCAGAGTAATAAGCTACATTAAAATTCCCAAACAGAAAGGTGCATTTGCAAAATGTTTCATTTTACTTCCATTATCCTCAAAAGGAAAGAAAGAACTGACAGAGCACAACTTCTACTGCAAGAATAATTCTTATTTGAGTTTAAAGATGTTCTGAACAACAGGAATATAAACATGATAGAACTGAAATCAACTCTGCAGACTCTCCATTTATACATGATGAAATTATAGCAGGTAAAGACAGTCAAAAATTGCTTTCTTAAGTAAAAATTACTTTGTGCTTCACAGACTGTAAAACAATAAAACAAACAAACAAAAACAAAAAAAACCCTGAAATGTTGTTCAAAAAGTCCTCCTTGAAGTTAAATGGGATAATTTGATGAAAAAGTATTCAAAGGAAAATATCTGGATTTAGCCTTTAGCCAACTTCTGCCACTCCTCAGACCATGTGGAATTAGAAACATTTTTAGCAGGTGAAAATATCTGCCCACAGTATTCACGGTGACTCAGTAATATCACGGAAACACTTTTCCAAAAAGAGATTAAGTTTTTTAAAAAAGATCAAATACATTATTTCACTTTCAATTTTGTAAGATAATGCATGCTTAGCTATCTTTTTTTTTAAATTAATTAATTAATTTTTGGCTGCGTTGGGTCTTCGTTGCTGCACGTGGGCTTTCTCTAGTTGTGGTGAGTGGGGGCTACTCTTTGTTGCGGTGTGTGGGCTTCTCATTGTGGTGGCTTCTCTCGTTGCAGAGCATGGGCTCTAGGCGCGTGGGCTTCAGTAGTTGTGGCACACAGGCTCAGCAGTTGTGGCTTGTGGGCTCTAGAGGGCAGGCTCAGTAGTTGTGGCTCACAGGCTCTAGAGCGCAGGCTCAGTAGTTGTGGCACACAGGCTTAGTTGCTCCACAGCATGTGGGATCTTCCCAGACCAGGGCTCGAACCTGTGTCCCCTGCACTGGCATGATTCTTAACCACTGCATCACCAGAGAAGTCCAGCTATCATATTTTGATAAATTTGTTTTTATGTGATGTTTCTAAAATGAACTGAATTTGTAGTTTCACTGACTTTTACAAATGCAGTACGCTTACTGATATATTGGAATTGACATTTTACTTTGGCATAGCACTTAAACAATAACCTTAAACAATGGTCTAGTCATGGGGATGAGACATATTCTCGAGTAATTAGTACATGTGAAAGACTATTTAAGTTACAGACAATTAATGGTCAAAAGGCAAATTAGTTTGGTAAGAGGGAACAAGATAGAATTCTGGGAAGGAAGGTTTAGATTTGATCAGTAAGATGTACAGACTATAGCTTTAAGAGGAAGAAGAGCAGAGAAAAGCAAGTGAGAGAAAATGGTGACTGATGGTAGTTACCTTTTTACACATTTCTGTTTTGATTTTGAGCAGGTTAACTTTGAGGCACTCCTCTACTTGACCTGTCTGCTCCTGGGCTGCTGCTTCTTCGGCACATAGACTGGCAATCTGTTCAGGACACACACAAAAAACAAGGGAACCCCTACTCTCACGAGACACCTTGGTCTCTGAAGCATGTCGATTGGAATTCCTCCCACACATGTGCCCGGGGCTCTTCTCAAACGGATTCCTGGTGGATTTCACTCCCCGCCCTCCCATATGGGATGCCAGGCTCTGTTCTCCTTCACAAGGACTGGCACAGAATTGAAAAACAGTCAATACATGTATCTTCATGCTGTCAACCCCAAGACCTGAGTCAGACTGTCCCAGGGCTGGTCACAAAGAAGGCTACTCTCTGATTCCTCAAGAGGAAGGTCATACAGCCAAGTAAAATCCTAAAAGCAAATGCTTGACATTGACAGAGGTTCAGAGTCAACCCAGCTACACAACTTGGAAACACACACACACACACACACACACACACACACACAGGGGTCCTGACACATAGCCTGCAGCACAGTTAAAAATTTAACCTTCTTTGGACAGCTTTGTGAGTAAGCTTTTTTGAAATATCTTTAGCTATGTTCCCATAAAATGGACATATGTTGAATAAGGTTCACTACATGACCTTTTCTAGCTAGAAAGTCAAGTAATATCCAAGAACTGGCACTTCGTTAGAGGCATTACAGGAGCACTTTTATCCTTCTGGCAAGTGTTGGGAGTATTCTGCGTTGAACATCAGAATAAGGAGAGGGAAGAACAAACTAGATGTAGACAGATATAATAAAAAAAAAAAACGCTGTTCAATAGAGAAATATGGAATCAAAACTGAATAGTGATAGGACTAAGGACAAACCAAATTCAGTGTTACACAGAACCAGGAACTCAGACAGTGGAGAGCCTAGAAGAGCCCTGGATTCAGGGCTGAAGGGAAACAGAGTAAAGAACTTTTCTCCAGTAAAAACTTCTCTGACCAGCTCTGTTCACAACCAGTTTTGTCCCCAAATCCTACCTCATCCGAGCAGTGTAGCTGGAGCTGAGGATCGAGTCGGTAATCTAGAGCAGACTCCTGGATAATAATCCGGATCTGGTCTTCACAGTCTGAAGAGAGGCGCTACATGTGACAAGGGAGAGTATGTCAGCCTATTAGAACACGTCAGCTTTTTATCTGGGCCCTGGCTTGGGGAAGGTGTGCAAAAAGGTCTTGGGGAAAGTAGCAGCAAGCTACGGACCTCCAAAGAAAAAACTGCCAGGACTAGTGGAGGTTCCATAAGTACACCTCTGTGGAAAGCCCAGGGCAGTTTACCTGGTCAGCATATCTCAACTTGAGGCAAGAGATGACTTGACCTTCTAACTCCGAATCATCCTTGGCCTTAGTCAGGATACCATGACAGAATTTAGGAATGTCAGCTTTACAGGCTTTCCTTAGCACAGGGTTTAAGCGGTAATCTAGAGCAGAAAGTAATAAGCACATGATAAAACACTCCACCAGGATTCACAAATGTTTTGAGATCCACTTACCCAAAGGGGGCATATTATGTCAACGACCACTAATAAACCACTGATTTGTTTATTCGGTAAATGTTTACTGAGCTCTCACTACACTGTTTTATTTTATTTTATTTTTGGCCATGTCCTGCGGCTTGTGGGATTGAACCCGGGCCATGGCAGTGAAAGCCCAGAATCCTAACTAGGCCACCAGGGAACTCCCCCAACACACTGTTTTAAATCAACAATATACTGTGGTGGAAGAGCAGACGTGGAGACCCCCAGGAAATGTACTCCGCAGCAGCTCTGCAGGATCTATTGAGGCCAACGTTCTAAGCAGTCCTCACAAAAAGCTAGCAGACATCAGCAACCTTCCCTATGATACATATTTTTGAAAATTCTGAGAACAGAATATCCAACTCAACTTGACCACTAAGTTACAAGGCCTTGCAACTCAGAGCTTAAATTTCTCTGTTCTAAAACAGATTACCCATATATTCTCCTGCCACATGCGTGAAGTTTTACTAAATTTCTAGACTTTTCAATGAATTTTAGCCCTAATTCGTTTTGTACACCCTTCAAAGGCAAGTTTCCTATGTTTTCAGCCTCCTCTTTCCCATGACTTTCATTCTGTTCTTCTAGAAGCCCTTCAAGGAAGAAGTACGTCACTTTGCTCATCACATCCAGGCTCTTTCCTTAACATTCAGGAGCAACAAAGCACCTTTAGTTTAATTAGGCAAGTACATGCCCACTCAATTCCTTTCAAGCCATACCCAGCAGGACCAGGAAAGCCACGCCAAAATGTTACCAGTGTTCTGGGTGATCTGGCGCTTGGTTATCATCTGTTTGCATTTGGGATCCATCAATTCACTGTTCTTATTTTGCTTCAAGCATTGCAACATCGTTTTGGAATCCGCTTCTGGACAGAATCTCTGCAAAGAAACAAAGTTTTATAGAAGTAGTTACCCAAATATGGCAATTAACACCATATTTATCACTCTTACATCTTTTGGGGAGCTTATGACAGAACCTAAAGGCATCACTTGGGACGAGAAATGGTAAGCCTGAATAATCACCCAGCCTCAAGTTCCCCTTCATCTATTCTCTACTATATTTCTCACATTTCTTTCTACTACCTGTTTCCTATTTTGGATAGGATGCATTCCCTACTTACACGGCTATGCTACATTATACGGCCTCTCATAAGCTTACATACTGTTTATGCATGAACGTAACATTGTACCAGGTGACCATGTAGCCCTCAAGCCACATCTACCCAATCCCAATGGGAAATTTAGGAATTACCCAGCAACCAGTGTGAATAGGGATGTGGGGGAAGGACCTATCTGGTTCACCCCTTTAACCAGAGGGGCTATAATCCTACCAAATCCTGCGGAGCCAGCCCCTGTACACTTGTTAGTGTCCTTGAAGTCAGAGATTCATTTTGGACTAGTGATAAACTCCATCTCTATCTGCTAGTCCACAGTCTATTAATTATAGTCCACTGTTATCTTAATATGGGGACATGGATTGCTGACTGACTTTTATAGAAGTCATCAAAATCTTACAAACCTCCCTCAAATCAGAGCCTGACATTTCCACTTTTACAGAGGACTCAACTCTTCCAGACCCAGCTAAAGAGACTTCTAACTTTCACAGTTCTCTTTGGAGTTTATTGATAGGGTGAGGAGTATCATTTTATTTTAAAGGGAAGCTGAAATAAGGGGTTAGCACTTTAAGTTTAATCTCTTTGTACGTGTGGACAAATAAAGGAACTGACATCCAGGTTCTCCAGTCAGCCCTGCTGCAGGGGGCATTTATTGGAGAAGTAAATGAAGCAAAACAACCTGTAGAACAAAAAAAGCCTTTGATGGTGATAGATGGATGATCAGGACATTTGATGGTGGCTTCCTCAGTATACCTACCACCAACCGTGCTCAAAACCAATCACATATTTAAAGGACATCCATTTACTTCTTCCTGAGGTCAAAGTGAGGTTAGCTACCTTAGCTTAGTGGTTCTGAAACTTGAGCTTCATTGGAACCCCCGGGGGCTTGTGAAAACAGAGGGCGCCACTCCCGGAGCTTGACTCAGAGACCGGGGTGGGGCCTGAGACTTTGTAAGTTCCGAGGTGGTGCTGACGCTGCAGGTCTAGGGACCAGACTTCGAGAACCACAGCCGTAGCTGTATAAAACAGGTTGACATCGAGAGATTATATGAATTTTCTCTGAAATCTAAAGAAGTCTGTGTTTTTGTTACGTTGACTTACGCTGTGCTCAACCCTTGGTTTTGGGCCCCTTACCTTTATCATCTGCTTGCAGACTCTCATGAGTGTGTAGTCTAGTTCTGGGTCCATCATCTCTGTCTCCTGCAGCTTAAAGACTTTCTGGTGGCAACGGGTGCTCAGCTGCTTCTTGTTTTCTTTCAGACATTCAATGATCTAGGGCGTAACAGTTACGGGCAAGTTAAGAGGTGTTTCAGGTATTGATAATCCATGTTCTCTGACTGAAGCGTTAAGTTCTTAGTACGTTCCTCACTTTTCTATACAGGTACCTTTCATTTCTAATTCCTAGGTAATAGGAATCAGGATTTCCTCACAAAGGAGAATTATATTTATAGATTTACAACCCCAGGGCTAATAGCAAACCAAATGTATAAAAATTATGGATAAAGAGCAGGTTGTACTGGAGTCTAAGGGGAAGGAAACCCTCTCAAGATTCCTGGTTTCTTCTTCCTTCCAGGGCTATTCCTTGTCAAGATCCCTTTTGGAGCATACATCAGGCTCTCTGCCTTTCCCTGGAGCAATAACCCTGACTCGACAGCAAGCACAAGCCAGGAAGTTCAGTTCAACTCACCATTTACCACATGAGAACAGAGCATTAGATGCCAGCTATGAATGAGACTCAATCCTTACCTTTGAAGACTATACAGTCTCACAGGGCAAAGTTATATAAACAAACAACTACAATAAAAAAGATGAGTGACTTAACATAAAAGAATAAAGTGCCATGGGATAGATTTTAAGAGAGTGAATTAGGTGCATCCTAAAACCTCCCCTTCCCTACAACAAACTTTTAGCTACTATAAAAAAAAGATAAAGAAAGAAAGCAGATGGGAAGCTGCAGTAGCTAGGGCTGTAGCATGTAGTCATGAGACTTCTATGAAATCCTCAAGGCACAACCAAGAATCACCAAATATAGTTGACCCTTCAATGACAAGGGTTTGAACTACGCAGGTCCACTTATATGAGAATTTTTTTCAATAGTAAACACTACAGTACTACATGATCTGTGACTGGTTGAATCTGTGGATGTGGAACTTAGATAGGGAGGGCCCAACATATATGGAGGGCTGACACTATACACAGGTTTTTAACTATGTGGACGTGCAGCACTCCTAACCCCATGCTGTTCAAGGGTCAACTGCAGGTAAGGGACACTGATACTGTAAGAAAGATGATAAACAAAATAAATCAAGGCCTCAGAACTGAGGGGGAAAGGCAACAGAGCAATCAAACGTGTATCGAATATCTTCAGAACAACAGAGAAGAAAACAGTAAATAAGAATCAAGAACAGGTAGTTATGAGAAGAACCAATTAGAGATGTTACAAATGAAAAATAAGTGAAGGGGACAAGACGGTGGAGTAGTAGGACCTGAGCTCACCTCCACTCGCAAAAACACCAAAATCACAACTAACTGCTGAACAACCATCAAAAAAGACTGGAACCTACCAAAAAAGACAGGCCACAGTGAGATGGTAGGAGGGGCGCATTAATGATACAATCAAATCCTATACCCACTGGGTGGGCGACCCACAAACTGGAAAATAAGTATATCGCAGAGGTTCTCCCATAGGAGTGAGAGTTCTGAGCCCCACCTCAGGCTCCCCAGACTGGGGGGTCTGGCATCAGGAGGAGGAGCACGCAGAGCATTTGGCTTTGAAGGCCAGCAGGGCTTGATTCCAGGAACGCCACGGGACTGGGGGAAACAGAAACTCCACTCTTGGAGGGCTCACACAAGGTCTTGTGTGTACTAGGACCCAGGGGGAAAAGCAGTGACTTCATTGCTGGACTTGGAGGGTCTCCTAGAGAGGCAGGGGGTAGCTGTGGCTCACTGCAGGGACAAGGACATTGGTGGCAGAGGTACTGAGGAGTACTCATTGGCGTGAGCTGTCCCGGAGGCCACCATTTTGACACCAAGACATGGCCCCCACCCAACAGCCCTTAGGCTCCAGTGCTGGGACACCTCAGGCCAAACAACCAATGGGGCAGGAACACAGCCCCACCCATCAACAGACAGGCTGCTTAAAGTCTTCCTGAGCCCACAGCCGCCTCTAAACACACCCCACTGACACAGCCCTGCTCACCAGGAAACCTGCACAAGCCTCTTAGACCAGCCTCACCCACCAGGAGGCAGAAGCCAGAAGCAAGAGGAACTACAATCCTGAAGCCAGTGGGACCACAAACACAGAAAGTCTGACAAAATGAGATGGCAGAGGAATATGTTCCAGACGAAGGAAAAAAGATAAGACCCCAGAAAAACAACTAAGTAACGTGGAGCTAGGCAATCTACCTGAAAAGAACATTCAGAGTAATGATAGTAAAGATGATCCAAGATCTTGGAAAAACAATGGAGTTACAGACTGAGGAGATACAAGAAATGTTTAACAAAGAGCTAGAAGATATAAAGAAGAAACAAGCAGAGACGAACAATACAATAACTGGAATGAAAATACACCAGAAGGAATCAATAGCAGAATAAACAAGGCAGAAGAACGGATAAGTGAGCTGGAAGACAGAATGGTGGAAATCACTGCTGCAGAACAGAATTAAAAAAATAAAAAAGAATGAAAAGAAGTGAGGAGAGTTTAAGAGACCTCTGGGACAATGTTAAACGTAACAACATTTGCATTATAGGGGTCCCAGAAGGAGAAGAGAGAAAGGGCCTGAGAAAATATTTGAAGAGATGATAGCTGAAAACTTCCCTAACATGGGAAAGGAAACAGTCACCCAAGTCCAAGAAATGCAGAGAATTCCAGGCAGGATAAACCCAAGGAGGAACACACTGAGACACATATTAATCAAACTGACAAAAATTAAAGACAAGCAGGAAATATTAAAAGCAAGAAGGGAAAAGCAACAAATAACATACAAGGGAATTCCCATAAGGTTATCAGCTGATTTTTCAGCAGAAACTCTGCAGGCCAGAAGAGACTGGCTTGATATATTTAAAGTGATGAAAAGGAAAAACATACAACCAAGAATACTCTACCCAACAAGGCTCTCGTTCAGATTTGATGGAGAAATCAAAAGCTTTCCGGATAAGCAAAAGTTAAGAGAATTCACCACCAAACCAGTTTTACAACAAATGCTAAAGGAACTTCTCTAGACAGAAAAGAAAAGGCCACAACTAGAAACAAGGAAAATATGAATGGGAAAGCTCACCAGGAAAGGCAAACATACAGTAAAGGTAGGAAATCATCCACAAATATGGTATCAAAACCAGCAGTCGTGAGAAGAGGAGAGTACAAATGCAGGATATTGGAAATGCATTGGAAATTAAGAGACCAGCAACTTAAAACAATCTTGTGTATATATACAGACTGCTATATCAAAACCTCATGGTAACCACAAACCAAAAATCTACAATAGATACACACACAAAGAAGAAAAAGGAATCCAAACACAACACTAAAGACAGTCATCGAATCACGAGAAGAGAACAAAAGAGGAAGGGAAGCAAAAAGACCTACAAAAACTAATCCAAAACAATTAACAAAATGGCAATAAGAACATACATATAGGTAATTACCTTAAATGTAAATGGATTAAATGCTCCAACCAAAGGACACAGACTGGCTGAATGGATACAAAAACAAGACCCATATATATATGCCATCTATAAGAGGCCCACTTCAGATCTAGGGACACAAACAGACTGAAAGTGAGGGTATGGAAAAAGGTACTCCATGCAAATGGAAATCAAAAGAAAGCTGGAGTAGCAATAATCATATGAGACAAAATAGACTTTAAAGACTATTACAAGAGACAAAGAAGGACACTACGTGATGATCAAGGGGTCACTACAAGAAGATATAACAATTGTAAATATATATGCACCCAACATAGGAGTACCTCAATCTATAAGGCAAATGCTAACAGCCTTAAAAGAACAAATCATCAGTAACACAGTAATAGTGGGGGACTTTAACACTGCACTTAACGTCAATGGACAGACAGAAAATCAATAAGGAAACATAGGCCTTAAATGACACATTAGACCAGATGGACTTAACTTTTATTTATAGAGCATTCCATCCAAAAGGAGCAGAATGCACATTCTTTTCAAGTGCGCATGGAACATTCTTCAGGATAGACCACATACTGGGCCATAAAGCAAGCCTCAGTAAATTTAAGAAAACTGAAATCATATCAAGCATCTTTTCTGACCACAACACTGTGAGATTAGAAATCAACTACAAGATAAAACAGCATCAGAAAATATAAAGTACATAGGGATAAATCTGACAAAAGATGTAGAAAAACTGTACACCAGGAACTAAAAATCATTGCAGATATAAACCAATAAGAAAACCTAAATAAATGATAATATGAGGGGAAAAACACCTTATCTATAGAGAAAGAGATTTTAGTAGATTGAATTTTGGTTCCCCAAAAGATATGTATAAGTCCTAAACCCATAGTTGTGAATGTGAATATTTGGGACAAAAATTCTTTGCAAAAGTAATTAAGTGAGGAATCTCAAAATGAGATCATCCTGAGTTATCTGGATGGGCCCTAAATCTAATGTAAATGTCTTTATAAGTTTATAAGAATAAGAAAATGTACATAATACACAAAGGAGAGACACAGAGGAGAAGGTCATGAGAAGATGGAGGCAGAGACTGGAATCACGCAACCCCAAGTCAAGGACTGGAACCACCAGAAGATGGAAAAAGGAAGGAAGCATTCCGCCCTAGAGCCTTAGGAAAGAAAGCAGTCTTGCCAACACCTTGATTTCAGACTTCAGGCCTCCAGAACTGTGAAATAATAAATTTGTTTTAAGGCACCCAGTTTGTGGTAATTTGGCAGCTCTATGAAACTCATATACAGATGCAAGAATTACAGTGGACCTCTCATCAGAAACTATGCAGAAAACAGTGTGAAGTGAAATATTTAAAGTATTGAAAGAAAAAAAAATCCAGCAACCCAGAATTCTATATCCAGCAACCTAGAATTCTATATCCAGCAAAACTGTTCAAAAATGAAGAGAAGAGGGGCTTCCCTGGTGGCGCAGTGGTTGAGAGTCTGCCTGCTGATGCAGGGGACATGGGTTCGTGCCCTGGTCCGGGAAGATCCCACATGCCACGGAGCGGCTAGGCCCGTGAGCCATGGCCGCCGAGCCTGCGCGTCCGGAGCCTGTGCTCTGCAACGGGAGAGGCCACAACAGTGAGAGGCCTGCGTACGGCAAAAAAAAAAAAAAAATGAAGAGAAGATAGACTTTCTCACACAAACAAAAACAGGGAATTCATTGCCCATACATGCACTTTGTAAAAAAAATGTTAAAAAAGTTCTTTGGGCAGACGGGAAAATATATAGGTCAAAACCTTGGATCTACATAAAGCAAGGAAGAGCATTAGAGAAGGAAAAAAGTGAAAAAAATAAGATTTATTTTTCTTATTCTTAATTGATCTGATAACTGCCTAATAACAATGTACTGGGTGATCATAGCATATGCATAAAAAATGAATAATAGCAATGTCACAAGGGATGGGTGGAAGGAATTGCGAATGCCCTCTAATAAAATGCATACACTATATGAGAAAAAAAAAAGAAATGAAAAATAAAACCCAACTGGTAGTCTCTCTAAAGAGCAGGATAGAAAGTGCTAAAGGATAAATTATGAAGCTGGGAAACAGAACTGAAAAATTACCTCAGTGTAGTACAGAGAGATGAAGAAATGAAAAGCATAAAAGAAAAATTGAGAGACATGGAGGACAGATTCAGATGCTCCAAATGTCTAACAGGAGTTCCAGAAGGAAGGAAAAGGAAGGCAGTATTTGAAAGGTTTGAGAATTTCCTAGAACTGAAGTAAGACATGAATTCTGGGACTGAATGAGCTAACCAGGATAATGAAAACAAAAACCATATCTAATTATATCACAGTGAAATTACAGATCCTTAAAGTAAAGAGAAAACTCAGAAGTAGATTAACTACACAGAAATGAGAATCAGATTGACATCAGACTTTGCATCACCAACAGCAGATACTAGAAGACAACGAAGCCATTATCTCAAAGGCTAAAGTACCTGGCAATGCCCTGAACTAGAAGAGGTAGATGAGTCAATGTAAGAATATTAAAAACAAAAACAAAAAACCACTTGACTGCATTTCATTCCTGATGATTCTGGGTAGGGGCCCTGTTCTGTGAATTAGGGAAAGAAAACCTCTCATGATGGTTCTTATGTGACCTCTAGTTAAGAACTTCTGTGGAATGGGATCATATGAGGGAATAATTAATTTTGGAGGTGCAGAGTGTTGGGAAAGCTATAGAGAGGAGGAGGCATTTGAAGGATAATTAGGAGTTTACTAGGCAGACAAGGTGGGGGAGGAAAAGGTAACTTGAAAGAGGGAAGAGAATGAATAGGTGACAAAGAGGAATGAAGGTGAGCAAAAGCAGTCTGTTTGGGAAAAGCAGCCTGGCGTAGCTTAAGAAGGGATGATCAGGCTGGATAGGATGTGATGGGGCCTATCTCACCAGCACAGAATTAATTATTAAAAAGGTACCTTCACGTTACCTTTACAATTAAAAAATAAAAACAGAAAGTTACCTGAGCATTGCCATATTGCACAGTGGAACAGTGGTTCTTGATGTCACTCTTGCAGGCTTCATACAGATCTGGTTCCAGACGGATGTCCTCTGTCTGTATGAGGGGGAACCAGCATGGAAAAGTGAGCTTACTCTAAGCTGGAGAGATCAAATGTTCTACATATTTATTTGTTGATTGGATCTTGTCTGGTGGCCATAAGTTCTACACAGCTAAGTGGCAGCAGTGTGGTCACTGCAGTAAACGGAGAAGTAGGATTGAGTTTCAGTTCTGCCACTACCTAGCTACAAGGCCTTGGCCTTTGTTTGCAAAATGAAATGCTACCATCTACTCTGGCCCCTTCACAGGACTGCTGTGCGATGAAATAAGATGGTATGATGTGGAAACCACTTTGAAAGCTAAAACCATTATACAGATGTAGGACTCTACTTTTATTATTATTATTATTTTACTGAAAGAGCCAGGTTCAAATCTGAGGACCCAAAGTTCCTATTATAGAAGTATGTTTAGGCCAGTTCCACTTAAACATAATTACCACAGAATCACTACCTCTGTATGTGAAAATCTCGTACTGCAACTTTGGGGATATTAATAATACCTGGTGTCCATTACTAGTTTCTGGTGTACAAAACATATTAAAATATATTTTTAGCTGCCTTATGTGGCTTAGGCTTATCTTCAAAAGTAAAGTGAAAAGTAGTGTCCTCTCATACTGCACACTGTGGGTGGCTTCCCAGCATCCACCTCCCCTTGATTATCAGTAAGCTCATCAGTGAGTGCATCCCCTGATGGGGGATGGGGCACAGATCTCAAACTGACACAATCAAATTGAGGAGAAGGACCTTTATTTTGGGCTGGGGGCAGTTTTCTCTTGTTTCTATTTTTCCGCTGGAGATGAATATTGCAACAGGTGGCCCAGGTGCTGCAGGCAGCCATTGTGCGGCCATGAGGGAAATCAGCCTTAACAATGAAGCTGGTGTCCAAGGCAGCAGACTGGAGAGGGAGAGACCCTCGATCCTCGAGGACATTATTGATGCAATGACTACATCACATGCTTACAGTCTGTCTTACAGCTGGACTTCCAGTTATGTGTGGTAAAAAATACTTTAACATTGAAAAAATGGGAAACAAGAAGCTGTCCTATGGTAAAATTTTAGCACGCAGCTCCAAGTCTTAACCATCACGCTTGTGGCTGAAATCTTTCAGTTTGCCCTCACCCTTCACCTAACTCTCTAAGCCCTGCCCTGTGGTTTCTGGACCAGAGGTTGTGCTCTGCAGCGTTACCATCTCCAGCTCCTCCACCCGCAGCTGCTTGCGGCACTTCAGGGACACCCTGTGTTCCTTGGCTTCCTGGAGAGTGTCGTTGCGCACGGTGGTGCTTAGGCAGATCACCACGTCCACCCTGCCAAGGAAAGAAGAGGCCTGAGACTGGCTGGAGCCACACAAAGGCAGATGGCCGAGAACTGGGCTGGGGCAGGGGCCACACCATCCCCCCAGAACCCAGGAACCCCTTTACCATGTTTTTGAATGCCTTTCCTGTAAGTCTCACTGTGTTTTCAGAGAGCTAAAAGCAGCAATTTGTCTGTATATGTCATAAAAGTTGGGCCACAGCTCAAATGCTGACAACATTCCTGGCTGGTGGGGAGGCCAGAGAGGGAACATGTGTGCAAGGACAGTTTAACACTTGTTTTGATGAAAACATGTGACCAGAGAGGAATGCTACTCTACTCTTAACTCTGGACAGTGTCTTTGATATACTGAGAAAATCAGTCCTGAAAAGTACAGAAATCTAAGCAAACACGGGAACTTGGTTTCTATGAGGGGAACTGTGTTCTAGAAATGCACCTTTGCAAAGAGCAGCATGGAAGAATCTGGGCAGCCATGCTATAAAAGCTCATCACTCTCCTTATTAACACCTAATTCTTAAATGAATACAGTTTTTGTTTCTTTACTACATCTCTAACTCAGTGAAAGCCTCTGCTGCTTCCCTGAAGAGATGACACAATGGAATGACGTTTGGAGGATATCGGTTAACATCTTATTCACACTGCAACGTGCTCCTCTAAGTACACAATCTGTATGTGCTTCATCAGTTAGATAGCCTGAACCTAGAAAAATTAAAAATGCTCCTTTAGGACATAGGCTCTCCATATCAGAACTACCACCACCAGGTGTGGCTCCAGGCTGCTATAAAGAGGATATGACTAGACAATCCAAGTGTTTGGCCATACTACCAAAGGAGGGTGTAGGAGGCCTGCAGGGCTAATCCTGTCAGAGAGCAGCAGGTCACCTGACATCTTGGATACTCATTCAGTAGCTAAGAGGGACTTTAGGGAAGCAGAACGAATCAATTAAAAGCTACATACTTCTTCTTTATGTTGGGACAAAGTTTCAACACGTCCTCCTTGCAGGCCATTTTAAACTTGTAAGAGAACCGAAAATCCTTCATCTGCACCTAAAAAGGATGATGAAAAAGAAAATCAGAAGCTCTGTGACGAGGTCTCAGCAGCAGCGCTGGGTGTAAGTGTATTCATATACCGTTTGCAGCGGCTAGCTTTTCAGGCCTGCACAACTCTGTCTCTTCAGACTTCATGACCTGCTAAGCTGCCCACGGCATCTTTTGCTCCGCGCACACCAGCTTCCAGTCACACACAGGCTGTGACTCTTCCCCCAGATCTTCCCATGGTTTGCTCCCTCACTTTTCTTGACGCTTCTATTCAAATACCTCCTTCTCAAGTCCCTTTTCTCCATCACCCTGCAGGCCTTACACTGCTTTATTTTTCCTCACAGGCTCACCTGAAACTATATATTTATTTGTAAATGTACTTTTGCATCTTTCTTTCACAAGAATGTAAACAAGTCAACAAGGGCAGGGTTTGTCTGTTCTCCCCTGTCTCCCAGTGCCCACAGTCCAGAGGCCCTCAGTACCCTTTGGGGATGGCAGTCAGGGAGGCTAGGTGCCCCAAGAAGAGGTCAATTTTACATAGATGACTGGATTTCACCCTTCTAGGAAGGAAGTGCTTGCTTTATCAGAAATACTTCCTTTAGACATGTGGTAACTACGAAGACTATGGTTTAACCTTCTTATTCAAATGCCAGACCTGGGTAGTATGATTTAAAAGAAAAAAAAGCTTAGATTCTAGTGTACTGATACACATTTGGGCTGCTGCACTGAACAGATATTTGGAAAAAATGATTTTTCACAGAAGAGGTGCTCTAATGTTCTGAAAGAGGAAGGGATTCAGTAACCATCCAAGCAATCAAGACAAGAAGGATGTGCCAGGTGTTACTGACCAGCTGGAAGTGGGTGACTCCAATGGCGCACTTCTCATTCATATCCTTCTGGTGTTTGTTCTGTATAAGACACTCCATCAAGTCTCCAGAGTCTATCTGGTTATCTGCTACATCCTGGGGAAGGTAGTGCACATTTACCCTTCATTTGTAACTATTAATGAACAAAGCCTGCACCCCAGCCCATACAAAAAATGCAAACGAGATTGATTCTAGAGCCTTTACAAATAAGACACATCACAAATTATGTCAAAATAAGTCTGAGACATTACAAAGGATCAACACTCAGGGGAATAAAATTTACGCAGCAAGTTGCCCTCCCTGCGTGAAGCTCCAACAAGAACATGTACTATGCAGGTCTCTTAACACTTTTCCTTATATGATGCCGGCAGCTGGCTTTAGGGATAACATCTAACATTGTCTGCTGATTGTCAGATCCTTAGGGTTACTGGGTGTGCTTCACTCCCACAATTTAGGTAGTTCAGTAAGTGACTAAAAGTAATAAAGTAACGGAATTCCCTCAACATCAGGTACAAGGAGAGAGCTGGAAGGGGAAGCCACATTATTGTTAACAAATCCCGGCTGTATGTATCAGAAGCAATTCAGCCCTACAAATGGGGCTTCCCCCTCCCCTCTTTCCTTACAGACGGCATCTCAGCAAGTGCTGTTAACCAACGATCTGGTTACCTACGAGGGGTAAGCAAATAGTTTCCCAGGATGGTGGCCCCTCTTGATGTTTACATTTTCAACTTTAACTGGTGAAAGTTGGTTATCACTTAGGAGCAATGTGAGCTGAAGACAGAGATGAGTTCAATACATGTGGGGGCCAGAGCCCCAGTGAAACTGGTTCTGTTTCTAACCCTTGTTCCTCTAGACATCACTTACGTGGCAAAAGTTCTGAATTATGGGCTCGCAGGCTCTCATCAGCAAGGCTTCTATTTGAATATCCTGCAGAAGATTAAAATATCAGTAATTCTTTTTTTTTAACATCTTTATTGGAGTATAATTGCTTTACAATGGTGTGTTAGTTTCTGCTTTATAACAAAGTTTATCAGTTATACATATACATATGTTCCCATATCTCTTCCCTCTTGCGTCTCCCTCCCTCCCACCCTCCCTATCCTACCCCTCTAGGTGGTCACAAAGCACTGAGCTGATCTCCCTGTGCTATGCGGCTGCTTCCCACTAGCTATCTATTTTACATTTGGTAGTGTATATATGTCCATGCCACTCTCTCACTTTGTCACAGCTTACCGTTCCCCCTCCCCACATCCTCAAGTCCATTCTCTAGTAGGTCTGTGTCTTTATTCCCGTCTTGCCCCTAGGTTCTTCATGACCTTTTTTGTTTTTTCCTTAGATTCTATATATATGTGTTAGCATACGGTATTTGTTTTTCTCTTTCTGACTTACTTTACTCTGTAGGACAGACTCTAGGTCCATCCACCTCACTACAAATAACTCAATTTCATTTCTTTTTATGGCTGAGGAATATTCCATTGTATATATGTGCCACACCTTCTTTATCCATTCATCTGTCGATGGACACTTAGGTTGCTTCCATGTCCTGGCTATTGTAAATAGAGCCGCAATGAACATTTTGGTACATGACTCTTTTTGAATTATGGTTTTCTCAGGGTATATGCCCAGTAGCGGGATTGCTGGGTCGTATGGTAGTTCTATTTTTAGTTTTTTAAGGAACCTCCATAGTGGCTGTATCAATTTACATTCCCACCAACAGTGCAAAAAGGTTCCCTTGTCTCCACACCCTCTCCAGCTAAAATATCAGTAATTTTGCTTTAGAAAGAGCCAGGGGTGGGGGAGGAGCAGTTTCTTTCTCTGAATCAGTATCATCTGATGCGTAAATAGTCCAATATGTACATTTGGAAACTATTCCAGTATTTCAGTTAGATAGCCCCAGCACAGACAGAACAGCAGTTCTACGCTACTCCTCTAACGCTCCTTCATTATATTTTGAAAGGCAAGTTTTCTAGAGGCAGATTCCCCTTGTGCTTGAGCAAGAGAGAAGACAGAAGTAAGAACTGTGGGGAGAAAAAAATATTTAAAAATAATATTAGAGTATAAACAACTCTACCCCAATAAAAAATAAAATAAAATAAAAAATAAAAATAAAATTAGAGTATGTAAAGCCTTTGGAATTTTTCTCCAAAGCTAAGCAGTTCAAAATGAAAACAGGAGTAACTGACATCTATCATTCTGTCCTCGAACCAGATGACAAATGGCTACCTCTCGGGAACACACGCTAACTGCCTTCAAGCAGAGTAACTGCTGTGCAGCATTAGCTGCTGAAATAACATCTTCCTTTAAAGAGTTACACACCCCAGGGGCTTCCCTGGTGGCGCAGTGGTTGAGAGTCCACCTGCCGATACGGGGGACATGGGTTTGTGCCCCGGTCCAGGAAGATCCCACATGCCGTGGAGCGGCTGGGCCCGTGAGCCATGGCCGCTGGGCCTGCGCGTCCGGAGCCTGTGCTCCGCAGCGGGAGAGGCCACAACAGTGAGAGGCCCGCGCACCACAAAAAAAAAAAAAAAAAAAAAAAAAGAGTTACACACCCCAGAACATCCTCATCAGCCCACAAGGACAATGAGAATGAGACAGGAGATGACACAAGATAAAAGAAGGCAATGCATTTTTGAAAAACAGGAAGAAAATAAAGACCCTAAGAAATGTAATTTTATGTATTGCCAATTTTGACAACTTAAACAGTTCTAAAAGGCCTACATAAAAAAAAAATAGCTATTCTATTTCCCTGATTTCTGGCCCTACAAGACAATTTTCACATTTTAACTGCCACCCCCCCAATACTCTCTGTATTTCAAATAGTATGCCTATGCTTATGAGGTTTCTTTTTAATCTCATTTTTTGTACTTTAGTGAGTTTTAGGATGGAACAGGGATAAACATGGAATAATATTCAATCTTCCATGTTTAACTGCAAATCTCAGGCTTTTATTTTATTTCAGTGGACACACAAACATTACCAAATGGGGACTTCCCTGGTGGCACAGTGGTTAAGAATCCGCCTGCCAATGGGGGGGAACACGGGTTCGATCCATGGTCGGGGAAGATCCCACATGCCGCGGAGCAACTAAGCCTGTGAGCCACAACTACTGAGCCCGCACGCCTAGAGCCCGTGCTCCGCAACAAGAGAAGCCACCACAATGTGAAGCCTGCGCAACACAACCAAGAGTAGCCCCTGCTTGCCTCAACTAGAGAAAGCCCACACGCAGCAAAGAAGACCCAATGCAGACAAAAATAAATAAATAAATAAGTTAAAAAAACCAAAACAAAAAACATTACTGAATGACCTAATTGAAAGAGCTAAGGATGACAGAATAGGAATGCTTGGACTATTCTTGAATGTGATTAAGGGATTTGAAGTATAGCTGTTATCTTTTCTTAAAGGGGGAAAAAAGATTGGTCTTGTCACTGTGATAATTCTAATTTATGAAGAAAACCAAAGGGCTAAATGCAGTGTTTAGCTACAGAAATGAGGAAAGGGGTTCAAGAAGCATGATGATATTCATCTTTAAAAAGCAAACAGAGAATCTGACAAGGTTTCTTTTGTTCTACAGGGAATCTGAACTCTCAAGAGTCTCGAAACAAAAGAACTAAGAAGAAAAGAAAGGCTGCTGACAGGGCACTCTCCTTCCATGAGCTGCAAACTGCTTACCTCGGATTCTAACTCGGTGAGGTTGCCGACTATATCTCTGCACTCTACAGCCAAGTCATCAAGATGATCCTGGAGGCATTCAAGCTCCTGCAAATGAAAAGGCACTCTCTTAGCATTTGTCAGTTATATAAATAGTCAAGGGTAGATGAGACACCAGTGTCCACTTCCTTTTCCGTGGTCTTCCTTTTATTTTCTTTTAAACAACTTCACTGAACAGAATGCTAGAGCTTTATTTGAGTCCCCAAACTGGGATTTTTGTTGTTGTTGTTGTTTTTGTTTTGTTTTGTTTTGTTTTTTTGTGGTATGCGGGCCTCTCCCTGTTGTGGCCTCTCCCGTTACGGAGCACAGCCTCCGGACGCACAGGCTCAACAGCCATGGCTCACAGGCCTAGCCGCTCCGCAGCATGTGGGATCTTCCTGGACCGGGGCACGAACCCGTGTCCCCTGCATCGGCAGGCGGTCTCTCAACCACTGCGCCACCAGGGAAGCCCAAACTGGGATTTTTGAAAAGATAATTATTTGATGTATCAGGGTGGTTAAGAGGGTCAAGGGGGTAACAGCCATGCAAATCCTCCAGAAGGCCAAACTGATAAGTCCAACAAGAATCAATGTTCAGGTGTCCTCAGAGTCTAAAAATCTTATCAGGCCTTTACTCCATTCTGTCAAACACCCTGCTAATCTGCATGTTGATAATTATCATTGGACAAAATATTCACAGTGAAAGACACGGCACATTCTACGACCCTTCGTGGGCAAGTAAGTTGGGACCCAGTTTCAGGGTCTGAAACACAGTAGAGAGCTGATAGCTCCTGCAAATCAAATCTGGGATTCTAACCCTAACCCACATAAAAGGATCCTCTGAGGGTAACTGCAAAACAAGTGAGCACACTAGGGTTTGAGTATCTAAAAGCTATCTTACCTGGGCTTTGGAAACTGAGCTGGAGTTACCTTGTAACATCAGTCTATTGCTATTCCTTTTAGAGACTTAGAGGTTTTAAGTTTTACATTAGCTTACTTTCCCAAAGAACATGAACAGCTATTTCTCAGCAAAGGGCTCTGTTAAAGGATCAAGTTTAACTTACTGACTATTCTGCAAGAATCTCTGTTTCAGAATTAGAATGGGAAGCGAGGAGAAGATTGTGGGAATTATACAAGAGCCAGAGAGGGAGTGGGGGGGGCCCTAAAGGAAAATGCATACAACTTTTGGGAGGAGATAAATAGCTAAGGGAAAAATTCCACTCATGGACTCCTTTCCTAAGTCTAGCTTCACAGGGATGGGCTGTAATGTAGTGCAGCTTTCTCACTGTTACTTTACAGGGCGTATGAAAGGAAACTGTTTCATGGGATTCCATATGACTATATCCCTTGTTTCATTAGACAGAGGCAACAGCAAGCTAAACTATATGGCATTTCCTAACAATAAACTCGACAGAACTGTAGCAGGCCCAGGAAACAGACTGCTGAAAATGATATTCCCAGGCCCAACAGATCTGAGTAGGCATCATGTTGCTTTTTAAAAATGTCCAATTCCTGCACATGTGACTTTCATTAGTTTAATCCCAGAGGGTGTTTTGGAGTGGTACAAATGGAACCATTCATGCCTCCTTCTAGTATTAATGGGGCTTTAAATAAGTAGCTATTCCTCACTGCATGGTTCCTCTGCCTTGATCTAAAAGACAGGATACCTTCCCACCTAATTTGCTAGAATGCAACAACATATCTTTTTTTTTTTTAACTAGGCACAAAATCCTAAGAAACATTTATAGCATGCACATTAATTCTTGGGGCTGCTCCTTTTCTACACTTTCCTGTACGGAGAGTTTATAATAAAATGGAACAAATGCCTGGCTAGGATTAGACCTGAGCTCTAGGTAAGTTAAGTCAATACCCTTCATTTCTCTGAGCCTCAAGTGTATCAATTACTAAATGGAAAAAATAATTCCATTTCTACCTCTCTTCTAGGACTGTCGTAGGGCAAGCATTCTATTCATGCATATAGGTATTCGCATATCGATGTATATATTTATACTCTGCCTTCCCTCAAAAGGACCTAATGTAGCTTACAAAAATGAGAAAAGAAAAAAAAAGAAGGGCAAGATAAAATCAATTAAAAATGAGTAAAGAGAAAAGAAAAAGAAAATATGTTAAGGAAAGTGGAATGAAGCCAGTAGTAAGTTAGTACACAAAATGCCTACCACAAAATCTAATACACCTGCTAGAGGCACGCCATATCTTTGGCTCGAGGCTTTTTAAGAGGCAGCACAAAGAGGGAAAACAATCAATTACGAACCATAATAACCATAACATTAAAACAAACTAACTGCTTAGGAAAAGTACAGTTATAGAGACCAAAGAGAACATTTTCCTCAGGATTTCTTATAGGAAGAACAGTGACTAATATAACAAATCACACACCTGTGAAGCTGATGGAGCTGGATTTTACAGTGTTTGTAGTCGACATAAAATGTTAATCATGAAATTATTATTATTACTACACCATAAACAGGTAGCTTTGTCACCTACCTGTCCAGTCTCTGTTTTTTCACTGCACCATTTCCCCAGATCAATCAGGCACTTATCCTGAAGGGCAGGATCCAGCTTAACGTCCATGGCACGCTGGTGTAGGATCCTCTGGACTTCAGCTCGGCATTCCCGTGAGAGCTACATGAGAAATAATAAGCAAAATACTTCAAAGGTACCAAAACCAAAACCAAAAGACACCAGGTAGAACATATCCATTGTCAGGAAAATAACAAATAAATTTACAGTTATTTGAACCAAACTTTAAACCTCGAATCTCTTCCAGAATAAAAATTAAATGTTCTATGAGGCTTCTAAACACCTTTATCTCTAGGAATGCGATTATAAATACATTAGGCATTTTCTAATATACTGTATGAAACAATATTCTTTTCTCAGAGTATCCTGATAAAAGTGAATTAGGACTGAATCACTATGCTGTACACCTGAAACTAATATAATATTTTAAGTCAACTATACTTCAATTAAAAAATGAACTGGATTTGTTCAGATGAGGTAGAGAGTTTTTTGTTCAGGAAAATTAATTTGCCACTACTCTATGAATGTAGAGTGGAATACTGGGTCTGATTCAAGAGAGAATAAACACTTGGGTGAGGAGAACTGAGTTCAAATTTACCTAAACTCGCAACAAGCAGGTGAGAGTTACTTCAGGTCAGAACCGACTCTTCTAGATAAGTTAATGAGAATTAAGCAGAGGGTCAAACATATTAAAACTAATATTTTGGGGAGAGTTGTGAGAAAGCTGTCATTGACAGGTACAGTCAGCCTCTCCTCCTAAAAGAGCCAACACATCTGGAGGGAGGTACGGTGGGGATAGAGAGTAACTGCTTAATCGGCATAGGAGTTTCCTTTCGGAGACATGGAAATATTTTGGAAGTAGACAGAGGTGGTGGTTGCACAACTTTGTGAATGTACTAAATGCCACTGAATTTTTCCTTCTAAAATGATTAACTTTGTGTTATGTGACTTTAACCTCGATTTTTAAAAGAAGCCTATTTTTTAAAAGGACAGCATACCAGATTCCAACTCTTTCTTTATTTACAAAGACAAGGAACCTCCTACTATAGTGACTACCAAGACTCTAGGATTTAGGAGCTCCTGTGATTAATGACAGGCTCATTATACGAAGAAAAAAGTAACAACAAATTTCCATATTTTCTTACGTAGCAATATAAAAACTGGGTTAATACTGCAGTAACTAAAGTATGACATTTCTTTCTGTCTGAGTCTCCACATTCTGAATCCTAAACAGTCAGACTTTTGCATTAAGCTCAGAAGGGGTATTTGCAAACATGCCTGTGAAATAATACCATCTATATTTTCTGTAACAAATGCAGGGCTGAAATGCAATAGAGTATCTCAGAAGGCTTAAAAAGGCCACCCTGGAGAGCAAGTAGCATGTCAGTACGGGACCAGAAGGCAACAAATGTCACCTGAGAGCCAAGCAGACACGAACATCGCAACAAGAGGCAGTACTCAGGGCAGACAAATACCAAGAGAGTGGGGCGTGGAGGGTGTAGCTCCAACGAGTGTGCTGTCTGAGGG
Source organism: Delphinapterus leucas (assembly GCF_059928025.1). Taxonomy (NCBI): domain Eukaryota; kingdom Metazoa; phylum Chordata; class Mammalia; order Artiodactyla; family Monodontidae; genus Delphinapterus; species Delphinapterus leucas. Next base: position 48,007,352 of record NC_143148.1, read on the forward strand.
GCCTCACCAATACATGCACTATGGGCTCTGCTGCCAAGGGCAGAAGCCTAAAAACCATTTACACCTTGGCTAAGAGCTTCTAATGGATCTTTAACGCTAAATACATTTAGGGTAGCGGCATTTGTCTACTTGTGATTTAGATTTTGGTAATTTTAAGAAAAACTGGAAATGTCCCCTCATTTTGTTAAAAACATAAAATCAGACGGAAGGAAGCTGGCAGAACAATTCTATGTACACTCACTGAGAAGCTTCTAGTAATGCAGCAACCCCTCCTTGCCAGATATACTAACAAAAGTTTTTCTAGGATGATAGGACTCACAGCAATTCACAGCAAATGAATTAAATGACGACAGGAAGAAATGAAGTCAATATTGAGAGCATACCCTCCTGCCCTGTTCCTCAGTGCGGTAGGCATGTCGGTATAAGCATGAGAACACAGCTCCAGGAGGCATAAGTTCACTGGTTTCATTCCAACCGTGGGTGTGGCAAAGACGAGATGCATCTCCCTGGCATTTGCGGTATAAGACAGGGTCCAGCCTATAAGGTTAAGAGTTAAGAGATAACCACTCTTACTATACCTTTCCTCCCAAGACATGCTAAGGGTTTCTGCAAGGTGCTTGTTTGTGTACCCATTGACAATCACTTCTAGGGTAATGGAGATGGCAGGTGAGCACAAGTACATTCCTGAATTTTGTTCTTCATGAACACACAGTGGTTAATCTGTAGAAGTTTGTTAATCCTTAATATAGAAGATTTAAGTTCTGCCTCAAAGATGGTATCTTCGCGGGCTTCCCTGGTGGCGCAGTGGTTGAGAGTCCGCCTGCCGATGCTGGGGACACGGGTTCGTGCCCCGGTCTGGGAAGATCCCACACGCTGCGGAGCGGCTGGGCCCGTGAGCCATGGCCGCTGAGCCTGCGCGTCCGGAGCCTGTGCTCCGCAACGGGAGAGGCCAAAAAAAGATGGTATCTTTGCAATGTAAGGCACACAACATTACAATAATAGATTCAGCATTAACATGCCCTAGCTGAAATGAGACAAGGGTTGTAGCAATCACCAGGCAATTCACAACTTTTACTCAGTACTTTTTCTGTGAGTAAAAGTCAATCTTATCTGATATACTAGGTTCATTAAGATCAGGAAAGGACAACATAAACAGTCTCCTCAAGTTCTTTTCTAGTAAAACTGTTACAGTTCTTTTTCCCATGCAAGGTAAGGCAGTTATATTTTTAGTTTACCTGAACATGCTTATCAATTAAAAAAACTTGACATTTAACTTTGACTCTGTAGACAGTGGATTAGGTAATGAGCCTGCTGCCTCTCCAAATCAGACCAATGGATACTTCATTCTGTCTATATTATACTATCAACCTTGGGGGAGGGCTACTTAATGGGAGGAAAAAGGCTAATATTTAAGTAGCTTTAAAGATTGGAAAGCATCCTTTGATCATGGATGAAGGAATTACAGAAGAGGAAAAAACATACTTTTTTAAGGTCATAAACTCAGTAAACACTCTGTTATTTTGGTTTAGATAGCTAGAGTAAGCACAGGGAAATTCCCACCCAAGTTTCTGAAGTCCTTTCAAGAGTTAACTTGAGGAAACAGAAATAGACACACTGAGTCTTCAAGTAATCTTTTTCCAGTAAAGTATGGGGGTAAAACATATATTAATCACCAGAAAAATAATTAATGACCAAAGTACAGTGGCTTAAAACAATCAGGAAGCAGCTGAACTTGGGAGGCAGGAGGAACAGCCTGGTCTGGAGGTGGGAAGAGAAAATAAGACATGGAAAGAGGGAGGGATTGCAGCCAATAAACAGTTATTCTGACTATAAGAGATATACTTCTATTTCATCTACCTCCTCCCTTTTTTCTGGCTAACAGGATGAGAAGAGAATCAAGTTGTCATTTACCGAGAAGAGCTTCTTAAGACAGAATAAATTCAGTAACTTTGAATAGTAAAAGAAATAAAGCAAACTCCCATACCCAGGACAAATCAATAAAAATAAAAATCACTATAAGAGACATATCTGAAGATGCTTCTGCTGTCCCACCGCTGCCCAAGTTCTTTCTAGATAGACGTTTGTGGTATCAGAAACACTGGACCCTGACTTTCAATGTAGTAGTTAATGGGGACACTTGGGAATAGACCTGCAGGGGCTGTCTCTGCTTTTAGATACTGTTCTGAAAGCAAGAAAGAGATTTTTCTGGAGATTAGAGTGTCAGCTATCCCACAACTTAACAAAAACAAATTACTACTGATTATTTTTTAAAAATACAAGGGATAGTGACTACACAGGAGAACAGGCTGAGGCTTACCTTACTATGGCTTCAAAATACTCACTTCCAGTGCTTAAGACTCTGCGCTTCCAATGCAGGGGGCACAGGTTCGATCCCTGGTCAGGGAACTAGGATCTCACATGCCGCGTGGCCAAAACAACTCCCAAACCAAACAAAACAAAATACTCACTTCCAATCACGGGAGATGAAATATTGCAGCTCTAAGAGACGGTGTTCACAATCTTCCACCATTTTTTCTGTGTATAAATGTTCCATCAGGCACGAGAGGATCCTGGGCATAAAACAGGGGTGAAATTGTAACTAGAGAAAGTTCTGACAATGGATTCAGAACTCTCACACCAGTATTGCTTCGTTTGTAGAAAAAGCCATTTAGCTATTTTCCTAGGGCAATCAGGGACTTACTTCCCTGAGAATCACTCAAATTAACTCAACCTAACAGTGCTTATGCCTTCTATCAACTTTAGAACCACTTAGCACTTAGGACTCAGCTTACACAAGAGCTGTGTGCAGCTGCTTTATATGTAACTGTTTATTATGGAAACTTCCAACCATACAAAAGTAGAGAATCATATAATATCCATCTTCCCTTCCCATAGCTTTATCAACCTATGGCCAAGTTTGTTTTAACCCTATACCCTCCTTGCTAATATTTTGAAATAAATCCCAGATACCCTATCATTTCATTTGTAAATATTATACTTCAGCATGTTTCTCTATAATATGAAAACATAATACCATTATCCACCAAAGAAGTAAATCTAAAAATCCTTAATATCATGAAATATCCTGTCAGCTTTCAAAATTTTCCAATTATCTCATGGCTTTTCACATTTGTTCAAATCAGGACCCAGAAAAGGTCCACAACCTGCATTTAATTGACAGTATCTCAAATCTATTTTAATCTGTAGCAGTTCCCTCCTTCTTCCCTCTCCCCTGCCCCCTTAATAGTTGACACAGCTATTTTCATATTGGTAAATAGTCTTAATCAGTCTTAAGAGTGTTTGTCTACCTCCACCAACCATACAAAGAGCTTCAAGGAAGACCTTTTTTTTAACCTCCTACCACAGCATGAACATCTGGAGTATATGCACAGGAGAATGATGAGAAACATGGACTGCATTTGTTTCACACAGTTGGGTATGGCCGGCTGCAGGCTATAAAGATTTTTGCAGAATGGAAAACCTGTTCTTACTTGCAACCTGGTTTTAAGAGCTGTTTGCACATCATATGGAAAAAAACCAATACATGAGACTCAAATGCTTTATTACAGCATTTTACAGCTTTCCTAGATCTTGGATATAACTTCAGAGTTCATTTTGTCCATGATTACCCCCTCCAACCACCACATTTTGTGTTTTATTTCAATTATAATTAATTACTCTCTAATAATTATCAAGTTGCCAATGCATACGAGACAATATACACATAGGATGAAAAGTATAGAGCCAAAGCATGTTTCATTTTATCCTGTTTTTCTCTCTGATTTTTATTTGACCATTAAGTACGATTATTCAGTGACCTAATGTCTAGGACTGTATATGCTCAGTCACTGTCAACAAACATCATCACAATGCTGGGTCTAGATTCTCTACATCATGGATGAGGCAGAGCCCAAGTCTCAATCCCAATACTAGTTTTAACAAAAGCTGGTATGTGTTCCTGCTTAACAAAATTTCAGTTAAGTTGCTAAACCGTCTGAAAGTCATTTGGGGATATATTCCCCATGCTGCACTGCCAAATACAATACAATACCACAAATAAGATAACCTACATTGGGTCTCCGGATCTTATGTGTTTGCAGGCTGTCTGTATTACAGATTCACAAGCTTCATTCAAAGCTCTATCAATGCGGTAATCTGCACCAGGGTCAGTCTCCTGAATCAGTGTTTGAAGCTGGATTAAGAAAAATTAAGAAGGAAGAAAGAAAGTCACTTATACATCTAGGATGGGCAACGTCATGTCTTCAATCAGTTCTCAGTCTGGTATATCACAATGTACTCTTAACAAGGTACTACAATTGTCACTGGCCAAGCTCAACAGCTCTTGTCAAATACTTTCCAACTAGTTCTTCTACTTTGCAAGTTTTTCTGTTTAACTCATTGTAGGTATAGCTTGCCTACCTGTCTGAACCATCCCTGGATGTGTGCAAAACAAGAGGACCTTACAATATAAAAGCTGCCTCTTTCCTCACATCTGTTAATCAAATTACTAAATCTGACACTCAGTGCCAAGGCAGAGTTGAGTGGAGAAGAGTAAACAGAAGACATTTCCAGTTAGAGATCTAATTTGGTCTTAAAAATCTAGAATTGAATTTTGCTGCAAAGACAATGGCATAAAACAAGTATACTCTGCTTTATTAAAAAGAGATGTGAGATTTCAGTTGCAAGAAATACCAATTACAAAAAACAAGAATATTACTTATAATTTCCTATTTTTCCTCAACTATTTTTTATATAACCAAGAGATGAACCAGAGCTTGTTCATTACAAGTAATACAGAAAAATACTTGTCATTATGCAGTTGAAAATGAGGATATATTCTTTAACATTTACTTTTGCTTGGTCCACACTCTGTCATAGAATAAAGTGAAAGCATGATAAGATGTGCCTCAGATTCTTTTTTCCTGTCTGAGGAGAAAGCAGTCGAGGCACAGATGAAAAAGCTCTAAATTAAGGATGAGAAAACCTGAGTTCTATTAATAGTTCTGTCTCTGCCAGATACTAGCTTTGGGAACAAAGGCAAGTTGATTAACCTCTAAGTTCCAGTTTCTTTAACTGCAAAGAATTATAAGGAAGAATAATGTATAGAAGGTTGTGTAAGCTGCAAAGCATTTTACAGATGTAAAAGATCATTATTACTACAGATGGGTAGCAGATGGTGTTTGGGGTGGGAATCTTAAATAACACAAAGCAAATCTGAAAACTACGGTCCTTCTGGTTGGGGTTCCTTTTGTTCCAAGTTAAAGAACTGGAGCCCTTTTTGTGTCATTGATTTAGCCTCTGTAGGAGCCTTCTCTGATCCTCATACATTTAACCTACAATCCTATAGAGGCTCATATGAAAGCACTGACCCCATCACATACTTGATCAGAGAACAAAGATCAAAAGAAAAACCCAATTTTGTCTCTCCTAAAAGAAGTCAACAATCAAGATGAGAGAAGTATGAAAGATATCTAATATTCTGGGATGGAACTTATTTATACCAATTCTTGGTGCAATTTGGAGAAGTTTCAAAATGCAGTGGTTAGTTAGTAGGAAGATTACTACTACTGTCAAATGACTACCAATTTTAATTTGCTGACAAAGACCAAAATATTTACTTCTTTTTCTGAGGGACATTATAAGCATCATGGGAGTCTGGAAGTTTCTCTAAGAACTTAGTTAAATATCCATGATTGACAGGCAAACTTTGAGAATTCTCCGTGCATGTACCAAACTGCAGGTTCTAAAAGAAGACAGTGAATGCCCTACAGACTCTAGGAGGTCAAAGGCTCAAGGGATCACTGCTACTCTGGAATCCAGTGACAGCGGTGTGGGAAATAAACACTACGTACGTGAAATATTACATGATGATACATCTATTCCTGCCCCGATTGCTTAGGAAAACGTGAGAAAATGCTTCCAAAAAATTAGTCTAGAGAATAGACGGCAGTCTCCTCAGCCTAGGAGAGACTGGGCCCAGATTTGTTCAGCCATAACTGAAAAGAATTTAAGTTCATGATCACAGTGTATCTGGAAGAGTATATACTCATTAAGATAATAATTATTCCTATGCTTCACTATTTATTCGCTTTACTATTTATTGAGAGATCACTAAATCAAAGCACCACCAAGCAGAGAACAAGGGAAAATTAATGGTCAACCACAGACCAATATGGAAGTCTACTGTATCAAGGAAAGAAACTTTGAAAAGCAAATTATTACAAAACATTCCTCCATGTGACTGAGGATGGATAATGAAGTAGATGACTAAGGAAAACTTTCTCCCTTTGGATCACCTATCTTCAATTTTTGTGAGCAAAGGCTAAAGACCACAGGTCCATAAAAAACAAAATGAAGTGTTTCTTGCCCACTTAGCCAAACTTAATGTGGACAAAACCACGTATTTTACCTTTTGAGGCTAACCTCTAGGTTTGGAAGCACTTTTCTTTTGGGCACAATGCATGAGGTGGGTGCTATTTATTTCTCTCTCAACAAGCTAAATTTCAAAAAGCCCTGGAGGTAAACTAGATGCTTCCAAATACAATCAAACTAATTTCTTTTTTCTGTACACCTTAGTACAAAGTGTAGCCTCAGTAAAAATATAAGCTTAGTCCTGACCACCACCCTCCCCTTTGCATGCTGCATTAAGGATGAAATGTCTTGATTTGTTCTTGGTCTGGGGCCCAGGCACACACATTGTCACAGAAGTTTCCCAGGACAATCACCAGCAAAGACTGCTCCTGAGGAACTACATCCAGAAGCCTTCCTTCTAGCTAGGCTTGGTATTCTGGATAAGAGGCGACATTGTCTATTTTCCCCACTATGGGATGTGTAAGTTACTGTCCACTCTGGGTCAGGGTGAGTAATAGAAGCTAAGATGAAATTTTACTCCACGTCAAAATTCTATGGAAATTTTGTGTTTCAGACTGTAAAATTATGATTTTACCTGATTAGTAGGAAAATCAAATTCAATTAATATTCTGTTTTTAATAAAAAATGCCAACAACAAAAATAAGAGACTAATGAATTGCAGTTTTCTGAAGCTTCACTTAGGAGAGAATCTCAACCTTCTAATTTAGAGTATAAGGCTAAACTCTATCTTCTGTGCTTCCTAAAGGAAGGTATAGGAAACCACAGAATTCATTGTACAGGATGCCACTGTTACATTTCGTATTGTAAATTGCTCAAAGACCCTTATTCGGTAAAAAGCAATAAACACGGATAATGGTAATGAAACAGATGCACTGTATCTATTATAATACTTTGTTAAATTATATTATGTACCTGATCTATAGTTACTCAACTGTTTATGAACCTTGAATCAAGAACAACTTTATCTTCTCAAGCAAAGCACACTAATTTTTTCCAACTATCTTTACAGAACTGACTGTAGAGTTTGGCGGTAGAGAAAGACAGACCCTCCCATGCACAGCTGCCCTTGTTGAACAAGAAAAGATGGTGGGATTTTGAAAACGACATGCTTTCTTGATCCTTCAGGCCAGGAATTCATGCCATGCTGCATATCAGTAACACGAAGAGAATCTTAGAAAGTTTCAATTCATTTCAGCTCTCTTTCAGCCTCAACTCAATCAAAAGTGGTGGGAGAGGCACATTCTCTTTTGCTGGAAGACCTTTTCTGATTTACCAGAACCCGGTTTGCCTTAGTAAATACAATCTAGCCAGATATCTCTTCTTTAAACACTCCAGTAAACAATGCATTTAATCTATTTCTTTAAGTTTACTGTATAGCCCTTTTTATTTATTATGAGCTCAAACTTCTGCTCTGCAGCAAATTCCACGTTTTTACTCTGATATGCCTGAAGAAACAGTATTTTGTGTCTAGTTCTTAATACCTAAGGTTCACTGTGATGTCACAAATGATCCAGATAAATGAGCTGGGACAGTGTCAGGAAGAGGCTCCTCGGCTGATAAGCTGTAACATTAACAACGGCAGTGGAAAATCTGTCCTTACCGCTTGCTGGCAGTTCATTCCAAGGTTCCCTTTCTCCCCCCGAACTACTTTCATCAGACAATGCAGGGTTCGTCCTTTTCGATGCAATCCAGAACAGTGGTGTTCAATCTCCCCGCGACAGCTCAGGATGATCTCAGGGCTCAAAGAAAAGTCTTCCATCAGCATGCGGCGGTAATCTAACATCTCGCCCTGGCACTCACTGCTCACTTGCCGCCCTGTTAGGATTTAAGTCACAGCATTATGGACGGTGAGCTACAGGGTCAGATATTACCACATATTAAAAGTACAAGTTTTTCCCTAGAATACACCAGTCATACTATTATCTAGACTGAAAAGCAGAGAACTTAGCAAAAGCTTTATCAGCCTAAAATGAGTTTAATACTCCAAAGACTAGGGTTTACCCTGTCAGTGTTCTGCCTTATACAGAATTTTATACTACTGAACTAGTAATGCGTATGTTTTGCCAACAGAAGTCTTTATCAATAAGATAACTACTGGGGTAAAAATCAAAGCCAGGAAAATCCCTACTGGCTTACACCCTTTAAGCGTGTGGAAAAATCTTCACTTCAAATACTCACTACAGCTCCCCAACTCTTCTCTGAGCTGTCAATGCCATCTGGGAAAACTTATGAAATTTAACAAAAAAAACCCACCTTTGCTGAGGTATAACTGACATATAATAAACTACGCTTTTAAAACATACAATTGGATAAGTCTGACATATGTACGCATCAATGAAACCATCACCACAATCAAGATATCGAACATATAACCATCAACTCCAAAAGCTTCCACATGTTCGTTTAGAATCCCTCCTTTCCTTTCCTCTCTACCCACCTACCCCATGCCCAGTCAACCAATGATCTGCTTTCTGTGACTACACATTATTTTACTAGTTTGCAGTTTTCAGAAGTTCATATAGATAAAGTTCATATAAATGGAATGATATGCTATGGACTCTTTTTTTTTTTGTCTGACTTCTTTCAGAGTTTTTGAGATTCAGCCACAAATCAACAGTGCGCTGCTTTTTACTGCTAAATAATATGATTCCATTTGTGGCTATACTACAATTCGTCTATCCCTTAAACTGCTGATGAACATTTGGGTTATTTCCAGTTTTGGGCTATCACAAATATGCTGTTATGAGCATTCATACACAAGAGTTTATATGGATATATGCTTTCATATATCTTGGGTAACCTAGGATTTACACGGCTGGGTCATAAGTTAGATGTATGCGGAACTTCTTAAGAAACTGGCCAACTATTTTCCGAAGTAGAAATTTAAAATTCCCATCAATAGTGTAGTTCCAGTTCTTTCACATCCTACTAACACTCACATGGTCAGGCTTTTTAGTATTAAAAATCTGTATAACTTCTATGAATTACCTGTTCATATCCTTTGACCATTTATTTGCTGAGTCTTTTTGTGTTTCCTGTTCATTTGCAGTTCAAGGAGATTAACTCTCTATTTTTTAAATACCAAAATCAGATGTCTTGCATTCTGCTTTATAATATGCTTTTAGTAGTCAACAATCTCCACCTTTACATTTCAAGAAAATTTCATCAAACACCCAGACCATAATCAAAATTCTCCAATTTCCTCCAAAATGTCCTTCGTTTGCATGAATACCAAACATGCATGGTCTCTGGTTGCTATTCCATTGCTTTTAAGCTTAGGAGTCTTTCACTACCCAGATATGAGAAAAAAATTCAACAAAAAGTTCTGAGTTTTATTTAACAACTGATCTTTTTCCACTTAACTTTTTAATCACTAGTCAATTGTCCTAGCATCATTCATTCGACAGCTAGAAATTTCATTTTTACATCCTATAGTCCATGTTAAGAAATGTTCTTTCTGAATGACTCTGACCTTTTATACATCCTTCTTAGTTCCTTTATCAGGGATTGACTTTTGGACTGAACAGACCCTGAGTCTGACCTTATAAGGTAATCCTTCCTTCTTTCACTGCTTAATTTCTTTATATCAACACTGTTAGAATAATAACAGTACTTATCACTTACCGTATGTTACGTGCTATGCCAAAAAACCTCATTCGATCCTCACAAGAACTCCTCAACACAGGTAATATATTTTTGTTTTATAGATAAGAAAAATGAGGTTTGGAGAGATTAAGAAACATAAATAATGGTCCCCAGGCAGTTAGTATGCTGATAGAGCCATCATTTGAAGTCACGTCTCTCTGACCCAAAGCTCATATGCTAAATCATTACGCTTCCCTGACTCTCCTAAAATTGCTGTGTGACATGCATTTTAAAAATTTTAAATTGGATTTGAGAAATATACCTTACTTAAAAAAGGCTGGGATGTAAAGAAAAACAAAATTTAGGGCTGTTGAGTTAAGAAGAAGGGGCTTCAATAAGACTTAGGGATACCAAGCCTTCAGCCTAGAGTTTTGCTTACAAAGAAAGGCTCCTGAGTCACAAGGTACAAGTGTACTCAAAAGAGCCCACATAGCAGGAGACGATCCAAAAAGGAGCGAAAAGGATAAAAAGAAATTAACTCTTACCTCTATGCACAGCTGACTCCAGACACATCAGAAGGTAGGAGAGCCTGGCTTCCCGGGACCGAGGAAGGTTTTCCACGTTGCACCGGTATTTCTTCAAGTCACTCTTACAGGATTTGGCCAATGAATAACTGACTTTATAATCCTGGGCAATCAGCTTTTGGCGGGTTGTTAGTGCTTCTCGACACTGAGAAAAGAGGGCACCAAGGGAGCTGTGAGACCGCTCAGGACGCTGAGCCGTTCACATGTACCTCTAAGACAAGCAGAGGCTCATGGCCAAGTACAGTAAACAACTGCAGTAGTTACCAAAATGTCCATGTTTAGGTTTGGTTAAAATTGAGCACAAGTGTGCTGAACTAGTGTAGCAAGAAGTAGGGGTATATGAGCAGGAAAGCCTGGAATTCTATGGTGAATTGCTGATTGTTGCAACAATAGCAACTGTCCAAAACACATAAATATTTGGTAGATTCTAATACATTAACTTGACAAAGTATTCTTTTCCTCTTCAACAATATCCCTAAAGTAAATTTCACCAGAATGAAAGTGGCAACTGACATAACACTCTGGAAGCTCCATTCTACTATACTTTTTAAATATAATTATTCAATACTAAATGATATAAGGAAGTGAAATGAAAAACATTTCTTCAGCTGCACAGGAAAGTAAGTGACAGGATAGCAAAGCCAAAAATAACGACTTTCAAAAGTCATGAAAGATTCTTGCATTCATCCAGGGACAAAGAACTAACAGTAATGAGAAAGCTTAATGAGACAGTTGCTGAAAAATTAAATTGCTAATTATCTATGAAGCATATTGGTTTGGTTAGTCTAAACTTCTTGAGTACATAGGGATGGCTTCAGTGTAATTCTGACATAAAATTCTCTGATTTTACCCCCCAAATTGATTCCCCATTGGCGTCCCAAAGTCCAGATATCACGAGAAGCTTAATTTTTTTGGTTTAGGTGAAATATGCTTTGGTTTCCTACTAAGAGCCAAGTATCTTACCCCTGAAAAGGACAAGCTGTATCAGTATTTTATATTTTGGTATGAGTTTATAAGAATATTGTTTGAGAGGATTTGAGAAAGCTTTTAAGAAAATGAATAAAATGCTGGTTTGTTTCAAAGTAATACTTACTTTTTCACTCATGGATTCTTCAAATTTATGGTTAAAGAGGCACTTATATACTCTGCCTTCACCAGCTTGTGTCTGTTAAGATGGAATATAACATCATCATCATCACTAGCTGAGTAGTTACGCTGGGCAATATCCACAATCTTATAAAGAACTTTCTGTTAAATTATTATAATGATGACTACCTTTGAACACATGGCTCAGCCATTTATAAAATTTAGTAGCCTTTGAAAGAAAGTAATGATTGCAGTAAAGATGAAAAAAAATTTCCCATGGTATTTGAATACACTGTCATGTGTTCCCAGACATACTGTTAATTAGGAAACCAAGAGAAGCGTCAATGAGTCTCTTTTCTTACAACTTTATGCTAGAGTCAATAAAACTCTAGCATTGGCTCTGATCAGTGGTTCTGATAGTTAAAGCTATTAATTCAAAACAACAGGCAGAGTGGGAGTGTACACAAGTCACGCTCAGTCCTTTGCGGTAAAGATGGAGATTATTTCTGCCTAAAGGGTTGGAAAGTTCTTCTATAGGGTATGCAGGTAGTAACCAAGGATTTGGTTTTAAAAGTTAGCCACCTGTTGCTTCCTTCGTCTTAGCCAAAAGTAGTTAAATATAAATACGTAATATGGCCAATTTTTAGCCACGGAATATATGTGAATGGGATTCCCTGGTAAGATAGGATTCCTATATATAAAACAGACTTCCAAGAACTGAAATTGAGAAGTGAGATAGAGTAGAAAAAACAACGTATGGAGACTGTTCGAAGCCAAGTGTTAACTAGATGTTACCTCAAGGCTGAGCAGCTGTATCCAGTACCCAGATAACTTTCTGTTATCCTGGGACCAACTCCACCTTCCATTTCAGTGACTTTTCTACATGTGACAGCTTGTGTTGGTTTAATTTTGGAATCGAGTATAAAAAAATATTTAGGAAGAAAAGGAAGCAAAGAAGAACAGTTTCTGAGCTGACTCACATTTTCACAAAAACGTTCCCGATCATCTCGGCAGGCAAAATATAAATGCCGGTCTAAGTGAAAGTCATCTGAGGACAGCTCAGCCACCCGGAGAATGGCTTTCTTGCAGAGTTCAGAGACTTGAATCTTAGGATCTCTTTCTTCTGCTTCCTTCACCAGGCCTTTCTCCAAGCATGATACCACCTCACCCTGTGAATGTGCATCCTAAAACAGCAAGGATACTAACATTTAAAAACTCTCACCACCATGAGCATCAAATAAACATCATTTGGTTAAAAACAAAAAACCAAAAAAACCAACTCAACACACAATTGTTTATCAATGTTCTATTGAGAAATAGGGTGAGAACCAACCACATTGTGAAAGTTACAGAAAATGCCCTCGATAATCTTTGGTAAGAATGTAATAGTTGCAAGTTATAAATGAAAATACAGATCCTGGGAAATTTAAGTCAGTTTAGTTTGCACTAGAAACAAGAACTGACTTTTCAGAGTTTAAAATGTCAGAAAATTTTAAAGAAATTACATCAGCCCAATGTAGTGATCACAGTTCATTGTCAATACTAATAGAACACTGCAGAAATATCTGTTCATTTACCTCTAAGGGCTAAGTATTTCTCAAATAATAGTGCTTTAGTCAAGTTTAAAAAGTAACAACAAACCTCAAAATTCATTGAGAAAATATGTTATAGAGACCCTCTTTCTCTTTTTTCTATTTTATACTGTCTGCAAAGACCCCAATCTTTAGTGTAATGTTCACTTTGATGTTCTGGATTCATCTTAATATGATTTAACAAGATTACCACCATTTATACAAACTGCTTTTGAGAGCTTTCCTAAAACCATCCAATTATCTTTAATTGTACATTGCATCTACCCCACAGCAACCACAAGCACTCAATCGTTCAAAATATGAAAAATTTCCCCTAAACACTTTCTATTCAAGAGTCCTAATTTTCTATACTCAGAAGATATGCTTCAAAAACTTGAGAGGTATATCCATAAATATACCAAACCAAAGCAGCAGAAAATTCAGTGTTATCATTTTACTGACACACACACACACACACACACACACACACACGCATATAAAATCTCATTATAGTAAAATACCATGGTTATGAAATCATCTGTATATAAGACTCCTAAAACTAGGTAGGGAAACATCTATTTTACTAAAATTTCAATTCAACAAAAAATGTATATAGTTTTTTTCCATTTTGTTGTAATAGGGTTTGTTCCACAGCACATTTATTTCCAAGTATTTTCATGAAAATTTTCATGTTCTCTCCTAATATACCTGTGAAAAGGGGCTACGAGCTGTGATACCTATTGTGCAGTTGAGTAAACAGAGGCCTAGAGGAGTTTATCAACTCGTCCAAGTTGCAGAACATAAGGCACCTAGCTAACAGTCCACCATTTATTTTTTTAGATCTTGGAGTGCTATGAAACTCCTACAATTTGTATGTGGGTTTTGTATATTTTTCCTGAGGAGAGTTCATAGCTTTCATTAAATTTCAAAAGGTTTTCTGATCCAAAAAAGATCAGGAAGCACACTATACTAGCAGATTCTCGTGCCTTCCTATTTTCTATCTGTACCTCAAACTTTCTCACTAACTTTATGATTCCATCCAATGCTTAGAAACCTGAGATGAGCAAAAAGTTTTTTTAGAGAGTAATTCTGAAGGGAGAAAAAACTCTGAAGGACAAGTGACAAAAAGATAAGGACAGAGAGGAAAGTGGATACAACCCCAGAAATTCAGAGTAAGGCTTATTTTTTCTTCCTAATTTATGAGTGACACTAAAATGTGTCTGACTTTGGCCCACTTAGAAGAGCCCTACCCATTTCCACTTCCCAAAGGAAAAACAAACCTGTGATAACAAAGATTTGGAAACATATCAGTCACTTACTATTTACAGTTTACAAGAGATTATTATAAACATGATTTTGTGTTAATGAAATAATGCCCTATACCAAATTTTAGTAGCTCATAATAACTTACTGAGAGGTTGCTAGCAATTAGGTAGTAATCATATAAAAGAGGTTGAAAATAATAGCATGATAGTCAACTCACGATTTAGACTTACCCTTTAGTTCTGACATCATAGGGTAAAGAAATGATTTCCCTGTAATGAGTCTAAGTGTTTCCCTGTATACTTAGGGTTTACAACTGTTTAAATGCACCAGCACCATGGTTTGAGATCCTCCAAGGAATGTGAGATGTAATTTTAATTATAGCAATTGTAGCACCACATATTAGTATTGTGCCATAACATCACCTCCATTAGATATTTTCATTCATCATAACTTTAGATAATTTTTTCTAATAAAGATATTTCAGGAATTCTTCTCAGTTTCCCAGAGTCTCTGAGCTTTTCAGTTCAGCCCATTTGAGTTATACAACTGAAATGTATGCAAATATTTGACAAAGAAGACTGTAGGGTTATTACTGAATATGAATGAAAGCAAGGAACTGTACAGCAGCACATTACCTACAAGAAAATGAAATTACTTAGGGTTAGGTTTTAAAAAGTTATTAATATGCAGGCTTGACATATGAATAACAAATGATACTGTAAATGGACGTAAAATGAATTTTTTAAATTCTTATTGTGGTGAGACAAATGTCTGTCTTAAAACTATTACTGGGCTTCCCTGGTGGCGCAGTGGTTGAGAGTCCGCCTGCCGATGCAGGGGACACGGGTTCGTGCCCTCGTCCGGGAAGATCCCACATGCCGCAGAGCGGCTGGGCCCGTGAGCCATGGCCGCTGAGCCTGCGCATCCGGAGCCTGTGCTCCGCAACGGGAGAGGCCACAACAGTGAGAGGCCCGTGTACCACAAAAAACAAACAAACAAACAAACTATTACTAGGGTCCCGATCAGTTTTTAGCAGTTCAATAGGTAATATTTTTTCTTCTCCATACACCTTGCCTTATTAAAAAATTTTTTTAAAGACCAGAGAAGGATAACACTAATCACAAAAAGGTGGGCAAGAACTCAGTTTTCATCTCTGCTATTAACCCATTCTCCATTTCAACATCTGTAATGTCTTCTGTGATCTACCTCTATAGGTAAAGAGAGAAAAAGAATGTCTGAACTATTCAAAGTAGTTGGTTAAAAGCAGAAAAGGATAAAATGATAAAACTAGCGTGTGAAAAGTATAAAAGTAGTAATAATATGGGGCACTTGTCTGCAATTAAGTTCCTGTACTGGATGCCACATTCTACTTTCTCTTCAAATGATATAATTATTTACATTTACTTTTGGAGATCTGCCTTTTCATTTTAAAAATATTTATTTAGAAAATTCTAAAGGTTTTATTAAATATATAGTCTTTGTTCTAAAAATTTACATATATTAACATTCTGAAAAAATCATTATAGTTTTGAAATTATGACATTTATATGTTCATACAGAGGCAGGGTATAAACAGATTAACCATGACCTCTCTCCTCTGGCCTTTGGAGGTGAGTTCAAAGCTAGTCACAGAGGAGTTTGCAAGCTTCAGGGCAACAAATTTAAAACTGATGAGTGTGTTCTCTTCTGTGGTCAGAAGCTGACTTTATAAATTTTCAGGATAATTTTCAAAACTAAATAACTTGGCTTCAGAGAAGTAAACTATAGTTAGAAAAAGGCAAAGAAGGGCTGAGGACAGACTGCTATCATTTTAAAACTTGGCTGTAGCAATAGGGTGGATTACATAGAAAGGAACATGCTTTTTCAGAAGTGCAGGCATGAGTCATTCTAGGGTGCTAGGGTGGGGGTCTGGAGTAAAAAGAAATTCATCTAACTGGCAGGTAGAGCCAAAGATGAAAATGACAGAAATGTGCATTTGGATGGTCCATGGAAACATTTTTTGTTATTTTAACTAAGCTGAAAAATCAATCCTCACTGCCACATCTTTGGGCTCTGGCACTGTTATATTCTACCATGGTTCAAGTCAGTGCAGACTTAGTAACTTGTACACGCAGCTGAAAGCAGGTTTTGCACTGACAATTCAGATTGCTAGTGGGAAGCTAACCAGCAATTATCTTGGTGGGCAATAGGGAAGAACTACTACAAAGAGAGGTGAATTGTAATGGTCTGCTCTACAGCGTGGATCACTAACCACAAAAATGAAAATGTGTCATCACTGATTCCTGAAAAGTGTGTCTGTTACACTTATATGAAGATTTTTAAGAGCGAGGTTTGGAACTGGATATAACCCTCAACACCCTAAATAAAGTCAGAGGCGCTTCCTGAACTATCAGGGTGACTTAAATGCTTTTGTTCCATTTCTGCAGTGTGCTGGGAAAGTGAAGAATCACCCTTCTTGATTAAAACTGGCCTTTCATTAGCTGCCTGAAAGCTAAATGCCAGTTCACAGTGCTCTCAAGACCAACTCAGAGGTTCCCTGTGAAAGGGCGAACCCTGTGCTGGTATGAAGCAAAGGGTATTTGGTGACAGCCAGACAATAACCAGCACTCAAACCTTCATTTGAACTGGTGTGTGCAGTTCCAGAATTCTAACACCACGCCCCCCAGTCAGGGATGGAAGCCTGCAAGTCACAGTGCTCTGAACAGAGGGCAAAGGCACAAATGGGTTTTGCTTTCTCTTGTACTTCCTGAACAGCAGATAAATGAGCAGCAGCAATTAATAGCTGATGCCATACACAGGTCTCAGACTGCCTCTCCCACCGGCATCTGCTACTTTTCAGGAGTTCTTTCATTTTTGCTAAGCAAACGAATTCAGCATTAACCTGGCTGAACCTCCATTGTGACCCTCTGGACAACAGACTAATAAGGACAAAAATAAGATCAGATATAATTAAGGAAGAAGAACCTAGGTAGTTATTTTCTTTCCTGTCTTTACTAAAACTAGTTCTCCTGAGATGAACATAACATATATCACATTTACAGAGTAGCTTTCTTCTGAGAAGCTAAAAGTACCTTCCATATTTTTAAATTTTCTAATTTTTAAATACATTATCTTCTTTTATACTGGTGTGCTTACTAAGTAATTTTTTTTATGGCAACAGTGAGGTATATGCAAAGAAAGGTTAGAGAACTTGAGTCCCTCCTAATCCAACTACTTTTCCCACAGGACTACTGAATACTTTTCTAGAGGAACTTTATAGGTAACCAGCAGCTGGTTTTGCATTTTGAAGCTAACACTAATCTTAGCAGATATTAATTCCTCTACTCCCCCATACAGTATCGAAACATTTTGTTACAAACAGATGAAGTGTACCCACAGGCCAACTAGCCTTAGATATTGGGGCTGTCTGGACCTCAGCTTTAAGTCTACCTCTAGCCCTAAATTTTTCCATGCCAGTCATACAAAGCTTTTCATCCATCGAGTCTGTAAGACCCCTTTGGTGAGGGCAGTGTGGTAGATACCTTTTCTCCAAGCCGAATGCTCCCACATTTCAGAATGTTGATGTCATTTTTACAGTCATCCATGAAGCCACAGATCAGACGGTAATCACTGAAAATGATGGCTGTCATCTTGGTGATGTATTGGTGACACTGGTACTCAGTGATGTTGCCTCGGTGATCCACCAAGCAGGAAACCAAGTAACCTTTTCCAACTGGTTCATCAGCACACTCTTTGATCTGCTCAAAGGAAAGTGGCTGTTTTACACAAGTATTCTATTCTCTTACCAAACAACTTTTACAAAAGAGAGAATGATATTTTCTTGTTTCTTCTTCCGGGGAAGAAAAAGGAAAACACTTAGAAATGCTTGTGTTTTAAAGAAAATCGTGTGCCATGCCTACTCAGATCGTTGCACCTTCTAGGAAATACGTGATTAATATGCTTTGCAAGAAAATACATACATATACAATGCTTAGGTAGAACTCATGTTTAAATGGAGTAAAAAGAGCTTTTTAAAAATTTTCAGCTTTGTTGAGAAAGTTGATTAAAACATATTTATTGAAAAGAGCTTCTGACAGCTCTTTTTATAATGATTCTACTGAGAAGTCCCTTTATCCATGCAAAGAACACAATGGACAGTGAGAAGATTAGTCTAAGGAATAGGTCTGAAAAACAGGTGCAGAACTAAAGTCTAGTTGCATATCCCAAGCCAAGCTACACAGCAAACTATTAATGTTAGGTAAACCTAATGACCAAGGTGAGGGAGGGAGGAAGGCGTACTATTACCTCTTGACATGACATTAATGTGTTCTGAATTAACTATGGATTTGGACATATGTTTTTGAACCTAGTAGAATCCCAGCTTCAACACTGTGGTCTAGAACAGAAATATGTTTAAATATGATGTTTAGGGACTTCCCTGGTGGCGCAGTGGTTAAGAATCTGCCTGCCAATGCAGGGAACACACGTTCCAGCCCTGGTCCGGGAAGATCCCACATGCTGTGGAGCAACTAAGCCCGTTCGCCACAACTACTGAGCCTGCGCTCCAGAGCCCGCAAACCACAACTACTGAAGCCCACGCACCTAGAGCTCGTGCTCCGCAACAAGAGAAGCCACTGCAGTGAGAAGCCCGCGCACTGCAACAAAGAGTAGCTCCCACTCGCCGCAACTAGAGAAAGCCCGCACGTAGCAACAAAGACCCAATGCAGCCAAAAATAAATAATAAACAAATAAATTTATTTTTAAAAAATGATGTTCAGTGCAGTCTGGCAAGAAGTTTGGGAAGGGGAAGGCCATTGCAAGTCTAATTTGGGTGGTTTAGACATATGATCTAGTGGATCAAGCACAGCGTGACTCCACATGGGTAGTGTTCCTGCAAAGTACACAAAATCACAAGCGCTAATGAAGGAAAATAGCCCCAAAATGTTGAAATTCAGGCATAAAAAAGTGAAATCTACTTACAGGGTGTTAAGCTTCAATTATAAAGCAGAGAAGGTTGTTTAGAAAAAGCCTGTTGCATTTGGAGCAATTAAAAAAAAAAAAGGCAGTTTTGACAAGAGGAAGGAGCCAAATGTAAATGTCTGTTTCCAATATAAATGAGAAGGAAAAAAAAATGAGAAGGGAATATTTTACTGGTTTTTTTGAAACCAACAGAGACCATTCTCTACTATTACACCACCTATGGTAACCATGTACACTTGATAAGATAAATACAATCTCCTTTTCCAAAAGGTGCTAGGTGAAGGATATACCACATACTAATTGTCCTATGGGCCGATGGGTCTCTTCATGTCTAACCCCAGGATTAACTCCAGAGCAAGTCAAAGACTCAGTTCAAGAGAGGAAATCGTGTTTACTTTTAAAGAAGCAAACCTGGAAATTTAAATAGCCTCACACTGGCTTCAAGAGGCAGCAGAGATCTTCCACAGTCAACAAGCTGAATGCAATGTTTTCAGCTTAACATTGAGCTCTTTTTTTTGGGTGATGCCTAAAGAGAGGGCCGTGAATGTATTTCCAAGAAAAGGGTTTTTTGTTTGTTTGTTTGTGATTTTTTTAAAAACAAAACAGAGGTAAGTTTCAAAAGTGAAAGGAGAAATAGCTGCTTGAGAATCTCAGCATTTGTAATTCAACCACTGGAAAAACCCTGCATGAAAAACACAGGACTAGTGGCAGACACCTGGGTTTTAA